>NW_028141976.1:5067038-5769038 GCF_025532165.1 Camponotus vicinus | reverse complement strand
AGGCCTGCGAGAAAGGCAGATAATCCAGAATGTGTCGGACTGAGTATCTCCAGACATGTTATTCAATCAAAACCATTCATATCTCAACGATATTCAAGAAATACAAGATACATGTGGAATGGAAGTGTGCTAATAAAACTTAATATTTATCTACAGATTATTTGAGGTAAAGCTAATTGTCAGAAAATAACATTTGTTATGCGATAAATATATGCTTTGTTATTATTAAAAAAATATGTCTTATGATTTATTTTAAAAAATTAAAAAGAAAAAATAAATTAATCGTTATTTTAAATATTAATTACCTAGGTAACAGGTTTTATAGGATTTATTGAATACCAATCAGATCCAATTTAACAATTATTTAAGAAATATCTGATTTACTAACAATAAATTAATTAAGATTCTGCTATTTAAAGAGATAAGGTACATACAAATAAATGTATAATCATTTACAAAGACTTCTATAAATAAATAAATATTTAATAAAGATTTCTAATTCTATTCTAACTAGCATCAATATTTTGGTTTATATATTTACGTTTATATATTTTCATGGACATTACATTTGTAGCAATGAAATTCTCCTAAAAGTTGTAGGAAAAATTTTAAAAATGTAGTCACATAATTATAATAATTCTTTCATTTACATTTGTTTAATGACTAGAAACCATAAATGAAAATAAATATAATAAATATTAAGTCATATCGAGATATAGATGTCGTAAGTGAATAAAGCAAAACAAAGGGATATAATAAAACCCTGCAAAGAAATATAATCACATTCGTGTTTTCGAGAGTTTAAAAAGAGATAATTTTCCGAATTTTAGTTATATAAAATTAAATGATATTATTTTAACATAATTTTTATCGAATATATTTGATATTGATATTGTAAGTGAATATTAACAAATAATATACACTTAAAAATAAAAATATCTATATAGTCCCATTTGTGTTAGAGAAATATTGGCGACACTCGAACGTCAAGTTGTATTCGTCAAAATTAACTTTCCTGTCTGTCACGTAGAGGCATCCGATTCGAGACATAAACTTGTGGCATCTGTTGCAATTGATAATTCTCACGATCAATCGTATTCCAAGTGTTTTGCTTAGAGGTATTCAGGAGCGTTCTGAGTAAATGAAGCAACGTAGAAATACGTGGTTCTTTCTTTTCTTCTCTTTTTTCTTCCGAAACAAATCTGCCACATCCTACGAGAGATCGAAAATACTCAATTACTAAAATCAATTACTAAAATTTTATTTATTATAGTTTAAAAGCATATGCTGTTTTATAATTTATTATATTTTCAATACAACTATTTTCATATAAAAACTAGCAAAAAAGTTTCAATTGTTGGAAGATATTTAATATTACGGTATATTTGTGTTATGCTACATACACAAAAATTGTTTTATAATATTTGTAAATTAATATTAATTGCTAAAAAATTGAAATTACGTCTTACCCGTAAAAGCATTGCAAAACGGTCTCTTTGGCTTGATTGTATTCTCCATCATAAGGGCGTCTAGAAGCTGTCGTTCGAACTAAAATGAATTGTATCAATTGCATTCGTAGAGATGTTTTTTTTTTCAAAATGTAAAATTCGAGTAATCCTCAAATATAGATAGATTCTATTAAATAATTTATGTGTTCAAGAGATTTTACATCTTGAAGATATAAACAAGAATACACTCTAGCACTCTCTAATTCTGTCATATTTTACAAAATAATTATATAAATGAATAATAATTTTGTCATATTTTACAATCTGGTGATATTTCTGTCATATTTTACAAAATTTAAAAAATTTTTCTGGTAATTGGTTAAAAGAGGAAATATATTTTTATAAAATGCATTGAACAAATACAAATTCGTTCAAATCTGTCTTACCTTTTCTTTCGAAACTTCAGTATTTACCATCTTCAGTAGAGACATGCAAGCCAGCATGCAACAAAGATATTCAGTAATCTGTGGAACAAAAGAAGGAGTCAACAAATGCAAAATTATTTCTATATTTTTTATAATAATGTTGTGAATATAATAAAAATAATGAAATAAGCGGTGCATTTATATGAATCGTTTGCAACAAATATTTACGTTATATAAGCATTGCATAGAGTCCGTAAATCCGACTGTTAAGCTGCTTAGGTATTCTAGATCAATTTACACAATGTTTAATTAATAATTAGCGAAGTTATGACATTATTTGTCACGCCGTACAAAACACACTTGATTTCCTTTAATTAACTTAACAAAAACAATCAATAATGATTTTCCTCGCATAAACATATATTTTAATGTAGTTCAAGCGAATTTCTCAGCAATCGATTTGTATAATATAAAAATGACAAAATAAAATATAATTTAAATCATTATTAGAATAATAAATCATTATTATTAGTATATTCGATATTGTTGTTCTTTTAAAAATTTTTGGAAATCTTTATAATTTTATAGTGGAAGCGTCGCGCGCGACACACATAGCCATATGTTAAACATTATTCTAATAATATATTACAGCAGTTACGTTCAAATAATTGCATATTTTTAAGGATGTTTTGTACCTATTTTCAAAATATTGAGAATTTAATGAAAATTGTACAGAATGTTCTTACATATGTTTAGAATCTTTAGTACAATTTTTAAATCGATTCACTAAAGCGTTCACAAGTTATAAGGATTTTAATTTGCACCGAATTAACATGTGTTCTTATGGGAAACGTATAACCATGTCGATTTAAATGACAAAAATACATGGAAATAATATTCAGAATTTGTTTAAAATTTGCAAAAGTGTAGTTTAGATACAGAGGAAATATTTGGTCAAATAATATTATACAAGTACTAACTGGTTAAAAAGATATTAAATATAATTCAATTAAATTAGCAATGTATCTGACACAAGGCGAAATTCTCTGTGAAAGTTTGGCAACATCGTACTCGGCTGAGAAGAATGAGAGAGACGGGAATAGTGCCGAAGCATGTTGAAGCTGTATACTTAGAGCAAATTGCGAAAAAATACTAATATATATATACGAACTAACCTTACACCTCGAGCAATTTCTGAAAATCTGTCAACCTACAAATGCGTATAAGCCATCGACTGATATAAGCAGTATAGGCTTCGTGTGTAGAGCGCGAAGTCCGGCCAACTTACGAAAAATTACGTTGTCACATTTCACGCTCGCCAGAGACATGACAAATTATTAAATTAATCAAATTGTAATATTCCACGCAATTTCTCATACTCAAAATACGCCAAAAGTGGATATATTCGTCAATATTGATTTTCAGCTACTTTTTGCTGGGATTGTACATACAAAACATCCTTAACCAGTATAATGTTGTTTTAACTACAATATTATTAAAGTATATTATATATTATTATTTTTTGAAAATAATGTTAAATGTAATAGTTACAAATTAGATTTTCCATTAAAAAATATAACTTTCCTTTAATTATTCGAAAAAAATTTATCTCTTTTTCTTTGTCTACTGTCTATCTACATATTTAAAATTTAACATATCTTCCTTAGTCATTTTAATTGAAAAGATCTTTTATATTGAAACTGATATATATTATTATTTTATATAAATTTATATTCGATGAGAAAACAATTATTACTGCATTATTATGCATTTAAATCTATATATTTGATTAAAATAATCAGATGCTATTGCACATAAGTGTTTAAATTTATATATACATATGAATATATATATATATATATATATATATATATATATATAAAATAATAACTTTAGTAATTAAAAGAACTGCAGGCATTTGCAAAAACATGAAATAATAAACCTATTCTAATTTATTGTAAGTTATTTTGTACATACTGTATGTGCATTTTTTATATAAACGTATTATTACCAGATTTATTACCAGATTTTGTATCATTTGTATAAAATCTACTTTAAAAAAATATATTAATATATTAAATTCTATATTTTCTACACGTTTTATAATAAAAATCTATAACAAAAAAAATAAAATTTTATAACAAAAAACATTTTGTAGAATCTTCGTAAAGAAATAAATTTCTATAAATATTTAGATATATGCATTTTAATTTATATATACATTAATATAAAATATATATTTCTAAAGAAATATTATATATATTTAAAAAATTATAAATATATTAAAATCTCAAGAATTATGGCACACACACACATTCTTTATTAAAATATATTATATTATATTTCTAAGAATAGAGAACAAAATTGTATAAAATCAATAAAATCAATCACTATATATGTAAAATCGAATTTAATAATTTATATATTTGTTACGAGAAGGAAATATATATATTACCTTCATATCGAGATTTTTTAGTCGAGAAATTTTTGAAATCTTGGTATTCAATATTCTGAAGCGCACCTCTGGAATGATACCTTTTCGACAATAATTACGTTCTTAATTTACTATCAATACGGATTCCACGTTTATTTGCAAAAGTTGTCACGCGCGGTTGAAGCCGTGGCTTCTCTCTCTCGTTTGAGGGACAAAATCGCGCGGCTGCTCTTCAAATACAAACCCCGTTAACCCCTCCATTGCGATAAACGCCACGGGGATGAATGCAAGTCTGAAGAACGCATGACCGCAAATGCGCGGGCGACGATCATATTTCATATCTCAAAATACTGTTCTTTACCAAGGATGCATTTAGACTTCGTAGGTGACTTTTTTAACTTATCCTTCCGAGAGAAAAATCCTCCTTTTTGATTGTTGAATTATGTTAGGAATGCACAGAAACACAGTTAGAGACTACAGAAAAAAGAAGATAAAATATGTAGTATTAATATATAATAATGGTCATTTCTTAATTATCAAAATATAATTTTTAAAATATGAAAACTTTCTCTCTTTCTTTCTTATTTTCTCTTTAAGAAAAAAATATATGTAAATAAATTAAATTTTTATTTTGATTTTCTAATACATGTAAGCATTAAATAATTAGCCGCATCTAATTGTAAGCTATCTTATTCTTTTCTAAGAGATAGAGAGAAAAAGAAAGGGAAGAAGAGTATTTTTTCTGTATTTAAGAAAGATATATAACTTCTATTTATCGGAAAATATTAAATTATTTTCCATTTTTCTTGTTAGAAGATATATTTGCATAACTCTCTTAGTTCATAATTTTCCGCTATAGATTATAACTATGACTTCGTGACTATTCACGGGATATGCATCTTATGCAATTCCTTAGGCAGATCCAATACATGTTGCTCCTTAAGATTCACGGATCATAAGTTGTCATGGGTCACATGAAATTTCAACAATATATTGACATCTTACTATTTTACTGTGTATTGTGTATGAGAGAATTTTTGTTCTTGCACTTCGTTATGATACTATATAATTGCAGATCATAAAACAATTTAATAGACGGCATCTAAATCTGTTGCAATACAATAACGATTGATACATTTTTTTTTTCATATAGCACGTACTCTATAGAAATTGGATTATATATTGAAAGAATGTACAAAATAAAAATCGATGTGTGTATTGTACAAATAAATTGTTGAGAGTACATAACATGCGTCAGTATAAATATAACGTATTAATTATTTCGAAATATAATTTAATTTTGAACGTTATTTCAAAATATTACATTTTTAAACTTTATTACTATACCATATTGAAATATCATTTTTCTTGAATTTGTTTTCTATTTTTTTATTTAATCAATTTTAATCTCGATTGCATTTCTATTTTTAATTTATTTTTCACGGTCAACGTTTTATTAAGCGTAAATACTTGATATAAAATATATAATATATTTGTTCTAATTGCATTAAATTTTGATATCAAATTTTTTGACCAATTTAGAATCAATACAATTTAAAAATTTTGAAACATTAATAGATTTGAATTGAGCATTTAGAAGAAAGCATTTTTCACATGAAATTTTACACACGTGAGCAAATAACAAAACCTTATTTTTCATTTACATATTCAAGTGAACACGTTGCATTAATACAATTTTAATTTTATATGTAATTATGAAAATACTTAATGAGTTGTGAGTTAAAAAATTGCATTGCAAATAACGACTTCCTTTACAAAGGAAGACCATTTCGTTCACAAAAATTCACTCAAAATTATCAAAGAGATTATCATTAAAATTTAATGCGGTTGAAATGGGGCATCATGTATGCGTATAAATAACATTATAAATAACGAAGTCATTCCTTTATACATGAAAAATTAACATTAAAGTGAAATATTAGTCTACGAATTTTTAAAATTGAATCAACTCTGTCCACGCTGTACCAACGTCACTGCAACATTATACATAATATAGACTACATCATAAACAGAAAAAATGGTTAGATAGAGATTTCGTTACATAAATTTTATAAATAGCATTTTACAAATAATTATATTTTAATAGTTGTATATATATAATATAATTACATATATATTTTATACACACATATACATATATATTGCTGTATCATATATTGATTTGTATATTTTCTAGATTTCTAGATAATTAGGTGCAAATTAAAAATAAAAAAGATGCATATTTAGTATCTCAATTTTCATAAGCAAATAATAAACGTTTTACTTGAATCTTATATGAACGCTGAATCATCAATGTAAATGCATTATTAATGTATGCCTCCTTCCAGCATTTCATACTATAGTTTTTATCGAGTATTTGCTAACAATAAATAAAAACTTGAACTATGCAAAAAAGGTCAAAAGTGAAGTAATCGGAACTGAGGATTAATGTAGATTAAATCGATGCCAGGAAGCGAAGTCGGTCTAACTATAACAAGTCGGCCGGGTAAGAGTCCTCGTGTAAAAATCATAGGAAAAACAGTCAAGCTTAAGTACTTACATCGTTCCCACATCAGAGCCCGCTGAGTTACGATTAGATCGTTCAACCTAGTTCGCCAATGGTTGTCCATTATTTCTTATTTTTCTTTCGCTAAAATTTTCGATTACATACTTATCTGACGCGACGATAAATATTCGAAAACTGCAAAAAAGTTGACAAGAAGAACGAGCTAAATTTCATAACTGTCTGACAATATTATTCATTTCGCAATCACATATCCATAATATATTTACATATTCATAATTTATTTCAAGAAGAATTTCTCTTAATACTTAATTATACATTTTTGAAAGATATATATATATATATATATCTTTCAAAAATGTATAATTAAATATTAAAAGAAATTCTTCTTTATGTAAATATATATATATATAATTATATAGTTATATAGTTGATATAATTAAATAATGTGAAAAGCTATTGCTTTATTGAAATAAATAACGATGTTTAATTTATGATAGGTATAAATGCTGTTAGCACTAAAGTTAACGCAAGACAGTAAATCAGTACTGCTCCTTGCATTTACTGGATAATACTTATGAATAAGAGATGTACCGCTTATGCAAAATATAGAACATATATAACTATCTCACATAAAAGAGAAGATAAATACATATACTTATAGCAGTCTACGTTATATGTAAATACTCATAAGACGATTCTCAAGCATTTACTAAGCTATTGCGGAAATAAATATCGAATTCAAAATAGAGTGCAATTTTAATAAAGATATATATATAATATTAATCTCTTAAATTTGGAATATAAAATTTTTTATTTCTCAAAAAATTAATTTTACCCGACATTAGAGAATTAAAAGAGAAATAAAATGAATATAAACAATATGATAAAATAGCAAAGATTTAAAAACAATTTCTCAATTTCTAATTTATAATTTCATAAAAAAATAGATTGCTATCAATCAATTTTTGTTAGTTATTTTTATGTAAAATAAAATCTGAAGAACAGCCTATAATTATATCATCAATATAAATAACACCTCTCTCCTCCTATCATCTATAAATCTATATCAATATTAAATCTCGATAGGAAAATATTTATAAAATTATATGACAAAATCTTGCATGAAATTTGTTGATTTGCAATTATATGAATATATTTTAAAAAATAGATGTAAAATAGCTGTAAAAATATTGATCTTTTAAAATATTAATAACTGTTTGCAATTAATTTCTTAATAGTATTTCAATAAAATAATAACGATATGGCGAATCATTTATTAGTGCAATTGTGGAGAAATTTTTTCTCAAGTCATGATGTCATTATGGTAAAATGTTTTCACAATTTTCCTATCGGGGAATTTTTTGCATTTTATTATCAGTCCCTATCCCATACAGCGCAGAACATTGAAGTAATATTGCGGCAATATTCTGTGCTGTATGGGATTATACATTATGACATAATATATATAAATATCATTTAGAGAAATCACAATACTAATTGTCATGTTCTATGTATATATATAATTGTAAAAAAAAAAATATATATATATACATATCATTTTACAATTGTTTGTGAGTGAAAGTAGCAATACAATATTAGCGACACAGTTTTCAAGTTCGCCCGGATAGCTCAGTCGGTAGAGCATCAGACTTTTAATCTGAGGGTCCAGGGTTCGAGTCCCTGTTCGGGCGATTTATTTTTTGTGATAAATGATATTTAATGATATATCGATGATACTTTACATAAGTGTATATATATATATATTTTTTTTTCTCCTTCTGCAATATATCTTTAAATTTTTTATGCATAGAGTTTTAAAAATTAATCATTATGAATGAAAAATAATACAAGTTAAAGTTAGTAATAGTAATAGTTAAAGTTTGTTTTCTTTAACCTAATCTATCATAACATTTCTAAAAATACAGTTGGTACTGTATTTTCTCATCTATTCAATACAATAGCAAAAAAAATTGAAAAATTTTGAAAAATTATATACATAAATAACCTAAGAGATATGTAAACTAATACATAAAATCCGAATAAATATTATTTTTTACATAAAATCTTCATTTATCTCTTTAGACGCATAAAAAACTATATAAAAAAATATATTTTGTAAAAATGTGTATGTACATTTTATTCGAAGCGTTGTTTTATAATTATATATTATATTTCAAACACATTGTATAATATATTTCACATATATAATATAAAATAATATTTCATATAAAACAATGCTTATTTCATTGTTACAAAACATGAATGTTGAGCAATTTATCTTGAAGATGTAAACTATCTCTTTGATTATAACTATAAAAATAATTACAATGTATTTATACGATGGTGAAAAAAACTATCACAAAATTATGTCTTTATGTAAAATAGACATATAATTAACAGGGATATAAACAAACAAGAATATAAAAAAGTGACAATGCAACTAAAATGATACATATGGTAAAGAATGAAAATTAATATTCCAAAGAAAAGTTGCGAAAGATTTTTTGCTGATAATATATATAAGATTCACTGTGTAGACAAAATATTATTGCTCAAAGGTGATTTGAAGAAAATGTAATTTGCATAGTAACATATATTAAATCTTAGGAAAGTTTAAACTTTGTTCCTTCACGCTACCATCTGGCATACCAAAGAAAGCTCTCTCAGCCATATTTATAAATAGACCAGTTTCTATAACTCCAGGTATCAGAGATATTTCTTGATTAATTTTAACCCAATTAGTTATATCTTGTGGAAAATGCCAGTCCAAGATAAAATTACCATTATCTGTTATTACCGGGCCCTGTAAATAAAATATAAATTATGTATATATTATTTATCTACATATTATTGTTGATTTAAAAATTTCAGTAATAAAAACATATACTTACAACTTTTGCCAGAGCCATTCTAATTTTTGCAGATCCTCCATATGTTCTTTCAATTCTATCTTGAATCGGCACATATGCCATAGGAACTACTTCAATAGGAATTCCTTTCTTATATTGCTCGCCAAGTTTTTGTGAGTTTTTTCTGAAATGTAAAATATATAAAGAAATTATATTATTACATAATTTGTGAATATAATATTGAAGTAAAGATTATGCTTACGTATAATCTGCTATGACAACAAACTGTTGCGCACAGGAAACAATAATTTTTTCTTGTAATAAACATCCTCCACCACCTTTAATGAGATTCAATTCAGCATCAACTTCATCTGCCCCATCGATTGCACAGTCCAGCTGTAACCATATTACAATCATATTTATAAATATATATAATAAAAAATATAATATAGGAAAAATATTTCAGAATTACCTTTGGATGAGTTTCTAAATTGCCTAAAGTTAGATGATTATCTAATATAAGTTGACGAGCTTGAAATGATGTAGGAACACAGACTACATTGAGTCCTTCTTCCTTGACACGTTCAGCTAAAAGCAAAATTGTTATGTGCATATTTATTATATATATAAAATTTTAAATGTAACAGCTATATTTTATTCAATACAAAAAATAAAGTATTATTACAAATTATATAAAAAACTTAATCTAACACATGGAATTTTATATGATGTGTAATAAGAATAAAAAAATATGCTGACGCTATTGATGAAAAGGTCAAATGTTAATTTAGCGTCATATGTTTTTCAATAAAACAATCCAGAGAATAATGCATAAAATATACTGTAATATCAGAGTTTAAATTTTAAAATTAAATTAAAAGTAGGAAAATAATCTTTTACCACAGCTATCAACACCAACGTATCGCATTGTACATTGCATTCATTGAATCATTTATTTTAGAGAAATGACTTTATACATATATATACATAAATCAAGAAATGGATTTTCCCTGTATACATGTTTTTTTATAAAGACATATTGGTGCACAGAAAATTTAATATATAAATAGTAATAGAATAACTTTTTATATGGTTTTATTAATACGTACAACATACAATGTACGTTGAATGTTTTCTTGCAGAAATAAGAATGTTAGATTAATATTAAAACTGATTGATAACTAATTAAATATCGTAATGTTCAAAATATACCATTCTGAAATAAAATAATTTTCAAATAATTATATGATAAAAGAAACGTCATCATTACCAAGTCTTTGAATAGCATAAATCACAGTGGATCCACTACCGATTCCAATCACAGTGTTATTCTGAAAAACGATTCACTGGAATATTAATATAACCTCATAACTGATTAATTATATACAATCTTTTTAATTAAATCAGTTTACCTGGACATATTCGTTCACGGCTTTATGAGCCGCAATTTTCTTGGCACTTTCGAGCGGACCCATCTTTAATAAACTTCTCGGAGCACCGTGCCATAATCTGGCGGCTATTTGAACAGGCGAACAGACCATGTGGACTGATGTGAATATAAAGTTATCTCTATTATCTCATATGTACAATAATAATAAATAGTTGTAGAAGTATCATATTCCTTATATATTATACATTTGTCATGAGTACATGTCATAAGAGATTCGATTAGAAATCGATTTTTCATAGCATCGAGAAAACTCATTCATTAAAAAAATCGATTTTTTTTAGGTCTGTCTTGGATTTATATTCATGAATGGATTCTTTTAGAATCTCTCTCTCTCTCTCTCTCTAGATATTGATTATCTTGGAATTTAATTGAACCCAATACAAATCGCGTTCCATGAATATTACATTCTTGCATATGATTTAATAATTACGAAGAAAGATACTGTAATTTAATACACAAAATTTTTAATTGTTACGATAGAAAAAATTTATAAACTAATATTTTTTTTAGTAAAAATAAATAAATACATCTCTCTTGCAATATTTGTTTTATTTTTCGTAGTGTTGATTCCTTTAGCAATATTATATAGTTTTTTTTTTCAATCTAATATTCAGCCCTATAAGTCCTTATCAAATAAATCAAACAGAAATCTTGATTTCTGAATGCACTTCATAAGTTTGATGCATATCTAATATAGGAAAAAAGAGCCAGTACAAACATATATATGTTTTGATTGAATTTCCATTATATTCAGCATCAGAGGCATGTAACACAAAATACAACCAAACACAATTTACACATTTCAATAATTATTATATAAGACTTTATACTTGAATTCTCTCTCTTTCTCGCTATTAGTAATTAGCAGTAATATTTATCAACACTTTCCGTTTTACTGTATCTATCACGCACAAGATTTCGATTATCAATGCACTCTCTTTCTCTCCTTTTATTTGTTCATTCGCGCTCTCACTTTCGTTCATTGCAATCATGTATTCATATTCGTATAGCATCATCGTCTTAAGTCAGGTAAAAATCCATGTAGATTTTTCCCATGCTAATTCGTGCAATTATGTTACTCCATCATAGAGAAAAATTCTTAGCACATCGCTTAGACATATCGCTCAGAACTCCGAGATCTATTCCTGTGATCGAGATTTTAGAAAAAGAAATCTCATAAATTAAATATTCAAGATATTCAATATTTAACTGATGGTTTACTAACTTAACTGTTTGAGTGTTTTTGTCACTTCAATTTAATCAAACAATTAATTTAATTTTTATTTGATCAAGTAATTAAATCCTTTCTTCGTTTCTAAAAAACGATTAATTAATTGATGTCTATATAAAAATTAAATTACTGAAAGAAAAATTTTATTTAAAAAAATCACTAATCAAGAATTGAACCACATATGCTGGCAAATTGGACCGCGTTAAAGTGATCCTGTAAGTGTAACAATCAACTTTAATTAATGCTATATATTGCATAAGTATTTTATATTATGCAACTAGATCGCCTAAAAAATTACTTACAAATGAAAGGAACACATATGTCTTCCATCATTTTCTTCAGCTCTCGCATAAAATCTATACATAAAATAAATTTCTTACGATTTTTGGCTATTTATCTTTTAAAACGAATAGACTTTAACATGATAGCAGATAAAAACAATCCTTTTAAACATTTCCTTCCATGCTGTAAATCGAGATATAAAGTTATTAAGTAATTGTGTTATAAAATTAAATCCACAAGTAAATAACACAAGAGTCTCCTGTTTTCTTTCTTCTCAGTTCGATTGCGCATATGTAAGATATCTGTCAAAATGTGACAATACAATTGTATTTACCAAAGTTATTTATACATAATTGATATTTTCTTAATCAGAGTTTTTAATTAAAATATCTGTCAAAAAAATATCAATTTTGTTGCCAATTTGATAGATATCTCATATGAGGCATCTCATTAAAGAAATAAACGTATTTTTCTATTCGCATATTTTTATGTTTTTTTTCTTGTTTTACAGGAAAAAAATAGAACTTTTCCTGTCAAGAGAATTTCGTTACTTTCTTTTCTATCGCATTCGTCTGTCCTACTTAGCGCATGATTCTTCCAAGAAGCAATACAATAGCAAAATTACGTTCAAAATTATTTTTTATAGAGAGTTTAGATCGCATCAGGTAACTATAATCAGCACATTTTCCTTTCTATTTTTATACATCTATTACATGCGGCTTTTCTTTAACTTATATGATTCTTCTTTCATTATCGTATACATCACTGGCCTTTAATTAAAAATCGAAACCGATATAATTTTACCGAGTTCAAATTTTTAATATAATCAAAACGAAAACATTTAATACTCTTCTTGCAAAACCGTTTCTTTGTTTCTTTATCTAAACAAGAATGATACCGACTCGCTTTATCTAAACAAAAATAATGCCGAGTTAATATAACGGATCAATTTGATGGTTTACAATGATAGATTGAATCATTATATTATTCTCAAATTCTATGTACATTATTCCTATTCGATATTTCGTATAGACATAATCTTTATTAATTAATAAAATTATATTATAAAGACGAAATTTTTATATTAATCTCGTCTTAGAAGCAATAAAATGAAGTATATAAAGAAGGTAACTGCGGAGATTTTTTCTCATTCTACATTAATGAAAACATATTGCGTTATCGTAAAGTAAATATAAACAAATTAAGCAACGAAAAGGATATACATAAAAACTGTTTTCACATTTATCTTATTTATATATTAATTATTGAAAGCGTGTATATCTCGCTTAATCTCCATTTGCACACATCGATAACGCAATATTACAACGATATTCTCTTTGTTTTAAAACAATTAATAATTATCTAATATATTACAATCAGGCATCTCCATGTTGGGCCGCAAATTTAGATACACAAGCCTTAAGATTATTAGATGAATAATTATAACATTATTATAACGTTAAATAAAAGAAACATATTAATAAAAATGTATAATTATATTAATAAATCAGAAATTTAATTCAATTTTTAATATTCGCTCTTTAATATAAACTCTCTACTTCCTTGTTTTTTTCTTGAATTCTATCACATATATTTTATTATCTACACATATAACTGCATTGTTATTTCAAATTACTTAGACACGTGCGCAAACATAATTACATATGTTCATCAACGATATTATCATATGAATTTTTCTGGTGTGCACATATGTTTCTATAAATACGATTAATTGTTAAATTAATCAAATTTACGATACATAAATATATATATATATATATATATATATATATATATATATATATATAATTCAGTTATATGGTAGACATGTTACATAAAATATAGTAAATATAAATCGAATTTTTATGAGAGTTGATTTTATTTAACAAAAAGGAAAATGAGGAAATAATATTGTACACATATTTTTAGGAATTGCAACGATGTTAATACGATTCTGTTCTATTCTGTATGTGTATTCGTTAATATATTTCCAAAATGCTTATTTGCATAAATCCTAAAGTTTTTCTTATATAGTTTAAAATCATGAATCTTGATTATTGCATAAATAACTGGGAAAAGATACTGAAATAGCCTTTTGAAATCTCCTAGAATTTTTCAAACATTATTTTATATAATATGTACATATTGTGTCGTGAATAATAATAACGAAGATATTTTGAATAAGAAGATAAAATTTAACAATCCGATTAATGATGCAGAAATAAGGGGAACATAATTTCTCGAATAGAAATAAAATGTGCAATGTTTCACGTTTGAACTTAATTAAATAAAAAAAAACGCAATTTCTAATCAAATAAATGGAAATAGATAAAAAGTGACAAAAATAAAAAATTAAACTTATATTAATTTGGAAGATTTTGAATACAAGCTTCTGCAGTTTATGAATCGTCATAGTATATTCTATTTTAATAAATAATATTGATTCGGTCAGAATATATAATCATGCAATAAATCTACTCACAATATCCGCTATTTGATAATTTTACGTATGCATATGTTTATTAAGATTAGCTCAGTACAGTATTAACTTCATTGGAGCATCATGCGCAAGATAGTCGCAATGCAGACACATCCATTTTTCAAAGAGGATAGGTCGATCCCTCTCATTAATTTCTCAGGCATCCTGCATTAAGGCAATTCAGTGTATCCCGTTTAATTGTTTCTATTTCTTCGTAAACTGCAACTAATTACACAGCATAAAGTACAGGATTGTGAATAGCTATTCGAAAAAACACTCGTTTAAAGTGTACACATGTCGAATATAGATAAAGAGATAAGCAAAACATCCAGGAAGATTAGAATACATCAAAGAAACGGCAATTAAAAGTTAAACACGCGTTCCTTGCATACACAATTTGTCCTAATTTCTTTAATTTTTAGTTTCCTCGATATCTCGCGCACAGAAAATAAGATGACCAAGCTCTGAATTTCATACTATCATAATACAGATTCACACACTAAATATTTTAACTCTTTTTTTTTTACGGATCTCTACACGATGCGTGTATATATAATTTTTGCACATTTTTTTTATAAAATGTTACACGCTTTGCAGAACCACCTCATCTTGCTGATACACGCTCACACGGGATAATATAGGCGAAAGATAATTTGAATTGACAAAATTAATGACAGGACAGAAAATTATGTATGCGACAATGAGCATGCAAGAAAAAGGGCAAAAAGAGATTATAAAGCAATACAAATTTAAGAAAAAACAAATAATACTTATGTAATATACAAATATTTTCGAAATCTACTCTGTAAAAATCTTACAAATGCATCACATTGCATACTCTGATATAATGTTACCGATGTCTTCGGGTGTTGCAAAAAAAAATAAAAGAAATATATTTTTATTAAAAATATTAAGTATGCTATTAAGAAAATTTAAAGAAAAATTTAAAGATTTTTTTCTATTACCGCGATTGATTCACAATAAAACAATTTACGTTATGCTTCTTAAACATGTATTAGATATATATCCCAAGTATAGCTTTAAGAGAAAACAGATTTTTTGAAAAATATTATACTACAATTATTTTTTTTTTTAATGCCTTAAAATGGAGTGATCAATTTTAAAAGAAACTTTATTTCACAACTATGTCGAATTACGATATACAATTATATAATTCACAATAATCCGAAAAACAATCTTCGACGTATTTAATTAAATATTAATAAAACATTTAATACCAGTTATAAGCGCCAAAAGCTAAATCATTCCGAGAACCATTAATTTATAAAGTTGCCGTGTAAGATAATAATTTATGACAATTAAATGTAATCTCTCTCCACTTTATGACATCATCTTCTTATGCCTTGTATAATTGCCAAGGGATGGTCCGCGCGCTAGTGCCAATTTACTAAATCAAATTTAACTTGACTAAACATCTGTTTAATTACGATAGTCTAGTATATAAAATTTTGTCAATATATATTTTTATCTACTTTTTTTCCTTTGCTTATTTGACATATACAAAGTGTTGCAATGAATAAATTTTATTTAAAACGAATTGAAAAATAATAGAAGTTTATATAAGCTACAAATAATAATTGTAGACTATAAATAATTTTTTTATATATTATACCAATGATTTATTGATTGTAAAGCATACAGAGGAGTCTCTCTCTATTATAACGAGGTTTAAATCTATGTAGTCATTTGAAAAATATGCAAAAACATTGTTCTGCACTGTTATACCATTGGTGACAGTTCATTTATTCATCTCTACAATAGTTTCGTGTATATTATTTTCCACTATTAGTGCGCCGGAAAAGTTATCAAGATTAGTTTTTAACAATTTAAAAGCATTATATTACGGACCAACCCAGGCGTTCGTGTATTTTTATTTGAAAAAGAGAACGCATATCGTGTTTTAAAGTACATAGCACATTAGCAGTCGATTGTTCGATAGAATTTATACTGCGTATATAAATTAATAAAGTTTTTAGCATTTTATATGTATTGTAACAGCAAATATGTATAATGTACACAATGTAATTTTGAAAAATTTCATTGTACATATTCGTCTAGATTTGCTAGATCACAATACAGTATATTCTCGTGTATTTATCCATATCCTTTGATACTTTGATAACTGAATAATGAACATGTTAATGTCGCTGTGTTCTTAAGATCTTTCTTTTTATAGCACGTTTATTCGTCAACATCTGCTCTCCAGCGGGAATAAGAGATAACGCCATAGTAGAATGTTAGTGTGGAAGAACATGGCAAGATTCGTTCGAAGAAGAATAGTACCTGCGAACGAACTTTATATATTCCGAGAATGACTGCAATAAGTGAGTTATGTACATTATTATTCCACAGATATGCCACAGTGGCCAGCGCAAATCAGCTCTTGCCCTTATTCCATGTCACATAACAGCAAAGATGGCGAGATTAAAGTTCGGGAAAATAGTAATAATAGCAGGGCACAAGAGGATGAGTAAGAAGAGAAGGAGGAGGAAAAGGAGAAAGAAGGGAGGAGAGGGCGTTTCGAATAATTATTAATATATATTATAATAATAACAATAATGATGAGGTGTTCTAAACAGTGCTAGGACTAGTGCTAGAGGGTCCTGTGTGAGGAATCAGGATGGGTGGATACACGGGCTAAGGAGGGGTTAGTGTGGGGGTGGTGGCTCCGTAGACTGATTTCTTCCATCTACAGCTCTAACCGGCTTCCTACGCGAAGAAGCTACTCCGCCTCTGACATAAGCGGGCGCCGGAGCTGCTATCGGTTCCCTGATAGTTCCAGTACCAGTATTCCTAATTGGTGGCGGCAGTGGTTGCTGCAGTACCTACATTACACGAAATTCTATAAGAACTCGACGTTACTATTGCATTGTGATTTTCTATTATGTATTAGTTATTTTGTTTTGACATACTACATCTGGAACTAGATATAACATGCCACTGAAGTAAGAGGAACGTTCCACGGCCACCATTATGCATACTGAGAGCTAAATTTAGATATGATAACTGAGAGATGAAGTTGTATGGGAAAGATAAATATAGCTACATCGAGTTCCAAATATATCATATATATTACTTTCATCTTTCATACATTTTTTAATAAATTAAAACAGTAAATATTTTAAACTGTACATATATTAAATGCCAGAAAAATGGATGCTTACCAATGGCTGAGGTAACACACTATGCATCAATGTTTGAACTATAGGTGGATTTTGCGTTGCAATGCTATTAGGATTTGGAGGTAAGCCCTGATTTTGCAGACCTGAGCCCATGCTACCAGTTGTTGTAGCAGCAGCAGCAGCCTGCAGAATATGTGATTCTTTTTGCATAGATGTCATGTGTTTACTTGTAGCTTGTTCCCTCTTTGCTTCCTGAACTAAACTCAATTTCTTTGTGGGAACGATGGAAGTGTTGGCGTTTGGTGTTTCAGGGCTGGTCGTGGCAGTAGTCGCATTTGACGCTGGCGTTTGAACGATACATTGCTGTTGCATCAATTCTGACAATGTTTGGGAAAGCGTTGCGACGATAAGTTCGCGTGCAAAAAGACTCCTATTTGCACTCTCGCGTTCAATACTTTGCAGTTGTGAATCAGACAGCGTAGTCGTAATGCATCTACACAAATATGGAAAAGGAAAATCACGTTTCTAAAATATAACAATAACTATGTGTTAGTTATTTATATTTACAGCGTTTCTTTAAACATATATATTTATTTCTTCTACTATTTATATCAGTAAATATTTAATTTTACATATACATACATAAATGATGAATATATAATCATAATGTGTTTTTATATAATGAAATGCACATCAGAGCAATATTATCAACAATAGATTTTTATAATTTTAAAAATTGATAGAAAGAAATAAGTAATATTTTAAATCATTATAAATGTCTTGTATATTAAATTTTTTTCATTTTTTTATTACAATAAAAACTGGACTAAACACTATTTTTGTATATCCATTTTAAATATTCAATCTTAAAAATATTAAAATATCTTGATAATTATATATATATTTAATATCTTGATATTAAAATAACTTTCAAATTAATATTTTGTAAAAATAAAATGCACAAATTAAGTATTTGTTTACATATTAATACATATATTAAGTACCATATTTATTAATATTAGTAAGAATAGTGAGACATTATATTTTATTATAACCTCTGTGTGTGTGTATGCGCGTGCGTATATGTAGAAAGAGAAATGTAAAACATACCTGGGTAACAGGAACATAACGTTCTGTGAGTTAATAGAAGGTATACCAGGTGGATTGGTTACATTAGTTGCATTATTGTTACTACTGGCATTATTTGATGCTCCCATAGCAGTAGAATGACCACCGCTCCCACCACTAGCACCGCCGCTGCCACCGCTCACAGAACCGATCACTTGTGTCTGTCTCCTAGGTAATCGCTCGAGTTGTTGTCTAGCAGCCTAGAAAAAAGTAATATTTTATTTAATCTATATCGTTTAATTCGTTTAAAAAGTTATTAACTCTTTCACTATGAAGAACATTGGAAAACATAAAAGTGATTTTCATATAGCTGCTTCTTTTTTTTTTACATAAAAAAGATTTCTTACAATATGAATAAGTTTTTTGTACATCTATTTTAAATATTCAATTTTAAAAATATTAAAATAATCTATATATCTTCATAACTATATATATATATACTTAATATCTTGATATTAAAATATCTAAGATTCAAATTAATATTTTGTGAAAATAAAATGCAAATTTTTTATTATTATACATAATTCAAATATAAATAAAAATTAATAAAAAAGAATTATTTGTAGAATATAACATTTAATATATCTAAATATTTATTAACAACATAAAATAACGCACATTAATCATCAATATCCTACCATATTGGCATAAGAGATTGCTGAAAATTATTAAATTTACTCAAAATTATTAAATTAAGTCAATGTATAAATTATTAAATTAACTCGCTATATATATTTCATTTATCATTCTCAAATTATTTTGCAATTTTATTTAAAGTCAAAAATTAATATAACTTGTATTTCTTCATTTATTGATATTTCTCATTGTAGTTTCTCATTTTTTTTATCTTTATTTTTTTCTCATTTTTTTATCTTTATTTTTTTTATCTTTATTTGTCCTTCTATAACATTTTGCTTATTTATAAATATCTACTTTCATATTTCTGAAAACAGTAGTCAATGAAAATAACGCCGTATCAAAACATGAAAAAATTTCAACAGAATATATACAAGAGAATAACCTCTGTATATTTCGAATACGATTGCGAGAGCAATTTTCAAAATTACTTTTTATCACGGTTGATTTAGTACTTCATAATTTCTATTGTTTTCCATTTACGTTTAACGTGTTTTCGCTTTGTGATAAGCATTTGTAACTATTACACTGTCACAGTTCTCAGTCATAATATATTTTAGTATCTGAACAGGATACATTCTATTATGAATTAATACTCAATTATTTAATTCAAAAACGCTTAACTTTAGAAAACATAATGCTCATAATGATTTTATCTGTTTTAATTAAAATTATAAAAAATGGCATATTAATTCTTGTTGGGATGAAAATAAATTTGTTTTTATACCCGGACTTGTTGTCGTTCTAATTGCAATTGCATTTGTAATTGCTGTAGTTGCGAAGGTGCTGATGAGCTTTGTCCACTTCCGCCTCCGCTTCTACGTACTCCCGATAATTGAGACAGCAATTCCGCAATTGGATCTATACCTTCCCGATTACTCGGGCTCAATCCTCCGGATGAACTGAAATGCATGTTGGACCTGCAGGTCCAATGATAGTCTAATGAACATTATCTAAGATGAAGTGATGATAAAATGATATAGTAAAAACTATTTGCTGGCAATTATATAACAGTTTAAATTCTCATTGAAGAAAAAATTATTATAATATTAAAAATTATTAAAATTTATCATATTTGCATCTTTAAACAATATATATACAATATTTAAAGAACTCAGATATAATTTTGTATAAAAATTCGTAAAGAATATCTAATAATTATTATAAAATTTAAATTGCAAGAAAGTTGACAAATAATAATCATAATAATCACATTCTACAATGATAAACAATAGTCAGAATAAGTTTATCTTAACTTATAGTATTATACTATATAATACTCTTTTGATAAAAATATTCGATAAATATAATATAATGAACATATCGACAAATGAATTAATTATTAAAAAAAAAGGACGAGTGTTATTACATACCGACGCGCACGTGGGGCTCCAACAGCTCTAGATGGATGAGGTATCCGTCTAACTCCATGCCTGCTTGCAGATGGTTCATCTAGGAAAGAGATCAGGTCCCTTGGTCCACTACGATGCTCTAGTGTCAAGTGGCCAGCAAAATCATCAGTTACATGATTAGGATCTCCACCTGGCACAGCTGCACATACTGGACAAACCTATAATAAAAATACAATATTTTAATACAAAATAAGTTATTGTATTTGTTTATATGAACATTATATAATATTATAATATCCATATAATATAAATATATTATTTTTATTTAAAAATATGAAAACATGTATACATACTTTAAATAAAGATATATACATACAACTTCAAACGAAGTATCAGGATGTTCAGCAGCAACATGCTCTTGCAAGGTAGCTTCAGTTAAACCCATTTTTGCACAATAAGGACAAGTTAAAGATTGAGGCTGCTCTACACTTACTCCTTCGCCACCATAGTATAATTCTATTCAAAAATCATTTAAAAATGAATTAAGAAATATTTAATATAATTGCAATTCCTCTTTTTTCTATAAATTATTTGAAAAATTTGAGGGAGCAAAAATACATGTTTTTCTTTGTGAAATTTGATAAAAAATAAAATTTATAAATTTCGATATTATTAAATTTAGTAAAAATAATTAAATAAATAAAATTTTTTTAAATTCTACTATTAAAAACTTTATTTATCAAAATATGTCAATTTCTCATTATTTATAATTAACTGTAACAATTAACATTTAATAAATTGAAATAATGTTTCTTTGCTAGTGTATGTGTATATAGTTAAAAAATGTAATACTTGTAAAATGTTTACTATCAATAAATTAAATATTATATTTTAGATTTGATAAGAGGGCCTTACCATAGTCAGCTCTAGTAAGTATGCACTGCATAGGATGATCTGTGAGGTGGCGTGTGGTACTGGCACCTCCCTCATAACAGCTGGCACATAGATCATAATCGTAGCATACAAGGCACTTGTATCTACGACCCCGAAAATTTCCCTTCAAGCAGGAATCACAGCTTACCCCTAAAATATTATTATTAAATAAATACATATAAAAATACTGCATATAATATATTATATATCACATATGTTCAGATAAAGTTCCATTAGTTTTTAAATATTGCTTTAATTATTCCTTTAATTTGTTATTACACACATCCAATTTCTTTTTTATTATCTATTTTATAAATTTATTATTATAAAAATTTTTATTATTATTTATTATTTATTATTATATTTTATATAAAAATGTTTATTATTATTTATTATTTAGTATATTTTATATAAAAAGTTTTATTATTATTTTCCATGATAAGTAATAATAAATCAAAAATATAGGAGATAAAATTTAATAAAGTAAAGAAATAGTAGACATATAAAGAAATTTGTTAACTTAATATTTCACATTACTTAATGAAAGATTTTAGTACAAATAACCAAACTTTTTTTTTAAATCTGTGTTAAAAAGTATAGAATATTAGAATTTCTCTAATATTAAATATTATAAAACCTAATGTATTACACAATATAATATTCAGAAATTGTCATACTGTTTTATTAATATATAACATATTTATTAATACTGCAGCATTGAACACAGTGTGTGTATAATAAATAATAATAATTTTTAATTGTTTATGAAAAAAGGCAGAATATATATAACAATACATGTAAATAAAAAAGGAAAAGACCTAATTAAGAAAAAATTATAATATTTGTGCATATTAATCAATAAAATTATTTATAAATAACATCTTGACACACAAGAAAACATTTTGTGAATATTTTTATAACTTTTAGATAATTAATAAAAAAAATATATATATATATATTATTATAATTTAAAAAAAATTATATTCAAGTTTGCACTAATCATATGAGGAACTTGAGAGCTCTTTTAACTTGTCGATAAAGAATTAAAAGTCAGATGACTATAAAACTAAAAATAGCAATATGTAGCAAGCGAGTCATAGTCTTGCAACAATGGAAAACAAGATTTGAGATATTATATATATATGCCATGCTTGATTATAACAAATGCACATATGAGAATAACTAATTTATATTTTATGCAATGGTACAATAATTGTCACATATCTATTCACAGTAGCGACTGAAATCTATGTATATATGGTAATTTATTAAAAAATGCTGGATAAAACTAATGATGTATGATAAATGAGAATTCCCAAGTTCCTAGTTCAATTTGATTTATCATCTTTATATTAGACATTATAATTATATAACAAATATAAGATATATATATTATACCTTGCCAGATACGAGTCCTTACATTCTTTACAGTTTAAATTACGTGGATTATCTTTTCTCATATTACAAATACATATATATTTATAATACGAGAACATAGTTTCACTTATATTATAATCTCAAAGGCCAGAAACTTAAGAGCAATGCGACATGTACAGGAGCTTTATTTTTATGACACATTAATCAGCAATGTTACGATCTCCAGAAAGTGGCAGACAAGGACTTCTCACAATGACATGATTCGCTACATGAAACTTTTATCAATCACTTGTCTAAGTAGTCTCATACAAGGAAACTGTGAAAACATTGGAAAAAGCTTGCAATATGTTCTGCAAGGGAAAGACTTCTCATCACCATCATCATCATGACAAGGGCTGTCTGAGAGAGGACTCGGCCGAGGGGATAGGACGGTCTGACAGCCGATCAACGATCGAACGACAGGCCCGAACAGGTGGACATCGAACGTTGTCGCGAATTTTGCGAGATCATCCGGGAAAACGTCGCAAATTCGCAGAAATTGGCGTGAATTTTCATTCGCGTGCTGCCATCTGGCCTCTGACATTAGGTCCGCTCGGCTACTCGGGAGCTCGCGGGACGTGTCCTATGCGTTAAGAAAACGTCCCCGCGGCTCGACCGGGCACCGTCACCGGGCAGAGTCCGCGCGGACTCCCGGGGGAGCGTCCTCGGGACGCCCGTTCACGCCCCCGACGTAGCCACGGCCGACGATATCCCGCGGGTCGTCCCGCGGGTCGAGTCGGAGTGCAGCGCACGTACGTACGTACCTTCATGTCGACTCATTTTCCGTTTAAAATCTCATATACGCCAAACTCCGCGAGCCCCTCGCGATCGTTCGCTCCGCGAGACGCGACTGCCCTGATCGTCGCTCCGCGTAACACTCGGCGTCGTTCGACTACGGCAGACACGGAGAAAACATCAATCGTCAAACAAAAAATTTCTCGTTAGAATATCCAGCGTAAAACCTAACCCAACTAGGGCTGACGAATGTGACGTCACGTCAGACCGACCTACCTACCTGTCACTTGCTCCCGACGCGGGTCGCGCGCCGCCTACTGCGCCGATCGCCGCGACTGGCCACCATTTTAGCGGGAAATACAAAATACATGAAATCAAACATTTAAATATGAAATATTTTAATATAATTAAATATAGTTAAGTTAATAAAATACGATAGCGGATTAATTTGAAATATGTGTCACCTCGTCTTGTTTTACCTTTATCGGTGAAAAACAATTATATTTTTATATAAACTGCGATTTTAGTTTCTAAAAAGAAAATTTGTAAGGCTCTATTAATATGTTCGAAAAGAATTTGATGATTGTCTTTTTGAAATAAAATAAAATTGCAATCAATCATGTACATACATATATACGAGATTGAAAAATAATCATGAAGTTTTTAGATTGTTACATAAATCGATTTGTGATATTATCAATTATAAAATATTTATAAATTTGAAATTAATAAAATTAATTTACAATTATATTTTGACAATACAAAATCATATATATATTATATTTCAATCGTAGAAATATTTAATTCGATTTTGATTTTTGATTTTTCTCATCTCGAGAGATCTGCTCTTGCAAAAAAAAAAATATAAAATTTGAAGGGCGATCTATGGAAACGTATAGTTCATGGTAAGATCTGGCAATCTAGCACTCCTTTAACGAAACTTTCCGACAGCTGCTCCCGCGCGCATTCGTATCATTCCGTCATCAATCGCGGAATCTCGGGATTGGATCTCGCGAAATCGTATCATTTATTGAACAATGGCCACGGTACTTGGACGTGTAATTGTGTATGGGGGTAAGGGTGCCCTCGGCTCGGCTTGCGTATCGCAATTTAAAACCCAAAATTGGGTGAGTGGTGAAATTCATGAATGTCATTACTCTCTCGTATTAATCTTGGATTAATCGCATCGTTATCTTATCGGCAGTTTTATCACCACATATTGCATTCGTAAATTTCATGTTACGCTTCGATATTCTATTAACAAAATTTAAAAAAAAATAAAAATGTACATTATTAAATATAATCAATGTCAAATAATGAAATAAAAGTTTAATATTTATTATTCAATTTATTGATATAATTGCAGTGATATGTATGATGGATAAATACACATTTTCACAGCTATTTTAATCTTGTCATTTATGCTTTAGCATAAAATCTATGATTTATCTAATGCATATTCATTACAGATAAGCAATCTAGAAGGAGCAGTTGTGAAAGGTCTCTCTTGACTATTATTACATATAATGACCTTGATACACAGTTTTTATCCTACATCCTTCATATTATCTCCTATATGTATATGTTTCTAAGAAAGGATAGAAATAGATATAAATATGAATATAACATTTGATTATTGTCTTGAATTTATTAAACAAAAAAAAAAGAAAAATAATTTTCATAATGTGATATTTATAAGTCAAAATGTTGAACAGCATAGTATTGCCATATAATTTTAATATAATGAACTTTCCTTGTCAATTTTCTTGGTTTGATTAAGTTGTGACAATATTAGATATTTTGTAATAATTCAAAGTTATATGTAATATATAGCTAATCCTTTGTTAATTTAATACACATATATATTTACATGTCTGAAACCAATTTTATTATTATATTCAAACTTATATTCATATTTATATCTATTTCTATCCTTTCTTAGAAACATATACATATAGGAGATAATATGAAGGATGTAGGATAAAAACTGTGTATCAAGGTCATTATATGTAATAATAGTCAAGAGAGACCTTTTACAACTGCTCCTTCTAGATTGCTTATCTGTAATGAATATGCATTAAATAAATCATAGATTTTATGCTAAAGCATAAATATTTATTACTATTATTTTATTATTTTATTTATAAAAATGTTGCTCCTTCCATAGAGATTGATTACCTGGAGGTAACAAATATACATTTAAATAAATCACAAAAACTGATACATCATTTAAATCATACACATTTTTTTTAAATAAACCACATGTTATAAGCCAGATATTTATTACATTATAATATTAATACATTTATAACTAATTATATTATTTATAAAAATATCAATTGTACATCATTGTTTATAAAGTTATATGTTAAATATTAATATAAAATTTTTTTATAGAAACAATATCATGTTTAAATGTGTATTTTATTACATCTTGAATTATAATAATTAATTTTTCTCCTATGAATCAGATATATAATTAATAAAATTTTTTATACATTACATATTATATAATCACATTATTGTAAAAAAATATAATATTTTATAACACATGTGCTGTTATATTTCTTAAAATTAATTTTTAATATAGTGTGTATTGTATTATAATTTTAGTGGGTTGGCTGCATTGATACAAATCCAAATGAACAAGCTGATTTAAGTGTAATTGTAAATCCTGACAATGATTGGCTGCAGCAGGTAAGTTTTCATTATTTTCAATCTTTTTTTATTATAGTATTAAAGTACATTACTAAATGTTATTTTGTTATTATCTTAGGAAACGAAAATTCTGGCCCAAATTGAAAATACTCTGAAAGATGAAAAAGTTGATGGTATTATTTGTGTAGCTGGAGGATGGGCTGGTGGCAATGCAGCGCATAAAGATTTTGTAAAGAATAGTGATTTAATGTGGAAACAAAGTGTTTGGAGTTCCATTATAGCTGCTAGCATTGCATCTCGATATTTGAAGGAAGGAGGATTTCTTTCATTAACTGGTGCAAAGGCAGCATTGGAAGAAACACCAGGTCTTTTCTTGAATGAATTAATATATCATATATATATTTTTTTATACTTACTAAAAATCAATTTTATTCAATCAGGTATGATTGGCTATGGTATGGCAAAAGCAGCAGTCCATCAATTGACAAAATCTCTAGCGGCTAAAGATAGTGGTCTTCCTTCCAATAGTTTGGTAGCTTGTATACTACCTATTACTTTGGATACACCAATGAATAGAAAATGGATGCCAAAAGCTGATACAAGTACATGGACTCCACTTGATTTCGTGTCAAAGTAAGATAACATTTTCTCATCACAAATGTCTTGTATAATTTGAGATTTATAAATTTATCTTTGTCTATATAGTTTGTTTTGGAAATGGTCTCAGAATCAAGATCGACCTACTAATGGTTCTCTCCTACAACTCATTACTAAGGACAATAAGACAGAACTGATTGCAGCTTAAAAATATCGAACAGATAAAATTCGTGGGAACAAAAATCTCAAAGCATTTATGACAATATATATATATTTCATTTTTATTGTTGCATAAAGAAGGAATATGTTCAGAGGCAAATCCTTCACACACACAATCTTTATTTTTATATCAAGAACTAATATATGATTTCAGCATAATATATTTTTGTATATTAATGTATAGATAATTGATGTATAGATTGTTTAATTATTTTAAATAAGCAAATAATTTTTGTACATTAACATATACATCTCTATTATTAATGTAATATGTATATTATATTGGATATTACAAAAGAATGGTTAATGCATTATGTGTTGTCTGTTTCATGTAAATTTACTATCCTATATACAAATATAATAGAGTATATGTAAGTGTAAATTTAATAGGAAATTAAATAGAAATATTACATATAATAAATAATTATCTTGATAGCAACACAATTTATAAATATAAAATAATAGTACTATTATTATTACTTATGTTATATATGATATTCATTTATCTAGAATATGAAAATATATATTTAATTCAAGTTAATTATAATTAACTCAAATTTATTAAATTACAAATAGATAAGGAAATGAGGAAAAATAAGAATTATTTCAATATTAAAATATTAGTCATACTATTGCAAAAAATTTTGATGTTTTAATTTTTCTTCAAAAACTATATTGATCTCTATAAAATCTAACTTTAAATGATTATTTTTTGAAAATCTTGTAAAATGTAATCATTATAAATTATATAGTTTAAAAAATAATCTTTATACCATTAAAAATATATATATATTTTTTATATATTTTTTTCTATCACAGAGAAAAGGAAAAAAGCTAAGATATTTTAATTTTTAACATTTTAAATTAATGTGTATCCAATGTAATTAATACATTTGAAGAAGTTCAAATATCAGCCCGGATAGCTCAGTCGGTAGAGCATCAGACTTTTAATCTGAGGGTCCAGGGTTCGAGTCCCTGTTCGGGCGATTTTTTTTTTTTTCTTTTTTATAGAAGATACTGCCTATCATTATATATGAATAAAGCATATTATATATATGCTTACCATTAAATCTCATATATTACACGCACAAATTACACATGGGCTATTATATATATAATACATAGTCTTCACAGATCTTTATTTGATACTTTTGTACAACGTAGAGTTTATCATTTGCGACTGCGATAATGATGTCGGAATAGTATGCGACTAGTTTTATAGATATACAAATCAATCAACATTTTATGAACATATACTAATGTCAAATAAATTAAGTTTATGTTGCTTTGGATGGTGTGAACATTTCATCAAACATTTTTTGTTCCGCTGAAAAAAAAAATAAAAAAGATTCATGTTTATAACATAACATATTTATATTCATAACATATTTATAATATAGCTATTTATGTTATAAACATAAATTATGTTTATAAGATATTTATATAGTACAATGTTTAATACAAGTTATTTGGACAATTTATCTTCTAAAATCAGACATTTTTAAATCACACTCTCTCCCTTTTTTGCCAATATAATATTGTTTCTTGAACAAAGTTCTGCATAAAATACTTTAATTTCAATTACACTTCAAATATTATTGAAAATAAAAATATTAATTCTAGATTTAAAAAAAAAATGACTGAAAAAAAGATCTTTTATAGGCTGTGTAACATTTTAACATAATATAGTGACATTTAATGTTACTTTATTAAATATATTAAATATATATATTTATAAATATACTTTATTAAATATATATATTTAAAATAACATATATATCGTAAATCTATATTTATATAATTTTTTTTACCTAATTGAGCGAGTCTCTTTTCTTCAGCTAGTTTTGCATCGCGCATAGGTTTAAGCTTCAATTCCTCTTCTCTACGAGCATTTTCTCTTTTACTTAATCTCCGCTGATGATATGCACCATAAATGATTCCAGTAAAAAGAAGACTCCAGCGGCAAAACTATAAAATGAAATATTTGTATTAATTTATTAATTGGCTAAATAAGGATAGCAGAATTTTATGGGAAATATTAGATGTAATATTAACGAAAGTTTATTATATTTCATACAGATTTTATATAGATTAAGACATTTCAGGTTAGAAAATGAAAGAATGACATTAGATGAACTTATTTTTAATGAAACTTTAAAGTGTCATAGCCACAAGTTGTCATGATCGCAGTAAAATTATCACTGTCATCTTTTACACATATTTATCATTCCATACATTTTCATGAAACGATAGAAAAATTATGTAATAAAATCAATTTTTAGTCGAGATGGGAGGTACTGAGTTTTATTAAGATAGTTATAAGTAAAAAATATATTTTGAATACTTTGAAGTAAAATAAATTATATGAAGATGCAGAGTAATATATACGATAATGAAAAATTGTATCTTACTTTAATAAAAGGAGAAACCCGCAAAGGTCTCGGATTCAATTCGGCGGTCGACATTTTGTTCGCGGATAAGGATCACCTGACCCTATTTGTTGTGAGTTGTGAGTCTGCTCAGTTAAGACACACACACACATTTCGACTACGAGAGAATTATTTTATTCAATATTTAATTGCGATTGCATGTCGATTAAATCGAAAAATTTAATAACAATAATTATAATAATTATAATTATAATAATTATAATTATACTCACTAAATTCTCCGAAAAATATAATGATAAAAAATAAAAGAAAATATATCCTTTTATGAAAAATAATATTTTTTAAGATTTATACGATTGTTTTTCTCTAACTTCTACACAAAAATTTATCGTATACTGTTTCTGATACAGTATCTTCTATTTGGAGAATAATTTTGTAGCTTGTGTTAAAATTTCGTTAATATCAAATATCCATTTTTCTCATCCTAAAATATATTGAATATATATCTTTCTCTCTCCTTCTAAAATATATTGAAATATCACAAATTAGAGCATTTTGCAAAAATGTCTTTACCCTCGGAGGTGAGAAAATTACTCGTCGTTCGCGATGTGGCTTGTAGAGGGCGCCCTCTGACAGAAATTTTTGCCGAGTATCCTATCTAGAATATGCATACTACATGCACCTCTTTCGACGGGGAACGAAGCTTCGCGTTCGAGCTTCTCGGCAGTAAGCAAAATGGCGTCATTGTGGACGGTGATGTCATTCGCGTTTTCTCTGTTACTGATGCCCTTCCTTATGCTACTGCTGGCGATTGTATTCGCTTGTATCGGCAAGTCCCTCGGTGTACGCAGGCTGTACATCAAGCTGTTGCTGGCCCTCTTCGAGGTGAGTGCGCGAGCTCTGATATTCCGTTGAAAATTTCGAATTTAACCGGCACGAATTTTCGCGTCTCTGCGACGTAAAATGTACTTTTTTTACGACATCGAGAACGCGCCTCGCGTCGTCCCGCGAGGTCGGTTTGCACAATCACGTTTCTCTCCTCTCTCGCCGGAAGAGCGTTTCCTGTATCGAAACTTTAGGACACGTGTATTGAATGCAAGTCCCTAATAATCTCCCGCGTCAATGCGTAAATCGTCTTTTTTTCGACATACTTGAATACAATTAATAATACTCGCAAAATACTATAACTTTTTTTTTATGGGAAATAATTGTTTTACGAAAACTAAATTGTTTAATTGTGTAAATTATTATTTCTTATATCTGTAATTTGGTGGTGAAATTAATTTCCCACGCAGTTTAATTTTACAGACGAAACATATTGACTTCTGTTAATTGCAGTTAATTAGCGCGTCCTTTTTATACTTATTTATCTTATTGCAACTTCAAAATATATGAACTATGAAAAAGACCTTATTCTTGAAAACCATTGTTTAACGTTACGTGAGCTCGATTTATTTTTAGATAGAATAAATCAATGTGTAAGAGAAGTTTCTTCTATCGTATTAATTAATGTCTAATTATTACATATACATGGGTATTAATAATAATAATAATAATAATAATAATAATAATAATGCAACAACTGGGCATTTTATCAACAAAGTAATTATAATAATGTAATAATTCGGGGTTTTACCAACAAAGCAATTACAATATTAGAAAGCAGATAATAAAAAATGCATTTTAAAGATAAACGCAGAGAAATATTTTTTATTTTATACGTAAGATAAAAAATATTTTTCTGCATTTATTTAAAATGCATTTTTTATATTATGTATAAAATGCATTTTTATATTGTGTATAAAAGACATTTTATAATGAATTTGATAATGAAAAGTTATACATTAAATTTTAATTAACACAGTATAATTAAAGTAGAATTCATTCTTAATAAACAAAAATTAGGATAAACAACATATATGTATGTATAAAAGATTGTCTTCACGTTTTTATTCTAAATCTTATTCTGTATTATAGTTAATTTGAAAGATTTTCTTGCTTTGAGCACGTAATAATTAAGGTATGCGAATAAAATGGTTATTAACAAAAAATATTTTAAGAGTGAACTTTGTTGAAATTATTTTCATTAATGAAACTTGTTAACTTACCCGAATGCGGATTGTTACATGACATATAAACGATAAAAATTTTCTGAAAATAAATATTTAATTTTAAAAATTATATATAAGCTCAGTTTCATTAAAATTTATAATATTTCAAAACACATTAAAAATGTCGTGAAAAGAAGCAATTTGTCATAATATTGAATGTAGGAAATACTACAAGGATTTTAAAAAAATATATTGAATATATTTTCTTAACTTTTGAACGAGCGATCTTGACACAAGTATATGTATACATTATTTTTTAAAAAGTATATTGAGTTATACTATCTTGGATGATATTTAAGTAAAAAAAAATATGCGCACTTTTTTTAATTATATACAACACAAATTGTATAATATTTATACAAACTAAATTAATAAGAAATTCTTTTCATAGTTAGCTTTAAAAAAAATTTACGCACAGAAATTTATGCGATATTAGTTTTTTTTCCTTTGCTAAACTAATAAACTTAAAAGTATTAAAGATAAGTAAAAAATGAAATTTTTAGTTTTTGTTTTTTAATGAAAAATAATTTAAAGGTTTTTAAACTAAAGATTTTTGTCAGTTATATAAAACAAATTTAAAAAAAAATTGTATATATTATTCTTTATTTAATCTTAAATCTGTTTTTCAACGGTTTTAATTTTTTACTCATTTTACTACTAACAATTATAATTATACATTAAAAAATATTAAATTCTAAAAAAATCTAATGTTTAATTAAATGTTTAATAAATTAATGTTTATTAAACATTTATGTATTTATCCTTAAAATTTCCAAATTTACTTATTTAATGAAAAAGCATAGAAACATTAGATATATCAAACTCTCTGCATTTTTTAATTAAAATTAGGGTAGCCTTTTATTCTTTATTAAGCAGGAGAGTTAGATATTTATAGATTGTAAACAGATTGCTTATTTTGTAGGAATCCGTTACTCGTACATGTATATTTGTATTTTCAGTGATCTCTAATGTAATTTTCGTGCCAATATTGAAAGTATTATAAGATGTTTACATATCACACATGTAGGGCTATCCGATTCGTGCATTCATACATATATTGATTCATCATTTCCGTTTGCCTTTATATTCTACACATATTACTTCTCAATAATCTAATTGATTTAATGGCTGATTATTTTTCCCATGATGCGTAAAATTTTCTTTATTATTAATTACAATAATAATTTTTTAAAATTTATTTCTATTTTCAATATATAAATATAGTTAGACAACTGATAAAATTACGACTAATGACTATTTTATATGCTATTTTGTGACTATTTTATGTGTATTCCTTTCATAAATGCGTCTTTTTTATTTTTATGCGTCTTTTATATTTACTACTTAAAAATTTCGAATGATTCTATTGTATGATTGGAATTAGAAGTTAATGTCCATGATAAAGTGCAAGAGATCGAATGATTCTGAATGGCATATTATAAATTTATAAATAAAAGTCAAAAATTTGAAAGGAAAGTTAAGCGGGTAGATTATGATTAACAAGTAGCATGATTAATAAATCAGTATGATGCGAAACATCTCAACCCAATTACATTTACGGAAATATTTTAATTATGAAATCGTACATACGCGAATCTTAACTGTTCTTAACTCTATCATACACAAAACAGCTGGTATCACAAAATAGCGCAATCAATTTATCTTTGATGAACGAATCAAACAAGTATCAATATATTCATATCATATTCATTTCATATCATATATTAATGTAACTTGTAAACACTTAATGACCTTTTACCTTTAATGAGAATACGTAGCTATGCAATATGTGTATTTCCGGCATGACTTTGTGGCTTTGTGCTTCGATAGCAATCTTTCAGCATTCGATGTAAACATACAGATCTTTATACAGTGCATCTTGAAATAGTTAAGTCTAAAATCAGAAATAAATTCGTAAATGAAATTTGCCAAAGTAATTACGAAAATCACACAGAAATAACCTGTTGACATTAAATAAATCGAACGCAGATTGCCAAAGGAAACTGAAGGGATGGGAAAACCTGCAAACTTTACTGCTTGAATATAATTTGTATTTTAGATGCTTAAGCCCTCCGTTTTTTTATTCATATTAAATTATTCGTATCTTCAGTCATATTATTTATAATATTAGGAGCGAAAAATATCATGTGAATTTTTTTACATCGAAATAAATTACTTTTTTCATGTATAACAATTCGCATTTAATAGTATGGATTTATAAAATGCATATATCGGCAACTGCTCTTTTAGCATTCTGTATTAAATAAATGCAAATCGATTTATATTTGTCTCATATTTCTAGCGAAACTGAACAATTATGACAATTTATTAAAATTTATATCTATTTATTCATGAAAATAAGTTTCAAGTATATTTTATTAATCTATACAGATAAATGTCAAATATAGTATTATGAAAAAAAAATATCTTATATATTTTTAGAAAAAAAAATTGTATAATTTTCCGTTCTTGATTATCATACTTTAATATATCAGTGAAAAATCAAAAATTTTTAATTATTCTTGGGATCTTTAGAATTAAATATTTATATAATCATTTAGGGAATGTTCACTTGTATATTGAACGAACTTTCCTAATTTTTAATGTATATCTAGTGTATTGACTATATAAAGTATGTACATGTCTATGCTATAGTCTAGTAAAATCAATATAGGCTGTCCGCGATGGCTTGTAACAGTGCAATTAATCTTTACTTTTATTTATTACAAATTTATTTGTAAATTGAAAAGAAAAAAAATGACAAACGAAACATATCGGCCAGTATGTTAATTAATAAAATATAATCGAATCATAATTAAATACATTATAATCGAATATTATAATTTAATATATAATTCTTTTTTTTCAATATAAGAATTTTAATTATTTAATCTTAATTTATTTTTATTGTAAAATTTAATAAAAAAATATATAATATATAATTCTACAAGTACAACGAAAATTGCATGCAAGTAATGGCAGCAACATTATTAAGTTATATATATATATATATATATATATATATATATATATATATATATATATATATGTTGTTAATATTATATAAAATTTTATACATTGATTTAAACACATAACGCAAATTATTTTCATTAAAAATCCCGATTTTTTGTGTCATTAATATAATTATTAAAAATTATAAGATTTATATTATTTTGATAAATGATATAAAATATATTAAAAAAACACCGAAAATAAAAAATAGCATTTTGACCAAGCGATAAAGTGAGAATACTATACATTATAATCTTATTTTTATAATCGAGGAATCTACCGACTCATCGATTATACATATTATGTATAGCAAGATCTAATTTAAATACTCAAAACGCAGGACGTGCGCACGTACGTGCAGAAAATGCGTATTATATATCCAGCAAACATAATTCCGTCTCGGTTTGTTAATTCAGTACATAATTCGGTGTAACTTGATTATATTACATTTATTTTTTGTACTACATAGCATAATTTGTTCAATTAAATTAGTTCGAAAAACATTCTACGGAACCAAACATGATATAAATGATAAGTTAAATGATGATGCTTGATAAGAACGAAAAGTATGACTTGAGAAATCTTGGTGAATAAGATATTTTAAGAATCTGTCAGTACTTTGAATCTTAGTCCGACTTTTTGTACTATGATGTCAGAAGCAAAGAAAGTATTAAGTTATACATATGAATATGAAGAGTTCGTCATTGAGATTATTCTAGTTTCGATGGTCGGAAAGGTTGATTTATAAAGCATGTGTCACCTTAACGTATCGTCTAGACACATATAACGAATATATCATTCTAAATATCTGAATAAAAATATAGTTAAGAACTAAAATAATATAAAATATTATAATAATAATAAATAATAAATAAAAAATTTGCGTTTTTAAATAATGTTAAATATGCACTTGTGCATTGATATGAAAATGTTTACATTTAGATATCTATTTCAAACTAAAATATCTTTGAGGAGGAAATAATTTATGTGTAAATGTAAGTCTAGTAAAAAAAATATCTATATAATCATATGTTCTTTTTGCTTCTGCAATTTCTCAATTTAATAAGATCTCTTCAAAATATTGATCAAGGAATTTAAAGAAATCTTTCTTTTAATATAACATAATAAAAATATTTATATCTTTTTGTTGAAAAATTATAATATACCCATTCTTAATTTTTTATTATATAATATTTTAAAATATAAATACGTAAATTAAATTTATAATTAGAACAATTATTTTTGGGGACCTTATTCATTTTCATTTCCTATTATCTCAATTTCATATTAAATTTTTTTCAATTATTTAAATCCAGGAAAAGAAAATGAAAAATTTATGTTATACTAAATATACAAAATAAAATCTTTAATATATTTATTTAATCATAATAAAATATATGCAAGCAAAAAAGAACGCAAAAATGGAATATAAAAATTTTATTGTTAGATATATAATATAGAATATGCGGGTTTTAAATAGTTAAGTAACTAAATGCGCAAAATGTCTTTGCAAACATTTTAATTCATCGCTACTTTAGAAATTCCTATTCGAATCTTGAATCTTAATTGATTATGTCACAATATATGGAATTCGATTGCACGAAAGTATTGAATATTTTTACATTGAAATGAAATAGCAGTATAGCATTTTATATCTCATATTAAAAAATTATAATTTTTAAATTATAATTTAAAAATGTAATTATATAATATAAATTAATTTATAAATTAATGAATAATATTACTATAAATTAGACAATATCATTTCGAAATCATAAATGAAACTAATGCTACTTACTTTCTAATTATAGAGAATTATTTATTTTCTCTTTCTTTATTCGATTTCATCTTTTCGAATAACTAATGAAAAACGAAAGATGAAACCATAATAGATGTAATCCATGACTAATTCATCAAAATTGAAAAATATTAATTGCTTAGTTAGTACTTTGAGTATGTGTTTTGAAAAAAGTAACTGCCAAGAATTGCAAAATATTATTTTGTATCGTATGTCGCGATAATCAAAGCAACGATGTAGTTTATTTGCAATATTCTGCACACACATACACACACACAAACTTTTCGTTATCAGACTATATATTCTCACTTTCAAGGAAAATACCGATACAATTTCCATCTTAAATCAACCACGTATAGGCATTCTCGTATCATTTTTATATGATTATTATACCTCACGACTTCTGTTTATCACACCGTGTTATCACTTTGATTTCATGATAAACGGATAAACGGAAACAGCTGACAAGTAAAATTTTATTAAAATAAATTTTTTGAGCACAATTTTAAAAAGAATAATAAAAAAAATGAATTTAAATACAGAATGTGTGTGTGTGTGATTTTCTTAATTATTTTCACGTTTAAAGGTTTTAAAATTTATATATAAAAAGATCTATATATAATTGCAAAACTGTTCGTGATATTTTTAATAAAAATAATGGATTAGAAATTTAATATTAGATTATTTTTCTATTAGCTCGTTAAATTTATTTTTATTTTCTTGCTATTTTTTAATCCAATTATAGAGACCAATATATTTTTATAATGATTAAAAACCGATATAACATTTGATTTAACATTTTTAGAATTATTAAATACTTTAGAATTATTTAAAATGTCAGATTGTCAAATTTCATATTTTTTAGTAAGTATATAAAAATCATAAAGATATATTTTTTTTTTAATATGCACGGAAATCTTATGGTGGAAATTTAAAGTGTTTATTGATCTCTTATGAATAATATATGAAGCGTGATTTCGAGTTATGATTCTTAACTAACATGTAGCGTTACCGAAGATAGGGAGACTATTTTTGTCTATAGAATCTATACACGCGGATCTACATGAGTGCCCTGTTTATAGAGTATAAAATGTAACCTAGATTCATCTAAACTCTTGTGTCTTCTGTATCATTGATATAATTTATATTGTCCATTCTATAAAGCATTTCGAGATATAGGAATATATTGAATAGATTGTTATCTAGATCATACGCGAAATTTATCATAGGAAATTATCAATGTATGCAAATTGTGTTACATAAAAAATATAATATTATAAAATAATTTATTTGGATATGTATTGCAAGCAATTGCAATACATACATACATACATACATACACATATATAAATGTAGTTTTTTTTTCTTTTTCTGCAATAAGTGACAACATTATTGAAGTATATCAAGGCATAATTGATTCGAAACCAATTGAATAAAATAAATATATCAAAATATCTATGGAATTTGAACCATGAACGATCAGATATGACTTATATACTTATGTGTTAGGGGCAGTCCGAGCAACAATAATAGGTCTTGAGCACCTACATTGTATGCGCGGAGTTATAAGAGAGGTCGAGTATACTGACCCAAGCTCTTGTGTGTAAAACAAAAAAAAATAAGAATAAAGTACAGTACAGAAAAAGATAGAATACAATCCAAACATACTAATAGAGCCAAGTATTATGCCTATAGTAACAGAGAAAAACGACTATCATCTGAATGTATAGCATATATATTTATTATGTTAGACACGATGATGAACCAATCCTTGATTGAATGATTTCCCAACCTCCATCCTTCACGCATACAAACTTAGGAGCTAAAATGTTTATTTTCTTATCTTAATGTTTATTATCTTAATGTTTTCGATCCACACTAATGAATCATCAGTATTCGCCACATAGCTCATTTCGGGACACGGTTCCTTACAATGCATTACATTTTGCGAGAGCTTTGACCCTTTTGTGATGGAAACTTTAATGGTATTAAGAGAGATAAGAGAACAATATCTGATATTTACTCATCGAATGATAATAATGAGTTCAAAGTTCGCTCAATAAAGAGAATAATGATATTATTGTATATAATTATGTTCATAATTGGGCGATCATTCGAGTAATTAATCACCAAAGCATTAAAATAAACTGATATTAATAGAAATAATTTATAATTGCAAATAATTTATAATTTTAATTATTTCATCATTTTACTTTTCACATATATAAAACGGCATTAGTTGTTATCATTTTAATGCATTAATATAAATATAAAAATATTTTCTATGATAACATTTTCAGTGTCATTGTGAAAATATTATTCTAAAACTTGCTTTTAATACGTAATTTGCAATCAATTAAGTTAAAATTATTTACTATTATTTATAACAAGAATCTTAACTCACACACATGTTTGAATGATATTATATAGATACAGGTACATATGTATATACATATGTACCTGTATCTATATAATATCATTCAAACATGTGTGTGAGTTAAGATTCTTGTTATAAATAATAGTAAATAATTTTAACTTAATTGATTGCAAATTACGTATTAAAAGCAAGTTTTAGAATAATATTTTCACAATGACACTGAAAATGTTATCACAGAAAATATTTTTATATTTATATTAATGCATTAAAATGATAACAACTAATGCCGTTTTATATATGTGAAAAGTAAAATGATGAAATAATTAAAATTATAAATTATTTGCAATTATAAATTATTTCTATTAATATTAGTTTATTTTAATACAGGTACATATGTATATACATTTAATTTAGATACAGGTACATATGTATATACATATGTACCTGTATCTATCGAACAATTAATTATTTTTTAATCAAAAGTTGTATAATGATGGATTAATAAAAATTATTTTAATAAATTTATTAAAGAAAAATATCGATATTTTATGACATTTTATACAATCTAAAAAATTTTAATTTTTTTTCTTAATTTTAATTTTTCTCGTTTAAATAAGCAAAAAAGTCACGAATCAAAATTATTTTAAAAATATTTTTCTCAAATTTTTTCTAGAGTTAAAAATTTATTAAAAACATAAGAGAGTTGCGATTATATAGTATATAAGTTTCATACTAAATTAAGTTGCTATTTTAAGAATGTACTCTTAATCGTCGCTTTCTTGAATGTTTGATTAAACTTTCTCCGAATCTTCTTAAGTTTATATGCTAGTAAGAACATACTCCGATTACTATAGAAATGAAGATTCTATAAAATCTTACTCATTAAATTATTTTTTCTTTCGTGTATCGATCGCCTTCAATCAATTTTTTATCTAGAAACAAAATTATAAAACACCGATATTTCCCATGAAAATGACATTTTTCTCAATATCTCTCATTTTTTTAGTTTGAAATATAATTATTTAAAAGAGTGTGTGTCTAAAAATTTATTGTACGTAAAATCAAGTAATATTTTTCTAATTTTCATTAATATCTTGAATGAACTTGTAAAACAAAAATTCTTAGAGACAAATATATATGTATGTATAACATGTAAAGTTTAATCTGTGTACATTCGCAACATTAACGACTACGACTCATCTGAATTTCCGTTTTCGATTGCTAGTGAGAGGCTTTGTATATTTCTCTCGGGAGAAAGGCTAAACATATTGCCGCGTGATCTGGGTGCTCTCTCAACAGTCCATCACGTGCCGCTAATCATCAGACACAATATTGAAGCTGCGATTCGCGCATTGAAACATGTGAAGTATCGATTAGCGTACGATTAAATAACTCATGTCATTCCTTTTACAAATTGTTTATATCAAATCGATGCAATAAGTTAAATATATATTATTATTATCAATAAAAACGCGAGAAAACACTGGATGCAAATAATTCTCTCGTAATTTGTTTTAATAAATGTTTTAATGTTGTATTATATTTTTTTAAACGATATGTGAGGCTTTTTTGGATTATGTTGTTATCTCTAAATTTTAGAGTTTTTCTTGTTTATCTCTAAATTAATAAAAGATATAGATCTTAACATTTGTTAATATTAACATTAAAATTGAAAGAAAATATTTATTATTGTATGTATACATATACTGATCTATTATATAAATTAAGATGTCATATGTATGCGACACGTGGTAACAGGAAACGTTAATATGAGAAACGAATGATCAATATACAATAATCAATATCAACTAACGTAAGAGATTGCTCAAATTAAATTGACCTATATTAATAACCAATAAAATCTTTTTCTCCAAATTGAAATACAATTTTTTAAAAGAGGATATTGTATCTGTGGAAACCTGTCGTATAAGATTAAGTAATATTTTTTAATTTTTACATTTGACATTTTTTGTAAAAAAATAAATATTCGCATATAAAATAGAAATTTGCCGAGAAAAATATGAATTAAATATACGAAAATATAAAGTCTAATTTGTCTTCATCTGCAGCATCAGCGATTACGAATCATCATGAATTTTTATTTTCGATTGCGGAAACAATATATGGAAATTTTTCATAATAAATAAAAGCATATGTGTTTTATGCTACTAATTATAATTATAATAATTCGCAATAATTGTGTTACTAATTATAATAATTATAATAATTTTGCTGCTAATTATATTAATTAACAATAATTTGCATATTTCTGTAATACTGATTAAGATATTCCGGAGGATTTTAAGTCTTCTAATCTAAAAATATTAATGTAAAAATTATTTATTAATCAACATCGAGCGCGTGAAAAAACATGACTTGCTATTTACAACCACGTGCACTCTGATATTTTAAATGTAAAACTCCGATATCAAATTTTTTTGATAAAAATAAAACATCACACCACTTCAAAAAATATCTTTCGTAATATTGATAAGAATATCTAAGTCATAATCATATGGAAATTAAGGCATTTATGATGAACAGCGTTTCTTATCTTATCTTTTTTCTTTGTCCTCTTTCTACAATTTTTATTCTTTAGAATTTTATAATTTTTGTATTTTCCAAAATGTGTGTAATGTATTTGTGAAAATATTAATTTAAAAAAAATTATTATTACTAACATAAAAGTTCGAGAGTTACTTTACTCTTTTTTGACTGAACTGATGCAAATCAAAATGTTAATCAGTCTACTTAAAGTAATCAAATAATTTAATTATTTAATACTTATGTATTAAAACTTTATTATTTATCATTATTGCATTACTATAGAAAAATGTTGTATGATTGTCAGTTCTATTGTCACATCGATAATTGTAATGTTATAAAAATTTATACGGAAAAATAGTAAACATTACTTGACACATCATCTCTGTTTAATTCACATGCAAAATCATATTTGCTAAAAATACAATTAAAATCGATTAGCAATAAATTAAAAATCATTAATATAAAAAGTCATCAAAAGTCATTAATATAATCATTATTTATATATTAATATAATTATTTGGATTCAGGTGATATGATAGGAAATTATGATTGCGTCATTATTTTCGATATAAACATACTGAATAAATGCAAGTTCAGTCAACTTGCATTTATTCAATGCATTTGTACCGGAAATAATGATACAATCATGATTCTATATTATATCTATATCATAGAGCAAAAATGGCTCGGTGAATTTGTGCTAGATGTTAATATTCATTATGGTGCATTCATGCTGAATATTGCGTCATTCGTACCAATGTTTTTTTAAGCTTCAAATTTTAGAAATTTATAAAGAAAAATAAAATTATTCTCACTTGCAAGAAATTAATTTTTTTATGAAAATTTATTTTATAAACAATTTTATAAATGAAAATCTATTCTTTGTGTGGTAGGTAATAATCCAAAATATTATTTTTAATTTGTCTATATTTATATACGGGCAAACATATTTTTTAAATGAAATATGTAAAATTAATTAATCTAATTACTTAATACTTAACGAATATTTGACAAATAATTTAGCATTTGTGTCATTAGCAAAAATAGACCACAGCAATCTATAAAAATAATAATGAAAAAAGTGATTGATATTCATTTAATACGCAATGTTCATGCGTTGGATTATTTTTTGCTAATATTCGCTAATATTAACAGTTTTTCTTTCTTTTTAAAAGCTTTTATCCTAAGCGATATATTGAAGGACATATGTATTATTATTATTAATGCATTTATTGTGAGATTGACTTGTCATTATGATGGATCAAAGATCAAAGTCTCGATAGCTATATGATATGATGATTATTAAGTATGTCAATCTTCGATAACATATGCTATTCTTGAACACATGTATGTACAGATTAGCCTCGCGTGCATGTTTTCCCCTATCTCTTACAATAACGAAGTATTTTCGAATTACATAATATTTCATAGCTTCTCCTTGAATTACAATCGCGAGTATCACAATAATAGAATCAGATGCATATCGTTACGAATATCATTGTCGTATATTTTTAAAGGCATATAAATTCAAAGAGATTCTTGATTTATAATTCTCTTAATTCTAATTAATTTATTTTAATTTTTAAATTGTTTATTTTATTTGATAAACATTTTAGTCTATAACTAATCTTAATTAATCGAATCAATATCTTAATTTTTTGAAAAATAATGTGTCCTCCAATATATCGCATAGATTAGAGGTTTCTAAACAAAAAAGATAATGCAAATGCCACATGGCCTTTAAACTATAATTATTCATTACAAAAACGTTAATGATGCAAGAAATAATTGATGTAATACATACATATTTTAGGAGCGATTACACATTGACTATGTTACAGTCCGGCAGACAAAACATAGAGAGTGCGAAGAAGAGAAACGGCACTCGAGATGAAGATGAGAATCTTAGTACAGAAGAAGAATGCGAGTCGCAAACGATCATGGAAAAAAATTCTACGGTAACATCGACAAAAGCACAAAACGGCTGTGCAGGCAACTTGGTGATAGCCAGATCAAAGGACCTCATCTTAGTTCCGCCAGAAATGCACGATCATGTTGAAGAATCGAATCTAAAAAACGATCAACAAGAAACATCAATCGATGAAGTTAAAAAGGTAAATTTATAAAGTGAAAAGAAATATAAATAACAGATTATATATACTTTCATATATACTTTGTCATATCTTATGCAAATTGAAAGTATTTCTTTAATTGATTTTAAATATTTTAGGACAGGCTTAACCAGAAAAATTCTTTAGAAACATTAAAAGCCGGATTTGCGCCATCAAGTTGCCTAGATTACATCAGAGCGGGAGTTGAAGCTATTATAGAAGATGAGGTGACGTCGCGATTTGAAGCAGAAGAACTTAAGGTAATGCTTTTTCGATTGTATTTAAAAAAAAAATAAACTATTTATAATAATAGCTATCGCGCGATTTATTAATGTACGTTTATTAAATTTATATATGTCTTTGAATAATTTGTCAATGTATTTTTATGTAGAATTGGAATCTATTAACGCGGACGAATAGATATTATGAATTTATTTCTTGGAAGTTAACTTTCATATGGATGATCGGATTCGTCATACGCTATTGCTTTCTTCTACCCTTAAGGATATTTATTTGCTTTATAGGGGTAAGTGCAATACTATTTCATATATTATGTGTGCGCTATATAATTAACATATAATAATAACAATAATAATATAATGATAATAGTGATAATAATAATGATAATTATAATGAATATGTAGTAAATATGAAAGAAATAAGGATTCTTACTTACATATTCATCTAGCAGTATAAATTTCCTTTAACTAATAAAAAATTTAGATCGTGAATAGTATCTTTTTGCAGAAAAATATGTACAATAGTTAATTTCACATTTTTTAAATGTTTTACATTTATAATGCTGTATAGCATATTAAGAGGCATATATTAAACATAAATTTAAAGTTGCTATACATTAATATCAGAGCTTCTTAGTTATTATATCGTAAGTTATTATATCGTAATTGCAACATGTTTCATTGGCATTCTGCCGAACGGCCGCGTAAAACATTAATCGAATAATCAGGCTTCCCTTATTGCGTTCAGAATAATATCACGTTCTATCTTGGATAATCACAATCCATAATCTAGTACAAATCAAAAAAGGGAGAAGTATGCGTTGTAAATTATACATTCACTCTCGACATCTACATCTTATTCGCGCTAATGACATTCTCTTTATATATGTAATATGTTGTGGATAAGATGATACATTAACAGATAAACTTTCCAGCTTTTAAGCAATTCGTTATATTGTAGTAGCGAATATAATTCTCATCTATCAATGTTTAAAGCGTATTTCTTTCAATTTTACTATTTTATTATTTTATATATTTGGGAATGTCGTACAGAGACAAAATTGTAAAATATTCTATAATAAAATTGTAATTTATAATTCTTATCATTCTAATCTCTCACTATATATGCAATAGGCTATATATAATACACGCACATACACACACGCACGCACGCACATATATATATATATATATATATATATATATATATATATATATATATATAGCTAAATAGATAGCATATTTTTTAAACAATATAGAAAATACAATATAAAAATATCTCAATTCTTTATATCTATATCGCGCAATAAAACAATTTTATAATCAGTTTACTTTCGTATATGTAACTAGAGATCGAGTATTTGTTACTAGTATTACAGAAGTTGTTGCGCATTGCTGGTAAATGTTACAGGTAACGTGTCCTGTAACTTTGGTTTACAGGTAGTACCTACTCAGCAACGATAGAGAGAGGGAATCCCAGGTTTCTCAGGTGCAAAGCTTGTGGTTTACAGGTGATGTGGCTGACAGGGTGCACTGCAGTAGTGGGCTATGTTCCGGAGGGTAGCTTCAAGCGGTGGCTGAACTACAAAGTCTCCATAATGTGCTTTGCTGTCTTATCCAGTGCTCTGTCTTCAGTCATCACATACAACAACCCAGAGAACCGACCTGTCAGAGGCATATGTGTTGCTAATCACACGTCTCCCATTGATGTACTTATGCTGATGTGTGATAATTGTTATTCCTTGGTATGTTATTCTTATTATTATGAATTTCATGCTGTTCAAAAATCCTTTAGTAGTTGATTTGTAGCACATATAAAATCAGTTCTTTTTTGTTTTGCTTGCAGTAACGTTTTTACAAACATTCCTATAACGATATTATTTCATAATTGTGAAAGCATGCTGGTGTATCTCGTTACTTTATAAATTTATTATCTATATTATTTTATGCATAGTATTGAGTTAAAATGTTTCAGAAATTATATGCTCTTTTTGATGGTTATAAATTTGTTAGGATACTTGATTTTCTTTAGCGAAAATTGAATGAAAAGTCAACATTTGTATTATAATGTAAAACATTAGACATACAAAAACTAAATTTTTAAATTAAAATTAAAAATTTAAATTCCGCTTTTAAATTGTTAAAGACATAATGTTTTATTTTTCTATATTTTTAATATAATTTAAATTATGATGTTGAGTCTCATTATTAATGTAAACTTCAATATATGTAATTTAAAGGCAGTATATAGTTTCTGAAAGGCAATGTTATGAATTTTAAATATAAATCATCAATAATTCTCTTATTTACATTTCTTATTATAGATAGGTCAGAGACATGGTGGTTTCTTAGGAATATTACAAAGAGCTCTTGCCCGTGCTTCTCCACATATATGGTTTGAACGTTCTGAAGTCAAAGACAGAGAAGCAGTTGCAAAAAGGTGCGATCGTTTAAGCATAATTATACACTTTTTTGTTATATTTTATATGACAATATAATTGTTTTAAAATGTTATTATAATTATGTTTTGCACAGATTAAAGAAGCATGTATCAGATCCTACAAATCCACCAATACTCATTTTTCCGGAGGGTACATGTATCAATAATACATCAGTTATGCAATTTAAAAAGGGCAGTTTTGACGTGGACAGCGTTATTTATCCTGTAGCCATAAAAGTAATTTCTTTTTTTTTTTTAAATAAAATGCAAATATATATCCATCCTTTAAAAATATGTATCTATTCTTTCTAATCTCTATTTTTTAAATAGTACGATCCAAGATTCGGCGATGCATTTTGGAACAGCAGTCGATATTCGATGATACAATATTTGTACATGATGATGTCGAGCTGGGCAATAGTCTGCGATGTTTGGTATCTCCCTCCAATGTATAGAAAGGAGGGAGAAAGTGCTATCGATTTTGCGAATCGAGTGAAATCTGTCATAGCGCGACAAGGTGGACTCGTCGATCTGCAATGGTAATATTCGACATTAATTCAAAAATATATTTTCTTTTAAGAATTAAGAAATGAAAATATTATATACATAAATATTCATCAAATAATTATATGCATATTTCTTTCATGAATGGCAGGGATGGTCAATTGAAGAGGATGAAGCCAAAGAAGGAATGGAGGGAAAAGCAGCAAGAAGAATTCAGTAAACGATTTAAAGTTGAATGAAAAATAAACTCATTGTTTCTAGTCACTTCTAACATTTCATAATGCGCATATTGCGTGTTATTTGTTTGTTTAAACAAAATCATTTCATTCAATTGGTTCGTTTATCACACATTGTTTTTCTGCATTCATTATCATCACCAAGGAAATTTATGTTACATTAAGTTTTAATATAGATCTTTTTGCAGATATGACAGTTTGCATTTTCTTGTCAAATTTCTAGATGAGAATAGATTGACAACTGTAATTTTGACGCGCGCAGAAACGTATTGCTGTATGTACATTTATAATTATGTAAATGTAAATGTAAATTTTAATTTAATTTTTAGACGGTTATGCGATATGGCTTAGATGCGTTGGTAGTTTCGAGTTTTCATCTAGAAGTTCTCAAGAAGTGCAAACATGATATTTGCTAGTTTTTAATGTTAATAAGGTCAAATGATTGTAAAGGCATTACGAATTATTTATATATGTGAAATGTGTAATTATGTTAAAGTATGTGATACTTTTTTGCATGTATGAATGTATGGATAGCATCAAAAATCTTTCCAATTCATACATATTTCAATTTCCAAAATTACCAGATAATTGAAGACAATGCATTAATTTTCTCTTAACTATAAAAATAGTAGGGGAAAACATAATTTCTGCTGTAAAATATTTTTAACACAAAAAAAAATAAATATTTATTTATTTTCCTGAAGAAGACTTAACAGAATAGTAATTATAGCACTTTGGATATTAATTATTCTTTAGAAACATTATTGTTATTTTTCTATTAAAACCCTGAATAGCATCTCGATATATATATATATATATATATATATATATATATATATATATATATATATATATGTTTTCTACTTTTATATTTTACACACACACACACACACATATATATATATATATATATATATATATATATAATGTCAACTTTAATGCCCTATATGCAATGCATGTCAATATAACAATAAATATAATACATAGTTACGAATTTTAATATAAATAAATACTAATATTATCACAATTGTATTTGTAAATCTCGATTCAAAAAACCATCTTAAAATCGAGGATAAGAAAAAGGATAGATAAATAAATATCAAAAAATGTATTTTCTCACACTTCCAACCAAAGTTAAATAGCAAGTTTACAATAAGTGCTATTTTACTATCGCGATGGCATTACTATAATTATTAACTTATTAGTCTCATTAATGAAAATGAGAGTCACTTCTATATAATATCTTCATATTGTTTGTTATATATTTCATCAATTTGGCCTAATTCCTGTTGATTGAAAAAGTGAATACATTATATAATTATATATTATATAATTTATTCAATAAATTTTACACTCGATTTTAATAACTTTGTTTTTTTCTAAATCGGTGTCACTCCAAAGAAAGATTTAATTGCAGTAATAAGCAAATTTATAAGCTTCTTTTAAATCTTTAAAAATTTTTTCCGAGAAAACTAAAATAAAAGAATTGTTGTTAATTAATTGTAATAAACAATTAGTTGGAAACGATTATTATGTAAAAAGTAAATTGCAGAAAATTGAATTACTTTTTGAATTCATCATAATGCATATATATTGTGATTACAAAACATGTATAAATTCATTGTTTTGTAAAATTAAACTTAGAGATTCATCCCTCACTTCCTCCTTTCTTGTGCTATTTGTAATGTCATTGTAAATTTTTTTTCATAAGAAACGGTCTATATATAAAATATATTTTTATAAGTAAATTATTAGTCAATATATAATATATAAAAGATGTAACTATATATGTAGCTTATATTAAAAAATAAGGATTCTTAAATCAAGTGAAATTATTTCATGTTTTATAAAATTGGTTTGTTATGTAGTATGTGTATATATATATATATATATATATATATATATATATATATATATATATATATATATATATTTATTACTTAGCTTTTCTTATATGAGAGAAATGTACCATATAGTGTGTATAGGATTTGCTAATGTGAGTGGCACTTGTTTATAATTAAGATCTTGTCGATGTGTGTGAATATAGTTATATATTAAATAAATATTATTTTGTATGTGTGTGAAAATGATGCAATATATTATATGCAAGAGTAAAAAACCAGAGAAATTATTTCAAATTAAATAACAAGATGTGTGATGTATACATTGGTCCCTAAAAGTAAAAAATATTTAATATAATATGTATATATATCGAAAAACAAATGGCACTACATTAAATTCCTTAATTTTTATGCTCAATATATTGTCATTTTTTTCTATTATATAACAAAGTTAGCGACAAAGCTAAGAACTGTATTCATAAATGCTGTGCTCAAATATATGTATATTTATTTTTTAGAATTTTACTTCATAGCAAATAAACAATAATATAAGAACAATAACTTTGAATACAGATCTTTGCTACATTAATTATCATAAGTAATGAATGATTTATTCACTTATCTTTTAACACATTTTTTTTTATCCACTAAATGCAAATATCAATATATTACAGGATATTATATTCTTTTCTTCAGCATCACATAATTTTCTAAAGCTCTTAATAAATAAAGCACTAATCTCTTTGGTATGAGACTCAAGTGATGATGATAAAAAAACGTAATAAATAGCTTGTATAAACGTTATAAATGGCCTCTTCTAGTGTTATAAGTTTGTAGAATTTGCTATAATTAAAAGGCAATGCAAATCGACACCCTGATTGATTATTAAATCTCTTTATATATATATATATATATATATAAAATTATAGATTATAATTTTCATAATCCATTTAAATTTTTATTCTGATTTTGTGCTCACAATTAGGAAGCAGCTTGTCATATAGTATTAATTATACTCGATCATGTAATTGACATTACAAGTAAATAATTTATTTGGATTATGAAACAAACATGCAACACTATGCAGTTGCTGCATATATACTTATTCTTACGAAATATATTTATATAAACAATGTCTTCTTGTATTAAAAATAAGTTAACACATAAGACTATAGTCTCGTTGTTAACAAGTATGAATGACTTATATAAATACAGTAACTCATATAATTTTTTTTTACCACTAGATCACAATGATTTGGTAAATAATAATTATGTTGCGATTATAAACTATATAACTACTCATAATTATTTCATAAAAATCGGATTTGTAAAATAAGTTAGAATATTATCAAACAGATGTGCAAAAAGTTAATCATTTTTACTATATTTTAATGCATTAATTTTGTATATTATATCATTAGTATAAATTCAAAAATTGCCAGTATAAAATGTAAAAGGTTCCCAAAATTCTCATTACAATTAAAGTTATATATGTGTGTATATGTTTCATATCAAAATCTATAAAAATATGTATTTGTCACAAATATATATGTCCAAAGCTATATGATAATAAAGTTTTAGGTCGAAAAAATGAACATTATTATATTATGCCTTATAATGGATACTACAGCAAGCATGTGAAATGTAATCAAATAATATTCAAATGTTTGAAAAAATATGCTCATATAATGAACAATCGTTCGTTAAAAGCAAACTTTTATCAAAGCAATTTTTATCTTTGTAAGCATAAATTCTCTTTCACCGTTGATAATGTTATAAAAACATTGAATTTCTTGAATAAAGCGCGAGTTAATAAAGTTCTGTATATTATTACTGGATATTAAAATAAAAATAAGGCAAATATATATATGTTAGTTTACGATTTGTCATTATAGTTTTTGTCATGCACTGCAAAATTATAAATGCTATTTTATGAGAAGTCACATTAACTTTTGAATCTTTTTGTCAGTAATATTGTTCATCCTGAGTATATATACGAATGGTGTAACACCTTTTCTACTATTAAAAAGTTCATATGATAATAGCATATATTAAACTCGCTTATCCTAAATCTCGAAAGAAAGGCACAAAGTAATATACTAAAACTCTAAGAGATTGGTAACTCTTCTAAAGATCAACGATACAGAAATAAACGGAAATAACAAGAAATACGTATTATAAAGCATGGATGGACACTTGTTATGCACAACTCTCGGCAAGACAATCTGCAGGATTTGACATTACATTACGCAGTCGACGAATCTTCGACATCTTTGTCATCATTAGAAGCGAGGACAACAATCTTATGCAAATTATTAATCGGTCTTTTCGGTTTCGGTGGAGGCGTCGGCGGTTTATTAGAATGACTATCTAGATCATCATCAGTAGGTGTCGGTAACTTGTTCTTCCACTGCCCTGGAGATTTGTTCAGATTATTCAAAAGACTACTAGCTAGACACTGATTAGAGGAAAGTTCCTCTGGAAGATTACAATAATCGGCCTCGCGCATTTTAATCGGCAGAGGCGGCGGCGGATCATCCTCGGATGCTGTACTGTCGGTCGTGCCAACGCTATCCCTATTTCCTTTTCCCAAATTGCTTGGTTCCAATTCGTTACTAATGTTCCTTAGATAGTGTTGAGACTGTCCAGACCAGCGATTACTCATTCTACGTTCTTTCTCCGCTTCTGATCTCAGAGGTCGTTTTGGTGTAAGCTGTGTAAACAGGCGCGTATACCTCTACTTTAAAATTACAAGAAATAAAAAGACAATGCTCGTATGAAGTCAAACTTGTTACCTCTTGACGTAGTTCAAATACAGGTGTCGAATGTAAATTAGATATCAATGACGTAATGGAACATGTTGAACTGTGAGATATTTCGGTCGTGGTGTACCATTGACTGGTCGGTTGATCGCTTTTCGTCACTGTGGCGGAATCGCTCTTTCGCGAACTTCTACGCTTCGCATCCTTCTTCTTATATGTTCCCGGACTTGGATTTCCCTTTTGCAAAGAGGCCGTTGACAGAATATGCGAACGCATGGAGTTGTTCCTATAAATTAAAAATATTTGCAATTAAAGGCGACGCGATTATCAAAAAGTAAAATCAGAAATAGACAGATAAAAGTAAATCGTATATAGACTAACGATTGAAAGAAGTGTAAGTCATAATTATAAATAGAAATAAAATAAACAGAAATAAAATAGATGAGATTATAATTGAGATAAATGATTAAATACATAAATGATTAAATTTCATGATTGAATAAATTAGTTTATAATTATCAGAAGAATATTTTGCAAGCTGTGTGTATGCTTATATTTTAATCACTTAAGATATCAGATATCTGATAAGAGAAATGTAATAAATGTAATAATCACAATATCACTCGAGCCTTGCAACAATCTATAACAAATGCATATTTTTAATTACCTATCGTAGTTATTGTAGACTTAGGAAGTTTAGTACAGATTGCCAGTTGAAGGAGATATATATTCCAAGGATATGACGATATTATGAGAAATGCAAAACAGAAACATGCAGATGAGAAGCGGAATAAATAGAAATAGAAGATGTGTAAAAATGTTAATTTAAAAAAATCAATACGTTTTTCATATGCGTTTAAGATTATCTTGTTTCATGTAATATATAATTTTTATGACATAAAGAGAAGTATAACTATGTAGCATTAAGAACAGTTTGTTTATTGTCTCGTTATATCTTTTGCATTCTGCAGATAAAGTAATGCAAAATTGTAATCTGTATTTCAAATCTATTATTTTTAAAATATTATTTATAAATGGTTTAAATATTTCTGGTTAATTTTAATGTTTATGGATATGTTACTCATTCTTGAAACGCAAATGTATAAAAAGTAACATAAATTACACAAATTAATGCACATATATATATATAAGGGAAAATATATATTAATTCATATTACCTATATTGTCTAAAAAAATAAAATAACTGGAAAACAAGTGAACTGGAAATAAAAAACAAAGATATATAACAGGAATATTAAGTACGAAGAAAGGATAATATGGTATTATGCGAGAGCTTATCGGGTCCAACAGCGATATTCCTGAAATCATATTGCATACTATTCTATCATGTGCTCTAAAACGGGATTTTACTCTCTTTAGACATATAAATTGTGATTATGATAAATATTAAATAAATTCGCGCATCTATTTTTTTATGTTTTGAATTTTTAATATTTCCTCTATCATAAGAGATCCAAATATCTGATGCTTTTGTATAGAAATGATTAGTATTTATATTAACTCATCTATAGAGAAATGATTCAATTCTTGAGTTAGTGCTGAAGCTAAGTTAAACACTGATATGATTTTACCTTGACAAATTGATGGTTTGAACACCACTGGGGGGTGTGCTGTTGTTAAAATTGAACGATGCAAGAGACTTGAACGTTGCAACTTGGGATCTTGTAAGTGATACCCTGGAGTGAATTATACAGCTGAATGGGATAATTGCACAATATAACTATTTTAAAACTGATACAGGATCAATCATGCTTGCATTTGGACATCTTGTGACGAACATACACACACACACCTATTCACACATACTGATTTTACTTATAACAAATATTGCTTAGAAATATCCATGTATCATCAGATATTTATTTGTTATATAATTTAACACAAATAAAGTTAATATTTAAAATAATTAGATTTAAAATGTAACTTTTTATAAATAGATTAGTAATACGAAATATCGCTTTATTCCAATAATGATGATTATGATATAGCAATAACATGCTATGTAGTAATTATTTCCATATTAGTCACGATAAACTCGTTAGTAAAATAATAAACATGCGTTTATAACTCCTTAATAAAAAATGCTGCTTTTGCGAACATTAACAGAATGACTTACTCTGAATTATTCATATTTGACTCAGACAGGCAGTGATTATCCCCTCTTGAAGTTGGTGGTCTTCGCATAGTTACGGTCTGTGTTAGGCTTTCAATTTGCAAATCGCATGTCTATATATTACATAAAATAAAAAAAATTATAGATTTCGAAAACCTGCATGTATAACTATTGACTTGAATAATTAGATTACCCTCTTTCCATATTTAACTTCTACTTGATTGCGTAGCGACACGAAACATTGTTCTAAACGTTGATGAAACGGTGTCAATTCGGTAGGCGCTCGTGCTTTGTGCAACTGGAGTCCTATACTGAGTAAGGGAATTTGCTCTGCAATAAGTCCTTCTAATTTGAGAAGATCCGAACTCTCTTCTAGATGGTTTTCCTTGTATTCTGCATTGAGAAAAGCCTTTTCATAGTTATCAATACCACCCATAACAGCTGGATCTAATATACCATTCAATTTCATGCTTAAGGGATTTAATGGAAGACTGGGATCGCTCCTGCAATAAGTAGTGAAAAAAATTATTGCAAAAATTCATAAAGTAATGATAAATAAGAGTAATCTAATTACATCCTATATTTTGTTATATTTATTTTAATTATAAAAAGATATTAAACAAACCTATGAGCAATAATGAGATCACGTAGTGCTATATTTGTAGCTTCCATAGTTTCAATCGCATTTCTCAATGGACTGACTAAATATGTCTCGCTAGACGTCACAGGAAACCACCGAAGAATTCCCGGCAACGGATAGCTTGTCACAAGCACTGTTCTTTCTAACCATAACGAAGCAAATTCATTGCTGCTATTAATGCCAGCATTTATTTCTTTTTCCTTATCATTAGCTATCGCAATGATTTCTTTTCTCGGTGCAGGTCTTGAAAATCTAAAGCGTTGTACGTCATTCACACGATGATACCTAAAATATATAGATGATAAAACGTAAAAATAATAATATCTACAAAAATATAATAGTAAAATGTCGCATATGTTGTGTTTAGTTACTTTAATATAATATTGAATACCTTAAAACTGCTTCTGCAGTAACTGGTTTACCACTCAGACGATGCCTCTTTTCATCCATCAATGGCTCTACCTTATTAATTTGTACATATTGGTGATTAGATTCCAACATTTCTATAGTGGGTGGAGATAATTTGTTCATTTGCTCTGCATTTGGTAATTGGTTCAACGTTCTTGAACAAAAATCACTAAGCCGTTCGTATTCTTTTCCTCGATAAACAAATACCTATTATAAATGAATTATTTGATTAAAAGCGAATATAAAATACGATCAAAAATATATTTTATTTGTTAAACGTGTCAAAGTATATTATTACCTTATTTTGAAGGAAAACGGGATGTCCTCTGCCATAATATGCAACTCGAAAATATTCTGGTTCAGGTCTTAATTGTTTCACTATGCAATCATAGAACTTTGCCATACGTCTTAATAATACAGATAGTTGCAAATAATCGAATGTTTCTTCTTCATATTGTGATATTAATTCCTTACAAACAGTAAGAGCACATTCCCACATTCTTCCTTTGTCAAAATAATCGATAATATCATTATACAATGCTTCTTTCAGTTCACGATGTGTTTGGCATATTGGATATCTAGGAAAAAAATAATATATTATTTTAATATTTATTTTATTAACATAAGTTTAATGTATAAAAATATTTCGTTATTTAATTCTAAATATGATGATACCTGTGCGATATCAGCAAAGGTGGTAAAGGTTGGTCACTCCATGCTAATAATTGACTATGAAGCTTCAGAGAATAAGCTGCTTCTGTATAATTATCGCATTCTAAATGTAATTCACATAGTTTGTTCACGTACCTGTAATGAAAAAAAAATTTAATATATTTTAATATTTATTTATTTATTTACATTATATTAAATAAAATTACATTAACATAAAAAATTAGGTTTATTATATAGAATTTAATCAATCTTGAAGTAGACGATTAAAACACTTAAATTTAATTATTAAAATATAGTACATTTTTTTGTATTTACCTAATATACATTTCTTTCCTATTAATCTCAGAATAAAATTCCAATAAATTTACAGTGCAAAGCATACGATGTTCTTGAGATTCTGCGTGAATAATATCTCGATATTGCAATAAGCGTTCCATGAGTTTTGCGATAGTGTCTACGAAACGTAAGCCTTGCTCTCGCATTGTGGAATGTTTTTCGCACAAAGAACCCATAACATGAGTCCAAAGTGCACGAAATTGTTCGTCACCTCTACCTCCTTCTACCTATAAAGAAAATACTTTGTTAAAGTATAATCTTTCATTGATATAATTAATGAAGTAAATTTAAGTTGCGACCACTTTTAATTTCAATATATGAAATGATGTAAAAACTGTACCAAGATATCCAGTTTTGCAATCATCTCATTTTCATATTCTATAAAATTAGCTTTGATATGAGCAGGATCACGTTTGGTATCGCCGTATCCTTCCACTATTCGTGAACTGTAATATTCACATTGCATCATATCGAAGAAGATAGGTATTGTAGCTTTTCTTAATTCAGTTTCAGGTATTAATGCCATTTCAAGGATTGCGCCGACTAAAGCAGGCACAAATAGTATTTTGTGTTGTCCCAAATTGAACCACATTGATCGGATTTCAAATGCAGTTTCTCTGTAATGTATCACACAAAGAAAATGTGATATTATTATTTTCATTTTATCAATTTACCATACTTAATAAAAATATTTTATACATAAAATGTGTTATGCAACTAAGATTCATATATTTATTTAAATCGCATTTCTATTTAAGTTTATAATTTTCTATGATAGTGATTTGAAACGGTTGTATAATTATTAGATTTTATAAGAAACGTACCTACGCATGTCGTTATAACGCGCAATAATACGATTTCGTTTTGCTGGTGTGAATGTTTCCAACTGTAGGGCAGGTTGAGTTAAAAATGCAATAGCACAATGAAAGAAATTTGACCATGCTTGATGCTCAAATTCGGTAAAAAAATAATCTCTAATTGTGCCTGAGAAATATCGTAATGATTTTAGAATAACACTATTTTGAAGCATAATCATTTCACACCAGTCTCCCGCAAACACATTTCTAGAAACTAAATCTTTGAAAACTAATAATATCTCCATAAGAAAATCGAGTAAATCAATTCTTGTTCCAAAATGATTGATGTACACTTCATAATGATGTTGTGTCATTTGTCTGAAAAAGATGACAGAAATAAGCATAGAGATCTCTTCTTATTCTTCAATAATTTTTTTACAATTATTTTAAGATCTTAAAAATACCTGAATATCGCTAACATGACTGAAACTAAATTTCCAACTAAAGGATTTTCCCTATCCATTGATATAACAGTTTGTATAATAGTGCGTAATGCAGTTAACATTATCTCCTTAACATCTGAAACTGTACTACCTATATCTTTTCTAAAAGTCAGTTCCAGAATGTCAGACAATATCTTGACACATAATTCCACCTATAGGAACATAAAGACAGATTTAGCAAGTATTTAGTAAGATTGCTTGAATGTATCTATTTCTATAAAATATAAAAATTAGTAGAAAAATATATAAATCCACATGTCTAAATTAGTGAATTATAATATGATATACACTCTCTGCAATCTATACATTCACACACAAAAATAATTCGCATAACGCGAATCATCGATCCTAAATTATAAAATATAATACAACACACAGGCATAAATGCAAAGTTCTGTGTAAAACAAATTATCTTAAAATATACCATGTAACGCCATGAAAAACGTTATTTATTTGCGTAGAAGATTTCCGTAGATTGCGTAGAGAATTTCCTGCATTTATCAAAAATTACCTCTTCAGAATAGCCGCGATGTTGGTTGAGCCGATGCCGATTTTCGCCGAGCAGCCTGGCTACCTTCGCCACGCTCTTTCCAGGCGTACTCGATAGCCCCTTTAAACGCCATTAACCAAAACCAAACCGTATACAAAAAAATGAAATAACCCTTGTTAGTTGAAAAAAAATACCATTTTCTAAAGACATATACATTTCTGAAAATTCCCGACACCAATGTGAATTTAGAACTGCATGCAGTAAAGATGCAGTTTCTCACTAAGAAGTATACTAATAATAGAAAATTTAGTGTGATATACTAATAATAGATAAAAGTATGTACAATATAGAGAAAAGAAAAAGAAAATTTTCATTTAATGATTATAATTTTTTTTTTCACAGTCACGAGTGTTTGAGATATTTTCATACTATAAGTTAATGAACTACATAAATCATAAAACATTTCAAAATTTATATTGTAACAAAAGAAAAACAAAGTAATAAATCGAAGAAGATATCACACAAATTAAATAATTTTATATGTAAATGCTTATTATATAAAATGCAGAATAAACATTACGCAATAACATATCACTGGACAAACACATGCGACATTCGGAATTTTATTAATTCAATACAATGAATATATTTACTCTTACATGCTCTACTGAAAGAGTAAGTAAAAAGGATGTCTCTTTCAATTATATTTTCAAATAACAACAATTTTCATTTATTATTATACATATTCTGAAAAATTATTGCTAAATAATATTATTTCTTTTTTAAAAAAATTTCTTTCTTATTTCTTTTATAAAAAATAATATACAAATAATATTAATACAAATAATAATGTGGAAAATTGATTAAAAGTTTAGTAATAAAATTTATAACAAACAAGCTATGATTTAAAAAATAAAAAATGAAAAGACATCCTCTGTAAAAAAAGGAGTTTGATAAGATTCATGTAGAAAGATGCGTGGCGAAAGGATCGCAGGCTGTACGGAAAGCACGAATGATATTTATCATATACGACACGATATTAAATGCAAGTAAAAATTTATAAGTTTAATCAGATTTAGTTATATGCAAATGTATATAGTTAGAATTCTGTGAAAAGTGTCGCGAGATTATATAAATGATGAATTTATATTATTTCTTGTGAAATATAGATAAGTGTAATGTATACATTCCATTTGCTTAAATTGTAGATTATAGGAAATTATAGCATTAGGAAACAGCACATTTTATGACATCTTACCTCCTCTTTGGCTTCCAATAAGTCTCTCACAAGTATAGTAATTCTTGGCAATAAAATCGCTCTACACTCCACATTTAAAAAAAGTGGACTATGAACAATATCATTGACTGTCATCATTTTCTGCTTAGTTAATCTACCTGTTGGTAGAGTCACAAGTAAATCTGTTAGAATTGTACTCAATTGCTTGCCGCTGTAGACCCTTAATAAATGAGGTATTGTTGTAGGCAGATACTTGAGACAAGCTCCTTGAACCAACAAAGTCCCATCAGTTTCATAACTCATGAGATTAACAATGGATTGTAATAGATCTGTTAATGTTTGTGAGAATTCTTCTTCATCTTGATTTAATCTTTGAAAGAAAATTACAATATTTATTAAAAATCATGTATATACTTCTCTTTTAAAGAATAAATATATATGTGTGTAATAATAAATGAAATATACTCAGTAAATAAAAGACGAGATTCAACAATAAACCTCATGCAGTATTGCAGACTTTTCATTGTTTTAAGCAATAAATCACGTTCTTGACCATCGTTGTTGCCGACGTTATCTATACGCTTGCGCAATACTGCAATTAATTTTTTATATGCAAGAGTTGCAGAGAAACTTTCAGAAATGTATAAATCTAATACTGGTTGAAAGTGCTGATACTTTCTATCGGACACAAGCCCAATAATATATAAAAGGCACTCAAAGACCATATCATCATAGACATCACTGTCCGAATTACTCATTAAAATGTTAAATAAAGCATCCAAAACATCCTGTAAAAAATGATGCTGCTCAATAAAATTATTCTCATACAAATATAATTTTACTATACATGTAATTTCCCTCGAATATTTTATTTTACCTGCAGAAACTTCACTATTTCCTCCCCATCAACCTTCATTAAAGCAGCTAAAGATTCTTTTAAGCCAGTATTGTGTGATGCCCAATTAAGTAAACCTAATAAATCTACATTCTGGGTTAATTTAGTTGAGCAAATATTGGTTGCTATCAAAAAACTATCTTTGCTGCTTAATGTTAATGATCCTAAACTTGGCTTCTTCTCTATGTTTAATTCAGCCTAAATCACACACAAAAAAGAGAAGATAAAAAAAGTTGAAATATTTAAAAATATATGAAATTTCCTTTATCTCTTTAATAAACAAATAGACGTACCAATTCTCCGCGTGTTGATGGCAATTTAAAGTAAGATATATCACTTTCCTCATACTTTTTTTGCTCTAATTTGTAAACCAACAATTCATGTTGTATGTCTTGCAGAGTTGTACCATTACGTTGCATTAATCGAACATAACTTAAAGCAAATGGTTTCTCAGATTTATCTTTCGCTTCGTTAGAACTGCGATGCTTGAATGTAAACTTTAAATGAGCCTGCTTGAATTCTTCTATAGGTATGGCAATCTTGAATGTTTCGCACCATCTAGGCTTGTCTTCATGATAATAAATAACACTACGATACTCATCAATAAGAGACGCGCCGCCACCTAATGTCATGACTCCAGGAATTGCTATACCATGTTCATTACATACTTTAACCTGTTAAAAATCATATACATTTAATCTATTTTTGTAGGAATATTTTTATCAATTTTTATCTTCTATTTAAATTCTTATACTAACCGTTACTTCCACATTTTTATCTGTAGATTTTGAACCTTTACTAAATTCGCCACTAATTAAAGTCAAATATAGGTCGTTGCGTACGTCACCCGGCAAAATAACTTCCGGAAATCCCATTTTACGTGCAATTGCAACATTACCGAGGACTAGATGTGGATTTTCGTCACGTACCTATACAAATGCTCAAAATTAGAGATATAATTTTTGTTTATATAAAGCACAATACAATCGTTTAGAAAAAATTTACAATTGTATAGAAAAATTATTTTATTTCACAACTCACTTGCTTTGGATCGCCTCTTAACAATTTTAAACTCGTCCATAATCCTTGTCCACCTGTGATATTGGTAATATTGCCATTGATATGTTTCTGGATATTTGCTTCTTTCTGTGCAATAATTCTACGTAATATTCCATCAAGACTATCTTTCTCACAACATCTGAAGCAAAGAATAAAGAAACCAACAAAACGATTCTGCCTTAACTCTCTTTCAAGTATTATTAATTAATTAATACTTTTCTTTGAGAGTTTAATCATAAATTTCACAATATTAGGTGCCATAAAACCAAGATACCTTAAATATGTACTTACTGTATAAAAGGTATAAAATGATGTTGTTCAACATCTCCCTCGAGTTTGCCAGTAATAAATAAAGTGATATCCATCGCGGCTACACCGAATGGTCTTCTCATATTTTCCGTACTTTTGGATTTGTTCTGATTATTTTGTGCAACGCTCGAGCGTCGGTGGTCCGGTTCTTTGGCTTCCATACCGCCCACTCTAATTACATAACAGGCTAAATAAACTTTGTCCCTTGTCAAATCTCTGGAACCAAGATCCGTGAACAATACTCTAAGATTGTGCAACTGATCGATGTCTCTTGCAAGTCCCTCTTTGCTCCATGATACCACGTAATTCTCCGTGATAGCTTTCATCTCCCTACCATCGTATAAAGTCAATAGTAGCTCTACATCCTCTGCCATTTTACACACAAAATTTCTCACACTGACAAAGAAGATATGTGAATATACAGGTACTTGTGGCTTATGGGACTTTTTTTTGGTGTCATTGGACGCCTTCCTTATCCTTTCTGCAGCAGTCTCATGATGATAATATAATTGGATAGTGCTCGTTTCTTCGGGATTTAAAACGTTTCCATGCTCGTCTCGAACCACCATGTCCAAACCCAACAGTTGATTTCCAGTATCTATCCTTGCCGTTGCTAATCTTTTCATATCTTTCAATTCGTCTACTGTTAAAGTACCACTCAAAATCTTGCTTCTGTATCCTATTGCATCCAAAATTTGTTGCTGCATTGTCCTGAAGTGCTCGGAGTGTGTCTATATATGAACAAAAAATTATATAAAGTTATATTTATACATGTTTAGAGAGATAAATTTAAGTTATATATATATATAATAAAAAACATATACATACCATATATAAATATTTCCAATGATGCCCCCATTCTCTTAAAACATTAGTGATTTCATGTACTAAGTTATCCGTATACGTTGATTTCTGTAAGATATGTATATAGGACTTTGGAAAAATTCCACATGTGCCTTTAAACTTGCTGCGGCCATAGTACCAATCTCCACACTCCTCAGTTATCTGTACAACCTCTCCGACTATTAGACGTATTGTGTACGGGTTTGAATGCGCAAAACTATGGATGGCTAAAGTGAAATTAAAATATATCTCATTTTGGTATTGTAATATTTCTTCGAGACTGCATAATATTTTTGTATATTCTCTATCTAGATAAAAAATTATATCTTCAATTTATATTAATTTTGGAATTATAATTGTTTTTTTAATTTCGTATTAATGTCCATTAATAAATTTTGACTAATTATCTGCTCAATTTTATGTAATAATTTAAAAATATTTTTAAAATGTACAAATATATTTTATATGCATATAAAAAACGTATATATAAAAACAAAAATGTACAATGCATGAATATTCTTTCTTTATAAATAATCAACATAGACCAATATATGTGTAATAAAATATTTACATAATAGCATTAATATTAATATATAAAATAATATTATTCCCCCATATTTATGACAATAAAATGATTTTCAATCAGTTCTAAATTCAACATGACTACGGTATGTATGTAATGAAACAATACATCCATTTATATTAGTTGATTAACGTAATGTATCATAAATATTGAATACACGAATATTTATAATTATATACGAAATGTCACATGTCATAAAATACATCAAAGATTCAGTATACACGACAGAGGTAGCAAAGGGTGAAGTGCCCACGAATGTCAGACGCGATGTAACGAATATTTTATCTGAACTCTCGGGGGCACCTCCCAGGATGTTGGAATATTTCGCAGCGCAGAGGGTTATTAATCTTACGCACAAACCGTATTTCTCACCTACTCCTAACTGCTCATTAATCCGCTTCCATGTCATTGTCATTTTATTCCGGTACTCTTAGCACTTCTAAGATATTTACATTAGTTACATCTCGCGACTCGCATCTCGCCAGGGCGAATAAAATATATTGCCGTTTTATCTTGGCATCTATTACTATAATGCCTCCGAAACAGGATGCTACACTTCTCTACTATGTATATTACCACAGCGATGTGAGAACGGATGGAAAAGAGACGAGACTAGAGGGAACAAACATGTCACGAAATGCATAAAAATTGACGTAAGCACAGAGAGGAAAACGCGAGTGAGGAATGTTCGCACTCTGGGCTCCCATTTAAATAAGCGTATCGATAAAGAGGATATTTGCGGATAAATATTGTCGATAACAAGATTTCGAATCTTCCTGAGATAAGCTGTAATCTGTAATATCGATGCTACCGAACGCGACATCGCGCGACATCAGCTGATTTCGCTCTGTCCATCTCGCGTTGCACTCGCGGTTGATTTTTCTCGTGGTCGGCGTATTTTTGAGATCTCGTGTCGTTAATTATCGTTGAAATAATAGACAAAACTGCCGTCATGGTGCCCAATTGTACGGCTGAGCTCAACAGATTGATGAACGAGCTAGAAATCAGCGAATTGGAGGTGAGTTTCAAAACTGTGCGAAAAGGCGCTTTTACAGGTTATATCGTCTATTTGTGTTCAATCTTCTTGCGTACTTGCATTCGGCGATGAAGCATGTTTTGGGTGAGATATTGTTTTATAATTGAGGAGACGAACGTGGAAAGTAATTTCAATTAATCGCTCGTTTCAGCCCACGACTGGTGTTCTAACTGCACAAGCTTACATGCGATTGCTGGCTGTCTATCTCCATCAGAATGATCTGTGAGTAGAAAAGCACACACATTCAATTAGTTTCTCATGAGGGATATTGTATCTTTTACTTATCTTAACAATTTTTTCTATTACTGCTTTATTAATAACAGTTAAATAGGATTTGCTTTTAATTTATGTGCTTGAATTAGCATAAGTGTGATGATATATTCAATGTATATTTTAATATTATGTAAAGTTCCTTTGTATCGCAATATTGAATATGTGAGTTATAATTTAATCAGATACAATACCATGAAAAACAGTTGAAATAATGATTAAGCATGTTTTTAAATTTATATGTTGTCTTAAGTTGTCAGGTGATTGAATCATTCATTGCATCAACTTTACCATTATCACTAAGTATTTGATTGCACAAAATTATTGCTATAATATTTCTTTATATTATGTCTTTTATTTTTTGACATACTTTTAGAAGCTTTTGCTTCTTATTCGCACCTTACTTTCTTGGGGTACATTTTATAAAATGAGTATTCATGTTTTATTCACATCTATATCTGCCAACAAGATAATAAGAATATTTTTTCATTTATTGTTGTATGGGTTTTAAGATCCATTAAATCTATCTGTGATGACACCATTTGTTGTCCTCCTTTGCATTGTGCTTTTTATAATCCTTTATGGTCTATCGGTCTAAAGTCGCCTTGTTTCTCCTGGCGTTAAAATTTGTACCACGTAGAGAAGTATTTTGCGTCAATAACATGAGCGTGTCACATAAAATATTTCGCAAAGTCGCCTGCAGCGATCTGCTAAAATCGGCTATTTACGATCTATTTTATTTTTGTACGTCATACATCACGCATGAGAGAGTGTATCGAGTCTGTTTATCGATCGACCTGTGATTTTGTTTATTTGAATGAAACGACAATGACAGATGCAACGCAAAGTTCCTCTGGCAACGAATCCCCTCGGATATAAAAGCCGCCCATGAAGACCTCAGACGGATATGGATTGTAGGACAACGCATGTGGCAACGCAATTGGCCCGCAGTGCATGTGGCCCTCAATGTGGAATGGAGCGAAGATGTCAAAGATATTATGACAGCTCTAAAAGGTAAGTTAAATATATTTTAAAATAATAAGATTAATAAAGTAACGAAATTCCATAATAAAATAATAATTAGAATTAGATGACAAGATACCTGGAATTAAATTATTTCTTTCCTGTATGCCACTGTTAGAATTTATAATGTATTTTTAATATATAATGTCACGACAGAAACCTGAAAAAAATACAATCATCATGATTATTCATCCACAGAGATTATCCATTACAATAATAATAATAATAATGCAAAATTCGTATTAATCAGAAATCATTATCTTCTAAATAATTAAAATCTTAAATCTCTTATTGCAGTTATTATTTAGTAAGTATATGCATTAAAAAATATATATTTGATATTTTAATAAATTTGATCTCTTTATCTCTTTACGTTTTATGTTGTTTTTTTTCTTTATTTAGCGCCCTACATCTGTAGAGGTAAAGACTAAATATGTACTTTATTATAATTAACGACAATCAATTGTTATTAAACCCACCGTCTATACATAATTATCACTTACAACGCCAATCGATAATCGATTAGTCGAGCGGCATCTGCACAGCCATTGGTGTTCTTTATTCAAATTTCTTGCTCTGTGTTAAACAAGAAGATTTCTTGTTGCGCTAACGGAATTCCCGATTCACCTCCGATTTTTGCAGACAACGTTCGAGAACGAGTGATGAGGCTGATATCAAAGGCGTACTCCTCGTTGAACCTGACGACTATGGCGACGATGAGCGGGATGTCGTTGGATGAGGCACGACAAGCCGCTATTGACAGGGGTTGGAGCGTCGACGGTACCATAGTGCAACCGTGCAAGCAAATCGACGAGGAACAGTACAGTCAATCGGACAAGATCTGTTTAACGGAGGAGCAACTGGAGAAACTCACACAATTTGTGTCCTTTTTGGAAAATTGAGGGATCTTCATCTATTCTTCCTTGACTTCATCTCGTGTGAACTCGAATCGTCGCGCGATCTCGATGACGGACTCGAACCTCCTTTCGCAATCTCGCCTCGTAACTCTATTATATAAAGGAGGAAGTGCGCGCCGAAGGTAACATCATCGATGTTCGTGCTCGTAAAATAAGCATACCTTACGATAGACAGAGAGGGAGAGGGAGTAGTGACAGAGATAGAGACAGAAAGCAGCTACCCACGCGATTTGTCCGTTCAATCGGAAGGATAATTCAATGAAGCTCCTCGCAAGCGTGGAATCAACAACTATATTAATCGATAATCAGCTGTGCGTGCGCGAGAGGGCGGACTGGCATTTGCAGAACGGTATCCTCCGACAGGAGCCTCTTTTCCTCTCGTCTCCTCTTCCCTGTCGTCCTCCTAACTCGCCTACCTGATGTGGATCCCCTGAAAATACACACCGTTCGCATCGCTGTAATTATCAAAGTGGTTCGCCGCAGTAAGAATCGGGCAGGTAGCCGTTAACGTTCCTCACGACGACGACGAAGACGACGTGCCTCTACCTAGCTTAAACACGTGCGTGGCACGCGAACTATTCTCACGCGTGATTCCTCGTGGTACCTTCGAATCGAGAAGAAGAAACGGAAGGAGAAATAAAAAGACTGGAACTGTTTCAAACGGCGTGCATTGCTAGATTTTGATAAAGTGTGTTATAACAGCAAGTGAGTGTTTTAATATTTGTTTTTCTTCTTCACTGAACTATTCCCCATTCACCATTATCCTCGCAATATTTCCCCTGATATCAGTATATGAGTTTCAGTCATTTACAGCGAAAATACATTCTAAGATATTACGATCTCGCAATTAATCTCCATTTTTTGTTATTCTCTTTAATTTAAAAAAAATTAAATTAATTCATTTATTTTTATGGGTTTATTTTTATTTAAAAATAAATTTTGACAGTATGTTCACGAATTATAACGACGTTAAAAAATAATTATATAATATTTAATTAATATATATATTATAGATATAATATTTAATTAATATATAGTATAGTTTTTTTTAGAAATAATTTTTACTGAAATTTTGACTAATTTAAATTTCAGTTTTAATGATATCTTTCGTCTTTTAAATTTAAAACTAAAAGAAAACAAAGGATTAGTAAGGCTCAATAGAGATATTAGAAAGACAAACTCAATCAAGATAAAATCAATGAAATCGTTTTGATAAAATCGGCTTAAGTCACCGGCAATCGAAGAGTTATCAAATTTTATCTCACGCGTAATTTTGAAAACCGCGGTTAATTAAATTCGCGCAGGACACTTGATACTTCAATTCTCGTAGAAATTCGATATCTCGAACGGCGTAACGCGAACGTCACCACGTTTGGCGCGGAAAAGCCGAAGAGCAAAATTCGCGCTATTTATTCGCGCTTATTTATTTACAATAATATGATGAGTTGCACCATGCAAATTGCGAATTCTCGTTCGGAAAAATCGGCGGGGATGTGCGGACAGGTTTACGGACGTACAAAGGTAAGTAACATAACTATACGTTTCAAGGGGAGCGAATTCTCTACGAAATCAATTCCTCGGACCGGACCGGTCGACATTGTTATGCCACCGATTACGCAATTTCGCGGGTATTCTTAACGAAACCTAGGGCAGGTAGCTCGCGGTCTCTCGTCGGGCACCGATACTCCGATATTCTTGCTCTTTTTTGGGGGGCCCCACCACCATTATAGAAAGTTGTTGCACCAGTATCGCTAGTTCTACACGCGTCTCGTCTACATCTCTCTACAAGGTGCTGAAAAGCTACATATATGTTGTCGGGATCGAGATGATTTGTATATCTATGTATTATAATATATACATGTATATTATATATATATATATATATATATATATATATATATATATATATATATATATTTACACACATATATATTTATGCATAAATGCATTATGCTGTAAATTAAAAGCCAGTAATGATTAAAATATTAATACGGGATTCCTGTTTGAAATAAACACATATATGTATGTAGATATTTATACATATATGTATATAGCTATTATATTTAAACATTTAAATTTATGTCCTCTCTTGAGAATAACTTTGTAGCGAAACTTTTGAGATACTATAAATTCGCGAATGCGATTGATTTCGAATAACTTTTTTTGCATTTTTAATAAGAAGCAATAAATTAACTACTTGTAATTTAATTAGTTGAGAATTCGTTTCACGTTGATTATGCAAACTTTGAGACTGTGTCAAGGATAAAAGAAAATAAAATAAATATAAAAGCACTTCACAGATAAGTTTGAAAAAGAATCTTTTTTTATTTATAAACGATTAAAAATAACTAATTTTTTTTTATTAACGCAAATAGATAACAAATTTTTCTTTAACGTTGATACATGTAATATATTTAATATATTTAATATTTATGTAATACATGTAATATTTAATATATTTAATATTTATGTAATATATGTAACATATTTAATATTTTGTCTAAACATAATGTTTTTGCGTGTGTAATCATAAAAATATTTAATATTGACAATTAAAGTACAAATTTAATATTAATGTGAAGAAACTTTAATTAATCAACAATTTTATAAAAAAATATTTTACATAAAATTTCTTATATAGAAAACTTTTACTAAAATAATAAAAAATTAATGATTAACGGCCTCTTGTTTGCTAGCATTTATTTATGATTGTTCATGCTTAATCTTTAAATTAGCGTGAATAAAAAGAAATTTTATTCTTATAACACATGAAAAATATTAAATAATATTGTGTATCATATAATGTATGATTATTAGATATACATAAATTTTGTTCAATAAAATAATATTGAATACAACAAATATATAAGCGATGAATACTAAACGAATTTGATAGAGATCTTTGATAAAGAGAAGTTGGTTCAAAAGATCATAAGAGTGAAGTTGATACGTGTAGCTTTTCAGCAACCTCTGCATAGCGTGCCTTCGTCCGATTCTCACACCTGTGGTCTCGGCTTCGAGCAAGCGTTCGAGAAACGTGAGAATCGCCACGGAAATCTACCGCGTTCGTTTCTGCTCGCGAACGATTGTTTCGATCTCCGCGGTTCGCGGCGCGATGCATTATTCGATCCGACCGCGCGTGGATCGCGGATATTTCGTGAGGAATATGCATGCTAACGAGAGAAGTTGAAACTCGCTCTCGTCGCCGTTCGTTGGATCTCTTCTATTATGCGGGATAGAATGCATATCATACTCTGTACACTCCAGAGTCACGAGGTGAAAGCCTTTGTAGTGCTGCCTCTTTTCTGTAGAACAGATTGAAATATATGTGTTTTTATCGAGTGCTTTTTATCGAATTTCTTAAGTCGACTCTAGAGAAATCGAACGAGCAATCACGAGCAAATATCAATATTAATGTGAGGAAACTTTAATTAATTAATAATTTTATAAAACAATATTTTACATGAAATTTTTTTATACAGGAAACTATTTTACTAAAATAATAAAAAATTGATGATTAACGGCCTCTTGTTTGTTAACATTTATTTATGATTATTCATGCTGGCTCGCTTAATCTCTAACTTAGCGTGAATAAAAAGAAATCATATTCTTATAAAACGTGGGAAATATTAAATAATATTGTGTATTATATGGTATGACTTGTTATAGATATATATAAACTTTTTTTAACAAAATAATATTGAATACAACAAATATATAAGCGAGTACATATTACATATAACATTTAATATTTATATATATATATATATATATATATATATATATATATATATATATATATATACGCGGAAAATAATTATGATATTAATAAATCGATTGTATTAATATAATATTAATATTTGATTGTGCATGATTAAGGATAATAATTATTGCGATAATATGATATATGAGAAAATTAATTATTAATTCTTTGATATCGAATGTAAAAATCTTTATTTATTTTTTGAAAAATGCCACATTTATCAGATCGGTTAATGATTAATATAATATTAATATTTGATTGTGCATGATTAAGGATAATAATTATCGCGATAATATAATATAATATATCAGAAAATTAATTATTAATTCTTTGATATTGAATGTAAAAATCCTTATTTATTTTTTGAAAAATGCCACATTTGTCAGGTCAGTCAATGATTATTGATTTTATCTCTAGATATTATATTCCTACAAAATCATATGGAATCATTCACCCACATTACATTTTATTACTATCGAAAAATCTATATTAATAATGAGGTTTTTTATCTTTTACAATTTTACAGATTTTATTACGACGTCATAAAGAATTAAAATCCAATTAAATGGATTCTTCTCATATTTTAAATAATTTTAGATTTTATTATAGGCAATAATCCAATTTTAAACATTCTCACAAGCAAATGATTTTCTATAATTCATCCATCTCGATATTGAGATTAGATTTCTTAATCCAAGGCTTCTTTTCGCGCCGAGCGCATCCGGGAAGTCGTTAAAATACGATCGGCCGATATATCCTGGTTAAATCATCCCAACGTAAGCTAATTTTCGCCCGTTAATTCCGACGTGTGAGAATGCTCGTAGAAAAGCGTCCAACCTATCGAACACATGCGGAAAAGGAAGGCAATGTTCCCACGCGCTCTCGTACATATGTACGACGAGGCCTATCCTAGACGCGCTGTTCCGTATCGGGAATATATCGGCGCCAATAATAATCGGTAACGAAAAAGCCGCTCTCGCGAGATCAGCGGGGGGTTGCAAACGGCCCCGGGATGTAGCCCCAGACAAGGCCCCGTCGATGATGGGGTCCGACCCCCGGACCCGTTGTATCTGTACTTGTAGAACGCGCAGAACACGGGACTCGTTTCCACGAGCTCCTCTCGCGCGCCTTTTCAACGCCGTTCGTTGAATAATGCAGATTCATCCGGCGAGATGATTGCATCGCGATATCGCATCGCGCCGGCCGATTCTCTCTTTTTTTTTATTATTATTATTCTATGCCGAGGCGGTGCGGCGGACGACGAGGAGAGAAAACGATCACGAACAACGCGCTCCTCGGGACGTTACCTGGTGGTGGATGCCTCGTGTTCGCGCCTCGCTCGTGGATTGTCGAACGTTTCGCGGCTCTCTATCGGTCTTCGTTAACCTTTCGATGAAATCACGCTCGCGCCAGGTTCGGGAGACTTTGTTTTGGCCGCGCCGACTGATTGAGTTGCATTCTCGATTTAACGAAATAACAGAAGAGGCAGATGGCCTCTAAACAACAATGCATGCCACGATTCTAAGCCATTAATTGTCACGCATATCTAAGTCCGGATATTTTAAGACTATTAAAAAAAATTATCTCAATGTTTGACGTACAAGTAACACAAATAAAGATATAATGAACGTAAAATTAAGTATGACAGTCCTGTACTAAAGTATTAAAGATAAATTAAATCCGTTAAGCACATATGAGTAAACGAAAACGTGATCGGAATTTTTTTTTCAAATTAGAAGAGGCCACACATGCTGCAGAAACATAGAAAGAATCATAAGTAATTACTTTGATATTTTGTGAAAGAGATGTATGGAATTAACGTAATGTACAGCTTTTATACTGAATTTCTTCGACATGGAGAATGAAATTACAACCTCGGTGATTTACGAGAATGTAATTTATTTGCCCTACGGCAATGTAATCGAAGTAACTATCAAGCAGCGAAAGAACACACTGAATCTTCATCGTGAGTCGCCGCGAATACAGACATTAGCGGGTGGATCTTCTTGCATCCGTTCGATCGTCCATCATCGATAATATCGTAGCATATAATAGGGTAAACAACCCTATTTCAATAATTGTACATCCTCAATCAATCGGAATATTTAAATTCAACAGCGGATTCATACGCAATCTGGCCTAAAAAAATTACAAAGATTATATAAATTAATCAGATATAATACATATACAAGATCAAAAGAAATTATTAAAAATATAGCGTTATAAAATAAATAAATAAATAAAATTATTTGAAAGAATTACACTAAAAAAGATTTAAAAAATCTAATTAAGTAGTACACCTCAACTATATCAGATGCTATTGAATCAATAAGAAGCTAAAAAGGAATATATAAAATTAAACTTTCCGAATGAAATTTGCGAATAGCGCCTCTCCCAGTAAGAGTACCCTAGTTTGAGACGAAATTTATTGGTATCGGCCTCAAATTCAGAAATCTTATTCTCCAGATCCCATGTGATTATCTCGGCGCAACGCGACGCGGAGTATTAACGAAGACAAGCGAGCATCGTTTGCAACATTAAACGAAGCGAAGGTGAGAGGCGAGAGGGAAGAGCCAAGCCGGGTTACCTCAGCTGACCTCCCCTCGTAAGAGTACGCGCCGGTGACTCGCGTCTTCTTTCCCGAGCTCGCTCGCGCTCGCTTGCGATGACCTTTGCGCGTCGCGGAAAACGCCGATGCTCTCCGCGCGAGCGAGCGGCACGAATCGAACGAACGCGCGATTTCGTAAGTCCCCATCGCGCACACGGCTGCGACGGAAGAGCCGTCGGGGTGAGACGTCGAGGACGAGGAGTGGATGATGATAATGATGAAGAGAAGACGAAGTGGAAGGCCGCGGCGAGCCTTCGACGAGGATTTCCCTTCGCCAGCCTGCCTTCCCCTCGTCCTCCTCCTCCTCCTCCTCCTCTTCCTCGGTGACCTCTCGGATCGACTCGGGGGTGCGGGTGGATTTCACGGGGCGCGTTTTCGAGAATTAAAGGCGATGGTGTTTGCGAACAGCGGTTCGTTTGACACGTGCGGAGAAAAGGGCGCCCAGGTTTCAGAGTGACCTTTTCTTCTTGATACCATTACTGGGTATTTTTATCGCGGGACGCCACTTGCACTTGCCTCTAAATGATGTGATCGATAAGAATCTGCGTCGCATTATCCGCGCGCGATGCGGATTTTTCACCTAATCGGAGAACGCGAGCCGCGAGGCTACGCCGAGGCATCCAATCACGGCGTGTCTGTCGTCGGTCGCGTTTTAGATTGGCAGCTTCGATGAAGATCCTGGCTGTTAGAAGCTATAAGAAACATTAAGCCGGAGGGAATTATATAAGTTATGCAATTTCAGACATTGCTCGTTCTTTTTTTACTTCTACATTTATCCTAAGCGTAGGAATCATCCGAAGTTTTAAATGAAAACGCAGTATGACGTTTATAGTTAGCTTGGTGTTCTTGTTTCATTGATTTTTACTTATTGTTAAATGTCTCGAGATTTTGCATGATGGAAACATCCGAATAGTGCATGTTTCAACTGTGAGAGATTTATATTCGACGTAGATATATTATTATTATTGTTTTCAATTTTAAAGAGAATAAGAATAAAGTATTGCTACTGATATGTATACCTAATTCATATTCATAAGAAGAAGAATGCTTACGTAATGTAATTATTCTATCAAGGAATTTTATTTAATTGTTTCATTTTTATATACAACTTATGATGTTTTTAAATTTACCTGAAACGATTTATTTTAATTTACGAAATTAAAGATATTGTATTCAAAATTAATTAAAAATGAAGATTATGCAATTAAAACATTCCATTTACAATACCTTCGTAATTGTCGATGGAGCATAATAGAAATGCAATCACAATCTCACACTCTCTCTTTGTCATCGTAATTCAAAACAGACATGCTACATCTTCTCGGGTTTAGTTATCCCACCTCCTCGTTGCGAAATCAAGCAATCCACTTTATAAGAGTTTGCATTCTGATGATAATTTTGAGGATCCTCCTTCTTTAATCGATGATGTCATTTTTTTTTGTTAGGTTCCAACCGAATCGTGTCATTTCCTCCCTATCGATCTGATAGATTTTGGATCATCAGAATCTTCTCTTATTAAAGAAAATTGTATCAATTATTTGTCATTGTTTAACACTCGAATTTATTAGTCATCACTCGCAAAGATCTGAGTATCTTAGATTTATTTTCATGAAATAATTTCTTAATTTTAGAATAAAAATAATTAATAAAGCTACACATATATTCTTGAAATCATAATTATAATTCGTAAGAAAATGTATCAAGATAATATAAATATGATATATTAAAAAGTATTATTAATAATTTTTCTTACTTATACATTGTTAATAGAATCAAAAATAAAACAATTTATATTTAATTCATATTAAGTTTTGCAGAGATCTGACATGAGAGTATTCTCCTTTGCATCGTAATTTTAATGAAATGATTAAAAAAGCAATATAAAATTCTATAATTTTTCTAAAAGTAGCATAAAACTTAATTTTACCAAATCATGTGTGTTTTTATTTTTTTTTTATCAATTGCCAATATCTGTACATTAACATCATATGTAACAAGACGTATGATTAACGTCATATGTAACAAGATATATGATAGAATGTAACGTAATTTATTTAAACCAACAAACTGAAGGCGGAACAAATTAAAAATTAAATTAATGCCCCAAACGACAGATTCTTTCTCACATATATTTTTAAATGTTTTTTCACAAAATACCTCTTTTATTCGGGCAATTTATTTTACATATCCGGTAGCCACGAAAAAGCGAATGTCGCTGCTTGTGTGCTTAGGAAATTTATACATTTATTTTATATGCGAGATCAGATAAAATTTTAATTAAAATTCACCATGTATATAACTTGAATTTACATAGAGAAATTTACTAAACATTCAAAATTTTATATGAAATAAAACACATAACGATATCTTTAAAGTTTGCTTGCGAAAATTAGACATTCTTAAACGCGACTTCCTTATTATTTGCAAATAAGCGTAGATACAAGTTGCGACGTGCCGCGTCTACCTGCCAAAGGTAGACAGTAAGGAGACTCCGTCTCCACCAATAATCGAAAGCGTATGGGGGAGTTCGAGCCCGAGACGAATCGATGATCCCCTCGTTGTTCGATCGCGCATACGTTCCGCGTGCACGGGATGCAATTGTGCAAAGGTAACGATCGGTTTTCTTTTCTCCGATGGTATGCCGTGCACACAGAGAAGGCGCATTCTGAGCGCACCCACCGGAGTACCATCGACCAGCATCGGCCAGCTCGAACGGGGACAAAGCCGCGATCTACAGGGTGTCCCACCACTGTGTACCGGATACGTGCTTTCAGTTACAAGTAGAAAAAAATGACAGTTGTTTATAATTTTGAGAGGGCCGACAATACATTGCATAATTATAATCTTGTTAAATAGCCTTTAACGAGCTTTGAATTAAATTATATGGATGACTTATTTTTTATTAACTAAATTGACAATAAAAAAAGCGACAATCCCTTTGATAAATGCATAAGCTGTTGATGCACTTTGAAAAGCTCTGACTCGCGCGATTGGATCTAAAAAAATTGCAATTTTAATCGAATATTTTTAACTTTTTTTATTTTTAAATTTTTAAAACGATATCGTGATACCATGACGTCGCAATTTATTGCGAAATATGTGATCGAAAGAACACCCTATATAAATCTACGGTAACACTATGCCGAGTGAGATTGCTATTGGCGTCGCAGGAGAGAGAACGAGGATGATCGCGATAAAGAAACAATCGAACTGCGTTCCGCCCACTGATCCGCCAACATTCAATTGTATCTTCTATCCTCCGACCTGCCGTTGTCCCTCTATGTCCCCTCGCTCCCCTTCTCTAATCGAACGTTTCGTAGCATTCCGAGCGGTGTAACATCTGTGTAACACTCGTCATCGGAGATCAGCTGAATCGATCGACGTTCGCCTCAAAAGAGATCCTTCGAGTCGAACATTTCGATTCATTCAAAGTTATTGATTCGACTAGAAAACGCGACGACAGGTCCGATGATATAGAGGATATGAAATTTGCAATTGTCCAAATTTATAATTATTCTAAAATGTAAGGGCTGAGAGTTTTCGATAATCGATCGAAATGTCCGACTTTAATTTAATGAGGAGAATTTTTGCAAGAAATAATAGATAAAGCATTACAGAAAATAACGAAGATTTCATGTAAAATTACTTTAGTAAATTATTTATAATATTGATTATTAAAATGAGATTTTCACATCTTTGTTTATCTCACTTGTCGATAGGTTATCCGATTTATTCGGATGTAATATCCATTTTATTCGAATATTATGATAAGTAGCTTGATTTCGATCGCGATCGCAACAACTATAGATCATAAAAATTTTGCGGCCATTTAATGGCTTTCTTATGCTAACAATAAGAGAAGTACGAGCAAATACGCATCGTGTTGCATAACATGATAGAGTAAGATATCTTGCATTGTTGCAAAACCGAGGCCGCGCTCTTCCGATCCTGAGAACATGATAGCGAGATATTCTCGACCCACCCCGAAACTGAATGCCCGTAATATTATTTTTCCCGCGCTCTTGATACGTGCCTCGAGAATACCTTCATGTGCGATAACAATAACGATCGATTATCGAGAGGCATGGTTATTCAGTCGCAAAGACATCTTGACCCTCTGTGGAGACGAAATTTTTTTTTCCGAAGAAAATCTTCGGAAGAAGATCCTGCGACTTCTCTCTCGTCAAAGATTATAAATAATATAAATCTTTCTTGCTTTCATTTATCACATATACAATTGTTTTTAAAAAATATATTTAACTTATTGTATTTTAAAATGCATGAAAATTTTTAAATAATCAATTCTCATTAATTCTTAATTGTTCAAAAAACGAACAATTTAATATATCACTTTAAGTTCTACACTTTAATACGGAAAGTTAACGGTACGCGATGTTTAAAGGAAACCGGCGGATCCGCTATGTCGCATTCTTTGTTCCTAATCACGAAGTAAGGAAATTCGTCCGGAATAGACAGAGTCGCTCTTCGTTCTTGACGAATCTTCTGTGTTTCGTGCACGACGTTTATCGCATAAAATTAATGCCCGTCGCACTTTGAAAAATAACTTCGACTAAGGTCTCTTCGCAGGTCATGATTGTTAACCAGGTAAAATCACGTTTATGTTGTTCGTAACAATATCCATAATGTCCGCCAGAAATAAAGTGAAAAAATTCTTCCTTTGGAACTTTTGGATGTTACGCGAAGTCTTTGCTTCTTTCATGTAACATCCTAGAATCCCATCAAAGAATTATTCGACACTCCCGAGATTTTGCAATTGATTGAAAAAAAAGAAAAAAATTAATTGAAAAAAAGAATTAATTGAAGAAAAGAATTAATTGAAAAAAAAAAGTCGAATTATGCAACCTTTTAATTCCATTTTTTTTTGTTTAACAAGAATTTTCAATTTTGCCATTTTATCGAATACACTACGTACGAATTTTATAGAGAACGTAAATTTATATTTTGTAATAATGTACTCTTTGGAAAAATAAGTTCTCTGCTCTGGAAGTTTTCTAAGAACAAAATCATTATGTTACAAAATTTCAAATTTATGCAACAAAGAAAGTAACATTGCAAAGGCAAAAATGCATAAGAAATATAATATCGTCCTAAAATAAATATATAGATAGACAAATCTTTTTTATATTTGTTATTTTTTCGAAACAAAAAATTTTTAATTCTTCAAAAATTAATTAACAATTTTTAGTCAGGATTTCAAGATTCCGTATTTTTCCATATTAACAGTGTTATAAGTAATTAATAATATGAAACTTTTTAATACTAATTATGAAAAATTTATAATATTAAAAATGAATAAAATATGAATAATATCACTAGAGTTTCCATTAAGATACTTTATCTTTCTACCTTCTGAAAAAAATCCCGCGCGCGAAAAATTCTCATCTCGAAAAAACATGGTCCATGAGCTTTTCCGTGATAGCCTTTCTTAGATAGCCCCACTTTCGCGCTTCGATGGCACGGCAGAAGGTGGTTGCATGCGCGCGACTTCTGGGATTTCGCAAACGCTCGATGGTAGGGATAGGGAGAAACACCTGAGAAGATATAGGTGAGATCAAGAGAGAAAAAGAGAGAGAGTACTGCTTCGACCCGAAGAGGGTCGACGAAGCTCTGCAATGATCAGAGAAGGCTTAGTTGATAGAGCAGAAACGCGAAGAAGAGTGTTCGTCAGTGTAAAAAGAGGAAGGAAGAGAGAGAGAGAGACAGACAGAGAGAAAAAGAAAGGGGGAGGGAGCGAAGGAAAGAGAGAGAGAGAGAACGAAGAATATAGGGTTCACCTGGGGTTAAGGTTCGCGATGCTGCGCCCACGTATCCATTGTCTCCGCTTTCGTGCACCGCTCCGGGAAAAAGGACGCGATTTGCCTACGGTATACAGAACCCGCCGACCCTTTCTCGCCCGCGAGATGCACCGTTTCCTTGAGCGAGAGAGAAAGGTACTAGTGACGCGACGACCAATAAGAACACACACACACACACATATATGTATATACATATTTACTTACAATGATACATTGTAAGGTACATCCCTTAAATTTGAAATTGTTTTCGTCTCATTATTGGCAATTATTTCAATTGAAAACAGACAAAGCAATTTAATATTGAAGATTACGGAATGACAAGTTAAGCTTTGAGATTCATAATAGATAATAAAACAGTTTTGGAAATTGATTTTATCATCAATGATTATATTTTAAAATAATTGAATTATTTTCTTTTCCTCCCTCGAGAAGTTGCTATATCGCTCGTAAAAAATATTTGCTAATTACATATTATTTCTATAATATTTTTTTCTTTTTTACATTTTATATTCATTATATCAGAGTGTCGTCGGAATTATTCTATATTAGACTACTAGCAAAAATGCTAAAGTATAAATATATTTTTAGAAATGATATCGTGAGGATCACTATTTTTTCACGCATGTGATGATTGGGCGGGAGGTATGTATTTTTTCCTCTTTTTTTTTAATGGATATACGTTATCGGAACCGATGGTATGAAACGCGTTCTAATCTCGTTAGGCTGAATGACGTCAGGCCCCATCCTCTCGCGTCTTTCCAATTTGTGGACACCAGGGACGATTAGACATCATCTATCCATGACTTTTTTGTTGCGCACGAAACGAAGCGAGAGCATCGATCGTTTTTTCACACGACATAGCCAATATCGCAAATATGCGCGCGGTTCATCTATCAAATCTTGAAGATCGCAGCAGTCATCATTTACGCTTCTTATGCGATTTTGAGATTATGTGGTTCCTAATTGTAATTTCTATCAATCTTATTAGTTGATTTGTATAGAAAGTATATAGAGAAAGCTGATATCAAGTAATATCTAACGATCTATCTATTGTATTCTAAAGTAACTGCTTTGTCAGAATGATCAGTTAGAAAAACATTGTCTGATAATTTAACTTTTTTACTAAATGCGAATATCATTCGTGACGCACAAAGTTGAAAGTTTATGAATATTATTCGTTTTATACGAGAGAGAAAAAACCACGATATATATTACATCATATGACATATATATATACAAAATAAAAAATTGGATGCTGTAATCATTTATTAAATATCTTGTTGACTTATTGCATTACATATCAGTAACTTGACATTAGATTGAAACGACCAACGCCATCCGGTGTCTTGGCAGTAATCAAAGAAATGTCATGTACCGTTCCAATGCATAATTCGTTTCAAGGACAACATTTTATGTCTTGTCCTCTCTTTCTTTCTGTATAAATTTATCTACCACCCTAATACGAAAATAAATTGCCGAGGTTTAAAAAGCCGGACATTCTGACGGATACATCGCGAACGATTTTATCAGTGTACATTTAGCGGTGTCGCACGTGTCATCGCGATTCGTCTCGCGTTATTAACGATGACGACGACAATGGATTTCAGATGAATGGAGTGCAAGGGAATCTGATGACTCCATAGTCGTCATCCATTTCCGGGTGGTGGCCACCAACGTCGCGCACGACTTCTCTCCCGACGGTTCCCACCTTGCATAGTCGTAGCGAAGTCGTATCGCCTCTAAATGTATCGCTATCACTGTTCTTTAACAATTCTTGCGTACTACCGTGCTTTAATTAGGCACGATAATCGAATTATCGAAGCAGCGACGACCAAGTGTCGAGACCACGTGTCTTCCATATCATGAGAGTTTGTCTGCATAAATCAATAAAAAATATTGTTGCGTTAATTTCAAAATTTTGTGAAATCACAATATGCATTTTTAAATATCTTTTATAAATATTTAGTGACATTATTTAATATTACGCCGGAAAAGTATAATGAATCTAAAAAAAATGGCTACATTTATTTTCCCTTTCATTTCGCATTCAAAGGTAATTATTCTGCGAATGATTCGCTACTACTATTCTTCTACTTCGGAGAAATGCAATATTTTGAGCAATTATTTGTTTGTGTACGTATACCACGCGGAAACTGGTCAATGTCAATAACGATTTACGCGCGTGGGAGTATCTCTCTCTTCGGTATCTCCGGAGTATTGTCGGCGCACTCGATCTCACCGTGCGGTACGCCTATCATCGATGTACTTATGTAAATTTTAAAGAGTTATAGACGTCGAAAGTACACCTCCGATGACGTTAGTCCTCGGAAAGAAAGAACCGTTAGGTCTCTCGCGCGAACGATCATGCTCGCCATCGATGTTGCGTTCCGCCCTCTCTCGTTGCGCTTAATTCCCGAACGATCTATTGTCTCCTCTCGACTTTTGCTCCTCTCCAGGCACCGAAGCACCGAAGTCACGACTAATCGAGACCTAATCGCTCGATCGACTTTATTCACCTAATCCTTATTTCATTATAAAATTCCAACAAGAAAAGAAAAAATAAGGATTTCTATGGATTGTTATATTCAATTATACTAAAAAAATTAAAAATAAAATATATTAAATTAAAGATAAAAAATATACTAAATTAAAAATAAGGATTTCTATGAATCGCTATGTTAAATTATACTTAAATTATACTAATTTAATAATTAAAATTCTATAATATTAATTAATTATTATGAATAATGATTTGTAAATATACAAAACATCAACAGAGACTATTGAAAAGTATTGTATAAGCGTAATTGGATATTTATAGAAGCTTTATGAGTTGTACCGGTTTTCGAATAGTTTTGGAATTACGTAAACTATCATTTGTTGAGTCATGAGAACTGCAATATCTCCATAATCTTAGCGAGCATATAAATTCATAAACATCGCAATTACGTAATATCTTAAAATATTTTGCAGCTTTGTTCACGCGCAACACTTTGTCCGAACGATGTTTCTCTTATCTCTGTGATCGGTTAATTAAGTTTTAGCGGATCCGGGCATCGCGTAATTAAAAACAAGGACGCTTGTTTAGGTTGAGAAATATTCCGAATTATTCCGAAATTTGTCCTTCCTTGCCCGAATCGTTTTGTGCTCGTTTGTATTAACGAAATTTACCGCAATGCAAATGATTCACTACACAACGTCGGCGTCAACGATAGTAAACTGCATTGGTTCAGTCGTTAATTATTTTGAGAGAGAGAGAGAAAGAGAGAGAGAGATTTTACAGTGAAATAATAAATATATTCTAATCTAGCTTAAATATTTCTAGAAATCACTGGAAATTAATTCATATATATATTCACATATAATGACTCTTAATATTTCGTAATTATTATAAAATTTCTCGTAAAATATCGATTTATTGCAAAATATAATTTAGTAGTGAATTAGTAATTTAAATTGCACATAATACTCCAAAAAATATTTCATTATGCTATATAGACATATATTGTAAGCATTTTATATAAAATATTTTATTACATTTTATAGACATATTTACGATGAGTGTAAGTGCAATTTATTAAAAATAATTAGTTTTAATTTTATTATATTATTATACATATATACATTTAGAAGAGAATAAATAAATTAATAAATAATCATTGAAAATAAGTGTCTTGAAAACTAATTTAAAAAACTTTATATATATTTAATTTTATATACAAGATGTTCGGAAATTATATCTGTTTTAAATATTAAAACCAAAATTAGAGAGAGAAAGAGTTATTATTATTTATCTAATAGTTATTATTTAGTAAATTGTTTAAATTATGATATATTACAAAGATTAATTTTATTCGATCAATTATATTCGCATTACACTTCTATGAGAAATATTTCGTGCTTTTAGATCTTCTTTTATGTAATTGTTACAATCGGGAATAGTTATTGCGCAATTATGCATGGTGAAATGATAAGTAGCAGCGGCCGCGTTAACGCGGACAGGTTCATTTCCTTCTCGTTCTCGGACAGGAGAAACACGAATCAATCATCGGCCGAGCTAATCCTTCCTTTTCCACTGACATCCTTCTCCGTTCTAATCACTCATACGGCAATCAGCTGCGCTGCGTCTAATTTAATCACATCTTTTTTCGCTTAGCGAGAACTTTAATATTATGAACGCTACCCTTGCTGCTCGCATATAACAATTAGCATAAGTTCTTATGCATTTGAATCGCTATAATCTATTACGCACTCGGGTTCATAATTATTTTGATGCAAAATTACAGGAGCGAGTTAACGAGTTAATGTGTATCTGAAAAAGCTATGCTATTTATTTATAACTTTATCAAATATTTTTTGTCAGACTATAAAAATAACGGGATTAAAATAGTTTATTAGTACATTTTTTTTAGCTGTAAAATGATGTTACAAATCTTATTATTACATTCTTAGATAATATTTTCTGCAATCTAAAAAAAATTTGAAATTACGATAATTATACAAATTAGTACTTAATAATTACGAAGTTAATTATTTTCTCTCTCTCTCTTTCTCTCTCTCTCTCTTATTGATCCATATACCGCAATTATATAAATGACAATTTCAAGTTTCAATAGACACATATATAGACCAGAAATTGATAGAAGTCAACCAGGTGTATCAATTTCTATTTATTAGTTCACAAAACAATTTGCCTTCATTTATCTGATTTATCGAACGCTTGAATTTATAATCTCACTGCTGCAGACTGATAGACTTTAATTATGCCTTTAGAAAGATATATGGATATTATCATTGTATAACATTATAAATCAATCTTTAATTGCTACGGGAAAATTTAAATTTGCACTAAATTGTGTATTAAAATTTATTTTAACATCGTTAACAATACTATCGTATACACTAAATAAACAAAATTTTAATTATCATGAATTAATAATCCAGTAATTAACAATAATCCATTAATTATCGATCCAGTAATCAGCGTTAGTGCGACAGGACTTTAACAATTATCAACAAATTTGCATCTTTCTCTGAGGAAAAAACTTGGAGTCAAATTTTTTCAAAGCCGGGCTGTGCAGCCCCTTCTTTTGCGCTCTCCTTGCGTTTCTCTCTCTCTCTCTCTCTCCTTCTTTCTCTCCTAATCGCTCACGCAGTAATCGGCTGTGTCCCACTTAACTTGGATAGCGTGGGATAGGCCCTTGGGAGATGATAATTACACGTCGCGCGCACTACGGGTCGACCTACAGGAATGCTGGCACGACCGTATCGTACTGTATGTTACGGCCGTGCACTCTCACCGGTACTCTTCGGCCTCGCCTCTCTCTCTCTCTCTATTCTCTGGTTACTATTTTTTCTCCTCACAACTTCTCTTTCCGCGTTTACGTTAGAGTAGCGATTGGTGTCCTCGCTGCTACGAGTACCGGGGTCGAATGAGCCGGCGCGACCTCCGGTATCGCGCCATCTCCGCGATTAGCACGCGCGGAGACACGAGCAGCGACGAAAGTGATTTTGTCGTCTCATCATGCCGGACTGAGAGATGCAAAAGTACGTTTTTTCTGCCGTCCTTCGGTTATTCTCATCGGATTATTTAGAATTTAGATCAATATTTGCGCCGGAGGTGTCGAACCAATCATAGATGTAATATATAGTCTACAGAAGATAATATAATTATATAAAGATATATATTATACACAGAGAGAGCATCGCGCGATCAGCGAAGCTAAGGAGAATTTTGTTAAGTACTTTTTAAAATATTTTTTTATAAGGAAAAGTATAGTAAAAAATAATAAAATTAAAAAATAAAATTCAAAAAAAACATTCAACCTTCCTTAAAAATATAATTAGACAGTCTCTTTTTCAAAATTAGATAAAATAATTTTAAATACTTGATAATTAGTATCAAATTTAAATTTGTCTGAAAAATAAAATTCGAAATAAACTGAAAACAAAGAGCTATTTCATTTTTCTCTCTCTTTCTCTATTTATGTTCTTTGTTAAATCAAAGCATTTAAAATTGTAAAGTAATACGATTGCAAAAATTCCGACTCTCGATCTGTATTTGTATGTCGCGAGCATACACATTCCGATAAAAATTCGATAATAAATATATAAAAATAACTAACAAAGTATTCCTCGCAGTAATGTATAACACGTGTATCCGTTTATAAGTTAATCACATTTATTTTGCAATTGTACGAAGTAACAAGATGTTATTTGCGAGTGAATTATCGATAAAAATTTGAAAATGGCATTTCTCCTTTTGAGCAGTGAAAACATCAAATCGTTAATTATGCTTCCGTCATTTGTACAACAAAGTAAAAGAAGCAAAACACGCAAGCTAATAAAGACAGTAACGAATGTCCCATCTACCACGCGTCGAAATCACTTGCGTCTTGCTTCGCGATTATCCCGTCAATCTCGCGCTCGCTCGAGCGAACAACTCGTCGACACTTACAATCGACTTCGACTTTTTTGTCAACATTAGTTTAGGATATATTCAAGACTAAATTGTCGTACGGAAATAAGTAAGCTCATTAATTTATACCGTTATATCATCGCATAAGAGAAAAGAGATATATACATGCTAATAAATTGACGAACAGAACGATGTTTCTTATCGAAAACTAAGAAAACTAATTACATTATATTTTTCACTTTATGTATCTAATTATTTTTTTATTTTTTATTTCGTAATAATTTTGTTTTATAATATGCTTGTTTCTTTAGAGGATATGGTATTTATACATTATATTCTCCGGAAAAGAGTAACAACCCTACCATTACAATATATACTATATAAAATATACTAGCAATTATTTTACCACTATAATTATTTAATAAATTATAATTATGTCGTCACGCTCGAGAGTTTGTAGAATTTATCGCGCAGCAATTGCGAGAGAGGATCGCGCGCGGGAAAAAGGATCAAAGCGCGATAAAAGAAATAAATCCTCCGTGCTTGTGGCGCAGTGATATCACTTTCGTTTCGCGAGATTATACGCGAGATCAATCGCGCGCTTTTGCGGTACAGTGATAGCGATTCGACTTTTATTTCTTCTTCTCAGCGGGACAAAAATTGAGCGGTCGAAGGTATACGCCTCAATGCTATTCCTTGCGTAATCCGAGTGTGGAACATTCGTCCCGCGATCGCGTCGTATGATAATCCTATCGCAAAACGCGTTGACAGCGAGAAGCTCGCGAAGGAAGAAAGCAAAAATTGCTCGAAGCGTCATTGTAGTCGTTTCAAGAAACTTTATTAAAAATTAAAATTTTTACAAGGTATTTGGGTACATCTACGATTATTTCTTTTAATAAGGAAGCAGCACTTATATAAGAATAATATTCTTTTAATTTCTATATTACTGTCTTTTCTTTTACAGAGCCTTCTTCTTTTACTTTCATTTTTACTCTGCTTTCTTTTTCTCATGATTGAGATTTTTTCAAATTTTAATTATGGTTACTATTTCGATCCTGGCTATTAAGAGACAGCGAAGGTCTGTCGCGGTTGGATCCGACGCCAGCGTCGCGGCGACGGTAAATCGGCCGTAATATGATAATAGCGTAGACGCGGCGGGGCACTCCCCGGCCGTCTCTATCTACGTCTCTTGCCTTCATCTCCTCGCGAAGTGAAAGGCGGGCGAGTCGCTGCTTTATGCCCGAGCTATGCCTAAGCTATGCGCCACGGTGCCGCGGTCCCCGATCGTCCCCTCACCGCGTCGGGTCAGAGGTCGGCTCACCCACTCCCCTCCTGGTCCCGTCCCCGACCGCGCTTCTAGCTCTTACACTCGGTCTCCCGAGATCTCCTCTCGCGCGTTCTGTTGTCTCTGCGGGCATCCTTGTCCGACCCGATCGCGCCGACGTCGCCGCGTCTCCGTCGTTCGGCGTCGGCGGGATGCAAGCTTACGTTACGTCGGCCGTTCCTCTCCGAGACAGCAGGCCAACAGGATCTAACGACTCGCGATCGCTCTCTGCTCGCTCGCTCGCGACTAGAGACTCCAGCCGCTCGTCCTTAAACACCAGCCGCTGCCTATGATGCTTCTCTTGTCTCTCTCGAGAAGTTACTTTAACCGCGAAATTCTTTCGAGATTGGAAATTTAATCTACGTTGAAATGATTGAAACACTTTTTGTTTCGTAGATGATCTTTAATTCTAGTCGATTACATGTAGGATGTATACGCAATCGCACAACCGTGCAAGGAAATCGGAATGATTTATGATTAATATGAATCCCGAATTACATCTCGTATTAGAACTTAATTTATACTTTTAATAGTTTAACATGAATGTAGAGTTTCATTCAGGAAATAGCTGCTTTAATCGGCCAAAGTTTAGCATGATCATACAGTTTCACGGAAATAGCTCTGAGAGGCACTTAAAAGTCAGGTCATGACCTGGATATTTAATTATGAAGGTGATAATTATGAAGGGGAACGATGAAAGATACAGGTTGGGGGTATATTTCGAACGCGCAATAATACAATTATGATAGTTTGTGAAATTTATATGTGTCACAGAGCGCAAATGTTAATATTATCATGAAAAAAATTGAAATTCATTTTTATCAAACGATAATGCATCATCTGCAAAAATATACGAAACAATTGTGTTAATTAATATTTACTAATACATTAAAATCAAAGTCGATCCAAAATCTTTTGCCCCTAACTTTTTCCTCAGCACACAGAAAAAAAGGACATTCTTGTTTTGAAAATATATTTAGTTTTAACATGGAAATCTTGAAATGAGATTATATTGCGTTAATTAAAGAAAAATATAATTGCTTGAATAATTGCTTACTTGAATGAAAAGCCATTTTATATAGTTCAATCAAGAAAAATATATTCTTATGATTTAAGATTTAATTTTCTTGAATGGAAAAGAAACAATGTTAGATAAAAAATAACATTTTTAAATCAAAGATTATAATTTTCTTAAAATAGAATTAAATAATTATATATTCTTGAGATGATAATTACAATATTAAAATAAGGCTATAATATTGTGAAAATTTAAAATTATTAAATTCTTCTAAGAAGATTATAAATTGTTGCGTATATACGAAACAATGAACGAGTTAGTTCAAGCATATAAGTTTTGATTTGACACTTATTTTTTTTCTGTGTAGTCTTGCAGTCGAGAGATCGATACAGATCAACGCGCAGTGCGAGATAAGCGATATCCACGAGGACCTATTCTACAGTTAACCAAGGGAAGTCTCCCTTCTCTAATATTTCGATATCGCATACGCAATGTATCTGACGCTGTAGCTGCGTGGGCCTCGATGGAAGATCGCGATGATTAATGGCTATTAAAGAGAAAAGATCGAAGAGACAGAGGGAGAGAGAGAGAGAAAGAGACATTACACGCACATAAACATACCGAGCAGAAAACTCTAGGAGCGCGACAACAGCGAGCGTCGCACCCTTGCATGGCCCGTAGAACGACTCTACGCGGTATGCGTATTGTATGGTAATACCGCTCGTGTACCTACTCCAATATTTATTCACCGTCGTTATAACGCGCTTTTACTCTGCCCGGCACCATCCATCTCTCGCCCATTCCGGAGCACCGTGATCTTCTCTCTTACGAGAGAGACGAGTCCCGTGGTAGGTTGCTGGAATCCGATTTAGATATATGAAGAAAGTCGCATTTATAGAACTCACTTCCTGGGTGTACTAACCGCTTGCTATAAACTGTGACTTTAGCGATAAGAGTAATAATCAGTCGCTCCAAAAATTTAATTAGGAAAATTTTACAAATAATACCAAATTAAACAAAGAATAATTCTTTTTTTTTTGACAGATGGAAATATTAATTTTTAGATACATTAAAATATGATAGATTAAGCAATCGAAGAGAAATATTCATGCCATGAGACGTATAAAATTCAATCGAAAACTTTCCATTAATTTTATTTTGCGCGCACAGAAAAAAAAGAAGTGTCAAATCAAAACTTATATACTTAAACTAACGCGTTCATTGTTTCGTGTATACGCAACAATTTATAATCTTCTTAGAAGAATTTAATAATTTTAAATTTCCACAATATCATAGTCTTATTTTAATATTATAATTGTCACCTTAAGAATATATAATTATTTAATTCTATTTTAAGAAAATTATAATCTTTGATTTAAAAATGTTATTTTCTATCCAACATTGTTTCTTTTCCATTCAAGAAAATTAAATCTTAAATCATAAGAATATATTTTTCTTGATTGAACTGTATAAAATGGCTTCATTCAAGTAAGCAATTATTCAAGCAATTATATTTTTCATTAATTAACGCAATATAATCTTATTTCAAGATTTCCATGTTAAAACTAAATATATTTTCAAAACAAGAATGTCCTTTTTTTCTGTGCGTATACAAAGAAATATATTGCACTTTTGTTATTTTGGATAAATTTTGATGCGTAATTCAATTGGTATTTTCTCATTAAACATTTCCTGTCATTATTTATTTTATTTTTTTTATGGAACTATTTTTAGAGTCTCCTCTTTCACATTTCATTCACTCAATCTTCATCAATATATTTAGCATCAATATAATAATCCTCATCAATATATTTAGCATAGCTTCTTTTAATCTCTTCAACTTCTAGTCATTTTTTGAAAAAAAAATTAAGTCGTTTAGCGGAAGTTTTGCATTCATTTAAATATCGCTACCTTCTACTCGCGTCTGTAAGATATCCAGATGGCCATTTAATGACCACGATCTTCTACGCCCACAGGTAAAGTTTGTGTTCACATTGCGGGTAAAGAGCAACATCGAAATGCAGAATACCGCTCTTCATCGAACTCGTGCGGATTATGTGCAGAATGTTATTTTGCCATGTACCTTCAGGATGTTTTTTTTGCTCGATGCGAGGACATAAACTTGGGAATATCACTTGATTACCACTGACCTTTCATCCCTTAGATAAAAATATTTTTTAACTTAATAAAAGTTGTCACGCACAAATATTGTCAGCTTTAATAATACTGGAATTAAAGTACCGTTTTATGTCGAATTTTAGAGCTAAAATCTTAAGAGAATAATGAATTAATCGCGCCGAATATATGTCTCTTTCTCTTCCTTTCTTTCTCTGTATACAGAAAATAAATCATTTTATGCAAAGGTATTTCTAGAGAATTTCAGATTGACATGCATGCGTATTGACAATTATATTGCAAGCGTTTGTCGAACGATTCCGATCAATCGGGATGTCTACGCGACTACTCGCTCGCTCGTCCTTTCCTTTTTCGCCCGTAGCGATCGTCCTCTCTCTTTCGTTTCTGCGCAGGTGACAGGTGAAACGACCTATACGCGCAGGACAGCGAGGTCGCGCACACCATTCGCCGAGGATACCTAATTCTGTAGAAAAGGAGAGATACTCAATCGAGAGGCTCTTCTCTCTGATAGAAATAATACTTGGCCGAGGAGAAACCGATCGCGATTGGAATATCGGACGTGTTCGTGATCGATGCGAGCGCGAAATTAGACTCGCTATGTGATTTATTGTAATATACGTTAGAGGGGAAGATTGCAGCCTCCATGTGTACAAACTGACTTCTCTTGTCTGCGGATTAAAAGATCGGAAATTTTTGTAATTTCTTTTGTGTCGTAATTTTTTGAATCTTTCAAATTTTATAAAATATAATTGTACAAAGTTTAATGAAATAATGTTAAAAAATATTTTTAAATTGTTTGCTTTTCTTACAAAAGAAAAAACAGGAAAGAAGAGCTATGAAGATTTTATAGAAACAAAGTATATAATTAAAATCATGATAATGGATGAATATTTTTTGACAAAATTTTTTATTTGTCAATTTTGTTAGATTATTTTGAAATTTTCGGCAGTGAATATACGACGCGAAATGTTCATTATTCAGAATAATAAACATTTCGCGTCGTATATTCACTGCCGAAAATTTCAAAATAATCTTACAAAATTGACAAATAAAATATTTTGTCAAAAAATATTCATCCATTATCATGATTTTAATTATATACTTTGTTTCTATAAAATCTTCATAGCTCTTCTTTCCTGTTTTTTTGTAAAAAAAGCAAACAATTAAAAATATTTTTTAACATTATTTCATTAAACTTTGTACAATTATATTTTATAAAATTTGTAAGATTCAAAAAATTTACAGAAAAGCGAAAGAGAAGGAACAAGAATTGAAGAATGAATTGAAGCTTTTGATTTTTCGCATTTAATCTCAGGAATTCAGTAATAATATGTTTCGCACGATTGGCTAAGAAAACAGTATCTCCCTCCGCTAACATTTCTACAACAGATAAAAATCCTTTTTTTTAACAACGACACGCCAAAGGCAACGATACGAAGGCGCAGATAGTCTAATGCATTAATACGCGCGTCACTCAACCATTAAACAAGGATTTTGCAATATTCTGGACAAAAAGTGCGGATGTGTTGTGCATCGTTTACATGTCTTGGATAATCAATTCGTGCATTTAGATTTCTTGCTTCTTGATTCTTAATTCTGAAAAAGTTTAAAAAAGGAAAGAATCGAGCATACGATATTAACATTTTAATCTCGATTTTTTTAGGGAAGAAAAAGCTAAAGTCGATATAACTATGTATTGTTCGTTCCATTAAATTCAAATCCAAATGATGGTGGCTATCTTCCTTCGTAATTAGAGAGGCGAAAGTGGTTATAAACGCGCATATGCGTCCTCGTAAATGCATAATTACTGCTTGTCTCCACGTCGGCAAGATCAGAAGCCGGCAAATAGGAATCTTATACGATTACTTAATGTAAATAATTGGCGTCAGGAACGAGTAATGTTATTTAATGTAACTGCTGCCACTGTCGTTGTCACTTGAACTGACGTGTTCAATCGTTTGCACCGTCGCATTAAGAATGAGGCTGAATCGATTCATCCGTATCTACTTGTATAATCAATCATGGAAAAATACTTTAATAAAAGATCTTGGATACTTTTTAATAACCCATATTTCTAGTAATTTCGTAGTTTTACGCCCCATTAATTTTTTTTAATTGATTATGAAAACAAACATGTAATATTTTAGATAAACGCGCTTTTTTATATCATGTATGGTCCAATCAAGATTCGCAAACGAGATTTATTCGAATGTGGAATTAATTATATGGCTTTTTCTAGAACTGCATTAAGGTATGGCTAATCCTAATCGGCCGACACATGACTCGTGTACGATAAATCGATGAGATAATTGACACGTTTGTTGCGAAAACGCGTATCCCCCAGGCTGCCGGAATATCTAACGCGTCAACGCGAATTATCGCGCACGTGTAAGAACGCGCAACCTGGACAATATTTTTTATACATTTGTTTTCCCATCGCTATTTATGAGCGGAATTAATAAACGCACATTGACATCTGCTTTACGCTGACATTCTGTACTCAAGAAAGTACGATTAAGAATCTGTCCTTTACGATATAAACAGTTGTAAGCGTTTTCTATTTTTAATGCTGCGTATAATATTTCCGCAGAAATGACGTTTCTCCTGGAAAGTGAAGTTCTTAAACGGCTATAAAATTTTTTATTCGATACTAATTACATGTATGCATCTTTTTTTTAATTATCGCGACAGCTTTGAAAAGACAAATACGGTTCGGCGAATTATCTTGATTTATGATCTGTTTTTTATTATTTAGCGTATTATATTTCGTACAAACTTTTACGATTAACGTAATAGCAGATATTTGCAATATCAAGTATCACGAATATTGAAGTTATTGAAAATGTTTTTGAATGACAGAATCTTTACTAATATAAATTTTTGGAAAGATAAAATTTTTCAGTAGCACGATAGAATGTCTCTCGGAAGAGACATTTTGCAGAAGACGAATTTCTGCATGAAATTCGCACGAAAATAAATCACACGATTGATAAGGGAAAAATTCGCAAAGGTCCCGACACGCGCTAAACGGTGAGAGAAAGAAAGACGCGGGGGATTATTAATATATGCCCGATATGCGAGATAAAATGCCACGAGGACAATGATAAAGCGCGTATAGCAGCCACAAAGTAAATAGCAGGAAGCAGATATGGGATCTGAGAAAAAAATCCCTCGACCCGTTAACCAACGACTCCTGACCAAGGCCAAGCAACGTTGTTAACGACTTTGTAGGCTCGGCTTTCAACCGGTGTCCGTACGTCCATCGCGGTGGTTCTGCATTAGTCATCTGTCAAACACTCATGAAACCCATATTACGTGCGGGCGTGCAGCCTCTCATAAGCCTCATTTTTCCACGTGCGTGCGCGCTCTTTCAATATTTCTCTCTTTCTCCCTCATTTTTGTACTTGTAATGATAAACATTTTTCTACATAATTGAAAATTTTGGTAGAGAGGGTGTATTAAAAATTTTTTTTAATATAATGCATTATTAAATTTCTCAATCTATTCTATAAGTCTTTGAAAAGTTTAAAATTTTTAGATAGGTATTGTAAATCCGTATGATTTAATGAAAATTATAACGAGCAAATGTGTTCTCCATCGTTTTTCTCCGGCTAATGGTAACGGCCATGTAATAGATCCTTTTGTTCTCCGTTAGATGATCGGTCATACAAGCGATAGAGAGAAGGGATCATAAATCAGCGAAATTGCATGATGGCGTAACAAAATCTTAAAACGCCCTCTCTTTCGAAAAAAAATTCGCCGACCAGAGGTGCTTTTTGCGCAACGCATCAAGTTTTGATTCTAGCATTGCTTCTGCTCAGTAATTTGTTACCTACTGTTATTTCCCACAGTTATAGAAATGGGTGAAGAAATCACCAAAATTGCAATGTGTGCATTGCATATCGTATCTCGAGCTATTTTTTGCTACGTGAAGATTAACATTATGTGTAAATGTTAGTTTATGTTAAAAATCAATTTTGAGATTATATCTGTTAGTGCGATTTTGAAACAGTATTGTTGTTGCTTTGCTCTAATATAATTTTGCGATGAAAATATAACATGTCATGTACGTGTCGGGTGAAGATGCAACTGCATTATTTCGTATAAATAAACTTCGTTGAAAGTCGAAGTTTGCTCATGTCGATATCTGCCAAAAATAAAAGTAACCTGCGAGTCTAAAAATAAACTGCATTACTTGCGTGTAGTTTCGATTATCGAAATTGGCCTAGAGTTAAAAACGAAACACCGAGTGCATAATTCATTTGCTAATCTAAAAATTACGCGGCATCATTTATATTTTTGCGAATAACATCTTTAAAAACACGCAATATCCGTGTAAATCACAATCCGTTCACCTTGAATCCGAGCGACAAATCGTACATAAATTGCATATTTACATAAATTATATAAATCAGAACCGTATTTCGATTTACATCGATGATCTTATCGTATAGATCAATTTAACGGTTTGTACGCTAAAAAGCAATTGGCGATTCTTCGAAAAGTATTTGGTTAACTTTTCCGTTCACAATAAACATTGTAATTTTAATTCCAATATTTTTTATCATGTTCTCATTTGTCATATAATTAAGGATATAATATATAATATCATATAATAAAAATTCTATACATATATAATATCATATAATAAAAATTCTATACATGATTTTTTAAATAATTTGATTAATGTTCTTTTTTAGTATCTAAGGATATCTTTATTTATGAGTATATCCTTCTTCTCTTTCTTTTTTATTTATGATTATAACTTAACTTATTTTCTCTATTATATTGTATTATTATTTATTATATTTCTTTGTTATATTAATCTGAAATTCGATTAAAAAAATTTATTATTGACAAAAAATTAAAAATTCTTCCGGTTCTTTTAAATCCGAATTGCTATTAATATTAATTACGATTTTTCGGCCTTGAGTTACATCCTGGCCGACAAATAAAATTTCACGGTCCGTAAACAATCCGCAAGCTATGAGTGGTGTTACTGCCGCCGTCGACGTCATCATTGTCGTCGATCTCTATGCATGCCAAAGGCGGCACCGAAAAACTGTAGGAGAAAGTACCTGTGTGTCTTCGAGGATCGGCAATGGTGGGATGAGAGAAGGAGGAATAGAGAGGGAAGGGACAGAGGAGGAGAAAGAACGACCTTCCCGGTTCTTCAGCTCCATGTCTAGGCGCATCTCTCTCTCTTTCTCTCCTTAACCCTCTTCTATCCCCTCGAATTCCCCTCGAATTCTCCCACTTTTCGCCATTTTCCTTATAACCGACCGTCTAGGCAAGCAACACACACGTATATACATGTATACAAACATGTATAAAACTAAGCGCTAAAGATAACGAGGAGACTCGTTAACGACTTTGTGCAGATCGGAGACGACGACGTTGCTTGCAGATCGTATATAGACTATCCCACGAGGCGATAGAGGGTGGGAGTCCGGGTCAAAAGAGGAGAAGAAGGTGGAGGGAAAGAAAACCAAAGAGGGAACGTATTCTTCTTCCTTCTTCTCGCGGGTCGCACCCGACGAGGGTTTACAACCCGACGACGACCCCGCGTGTGACCCCACGACTCGGCGTCGATTCTCTGTATGCCATTATAATCGTGATCACGCTGCCTACCGGGAAGCAAGACGGTTTCTAGAGAGAGAAAATCGACGCTAAGTAAAACACTCGGGCGAACGGTATCGAGATTCGATGCTCGATTGTGCCGAAATCCGGAAGTTGTACCTCGAGCAAGATTCACTCTCCGTTTCATCTTCCCCTGTAGATAAACCCGTACATATTTAATGCAAAGTATAACTGCATATAATGTTATTGTGAATTAAAACTCTACAGTTATTACAATTATTTATAAAAGTGGGTTATAGATATTTTCGGTTTTACGTTAATACATGATATAAGAAATTTATTGATACACTAACAATAACTAGCTTTTGTGCATTTTATTTTTAAAAACAAACAAAAATCAATTTACATTTATTAAAATATAAATAATCTTTGAATTTATTTAACAATTTTTTTTACCATAAATTTTGCTATTTTTGCTTTAATTCACAATCTCCTGCGACACTTTTAGATCAATGTAGTAAACTAAAATTACAACTGTGCAAACAAAAATTGCCTGAAAGTGTGATTTGTTCGCATTAAAGAAGTTAAACTGATAAACGTTGCTGCATTAGAAAGATATAACAAGATACTTCACACTAATGTTGTTTAATCGGTTACATGTATCATCGGTTACATGATTTTGATTATATATATATATATAGCGAGGTATTTATCCGTCTCTAGTGTCGTCTTAGTTCTCGTCAAGTGGAATACTTAAGACTCACTTATATATGCTTCTTGATCTCGGATATTCATCGTAAAGAGATTTAATAAATTGAAATATTTAATATAGTTATCGTTTATTACTTAAAAGAAAAAGTGCATTTGAAAATGACTAAAATCTTAAATATTTTTTATTTTTTAAGAAAAAATAAATAATTTCCTGAATATTTTGAATCATATATTATAAAATAGTTTTTGGATATATTTAAATAGCTAAAAAATGTTGAACATATAAGAATGTCGTCAAAATTTTTGAAAAATATCTTTTGTAAAATCATTTTTTTCGATTTTTAAACGTTTTTCTTGAAAATTACTAGTCGAATTATTATCATTTTTTAATTTATTCAGATATGAATATGATTTGATACATATGATATGTAAACTATGATTTAATCGGTTTAAAAAAGAGAAATATAATTTTATCAAAATTTGCGAAAGAGACTTAAGGTTACTAAAAAAATTAATTTCTTTTAAAGCATAATAAAAATTCAAAAAGAGAGCTTAATCAACAAAAAAATAAAATTGATCGAAATACAGTATGAGAAAAAAATTGTTTAAATATCTTAATCCAATGTTGAAAAGAGATATATAAAAATAAATAATTTTGCTATATGATTTTACAACTGCACTCTTTCCCTTAAAGTATATAAAATAAATTAATACTGTTATATCTACTATAATTTATGGTATCTTTAATATTATTAAATTTTCTAAAGTAAAAAAAAAGTAGTTTTAGTTATTATGTATTTTTACCAGTTATTATATAAACTATTAGCAAATTTTTTTCTAGAAAGTTTTATTTATCCTATTTATTATATATCTAAATAAAATACTGATTTAGACAATCGAATTTTAGTAACTTAGATGACATAAGATATTTTTTTTTTATTTATTATAGTTGTATACATACGTAATACGTATTGGCTGCATTTTATATGTCTTTGCTTATGCTATATTTCAATTTTTTATGCGTTATATTTATTATATCACGTTCAACATCGGTTCCTTTTTACTTAGCAGAAATCTTCTCCTTCCTTTTCGGTCGATGAAATCTCGACTTTAATGTAAATAAAACTCTCGCGCTGTGTCCTACTGCGAATCTCGTTCAAGGATATCTCTGATCTTTAAGAGATACTTTCATATTAGCATAATTACCCTATAAAAAAGTACCAAATTTCTATGGAACAGAGAACTAGTAAAATCAAGCTGTTTCGAGGATCCTGCAGGTAGTCCATTCCGGTTTTGCAACATTGCCAATTGAAATCAAAAGTGGTCAACCCTATTCAAAAGCTAACGGTGTCGTAAAATTTCTATTCCTCGTCACAGGCTTAAATCATTCGAATTATTTCATCATGTTGAATGTTTCGCAAATGTTTCGTATTCGTCTGGTCATTAACAAATTTGTAAATCATTTATAAAAAAATCCTTGTCTTAATGAGAAATGTACATTTAATAAATCGAAAAAAAATGTTTCAATGAATTCAATACATAGTTATCACCTGATAATTATCAAAATTCTATTTTACATTGTTTTACAAACATGCTATTAAGTCTATTAATGTAAAGACAGAGAGAGAGAGAGAGAGAGTGAATCATTCTTGCTTTTTGTTAAGATGGAACATCTTTGTATGATCGCGGCTCGAATCTTGACGGTACGAGCTAGAAATCCGTCCAAGGATAGTCAATCGAAGATCGGACGCTCTCTCATTAGCATAGCAACGCGGAAACACAGAGATGCATGTACGCGCGCGAAACTCGTGCTCTCATCCTTGCCTCTCTTCTCGCGTACATGTGTGCATGCGTGTCGGCGTGCGCACGTATGTCGACATGCTCGCATCTCGTACATCCGTATATGAGCAATCGCGATCTCCGGTGCGTGTGCACGTCGCGAGATCGATCGATCGCCAATGGAGATAGCGTCGCAAGGCAAATTATAGAAAACGCCGAGACGTGCGCTTCGCACAATGTAAATAATAGCTCTTCTAAGCCGAGTTTCCCATTTTTCGCACAAATATAAAATGAGTACGGTATAGAAGTATCAGTGCTCAAAGAAATCAGAGAAAAGGAAAATATTTAATTTAATATAAAATTAAAGATAAAAATATGTAATGTGCAATGTAACTTTCACATACGATAAAAGAAGGAATAACTAATATTTTTCTCATGCGAAACATATTTATAAAAGAGAGATTGATTTTTCAAATTTTTCATAAATATGGCGCAAAGTATACGTGTAATAGTTATTTTTATTTAGTTTTCATATGATTAGCATACATCCAATTAAATTTAAGAAAAAATATCTATGGGCAAATTTCTTACGACGATCTACGTGAGAAATTGATAATACATTGATATACTCGGTTAGAAAGAGAAGTTCAACGACAATGTTAATGTTGCAACTGTATATATTATGAAAATGTATACCGACTGATTATGAGCTACAGTGAATCCGACAATTCTTCACTCCGTAATACCATCCATTAATCATAGCGAAGCCAATTATAATGAATGGCTTCTCCTAATATTTGCATAGTTCTACATAACGCAAGTATGGTAATCTCGTGTATAAAATCCCAACCTTGTAATTACGGCGAATTCTCTCTCATTCATTATTTTTCTCGTGGTTTATTCTAACAATATCACCACGAATACGCACGAAAGATTATTATAAAAGTGCTAATTATATTAAAATACTTTGCATTTCTACATTTTTCTTCTTCTCCCCATCTACATCTCTCCGCATCTCTACATCTCTTTACCTAAATATATATCATTTAGATACACAAACAAAAGATAGATTTCGAGTTTTTCTTTGCAAAATATTTAAATGATGAATATTTATTTATTTTTTTGTACTACATTTTACATTATATTATTTTTTCTATTTAATTTTTTATTATTAATATTTTTTATTATTTGCAATTTAATATTTTTTAATTTTTTTAAATATTTAAATATTTTTTATATGACCAATTTAAGTATTTTATAATTATAATATATAATTTATAATTACAAGCATTAAGTTGATATACAATTCAAATATAATGATAGAGAAAACAAATATAATTGTAGCTTTAAATATATAAACACAAAATGAACAATTATGTATTTTTACCCTATCAATCTTGAATAATTTTATTCGCATGATAATAATAAAAATAACAAACAATACACAGATAAAACAAATAAAAAAATATAAAATTGCATTCATTTAAATTATATAATACTCAGCTCTTGATTTGAATATTTAAATTTATCACTCATTAGAAAATTTGTTCTGCATTTTGATTTTCTCACAAATATCTGAATATTTATTATATATTTTAACATTTAAAAATTTCAAATTATTATTATTATAGTCAACAATAGCATGTAATTTAAAAACTTAAACTTTATTAAACGATTCTGTTCAAAATTGACAAATTTCCTATTCACAGATTTTCGAATTTATGCCATCAACAGATGCACATAAAAAGAGAGGCTAGATAGTTAATAGCGAAAGAGAGAAAGAGAAAGAGAGATAAATAAAAAGAGAGAAAGAAAGAGAGAGACACACACAGATGGAAGTTGGAGAGACTGCGAACGCGCATTACGTACGGAGGAGAGAGTCGTTTCTCGAACCCATGTACCGCGCCATGCTGTCGGGTCGATCGTCCTCCTCCGTGAAGTCGACCGCTTGCTTTCCCTTTCACACGCGGCGCTAATCGCCCATCGTTCTCTGATCTATCGAGCCGGAGAGAAAGAAAAAGCGAGAGCGATAAAAGATAGAAAGAGAGAAAGAAATAATAGAAAGAGATAATGACTCTATAAGACTTTAAGATTTACATTAAGAATAATAATTTTTTAAGTATACATATACGCGGTGCCTTTTATATAAATTTTCTAAAAGAGTAATTGCAAGCCACGCACAGTGCAAAATATATACAGAGAATTCTTGAGCTAAAGAGAATAATTATCCTCTAGTCTTGCGATGACATCTGGTCAGCTGATCAATTATTTATTACTCTTTTTTACTATGAATAATAATAATAATAATGTAAAAATGTTTTTAGAAAATGCGTCTAATGAATGTTGTAAAAGGTATTTATAATGGATGCGTCGACTCTCTTTGAGACTATAAATTATTTGTAGGCGAGGCGGCTGCTGCCCGGCTGCGTATGCAAGAAACACTACAAGAAACATAACAAGCACAGTTAAATCATGTCGCACCTTCGGCCGCGCGTTTCCTTTCGTTTCGGATGCAGAAAACTTAGCGGCACCTGGCGTCGCACCTTACTCGTGGGAAGGTGGGAACAGGAGTTTCAACTGTTCATTTATTTAGCGCGATCGAAAACGATAATGGTCAGAAAACACATGTAAGATTAATTGAATCGTTGATCTTAAGGACAACATAGCTTTATTTCAAAAATTTCAGAAATGGATTGCAATTTTTACATTTTATGATATTTAGACACGCTTGTTTATAAGATTCAAATTCACTATACGATCAGTATAGATATATATAAATACTTTTAAAAAGAATTAAAAGTTATCAAGTGTTCTCCGTGTCTTTTGAATAAGAGTTATGGATTAATGTTCTTTTTAGAATATGATCGACTAGTTATACCACTATTAATTCTTAATTCGCCATATTAATCTATTTTACCCTTTTATATTTTCTCTTTTATATACAGAAAGATATTCGTATATCAGTCGAAAGACGATATCTTAACACGAAACGAGCTGAATGCTCTTTTAAATGACATTCAACAACAATTGGAATAAAACAACGTCAACGATATTATATAGACCGGCATCCTGTTAAAGGTTAATACTTCAAAGCCGACAATATAACGTAGCATTTTAAAAAAACCAATCTAAGAATAAAAATACGTATATTTTGGAATCCCAAAGTTTTATGAAAATAATATATTAAGAATTTTATATAATATACATATTTAGTGAAATGTATGCATTTCTGTTTGCCTTATTTTCCCTTATCAATCGTGAGAACTAATTTTATCGAAATTGAAATTCGAATTTGAGATTAACCCTCACAACCCTCATCTCAAGCCTTACTAAAGAGCCTTACTAAAGAGTGAGTTTCCAAAGGGAAACAATTATAATATAAATCGTTTAACTCGGTTTGACATTATTTCCCAAGTATACCAATGAATTCACGAGCATATCGCCTACGTGTTGCATTATTGTTATTTCACGGCACTCGTTAATAAAATCAGTTACGATCGATTCGGTGCATTTTGATAAATTCGCGTCGTATGAATGAAAAGTCGGCGGGTCGCGGCGATGGTTAACCAGAGGTTAACGGCGTCTGTAATTTTAAGCGCCAATCGTTTTATGGTGCGGATAGTTTTCCGGTGCGGATAATCGCCGATCGAAGCCGCATGAAAGCGGCAGTTATCCGATTTCCATTTCACGGAACGACTTTACGTACCACCCATACTTTTCTTTAATGATATGCCCGCACTGCATGCATGTGTATATGTATATACCAATTCAAGCGACACCCACGCGTGACATGAACGCCCACTTGTTTTATTAATTGACGTTTTGTTAATCTTATATACGCGACGTATCGTCGCTAATACTCGTTTCGTGATCTTATTCAATCGATTAAACTCCTCGCACTCGATACCTCTGTGATTTTTCAATCAGCTGTAAAATCTTTAACTATACGCTACAAGATAACGCTTCTTTAAGATCACCGATAAAAATAGAAATTTATTGCAATTATGATGTTATGCACAGATTATTATTTTTATAATAATTAGGAAAATGTGAGAGGATATTATTAAGTAATAATGAAAAATCTTTACTCGATTATTTATTTAAATTTTTCTCTATCACAGTTGAATATTTTTATACACAATATTTGTTAGCATAAAAAATTAATCTTATATATATATATATCTTATATAATCTCCCTCACTTTTTTCTCCTCTCTTTCTCTCTCTCTCTCTCTCTCTCTCTCTCTCTCTCTCTATATATATATATATATATATATATATATATATATATATATATATATATATATATATATATATATATATATATATATGTATATATATATGTATGTATATATATATATATATATATATATATATATATATATATATATATATATATATATTTCAATAATAAATTGTATTTAATGATCTTTTTATGTTGTAGTAGGAGCGAAGAAATTTGAAATATGTGCATGAGAATCAAATTTAAAAGTTATAATTAATTAAATTCGTGATTGTGTGTGTAATAGTTGCAATGGTTTTGAATTAAATCCGCATTTGTAATTGTTGCAATGGTGTCAACTGAACTATATCGTTTAAGCAAGATAATAGATATTTCGGTTTCAGCACAAAATGTTCTTCAAATATCAAAGGTATGTACAATTGTCGAGATTTTACAATATTTCTACGTATAGAGTTAAAAATAAAATGGATATAAATATGGTATTTCTCTCATGGAATTTGGAAAGTTTTTTTAGCAAAAGTAAATAATCGACTGAAACTTTTTTAATGTCAATTTTAATAAATTCTCTTTGCGACTATTCTTATTCATTAATTATGATTAAAAAATTAAAACTTTTGATAAATTTAAAAATTAATTGTGTTAATAAGCGATTAAAAATTTTGACTACAACTAATAATTGCGATTTTTAAATAAGGAAAAGATTTATATTTAATTTACCATTAGCTCGACTTCTCTATAAGTTTCTTATTAAAAGCTCGCATTCGATATTTAGAATAGATGCTACCACGGCCGATTAATATAGATCTTGCAAGCCTGATACTCTTTACTGCTCACGCAGACATTCATCGTCCACTAGTCCGATTAGATACGCTTTTAAATACCAGTATAAAATAGAGATACTATAGTAATCGATGATAATATGTAGTCGCTTTTTATTAACGCGACGTTGAAAAAAAAAAGAAGAGTTACCCTCTTAGATCGATTCACCGACACGCGCCGTGATTCCATTATAGAGGAGCGGCCCACGCATTCAGCACCATGCTTTAATCTCATTCACGCTGAAAGGGAAATTACGCTTATACGCTGCATCTCAGAATTATGTATTATATATTGCGAGATGAACGCTTATATTGTACTTTATTCACGAAAGTATACACGTACGCAATGCATCTAGTTTCAACACGGGCGTAATTAGCGATTTCTTAGCACAAATTAGATGCGATAATATCTAAGGAACCTTTAATAAAAATTTCAATGCAGGATAAAATATCTTTCTCGTTTAATAAGTAGATCAAAGTTAGTCAGACTATAGATACTTTTATTTTTCATGAATTAAATTTTTATTTTCTTTCATGTTAAGTGAACATATATTTTATTTAGTTGACATATATTTTCTTTCTTTACTTTATTTGTTACATATATTTAAAATGTTTTTATTAAATGATATTGACGATCAACTAGCTTATCGATGATACCATATGACATGTAAAAATTATTTTTATTTTATTTTTTTCTATTATTCTCTCTCTACTTCCCATTGATCTTGATTGTTCATTATTAAAACATTTTTAAAACTATATCTGAATATTGATAGACGAGCATTATGTAGCAGTTGAATATTACATAATGTAATTATTCGCGGTTGAGTACTTTGATAAATATGTGTCATGTGGAGTAATTAAAAGTCTACCGTTTTTAAAGTTACAAGAACATGTGTAACGGCTATCTTACTGTAATTAGCGTGGCAATAAAAGATTTCAGATTGCAATTAAAGTTATTAGGTTGTGCAATAGCGATGTAATTATATACAATATCCGAACACGTTATTAGGATAATCTGTGAGAGGATGAACTAATAATAATCTTTTGCGTCAAGCTTTCCTCGAATTAACTACGCTTTGCCTAATTAAATGAACGTTTTCCTCATACGACATTTATATGTACAATTAAAATGTGCAATTAAAAGTTTATTGAAACTATGAAACAGAGATTATATTAATATTTTCTATTAGGATATTGTCATAATTTTCACGACAGATTTTTTTATTATAACAATATTTTATAGCGAAATTAAAATATATTTGCACAAATAATATTTGTAATTAATTATAAGTTAAGAGTTTAATTGCTAATTAAAATCATTTCTAGCATTTTCAATTTCCTTCCTCTCTATTTTTCTACTAAAATTAATATTAATATTATAATATTATATGAATATTATTATTTTTTATCATTACATGAAAATAGACGAATGTCTATAATTGTAGAATAATACTATAATATTAAACTCACATATGCATGTCTATTAATATTTTCTCTAAGCATGTGTTCTGTTCGCGCGACAGTCGTCTTTCGTCGTACAACCCGCGACTTGTGACTCGCACGATTGCATAATATCGGCCTCTCACCCTCGCTTCGTTCTTCCTGCCTGTGCGAGAAACGGCAACCGGTTCCTTTTCTCTTTCTCTTCGTCCTTCTCCATTACTGCGAGTCCTGCTATGCACGGTCGTCACAACTTCCTTCTTTCTCGCGAAAACACGGGGGACAAGTTGCTAATTTTAATGTTCAAATATTACAACTTTACAACCTTAATTCCACAAAATTATAGAGAGTTTATATATTATTATAAATATGTCGCGCGTGTTTATGCGATCATTTTTGTTTATGCTATCCTTAATAATCATTATGTATAATTTTTTTATACAAGAGCCAAAGCTTAAAGAAATAATAGAGAAAATATATAATTATTCAATATATAAATATTCAACTAATAAATATATACATATTTGTTAATATTAAATAAAATTTTTCAATAAAAATATCTTCGCATGAAATACAAAGAGAATGTTAGTAAATATTGTTAAGCACATATTTAAATATAATCGCAAATATTAACTCTTCCGGGGCTTATTTTTTTGTATTTAAAAATAAATATTATAAATAACATTTCTCTTCTTATTATATTGCTCATATCCTATCAAAATTATATCGCTATCTTACATTGCCCTTGCTATCAAGTGCACGAATTTTATATATATATGTTAACTATATTATTTATATATGTATATATATATATATATATATATATATATATATATATATGCACCTTTATTTCCAATTATATTAATTTCTAAATACATTATGCAAAATAAATTATAACTTCGAAATATATTATGCAAAAAACTTTTCTATTTTAGGAGGACACAAAATAAATTTATGGACAGTTATACATATTTCATAATATTAAATATTTATATATACTAATTTATTTTAGAAAAAAGTAATTTAAAATTTAAAATATTTTATACATTATATATTACGTAAAATGGATTATTAACAGTTTATCACGGGAATAAACAATTTTATAGATAACAAATTAAATAAGTTATAAGTTACATTTACCTTATGATTACTCTGTCGTGTTCTCTGACATCTTCTCTAATTTGTTGTTCTTTCTTGTTTCCTCTTGTTGCTTTTTTGGCATATATGTGACATTCACTCGCGACAACGCGACATCGTTAATTATGATTGCGTGCATTTTCGTAAAGAAAATGATCGAAAAATAATATAGCGACAATGTCTCATGCTGTTATCACTACTTACTGCCTCGAATCTCGTTGCTCGAATGACAACAAGACGAATATGCTGCTAATTTGTACACGTTTATGTTTATAAGCGTTTATATGTTCGTTTTGTTGTCATTCGCGACGAGATTCGAGACAGTAGGCAATATTAATAACGCGAAATAACTCGTTATCATTGTATTACCTCTCCAAACGTGATCGTTCTTTACGAATAGTTAGAAAATGCAGCATAAACAAATATTAAATACTGTGTGATTGTTGGAAACTGCTGCTTGTATGAAATATATTTAACACGCTACAAAATAAATTTATATAAATAACAGTCTACAAAATAATTAATACACCGTAATATTAAGCAAATCGAATTAATTAAAATTCAATGGATTCGGAAATATACAATTGAAATTTAATATTATACGCCCGATACAACTTCAAACACAAATTCCACGAAATAAACATATCAATAAATGATTGAAATATTACAGTTTGAATTATTCCGGTGAAAGTATTTGATCTCGATTCGATGCACAAATTATATCTAAATACGCGCGAGAGACGTGATACGAAGTATATTAAAATGTAAATATTAGAAAATTAAGTAATTCGTATCTTAAATATTGAAAGAAAATAATCTAAAAAGTTTCACTCATAATTGCTTTAAATTCTTCATTTCAAGTAAATAAACGCTGAAACAACTAATGAATAGCATTCGTTCGACATGATTAATCACGCGAAATAATTAGTCTCACAATCTAATAATTATTCTCTAATTATTCGTAAAGAATGATTGAATTTTAATACAATGACAATAAACTGCCTCGTACTGCTGACACTACCTAGTATCCCGACTCGCGTCGTATAAATGACAATAAGACAAACGCGCTGCTAATGTTTACATACGCTTATGTTTATACGCGTTAATGTACTGTTTATGCCTACTCGTCTTGTTATCATTTGTGACTCGAGGTAGCCAGCAGTACGAGACGATTCATCGTTGTCATTATATCGCCTCTCCAATTGTGATTATTCTTCACGAATAATTACAGAATACATCGTAGAAACAAACACCGAATACTATGTGACTGTTAAGAACTGCTTCCCGAAACATTTAATACAGTACAAAATAAATTTATACAGATAATATAGTCTATTCTTTATATTTCAAATTAATTATTAATAAACAATTGATGTATTATGATTATTTGTTATTTGGATCACTCGATTTCGATTCGTATATATCACTGTGAATTTTCAATCTGAAAATGATTGAAAATTCGGTGCTCGTATTTTGCTCATGTATAACGCGTTAATGTGTATACACAGTGACCTTCAGTCGCCTAACGAAGTTCGAGTGAGTGTAATGGCACGAGACGCTTCATATATATGTTATCGAAATCGTGTGTATTTCTCGATATGCGACAAGTAATAAGATATAAAATATAAGTTTATTTTTTATAATTATTATATTTAACGATTATCGATATTATTAATCGAATTTCATAATTGGAATATATTACTCAATATATTAAAATATATGTTATTGTGAAATATATTTACCATAATTTTAATTTTAATAATCTTCGATCTAATTATTTTTCAATATTACGTGTATCATTAATTTACTTTTTTCAGAAATTTCTATCAATCACGGATTACACACGGATCTCACAGAATTATTTAAATGTCTATACGCGTTCAAACAAATTGAATCAGAAATCCACTTATTTGAACGCCTACAGGTGTTTAAATAATTCTGAGAGACCCGTATATTGTTATGAATGGTAGAAATTTCTATTATATTTCTATTAAGCTTAAAGCTCTATTGTAATCTATCGATTCGCATTTATTGTTGCGAAAGTGAGGGACAGTTTCGTTTTTGATCTGTATCACGTTGCACTCGAAATAACGCGATCTGTGTCGCGCATTTCAACATCACTGTCGACGAATGCACTACGTCGATAGGAAACCGGAAGCCAGTCCGATCGGATGATGGCCGAGAAAAATTCCAGCACACAGTTTTTCGCGAGAAATTTTTTCCCCCATCGTCGGTCGCGCATCCAAGAGTGGATGTCTCTTAAACACGCCGACTGATTTATATTCATTAATTGCACGCTACGCTCTATACGAACCAATGCGCGAGTCACGTTCTATAAATGCCGTAAAAAATAATTCCACATTGCGAAAGAAAGAGAGAAAAAGAGAGAGAGGGAGCGCGAATACGAGGGTAGTACGCGGGCAGAGGAGGTTCACTGGCATCGTCGTGCTCGTCCTTTTATACATACTGATAGAGCGCATTTTACTAGCTCACGAAGGAAAGGTCATCACAGTGTAATAAAAGATTATGCGCCGTGTTGGTTTCAGTGCGTACACGGTACAACGATCTTCAGGACGGGGCACAAAGAGTGCCCGGAAGTTTATTAAAAAATCATTAAACAGTTCACACCGAGCCCGAGTAATAAAAACAAATTATCCGCCGAAGAAAATCCGTCCAGTTCGTCGCGTGAATCGAATGACAGCTTCCAAAGAGCAGCCATCCTCGGTCGATCTGAAAGATATTATCGATATTTTTCAATTTCCACCGATTGATAAGTGCGAACAAATAAGTATGTCATACAAAAAATTAGATCTTTGATACATGACATTTTTTTCAGATCTTTGAATACACTTTTTAAAGTCATCGTTCTCGCTTTAACCTTATACATATGCAGCTCAGTAATTCATTTTTTAGTGACATTACTTGTATAAATATAAATCTGCAGAATGTCTCAAGTATTTTTTTAACTAACTAGAGGTCAATATATAAAAAAGTAGCATTTTAATGCCGAGATATCTATAGATACAGAGTTCTTTAACATTGTATGAGAGGTAGGATTTTACATATTAATCTTCAAGAATAAAGTCGAATAAAAAAATCTGTTATTTTTACATTAATTTTAACTAACTTCTATCTCATAAAATAATAATTATCATTGATTATATAATATTCTTTCTATTTAAATGCAAAATTTATAATTTTATATTGGGGAAAAAAAGAGAGAGAGATATCATACAATGTAATATAATCTAATGATAATGTATTGTAACGAAGTTATAAATCTATGACGAAGTTTTATTTGGCATTTGAGTAACAGGCTGTAACTACATTTCATTTTTAAATAAAAATACTTTCTGCTGCATATATTTACTATCCTGCAAATTTTCATTAATAAGATAGTCATATCATAATTTACATTGGAAATACTAACTAAATCTTATAATAATGAGTAGATTTAAAATTCATTATTTGCTTCTGTCGTTATATAATGATTGGTTTATTTTTTCGATACTTATAAATATTAAATAATTTATGTGAAACACGATGTATCATGTATTAATTTTTTACTCTAACTATTTCTGTCTTTTAGGTATGGAATAAGTACCTCTTTATCTTCCGAGTTTCGAAATATTTTAGCATTATGCTCTTTTTTTATTTAGCAAATAAGATCAATTTAATGGCGAAACAATAATAAATGATAATAGTGCAAAAACATATTATTAATCTTTATATCTTAACGGTAATCTTGAAAAATTGATTATCTCAGGTGCAACACGAAACCTCGATAATTTATTTCGAAGCCATTACCTCTCTGTCTCTTTCTCCGCCGCGATTGTTAATTACTCAATCTTGCTAATTAATCAAGGTGGCGCCAGAATATTGCACGTTCTGCACGCTTTGTCATTAATATCAAAAAGACCTACTGGCATAATGAATGTCGCAATTGTAACGAGCGATTCATAGAGCGAATAACATTAGTAAAGAGCGAATAATTTCAATTATAAATTCCATGATATTGAATCGCGATTTGTCGACAACGGCGATTGTCAAAGTTCAAGTTACTCAAGCATGTTCGTATTATCATACACGTCTATTTGCCGATAGGAAGCCGATTGTGAAAAGAGTATATTATCTACGCGCTTTTAGCCCGGGGATACGCGTGTCGTTCATCGTCGAACACTGCCTTGTCAAAATCAACGCGATTCCGCCGATGGCGAATGACTTTATCCGCCTTTATCTTACTACTAATATTTATGTGCATCTCACGACACAATCAATTGCGATAATTGTGCTCGTTATACTATCGTGAATGTCAGTTGATTCTTGTTATAGTGTGTTGTTCCTTGCTTCGCATTGTCGATTGCGCTTTCACAATATATCGTGTTGAGGATATAATACATTTATCTATGCATCTCTGTTTGTCTATTATACATGTTGAGATTTCTATGCTTGGACAAATTTGCAACATTGAATTTAATTTTTAATTCTCAGGACGTAAGAAATTAAAAATAAAAAAATATAATTAAACTTTTATGTAAAAGATTGCTTAATAAATATTTATTAAGATGACAGCGAAACAGCTGTTCTTGAACAAGACGCGCTCCAAGACGGGCAGCTTTAAAGCTCGCTTCGATTTAATGCGCTCGGATTTAGAGACAAGCGTTCTCCGAACGTGAACGGAGCGCGTCGCCGATTCTACCCTATCGCGATCGGATCGAAGTCGACCTTACCCTTCGGTCGTCGTTCTTCCGGATCAGCGATCGCTTCATACAGGTGATGGCACGCCGGCGATATCACAGGAGCCGGCCACGAGTTTTCAGTGTTTCGTCACGTGTCGAAGTGCCTGTCTTATGGCTGATTAAACCAGGGCGACATCGACTCGTGCTGACGCCTCCGCTTTGCCACGCGTGTACCGCGTGCAAAAGGGGTGGAAGAGAGATGTTGGGGGCGCGGGGGGGGTGCGAAGGAGCTGGATGGACGCGCGGGGTGCATCGGGTGATGCATGAATGGAGGCCGTATGGCGGTGGTGGAAATCGACGTTGGAAAAGCGGCTCTCTCTCTCTCTCTTTCTCTCGTTCATCCCGTCTCTTTCTATTTCCCTTTCTCGGTAACAACCCTGCCTAGCTGGTCTACGCGCAGAAGCAATAAGAGTGACGTGGACAACGTCATAGTTGGTCGCAGTGGGAGAAAACGATGGCGTCATCATTTTATCCTGGAGTGACGCTGTGGATGAATTAATGACGTATTAAAACGCTTGTTCCGAATGGTCGAGTCTGCGCGAGTGGATTCTCGAAAGGATCTGGAACAGTGAGACGAGTACCCAGATGTCACGAGAATTCCCATTGTGGTAGCCTTATTGTGATGCTTTAGAAATTTTTAATTGTGTTTGCTGGATATTTATAATGGATTTATATTTTAAAATGGGGCAACTGTTAAAATAATTCGATTTTTACTTGGGGCACAATTTTTGTTACGTAAAGAGTGTATTCGATATTTTATAAAAATATTAATTTGGCGTTTTTTACCAGACCTGTTTTCAAAATTTTGTAGAGATTGAAACGTTATAAAAAAAAGGAAAAAAGGAAAAATCATAACAGAAATAAATTCATTTGTTCAGTAATTTAATTTTCTTATTACGTAAGCTTTAAAAGTTTCTAAGAAAAATATAATCCCCCTGATTCGTTGCATCATTACACGAAGATGAACATCATGCTCGTAAAGGGAATTATTTGCGATTAGGACTTTCCTAGATTTACGATAATTACCAATAAGCTCTTAAATCGTTGCAGACAAAATAGTGAATTACCATCACTTTCTTATACGATAACTGTCAGCTATCGCGTCTGATTACATTACGAGGTCAGACGGATTGCGCATTCCTAGGTTGTAGATTAATAATGACAGCAGGTCTGCGCGCGCCACCGCATTCCGTTGCATCGCTGCATATATTGGTAGTGGCTATCGTCTCTTCTCATTGATATTACAAAACCGGCTATAAACGATATAAGTTCTTTTTTGCTCTATCATATTGATCATGGTATTATATACGACAATGGATAAAACAAATGATAATGAGTTTGTTAACACTTGGCACGTATTACATAATCGTCATCCAATTGAATAATTTCTCATTTCTTGATTATTTTTTTATGGCCACCAAAGTGGGTATCAATTTCACGTTTAATTATAGATTTAATATCCGGCTTATTAATTTTATTAGCAAACTGAATTGAAATCTGAGGGATTTCTTATATCCCATGACACAATTAAATAAATAAATCCTAATATAAGATATTGTTTCAATGGAAAGAAATTCCTCCCTGCAGAGATCTATGCGAGTACTTTATTTCGAGAAAATTAAAAAATTTTTCTATTTTTTCAATAAATAAATAAAAATATATAATATATTATATATTTTTATTTATTATTTATTTTTCATTTTATTTATTATTTAATATATTATTATATGCAGATATATATTATTTTTATTCAATATTACAGAAAGTACATAAGATGATTAGAGAGTATATTTTTTATTATTCTTATATAATCACAGCGTATTACAATGAAAAAATTCACATAGACATCTGAAAGAGAACGAGCGAGAAAAGGGACAAAAATTTCTTTCATGAAAAAGCGATTTTAATGTAATATCGTAATATATCAAAAAGATTTTATGTAATATCGTAATGTTATAATCGTACCACATTCACACACGCTGCATTCAATTACAGTACATAAAATCTAACAAACACAGCTCGCAAAAGAAGTAACATCGTAATCGTGTAACATAATTACGTGACGTTTACAAAAACCGTGACTATCTGCAAACGTCAAAAAAAAAAAAAACAAAAACGCGGAAGCAGAAGAAACGAATTTAGAGTCCGTGTCGCTTCTTCCCTCTCTCTGTCCTCCTCCCCCGCTCGTTTTTCCCTCTCTCTTCAATTTCGAGAGATGCGGCGATATCAGGTTCGCGTGCCGTCGTTGCCTCGAGGTTTGCGTGGGGTTGAAACAGCGAGTGTCGGAGGGTGTGCGGGGGCGGAATTGGAGAGAGAAGAGGCGAGGGGGACGAAAGGGGGGTACGATCGGGCGAGCGGTGGGTGGCGTGTTGACGTCACCGTAACGGCATCATCGGCCGCGTGGGCCAATAGGTACGCTCACACTCGGATCCGGTCCATCGATCCGCCGTTAGTCGCTGCCGTGTGCGCGTCCCGGGTTATGACGTCCGAGATGACGTCATCGTTAGCGCCGTTCGCCTCCCGTCGCCGCGGTGCCTTCCGCTCTTTGCACCTCTCCGCACCGCGGTCGCAGCCACCGTCGCCGCCGCTACACACGGTACGGTTTTAATATAGCGGAGGAACGCGCGCGTTCCGGACTCAGTTACGCGGCGGCCGGCCACCCGTGCGAGTGTACCGCTCTCCAGGGTAACTGAAGGTTCCACACTCTCTCGCAAGCTCTTTCACCTGTCTCTCATTCGATCTTTCCCTCTCCGTTCGCTCGGCACCGATCGACGCCGAGTACCGAGCCGATTCACTTCCGCGCCGTTGAGAGATCGCGAGGCAAATTGCACGCTCGAGGGTGGCTCGTAGACGTTCGTAGCTTCGCGACACGGCGGGACACCTGTGCGATCTCATCGCGTCTCTCCGCGTGTTGATCGTCGCGGTCGGTGGCTCCGGAGTGACGATCCGTCAATCGGCTGTCAGTGCTGAATGGTAATCGCGACTGTTACCGGCCTTCTTCGAGCAGGACGAGACAGCGGCGTTCGAGGATCAGTTTCGACAGGAAGAGCAAGGATGTCATCCGACACGAGGACGCGATAAGCGAAGAGGTATCTGGATTCTGCATGCGAGTGCCCAGAGCGGAAGTATTCGGGCTCCTCGGTGGGGTGCTGACCTCCGACAACATCATCAGGAAGGACTTTTCTTGCCCTACGACGACGCACGCAGGTCGGTGATACATCACGTGCGCTGGTCTCACATTTGTTCATTCCGTTTGTTGCGCGGGAGGAGACTGTCGCTCTGCTCTTGTGTGTTGTGTATGTGCGAGAATCGCGGAGCGGCCGCGTTCTCCACCGATTCGACGGCAGGGGGTCCTCTTTCTTCACCTCGTTTTATTTCTTTCTATCCCTCCGTTCTTCTTTCTTCCTGTGTCGGTTTCTTTCCTTCTTTTTATACATTTTTTTGAAGTCGGTATCAACGATGATCAGTCGAGAAAGCACGCGTTCGATCCATTTGTGACATTCGCATAAGGATTTTCGACCGTGTTTCATCGCGAGTCTGACCATTTATCACCGTTTCTACTTCACTCTCTCTCCTTCCCTCCTGCCGTCCACCCGCCAGACGGCGCGGCGCGCATGCTTCATTAAAGGGATGTACCGATACTGAATGCCAGCTTTTTGCATTTTCTCGAGCGCGGCACGATTTGACAACCGGTCGGCGTGTGGGCTGTGCGAAACATTTCGATCTCATTTTTGCACGATCTCAAGGATCAAACGGACTTTTCGAATACGTATTCGGCGTCAAATGTCAGATCCTTCGTCTAGGATCTAAATAAATCTAGATCCTCGATGTCCACGCCGATCGGAGCGAGCAATTCGCGGTCCAGTGCATTGATTTTCACCTGAATCCCCGCTCGAGGGTTTACTCGCACCGTCTCGAGAGATTCGCGCGGATCTATAGATCGCGCGACATTCTCGGAATCTCGTTTCACGCATTTCCGATCGCGCGGGATGCCACGGCAATCGCGATCGGCGGTCACCCGATGAGCAGCCGTGATCGCGATTGAACGAAACGCGATGCTTACCACCGTCGAGGACAGCACCGGCAACGCGGAAGCGACCGCCGCCGCCGTCGGCGTCGCGGCGCACCACCATCATCATCATCATCATCATCAGCATCAGCAGCATCGCGGCACCATCGCTGTCGCCCGGCATCTGGGCGTCGAGCAACAACAATCGGAGCGATCGGCGGCGGCGCCGATCCATCTGACCACGCCGTACCACCAGGTCACCATCGCCGCGGACACCAACAACAATCACGACCATCATCGGAATCTCGAGCATCACGCGGCGCAACGTCACGATCATTGGAACAAGTGTAAGTCAGATAAACAGAACGCGAGATCGCGAGCGGATTATCCATAAGCTGCTCACTGCTAATGGTGGTTATGGTGATGGTGATGACGGTGATGGTGGTGATGACGGTGGTGGTTGGCTGCGCTAAGGCTGCTAAATCGCGATCATCGATGAGATTGCAATTTTTGCTAATAATTTTTATTGATTTTATTAATACACATGCAGATAGCTTTAGCATTTTCTCCAATATCGATATTTCATGCTCTATATTATAGATTCTGTTTGAATATCGATTTTATGTTCTATACTGACTCGATTGAGAATTTATTTGATAATAATTAATAAAAATATTGGAAGTTATTAATAGGAGATTTTAAATGAAATAGTCTCGTTTGTACAAATAATAATATATATATCATGATGAGCTGCAAGGCATTATTAAAGTTGCGAATCCGATAAAAGCCGGAAAATCACATTACGTATCAAAATATTTCATGAAATTTTTTTAAAATTTATCTTTATACCGTCGATATGTATAAAACGTCAAATTTTTACTTGACAGATTTTATTCTTATAAAAAAAATCGATTTACTTTTAAAATTATAAACGTTGCTCGATAGTAATTGGGTTAAAGAGTTTAACAATCTTTTCTAACACATGCAAATTATGAAACATTTATTAAGTTGTTAAATTTGGAAAATAATGATACGTTTATAACGTCATTAACATTTTTAATATAATAAATTTATTACTATAAAATGTGTGCAGATTAAATTACAATAGAAAAACTATTAATTAATTTTCTCAATTTTAATTTACATTGTTACATGCATTAAATATGATACGATTTAAAGTATTTCATCATATATACAAAAATATATTATTACACATGCACATATAATACTAAATCATTAAAATATCTACTTAGCTCGGTATTTAGGTCGCACAATCTTATACTTTATTTAATTTTCGGTTGCAGATTGAATATTTATCAAAATGAACATAATTCTAATCTGTAATAATATATTCCGCGCGTTCTCATTAAAAAATAATCATCATCTATCATTCATGTTAGACAAATTTTTTACGATTGTTTTTTTATTAATATTAACCGCTTTGATTTTATTTTAATAATCCTATTTTTCAGGGCGATGAGAGAGATATATCATATAAGCTTGTTCATCGATATATTTCACTCGAAATTCATATAATATATTCCAACATTAATTTTTTGTTAGAAGTATTTGACATTTATTTAAAAACGAACCTTGCTTCGGCAATATTTTATTGCCGATAATTATGATCTGTTCTCTCTGTGCCATTTGCGGTGAATCGAACAACGGTAGATAAATAATTGAGCGCTATTATAGGGCGATTTGGGTTATCACCACCTCGCGGTCGTCCAATATTTCCAAACGTTCGTCACCGTTTGTGCCCGATATCTGCTTACGTCATAGCCGTGATGTAGACGACGGACGAGAATATCGTTATTATTATTTCGCTTAGACAATCGCGGTGATCCACTTTGCCGCGATTATTTTCCGTCTGCCAATTAAATTACAATTCACCTGAATGCATCGATCGGTGGTTACGTGAAAATTATGACGTCAAGCTCTCCCTACGATTCTCTTATTTCTTTTTCTCTCTCTTTTTTTTCTTTTGCTTTTTCTTTTGTTGCGACTCATTAAGTTTTTCCATGTCTCTCAGCTCTTAGATTTTTAAAGTTTATGTTTTCTACAAGTTCCTAAATGTTGATAAAATAATAAAAATTATTTTTATATTAATAACTTTGTACTCTTATTTATGATAATAATGTCAAAAAGATAAAAAACATTAAAAATTGTTTTGAAGTTATTCAGTCTCAGTAAATAAGAATAAAAATCATTAACTTAAAAATAATTTATTTTTTTCAATATTCCAAGAAATATTTTAAGATGATCAATTTTAATCAATTTTAATTAAGACCGAGGTAACTAATTTTAATCATCTTAGCACATACCTGACATTTCTTAGACTAAAAAGAGCTGTTGAGGTCTTTGATAAAATTATTGATGCAAATTTTAAAAATTAAAATTTTACTCATCAAACTCATCGCGCCATCATTTCTACATTTCACACATCCAAACCAAACATGTTTACTTAAAAGTCACCTAGAGGACTCTCCACGTTATTTTCTCACTTCTTTTACAGCTATAATTATTATGTTTAATCGATAAATATATAAATAAATTGATATCGCGCGAGTTATATAACCAACACTTTCATATACAAAAAAACGAGCTTTGTTATAAATTTACATAGTATTTAAAGGATTTATTTCGCGAAGGATGAGCATACATTCGTGGGGAAGTATCTTGATGATTCCGGTGATTGATAGATACTACGGGATCCGTGCTTTCTGTTCCCACAGAACTTTTTACAGCTGTAATCGGCACGTTGTGATAAATATAGCGATCTGGCAGTCGGCCGAGTGCAAGTCGTTTCTTTTCCGCGTACATACTTGGCCTGCACGAGATCGCAGGGAAAGAAGAGCGTATATACGAATACTCTACAAATATAACCACTTGCACCGAGAACGGACGCAGGTGCGGCGAGGTGGCCGGTCACCGGTTTCGCTGCATTGCCGTGCTCGAATTGCGACAGAGAGCCGATTGTAACGCGCTCGCATGAGAGAGTAACGGCCGTGACAATGATAAATCAGCGCTTACGACTTTGTCCGTATTAAATGCCGTTATAATCCGGGTGGATGCTGCCGACGATGCGCGATCGATGCATCGCACGTGCGAGATCGCTCGAGAGGAAAAGCTTATCGGAGACGAAAGTGAACCGGAATCGATCATCCAAGAAAATCCATTGATATTCCGGATTCGGAGTTTAAATCGGGGGGAGGTTCGGGCTGTTTAAAAAAATATAGTTGTGAGGAACGTCGGTTCGACATTCGACTGTAGAATAGAAAAGGATCGGGAGACTTTTATCGGAACGATTATAAATGCGAAATTAATACATGGCACGTATATATTTTTTTTCTTCTACAACGCTTATGCTGGCTTGTAGGAGATATTAGGGACTCGCATGTAAAATAGCGAATTGTAAAATCAATATTGTTATTATAACGGATTTTTCATATTCTTGTACACATTTATTTTGGAATTTTTTATTATTACTGCGATAAAAATTAATCTGGAAGATATGTCTAACAAGTAGTTAAATGTGTCTAAACTCAGACGTCGGCAAACATTTTTATCGCGACGTCAGGCCTGATCAGTCATACTTACTAGCACGTTAAATACTGCGCTGATTATAATTAATTTTCCAAGAGCCAAGCAAAAATTGCGTATTCATTCTTATCACAAATAGGCAGAGTATTTTTACGAATATATTTTGTTTAATTTATTTTTATTTGTTTATATAATGTATCTTTATATCTCTTAAATATGTTATTGCTATTTTTTAATATTGCAATGTAATGTTTACGTTTGTAATCTTTACGTTTTGCTTCACTACTTAAAACGTAAGAGTGATCTTTTAAAAAATATATGATATTGACTTTTTTTCCGTAAATAAATTTATTCACGATTATTTTAATAATAAATAATAACATTAATTGTAATATTGCTTGAAATAAATATATCTCGGAGGCAGTGTTAAAATTAAGATATTTAATGCGGTTTATTTATAGCTATGGGGATTTTTGAAAAGTTATAAGCTATATAGATTTACGTACGCGTGAACTTTTAGTTGTAAAATATCAAATATATCAAAGAAACGCTCAACGAAAATACCATTTTTATTGAAACGCATCCGCAAAAAAAATTAGATACACACTTGTCGTTATTTTTATAAAATTTGTTGGCGTGATGAAATCGTGCGGAATCGTTTTCCCTCCAAAAAAGATTACTATATACTTACTATAAATACTATATACTTACTATAAATTACTATATAAATTACTAAATACTTTGCACGATAACACTATAATATTCGTTTTTATCCCTACTAAGGATTATGATTTTGTCACATAGGAGGTTTTATAAAAACAACCACGATATACGTTTCACGGTGATTGATCTCGCTTCAAAGTAAACGGTATGTGTGTATGTATGTGCACATGTGTATAGTAAAAAAGGATTTTATTTTGTTCGCCACTTAAAAAACGCATCGTTTCCACAGAAATGTCATACATATTCTACTTCCGTTTCGCTCGTAACGATAACCGTAAAAAGCGAGTCGTCCCGTCCTCTCTTCATTATTTTCGAATCTCGGCTATCGCATAAAAATTCCTCGCGTTCCTTATGCACCCAAGTCGAACTTTCTCGAGTACATGGTCAGATTTAATCGGCTTCTCGGAGTGAGATTTATCCGGAGTCGATCGAAGGCTTTGATCGCGATCAAAGGGAGCGCCGCGCGCGTGTCCGGGAATGAGTTGTTCTCGGGGGTTGTGTCGACATTTAGGGGAGGGGGAGGGATGGCGAGCGGGGTTTGTACGCGACAAATCCCGCGTCCCTTGACTCGCCAAGGCCAGAGCTCCATAAACAGAGCAGAGTGGTGTGTATTCGTCGTACGTACATCGTAGACGTTACACGTGTTTGTGCATTTTGTACGCGTGTGCCGTAAGCAAGATACGACGTGCCTTCTTGCGGCCGTAATGCGCGCATCCGTTATAACGTAGAGCTCGTTCACGCAGCCACTGAGCAGCACACAAGGGGTAGCTTAAAGTGATATATATATCGGAAAATATTCTCTCCCGTGTGTAAAAATTCTTACATTATATATTCTCTGTCGTGCCGCGCCGCCAATCGGCGCGCGCATCGTCCTATTTCTTTTCCACGCTTGTGCCTCTATTTTCGCGCCGAGCAACATTCCGCTGCGCGCGAATCGCACGTCCAACGATTTTCCGAGCGGATCCATTCGACATTAATTAATATGCGTATACACGCTGTCCCGAAAAGTTTTCACAAAGCGTGCAAAGATTGCTTGAATATATACTGCCGTTTATTATTACTCGGTCTCTCTTTTTTTTACTCTGTTCTTTTTTGCTATTATTAATCGATCTTTCTACTTTTATAATTTTCGATACCGCCAAAGCAATGATAAAAATATCGAGTGAAGTGATAAAAGTTTCCAGTGTTTTTGAACGGTAAAAAATTATTAATACCAGGAGCAAAAATTAATTATTAATTTATGCAATTTTTGTCTTTTAAAGTGAGTTATATTATTTACAATTTGCATGAGATTAGTTATAAAGGAATTTTATCGTGCCGGGGGGTTATTGGATATTTTTAACATTTAAGGGAGTTCAATCATACATAACGCAATTAATCGGCAGCTCTGCTGACAAAAACCTGTATTGGCGTATAAAAAACAGCATCCGTGTGAAGAAGCTTCTTTATTACTTAAACGCCAAAGTTATATCATTCCTAGAAGAATTTATTTATTCACTGTATTTTTTTCTGATCTATCTTTTATATCTCATTGCAACGTTTTATTATTAAAAACGAAAATATATAATTTTTCAAACTGCAATAAAAGGACCTTACTTATTCGTTTCATTTTTCAAATGATAAATAGACAAATTATGCCAGTGCTTTATGCACAACTTGCCAAAAAATAGCGCTTTGCATATGCATGATCTGGCGTAGTCAAAGTGAGGGGTTAAAAAAAGGTCCTTGATGGAGCAATGGAGAGTTTAAACAGCGCTTCCTAGAGGCCAATTGCATTGTTTTGCTGGGCAAACTAAATATATACGCGCGAGGCAGGCGATCCGCGGCTGCTTGGCCGGGCTACAAAAGAGACCGATGCGGCTGACGCATCACGTGCCGCTCTTTTCACGTTTCCGATATGCTATAGCGTGGAACCACGCGCGCGGTATAAACCGACGTTTCGCGTCTCGATCATCGCATCGCGTAAGAGAATCGCCGGCTGGTCCATTCGTCGCTGAATCATCGCGTTCGCTGCGCATCGCGAAGCTGACACTGATAAGGCGTTCGATTTGCTCGCCGATCGATTAGCCTATCGCTGATGATAGCTGGTGGATTGTAAATCACGCTTACGCCGGAATTCACACCGTGCTGTTGCGAGATAAAACGTATCTTTGTGTAACTGAGAGAGATGATGGAAAGATAATAATGGATAACGTGTACACACACACATATAAACGCACATACGCGCACATGTACACACGGCAGACTGCCAATTTTTGGTAGAAATCAGCACAGAAATATTACCATTTCAAAGCTTTTATTTTATAGAGATTTAATGTGGTGTGCGATGTTGTGTAAAATGAAATTATTATCTGAATAGTAAAATATTTCAATGATAATTCGCGATAAAAGAGCCGTTTCATTTTATAAATAGGAGACCGGAGAGATTTGGAAAAATTTATAAAATGATTGTGTTTTAACATTTATTCATATGTGTATTTTATATATACTATATATCATATTTTATATGTGAGAGGTATTAAATGAATGTTTACACATTTTAATTTTAGGTTTGAGAAATTAGAAATATTAATAAAATAAATATTTTTAAAATTTCACACTTATGAAAACTTACAGTGACACAATATTAATGGATTGACTTTGATATATCTAATATCAATAACGTAATAAATTGCATTAATTTGACTTATTAATACATATAATATCACACATACACAGACTCACTCTCTCTCTCTCTCTCTCTTTTCTTTCCTGTAAATAAATATTTTATTTTGTTAGTTTACAAGATATAAATTGATACGTTATAAATTCTTTTTATTTTGGGCAATGAATATTAAATGTCATAATCAAATATCAATCATCTAACGCTTCGATTTCGCCAAACAAAACATTTATAAACCTGTTTAAATCTGATTAAACAGGAAAAACGAGTACATATATAATGTATACAAAAGTAATTATTGGAAATATAATGATAGAAGACGCGATATTCAATTATAATGTTGACGATCGATTCATTCACTATACCTTTCCTTTAGAAAGGAGACACGCGACCGAAAAATGAACTTTAGGGTGGACAGAAAAGAAGCGTGCAAAAATCAGACACAAACTGGCGTGATTTATATTGCATAAATGCTATACCACGAAACCTTCATTAAATATTTAACGCATTGTTATCGCGATATGATGAGATTTCCCTCGAATATGATGCGTACGTGTTGCACGAAGGGGCATGATTTCGGTATCGTGACTTTCATGAAGAAACCACCAGGAAGTACAAAGCAATCGATTACTCGCCCTATCGTCATGTCATGTTAACGCCACACGATATAATCGACGTCGCAACTTGCACGTAAAGAAAGGAAAAATATAAAAATTCGAATATATATATGTAATACATTGATTCTCATATAATCTACATTTTAGGTGGCTTAATTTGCATAGTTTATTATCGACTTTTTGGATTATTCTTATTTGGACTTTACGTTAATTTTAGTCATTCTTTGATTTTTATGCAAACATGAACAAGGCAAGTCATAGGGATAAGATCTCGCAGCATAGAACTGATCCACTTGTGGAGAAAACTGTGCCGTTTTGCTCGAAACTCAAGTAGAACGCGATTCCGTAGCGAAGTCTATTTCAGGTGAAGCAGGCACGTGCGTCATACAGCTCGCGGTGTTACACATTTTTGCCGCGTGGTATATGCCCAAATTACCATAAGCTTCTTACGTATGCGACTGTTGGAGATGTGACGTTACATGTGTTATTATAGTTAACATATGTTCTCTTTTCAAACGAATCCTGGAATCATGTTATCATGATTTGAAATGTCACATATACGCAATATATGATTAACGATTAGTATAATAATACTTTTGTTATCACGTGTTACAATCTCGAATTATACAATATATGTTTGTGATATAATGTTATCTTACGATATGCTAAGTTTGAAATTTATATCATTATTTTTTAACTACATATACAAGTTGCAAGAGTTCTTATCGATCTATCCGAAAATTAAATCGTGCAAAAATAAATAATTTTTCGATTACAGTCTTTTCAAAATATAAAATGATGGCAGCGATTAATCAAGGATACTAAAATATAGTCAACTATTTCACTTATCACAGAATATAACATAATATACATGGAACATCTCTCCAATATCACTGCTCTCATTTATGAACTCTTGTGTCAATTTGAAATACATCTTCTTAACAAGAATTTGATTGAACTTCTTTTCATAATTTTTTTGAACTTTTAACAAGAACACAATTTGATATCATAATTTTTTTGTACTTTTAACAAGAACATAATTTTTTTGAACTTTTAACACTTAACAAGAATTTGATTGAACTTTTTTTCATAATTTTTTTTCAGATATTTTGAGTCTGGAAAATTAAAATTTTCTTATATACGTGAGATACATTTACCGAATATTATAATCATAAAAAGAACAATATATTTCATTAATTGCATTCAGAATAAGTTGCATCCTTATTTAACTTATAATAAGAATCTGTTAACGTTTAATAAAAATCTTTTCATTTTCAAAGAAACTATTAAATTAAAGCTAAATAAATCGAGAAGACGATAATACATATAAAAAAAGAAATTGAAAATTTAACCGTAACAGACAATTTCGGACATGATTTTGGAGACTCGCACAGAAATAATAAAAGTGTCAATATTTCAATTTTTATAGAATCTCTCCGTAGTTATCATATAGTTGTCATAATGCTCTTGTGAAAATCCCGCTTAATAATAAATCAACAAGCGACGAAGGCGGCAAACGAGTTTCGAAATTGATCTCCGACGCGAATCTCCATCGATCGATCCGGTAAAAGGGAGAGACTCGCGCCTCGTGTCTGTCCCGTGAAAATACTTGCCGCGCAAACTCGGCGTCGTATCGGTGGCGTCGACGATGGTGGCATTAACGCTGACGTCACAATGCCGCCCCCGTCCGTCATCGACCGTGTGGCGAGATGACGACGTCACGCGCACCGCCAAGGACGACGCTATTTCGGGCGTCATGCACCGCCGTCGTTGACGCCGTCGACGTCGTTACCGTTGCGCTGGAGGTGGTGGTCGCGGCCTCAGTGACGGTCGAACCTTCCTCCTCCACGTGGCCTCCGTCAGTTTGCTCTCGGCGTCACCTGCCTTCGCACACGGTTCCGTGTTTCCGGTATATTCCGCCTCTGCCGCCGGGTCTGGTATACCGATACTTTACTCTTTCGCGACGTGAGATGCTTCGATCGACTGTGGCGAGGTGAACCCGGCGCAAAGTCCCGACGATCGATCATCCAAACGCTTCTTCCGGTAAGGAAATTTCGCTGTTGTTATTTGCGATTACATTCTTTAGTGTTTAAAACAAATTTGCCGCTCTTCTTTTCCTCTTGTTGAGATAAAAGGGAGTTTATCGAAGGATTGCGAACATGTTTCGTGATAGTCGTGATTATAAGTACGTCGATAACGATTAATAAAGAAGCACTTGCTCTCTCTAAGTTATTGAAGATATTCGTACTATTAATATTGATAATGCAATTTATTAATATTTATTAATTATTAATAATGTACGCGAAAAACTTTACGTATTTTTAAGATATTGATTTTGCACATATAACTTTTATTTTTATTTTTATAACCAGTTTCTCTAATAATTTAGACAAATGTAATATTTATTTTGCTAAAGTATATAACGTGTCTTCTTTCCAAAACACTACATCGTTTTTTTCTATAGATTCTTTAACTTTAGAGGTCAATCTTTTTATGAGGCAAACTTTTATTATCATATTTTTATATATTAATCGAATATAGAAATGATAAATAAGACAGATGTGAGAAAGAGAAAGTAGCTTTTTTATTAATGTTTATTGAAATATATGTAACATGATGTTTTAATAATTTTGATGAAGATCATCGGGTATTTTCTTGAATAAATTTCGCGGACAGGTAATTGTCGCGATTCGATACACCTTGTCTTTGACTCGGCGTACGATACATCGTATCGATCGCACAGAAGTCGATTCGATGGAACGCAAAGTTAATGAAATAGAGGGATGTACTTCCTTGTAATTTCTTGCATTCTTCGTGCATGCAAAAGAGACACGAGATTCTTGCAATCGTAGAATTCGGTGATATTGCGCGATCGATTAACGAGTACTAAAATGGATTAGACACGCGTTACATAATTAATGAAATATACGCACGCATATGTATGCAAGTGAACACGTAAACTTTTTATAAGAACTTTATATTGGAAAATGTAACGTGAGTGTTTAAACAATCGTGATTTTTATTGCAAATAATACGTAAATACAAATAATAGGAGCGTAAAGTATACACCTTAAATAGTTGTATTGAAGGAATTAAAAAGTTTACAGAGGAGATGGAGAAGTAAATCTATAAACTTTCCAAAATCGACTTTAAATATAAAATAACTAAAATGTGCTTTTTCTCCCTCTTTACATAAATTATAGATTTACATTATATTTTTGCTCCATACATTATTCAACTTCTTTACTTTTCATACATTCTAATTATTATTACATTATTTACTAATATAATATTTCAATTATTAGATTTCATAATTATTCACCTTAAATATCACATTTGATATTGAAAATGTTGCAAATAACGGACTTATTCCAATAATTAATTATATAAATATAACAATTAATTAAGTAATACAATAATTAATTAAATAATAATAATAGCTAATTTATTGAAAATGTAATAACGTAAATGGCTGCGGAGCACGCGTCACGTGTCGCATCCGACTCATCCGGCCACGTGAACGTTTTTGCATTCGACGACGTTTGCGACGATTTCCTCGCGCAACCGCTTCCGGGAAACGGCGGATTACGCCGTCGTCGCGACGCAGGGTGTTGAAGGAAACAACGTCGTCGGGATTGCGTCGAGACACGAGTCCGCTCGCGTAATAGTCGGCGTCTAAATTTAAACGCCGAGCAAACATAGAGAGCGAGCGCGCGTGACGCCGCGACGCCGCAGCGACGACGTCGGCTGGCGGCCCGTGCCAAGACGCCGATGACGGTGTCATGCCAGTCTCGAGCATCGCAATCGCGAATACCGGGACGGCGATTGACTTGGTGAATGACCGCGCCGGGAAAAATCGGAGGGACCCGAGGGATTTTTTCCGGATAAAAATTACAAATTTTAGACTCTAAAATTCACTTTTGCATAACTTAACTTCTTCCATGTCGCGACTGAATACCTTGCATTAATCTTTTCCGCAATTTTACGAGATAAAAGATCTAATTTTTTCATCGGCAATACTTTTTAATTTCGGATGTATAATATACGTGGTAAAAAAAGGTAGAAATAATGAAGAAGGACAGCAGTCGAGTTCGTTACGTTTGGAAGATTAATTTCGTTGAAGGGACGAATCCAGTCTTCTGTGTTTCGAGAGGGAGGAAGATTTAATCTCGCGAAAAGTGAAATTGTAAAATATTCTCAACGTGCTGACTAATCCGCACGCGTCTTGCATATTTCTGACGGAAATATTTAGCCTCTCACGCTCGGGAACGTGCACCACTGTCATAACGTGTCGCATATAGTGGGCGGTACGCTGCGTCAGACTTTTCATAGCGACGAGAACGCGGGTTAAACAGTGTACGCAATGAAATTATACAATACAGTGCAGCGCGCGGGGAGATAGAAGTGTTGGCGAGAAATTTGCAGCAATGAGTGTCGAGAAAAACTGGGACAGCCATTGCCAAGTCGAGGAAAATAAGAGAAGAAGAAAACTGATTGTGTATGTGTCAGAGATGAGAAAACAGCTTGTGTAAATTTGATGCAGCACAAGTCTGCGAAAATTTGCATTACAAAGATTTTAAGTGTCAGAAAGTGTACACATATAATTATAGATGAAAATTAAAGTGTACAATGGTATGCTTCGTACAAACGAAATTATTTTTACATTGCTTAATAGAAATATCGAATCACAATGATTACACATTTCTTCTTCAATACCTCTAAGCAAAATTTTTTTGCTATTTAATTGTCGATCATATGTCAATTATTTGCTATCGATTTATATAGCTATCGATACATAAATTACTAAAAATTTATCATTCCGCATATTGCAAACGAATTGTCAAATAAAACAAATTTGTCAAGTTAAGCAATCAATCAGCTAATCGTATCGAATTTGCGCACACATGATAGACATGCGGCATGAGAACCGCTACCAAAATATTGATCTTCCAACGTTTGCAATCTACCGCTAATACTAACTACAGAGAGAGAGAGAGAAAGAGAGAGATACAGAGAGAAAGAAAGAGAGAGGGAGAGAAAGAGAGAGGAAACCGGCAAGTAATTGTTTCTCCAGTGAGTTAAATGTCTCGATACACAGATGTCAACAAATTCGCCCACGTGCTCAAACGTGCCTTTCTGTGCACGCGGCCATAGTAAACTCGATATAAAAAAAAAGTATATTTATTGCGTCATTCATATAGCACGCTTGCATTCACACACATACGCACACATCTCACCATGTTGTAGTGGTGCGAATTGATTCACATGTATTTGCTTTTTTTTATTTACGATTAACCCGTAATACATATGTATATGCTTTTTAACGCGTTGAAGCATAACGACATATAATAATTCTTAACAATAGGGTCTCTCGAAGGAAGAATGACGCGAGAATTTTCTCACGTTAACTTTCGAAGAGTATTTAATGTCCGCGTCTTCGCATGTGTGTTTGAAGAAAACGTGTGCAACGTGCAATTTCTCTACGAATTCAACAGCTGCGCAACCTCGACGCTCTGTCGCGCTATAAACGTAATACCTTTCGCAATACGGAGCGTAATTTCGCGTGATGTCACTGTGCAGTAATGCGCGATAAAGCCGCGAGGGATGTCCATGCATTGCGCGCTGCATCTGTTGATGGCCGGCGCATCGCGCACGTGCTTCCTCGCGAGCTTTTTTGCGCGCCGGCTGGTGACGACATAGAAATACTGCATCAGTAAATAGCACTGAAAAAAAAGCATCGATTCAACTCGTCGATTCATTCGAACGAAATTCGAGAGACGAGCAAATTTAACGGGAAAAAAAATGTTTACGTTTTTCAACGCGTGATTAATTCCTCATATATAATAATGCATCGATGATTTATGATACACAAATAAGATACAGTGAGATAATAATGTCGGAAAACAAACAAATTTTTATTTCTTTAATTTTATTTATTATGTTACTTGTAATTTTTATTAATTTATAATTTTTATAAGATTTACAATTTTTATTTATTTTATTTATTATGATACAAATAAGATAATAATGTTGGACAGACAAATTTTTATTTACAACTAGAAAGATTCGATTTTCTTAATTTTTTATTTTTTACGCATGCGAGTCAAGAGCCTCGTCTCCGCTGAATTTGCAATAATCCTCGATGACTCTTATCACAGAGGGCGGTTTTCGGGAATCGTTAAAGTTCAAAAGTATGCGCATCTCAGTTTGCATGCTACCAAAGAGAAAATGAAGAGCCCGTTTTAAACCCGACGCCAGTGTCGAAAGCTATTTTCAAGCTTGCGTGGAATAGAGGGAATACCGGGATATATACGCAAGAATGGTCGACGCGGTGCCACTGACGAAGCGTACCGTATTGATTCAACGCGGTATAATCCGGTTGGCTTTAACGAACGCGCAAATCAAATATTTCCGTACAGGAGGCTGCGATTTAGACGATGGGGACCATCATCGAGTCGCGATGCGCCGCGATGCCTCCTCTCGCGCTATCGATCGAGTGACATCGCCGATAATTCCGCGATGACGTACCATCATCATCCGCACGACCTACTTCGCGAGCTTTCACTTTTACCTGCGAATATTTATACCTTTGCTCCACCCCCGCGATTCTCCAATCTTCTAAATTCATATCCGCGTTACATCTCTTTTTTGCAACCGAAAGTATCTTGTTTTATAAAAAAAAAAATTATTGTATTTTTTCTTTTATTTTTATAGGCAATTTTAATTTTCTTCTACCATGTCTCGTTAATGTGCATCAGTGTTAATGTTGTTCTCTTACGTATTCTTCTTATGCTAAATATATTTTAGATAAATGTGAAATAAAAAGCACGCTGATTAAGAGTAATAATTTTACAAAGATAAATATATATCCCGACTGCGTTCATCCAGATTAAAATTATTAGCGTAGACATAGTTCCGAGAAGATATCTTTATTATACATAGGCTTTTAGCGATGATGTATTCGCGACTGCCGTCCTTCGGATCGACAAACCCGTCTTGCCGATAAAAATGTCAATGAATTATGATGATATTAATAATGATCGTTCATTAATGACCCCACGATTACGCGATGCGCCGAGAAAGAATGTAGTTGGACTGATTTACGGCTAAAATTGAGAATCGTGCGACCGAAAAGATATCGGAAAGATTTTTTTATCTTTAGTTAATCGACGTGCCGATCTTTATGACAGAGACTTTAAAAGTGATACATCTCTTAAGAATCTTGTCGCGATAAGGGTACAATTTTTGCGAGTGCATTTGCAACATTTATATACATGTAATGTATTTATATGTATAAATATTAATTTTCTATAAAATCGATAGAGCAATCGATTAACACAAGTCGACTTTCGTGCTAAATTAGCTACTATCTTTAGAATCCTTTTCCTCTTCTCGTTTTTCAATATCGTCTCCGCTGATAATTAAAGCGAATGATAAATCAATGACGTCGACGTGTTGTAGCGGCACGTTGGAATTTATTAGAGTTGGTACCTGCCGATTATTCTTTCCTTCTTTCCCTCTCTCTTTCTCTTTCTAATCGACAGTGCTTGAAAGATAACTGTGTCTCAGCATTCCTCGGCGAGGTCGACGACGGCTTTTTTACATTGATATTAAACGGCATGTCATCTATGCTTCGCGGGCTCGTAGATCAGCTTAATGCGTTCCGTGAGTATAGCAAAAGAAGGATTTCAATTAAAAGCTGACGTGGACAAATGCGGAGCGATGCGTGATGCAAATATTGCGACACGTGTGTCGCATCCTATCTCGAATCGCTAATTCGATGATTTCTGGACATTGAAGAGAGAATCCGCTTTTTGACAAATTTTGAAAACAGGTTTATTAAACAACTTTATAATTCTTAGCATTTATTCTAAATGCATTGGATTTAAAATGCAAATTGTATAAATTATGAACTTGCATTATTTTTTTTTTTTTTTTGACTAAACTTTTCAGTTATTAGAGAGAGAGAGAGACATAATACATTCTCATTCTAATATAATTTATCACACACATACACATACATGTTGTACCGAGTAGCTATTAAACGATATTATATTTTATACATGAGCAACATATATATATACAAGATATCTCGCTATTTGATGAATTTTATTGACTATTGGAATTTTACTAAAATTTGTTTAAAAACTTTTTTCGCGATTTTTTAAAATTTTACGTGTCTCCGTAATTAATTATATAATCACATTGACGCACACTGCTTGGATCGCCAAAATCCTGAAAATCACGCGACACATTGATAATTGATAACCGAGTCAGATTTTTCATGCACACCAAGGACGGGTGAAACAACAAATCGTACGAGCAGTGGCAGGATTGAAATAACTCAGTTCTGCGGAAAGTAACTTTAGTCACGACTGTTATACCCTTGACAATGATACACAATACGGCGCGAGTATTTATTTTCGAGAAAAATGAGACCAGAAAACGTAGAATATTAATAGAGAATTTCAAGATAGCTTTTAATTCGCAAAGTTCTTTTTCGTTTTTCATTTAATAATTTGTCACTTTTTTTGTCAATTCGTATACTTCAATATACATATTAGTCAGATAATAATAAATATGAAAAAAAAATATTCTCTCTTCTCCTATAGGGAAAAACATGTGGGCAATAAACATATACAATGCGAGAAGGCTGCGAAATCGATAACAGAGATAAGGATGACCCGATTGTGTCGTGATGGTAAAAGACGACCCGCACGATAAATTAAGCTTCTAAAATGGAAACAAAATAAGAACAAATAAAGTAGAAAGAAATAAAACAGGATATAATAGAAAAATTGCGTAAATTCGCCTCCGCACTGACGTGCCCCAAGTTCTTCTTTAATAACTTCATTCTCTCCGCATAAAACTTAAATAAGACAAAAAGAAGAAATCCCGGCTAGCGTGGGCCGGGGGATGAAGCGACCGTAAATATTTTTTTTGTCATAAGCGGCAAAAACAGCTCAGTCAGACAACTCTTTGTGCATAATATGGGTACCAATAATAATTCAGCCAACATTACGTCAATCAAGCGAGAGGGAATCAGGAAGCTGTGATAAGAGGAGACTCTCTCCGCCAACTTATAACGATTCCTCATTCATCGTCTGCATAAAACGCAGCACTGAAGAAATTTGTTAATTAAATCTATTACCTCTTCTGTGCCTTCTTGCGCTATCGCGCGTTGGTGCGGCTTGGTTTATCTGAATTGCAGATGTGTGTGGCCGCGCGTGTAAGAATTTTAAAATATCGTCTAGGAATAGTATACGTATACGAATATGATTTTACGAGTGACGTTTGTAAAAGAAAGCGTTATGCAAAATTGAGAAGAATTTAATTTATTATCTGATAACAGCGCGAGAATATGATGTATTTTACATTAAATTTTGATCATAATAGCTCGAGGTAAAATTTCACTTATCATGTAAACGGTACAACGTATATAACGGGAAAGCGGAAGCATTTCGTTATACGCTTGCAGAACGTTCAGAAGACGGCGATGCTAATTAGATGACCTTAGTTGGCGGACGCGGAATCGCATAGGGCGCGACCAGTTGACCGTGAACCCATCGCGTGAGGGCCGAGACACAATGAAATATAAGAATAAGATATAAGCCCCAAGGAATCTCGCGACATTAAAGAACGTATCGATACCGTAACAAATATTTGTTTATACACACTTATATTTTATTTCCCTTATCAATCTAATCTATTTTATTTTTTATTATTATTTGTTTTATGAGATATCATTTCTATGCATCATTACATTTTCATCTATATTATTATCTATATCTTATTATATTTTTATCCTTTGTTTCGGATGAGATTTGTCCAATTGTTTTGGACTGTCGATGGTATTTCGAAACGTCAAGCGGGCATATCACGACTCGTTACGTCAAATCACGCGCGCAATAAAAATAAGGGCGGAAAGGCGTGGGTCGTGACGAGTTTACTGCCGATGGAAACGAAGTCGTCACGGCAAAGAGCGAGCCGATCGACTCTCGAGAATGCACCTCCACGTGTCTCGCTTCCGCCGCCCCTGCGGCGACCCCGCAGCTGGCCGATCGATGAACGGAACTGCAGCACAACGGTGACGTCACGGACGACGTCGCAGTATGACGTCATTACTGACCGCGACGGAAGGAGGCCGTCAAAGGGGGTGGCGGAGGATAAAAGGAAAGACGGGCGGGGGAGTCGGAGCAGCTGTGCGAAGCGTCGGATCTGCCGTAGAGGGGTGGTGGGTATCGGCGGTTACCGCTTTCTCTCTATGTGTTGACGATCCACACTAGGGATGCGTGTCAGTGTGTGCGCATTTATAACGGGGGCGAGTAAGGCCGCTGTTTAAAGCGGATGGAGCGCCGCGATATCGAGCGAGTTTTTAACAGGTGGACGCGCAGCTGATTCGCGAGGGATCCCCGCGAATGTTGCCGACATTAGATTCGAAATTGGAATTTTGCCATTGTATCGTTGCTTATTTATCCATTGAAGAGACAACGCACGGATGATAGAATTTTTCTGACGTATTTTGAATTTATCTTTTGCATTTATCTCACATCATTCGAATTTGATTTAGAGATGAAATTATATCACGGAGTGATATTAAAATTTTATTAATAGGTGCACATTGCTTTGTACTCTTTAGAAAAATATCTCGAAAAATATCTATCAAAAATGTATCTGTTTTAGGTGCTCTTGATGCTGGAAGTCTACGATGGATTTCCAGACATCTGAAAAATTTCCGGTTAGTGATCTTTGATCTGAGTTTTTGAGCAAGTTTTCGAAAGAGTGTTTTTTGAAATATGTTCAATGATTGCAGAGCAAAGTGCAAAAATATATTATATCACCGCTTTAAGATCGGCGTGGCGTTTAATGTTACAATTTCCGGAATAATTACACTATAAATGCAGCTAATATTCGCGCACGAATCACTTATTTGCTCGTTATAAATGCTTGTTCTCGCTTGTGCTTTTGTCGCGTGATACACGATCTGTCAAATAGATAAGAAAAATGTTTCTTAAAAGCTTTATTTCATTATAAACTTCTAATTAGTATAATTAATATTCACCGGAATTATTCTCAATCCATTGGAGGTCAAGCGAATTTATTGAATATTAAATATTAGACATTGAATATTAAATATCCACATTAAATTCATTTTAGGAGGGTGAAATCAGTCATCGATTAAGTGAAATCTTTCGTGTGATTTCTTAACGCTGCTCCAGACACTTTAATTGGCATCATTTTTCAAGTTTAGCGTTAACTTATCGTAATCGTGTTTCCAGACTAAAATGATCAGGTTCTTTTACAACAGTTAGAGCTTATCAGATTCGTTGTCGTCTTTTTCCTTCCACGAGTCGATGTTCAGTGGGAGTTTTAAACTCGTCTCGTGATGTGCAAAGCATTTTATGTCTGTTTAGATTACATATAAATCCAACTCGTGCACGTGTAACTGGCTACTTGATTCGCGCCAGCGATTGCGATTAAATCAATTTCGTGAAATACCTGACTCGCGCTCCACTTTAAGGCGCAACATTTTCTGTCATTCCGACTCATTAATGAATCTCCCCACTTGAGACGAGATTCAAGTCTTCATCCTCGCGATCTAAATCGGTCAGACCAAAATATAACACGGTATCGTCGGCGCGAGGATTATTTCCGACATTTAATTTTATTAGCATCGTGTACATATATCGGAACGAGAACGACCGATGTCACTGTATGACCTGAAAGCTGGCGAAAAGGAATGTGAAAGGAATTGTATACATATAGGAGATTTATTTTTGTCAATTGATTCCGATCGTATTTTCTAAAATGTATAATTTATCTTGGAGAGATATTTTTATCATTGTATTTTTCCATATGAATTTCACGCGAGAGGAAAAAAGAGAAAAACAGAGAGAGAATTTACATTTATTTACATAAGTTCTCCATTCATTGTATCAATTATGGAGATATTTATATAACCGTGCACTACATTGCGGATGAAGTAACAAGGACATGGTCCGGGAGGAGGGAATGATGAGGAATGTGCCGGAGAATTCGGCACGAATGACAGTCAAATTGGCCGTTCGCCAGGGCGATCGCTTCTCTCGACTTGGCTGCAATGTTCATGGCAATGTGTGTCTGCACAATTCAACAGATTTTCAATTTGACCGTAACAATTATTTTGAGTAACGGAGTTTCGCAGAGTAAATAATACGATTGCCAATATACCTTGTAGACGACCATTAAATAATTTCTGTTTGATTCAGGTTCACATTTCACCTGATCCACGTGCGCCGTAAAATTGTTATCCTCGTCTCTGATATTTTTGTCATCTGCCGAAACCTATTCTCGCGTGTCGTATATCGTAGCATTCTCGTGCATATCGTCTGAAAAACATTCTCGTATATCTTGACATAAATGTCGCACGTACTCATCGTATAATCGAACGACACGACGTTCTCCAGAAATTGGAGAACGCGCTCAATTGAGATTTCGAGCTAGAAAATTACAAATTATTTAATCTATTTTTTTATTTAAGCTACTTTCTATTTGCCACGATAAAAATGAATAATCCCCTCCTCAAACGTGTATTGCTTGTGAAATATATTTTGTTATAAATACACACATGCAACTCTACTTGAGTTGCAAAGTTTAGCCTTTTTCCTGGGAAAAAAAGCGGTTTTAAATTTATTCGGAGACAAAATTCTAATTACGAGTGCCGCTAACATTTACAAATCTTCGCTCCAGTGCTTCGAAAAGGGGTTAATAAATTTCGAGGCTATGCGGTGCGGATCGCGGAGGCGTCCATCATTCGCTCTCGTCTTCGTGTCTCGCGCTGGAAATCCGCTTCGTTGCGACGCGGGCGACGGTGCGAGCGAGAGGTCGGCTTTACGAGCTTGACGGCCTTGGAGGCCTCGTGGCCCCAACAACGGGGTCCCGATACGTCGTCCTGCTCGCGACTCGGTCACACATAGTCGTTCGGTATGCGGACCTCGATCTGAGACGGCTAAATCACTCGTCGCCGACACGCTATGCCGCTCGTGTACGATCTCTCGACGGGGTTCTTCCGATCGTGAAGATCGGAGCACCTTGTCGACGGGCAGCGCATTCATGTTTCTCGCCAAAAATCCACTCCGGATCAGCTGACTGGTTTCTATCAGCTACGAGTCGAAAATGCATAATAACGTAAGCAATTATATTTTTTGTAGATATGTCACTCGAGGGAAAAAGAGGGAATTTTGTGTGCACCATTTGTAAAAATTAATATCTAATATTTAAATATTAAACATGTTTCTACAAAAATCCTCTCCGGATCAGCTGACTGGTTTCTATCAGCTACGAGTCGAAAATGCATAATAACGTAAGCAATTATATTTTTTGTAGATATGTCACTCGAGGGAAAAAGAGGGAATTTTGTGTGCACCATTTGTAAAAATTAATATCTAATATTTAAATATTAAACATGTTTCTCCAAAAATCCTCTCCGGATTAGCTGACTGGTTTCTATCAGCTACGAGTCGAAAATGCATAATAACGTAAGCAATTATATTTTTTGTAGATATGTCACTTGAGGGAAAAAGGGGAATTTTGTGTGCATTATTTGTAAAAATTAATATCCAATATTTAAATATTAAAAAATGGAGTAATATATAAACTTTAAGGATTAGCTGGATATTTCTCATTTTATCCAACATTCCTATTTATAATCATGTGCGATGCGTCTAACATCTACTAGTGTAATACATAACACTTAATAATTTTTTATACATTTTTTAACACACGTGACACTTGATAAATTTTAGCACATCCATTTATACATGTATTGTGAAACGAGCCGATATTAACATCTGCTTTGGCTTTGTCAGCGACATCCGCTATCCCGGCGTTTTACGAGGTGTTTATTGTCATATGCGAACGCGACAGGATCACGTTTGGCTCGAAGAAACGTCTCGATGCGATCGGAAAAATCGACCACGGCTCGCCAAGTCGATCGAAGACGTTTCGCTTTCCAACACTACCCGGTGTGTCTCCTCCTATCCAGCGGATCTTCGTTTTCGGGGTCACGAAACTTGCCTGCAGCTTCGTTTCCGATATGGGTGTCGTGTATTTGGTCGTCCCGACGCATACCAAAGTGAAGAGAGATTCTATCTGCCGCGTGTGTCACGCATGCACGCACATACTCTGTCTCTTCCTTTTTACCATTCGCCTCTTTTTTCCCCCTTTCTCACTCGCGAGTCGACTACATCGGTCTAAACTCCTTCTCTTTCATCCTCGACTTGTCTTACTTTCTCCGTCACACCTTTTTCTTCCTCTTTGTCATATGTCGTATGTATCTCTTTTACGTTCTCTCTCTTTTCTTTTGTATCTTTTCCTCGCATTTTTCGCTTTTAATATTTTCATATTCTGTTCTTCGAATCTTCAAGTTAATTCCTTGTTTCTCTATTGATTCTCCAAATATATATGAGAACGAAATAAAGTGAATCTTAATAAACAACTATTTCTGCAAGAAATTTGATTTCTCGATCTTTATCTCTTTATTGTTAAATTTAATTTCCTGCTCTCTTTTTTCTTCCACAGATGTATAATTGTTCTTTTCTTAATTTTCCATATTTTCTTTCTGTCAAAATGAACGAGAAATCTGTCAATCTTGATTTGTTTATCTCGAAAAATTCGACTCTTCACATTTTTCCTCTTTTTATTATTTTTTATCTTTTTCTCTTTGCAATTTTCATTTCCTTTTCCTCTGTTTTTCTCTGCTGATTCCTGGGTCGATTGCCTTAGTCGACCGGGAAGCAGCTCCATGTGGAGAAATTTCAAGGAGAAATCGAAATCGATAGCAACATCGACCCCGAAAGCGGTTCTCCGCCGGTTTCGCGTTTCCAGCCCTGTGGCGTTCTCTTCCTTCCTCGTCACTTAACTGTGATCTATGAGCCGACGTGACCCACGGCTTTTCTCGACAGCCATCATCGCGAGTTCTTCAGCATCCGGATTGTTCGGGTATCTGTCTTGTTGATCGCTAACGGTTATTAATCATATCGGGCTTATCTAGCTACCCGGAAAATAGACAGTACATTTGTATTTATTCGAACATTTATTCGAAATTTGTACCCTCAAATTTTGCTTTTGTGTACGAAGATACATAACGACATATTCACCAAGAGAAGGAGAGATAACTGATTATATCTCCGTCTAATTAATAAATGTAATGTTGCGCGTGTGTAATATTTCAATAGGAGCAACTAATTCCACGTCTAGTCCAATCTTTATACTTTCACCGCTCGATGCTCGTCGCTGGCTGCAAGAAAGGACGCGAGGTAAAAATCAGCCGTCGAGGCGCGATATTGAAGAGCGTCTCTCGAGAATCGCGGAGGGCCGCAAGCGCTCGCGTAATCCTGGCACACATGGCGAGTATCGGCGCTTTCGTTGAACGCCGTTCACCTGGAGACTGTTGCGAGTCGATTCTCTGACAGGCATCGACAGGCCCCCGTGGATACGTCTCAATTTAGCGCGGATCGCGCCGCTAATTAATGGCGCGCTCATCGAGCCATCGCGGCGGGTTTGCGCAAGCTCGCGCGCACCTTCTTCAACAGATGCTCCGCAAGGAAAGAGCCGCGGTCTTTGACAGCTGCGCTCCGTAATTCGCGTTGATTCGCGCCGATGCGCAGCCCGATAAATGACGGTCCATAAATCGCGCGCATTAGCGCCGCTCTCATAATCGACTCTGTCTCGTGTGTATTTGGAGAAATCTAAATCAGCCCCGACATCTTCCTCATCGCGCGGATCATCGCGCGTCCCGCGGCAAATGAGCTCGTTGAGAGCCGAACCTGCCAGCTGTTCCTTGACTCGCGCGCGTCTGATTCCTCCCCTGGTGCTTGATTAATGCGACCAATAATTCACGCGGATTCATGCGCGAGCGTTCTAACGTAAAGAACCTGCAACGCGCAGCCGAGATGACGGTAACTTGATATCGCTTTCTCTGCTTTGTGCCGTTTAATTAGCTGGACGAACTATGACTTAACATCGTCGAAGAATGGACGAACTCTCGGAAAAAGAAGCTTTATTTGTCAATCATAAATTTTCTCTAATGATTGTTGCTTGATTGCTTCCTCCAAGTTGTGAAAAAGTTTTTGAGATTTTAGAGAGTGAAAGTTTCTCTCGAATAATTTTATTTTTTAATTTGCTACCTTGTATCGAACGCAATATTTCTTTGAATATTAAAGTCACTGATATATTAAAAGTATCTCTCGATTAAAGTCGAGGTAGATTAAAGCATAGTGAAGAAGGAGGAAGTTTATGAGAAAAATCGATAGAAATGGAAGGAGAAAATGTGTATTGCAAAGATGAATATCAAACGTTCTTACGATTTAAAGTGTTTGATATTAAAAAAAGCAGGGAATAATTATATTTAAAATTATTTTTATATCTTATTTTAAATCTTTTTGTTCAATGACATCTATTATCTAAAATCTAAATAAATCACCGAGCTCGTTAGCCTCGTTTGATCGAACAAGCGCATTCTTCATGAATTCTCCCACGCATTTCACTGATCTTTTGATCGTTTCGATCGTCCTTGCGATGCCGAGAAGTTCACCAAGATCGTTATCTTCGCGCACCCACATCGTTAACTTTATCTTGCCGAGCTTTGTCATTTTGGCCAAATCGATTTTTACGGATATGACCGACGAGAGGAACGATCGTTGCGAACGATTACCGAATACTTGTATCATTCGCTCTGCCACTCCGTGTCCTTCACCTTCACCCATTTCATTACATTTCACCTATCCTATCCTGCGACGACCCACTACCAACTACACCATCGATTTTCGTCGTCGTTACCACGTAACCCAGTGCAAGGACGCCAACGTTAGCGATTCTATGACTTCACCGTTTGGCGGGCAGTGATTTAAAGAGGAACACTTGTTTGCCTGGTAGCAATTAACGTACAAAATCTTCTCTGCGATACGAATAATATTCGATAGATATTTTGCGACAAATTTTGAGACAATTAAAAATAAACAAATAATGAGGAAAAATAAAAAATAAAAAATACAATTTTAATTTTATTGATTTTAACGGAAGATAAAACACAAATAAGAAATGCAATAAAATATAAGAATATTGAAAAGAGATCATGTGTGATAAAAACTGAAAATATAAATCTTCTATAAATCATTTAATGGAAGGAAAAATATTTGAATATTTTGCATTTGTATATATCATTTATATAATAATATATCAAAATCACATATGTATTTCTCAAAATATACATATCTGAGAAATTGGCAGAAACACATGTGATGTAAGCATACAAATAATTTATATGGAACAAACATTCACAACATTACATGTAATTAATATATTAATATTTGATAAGTCATATAACTAATAAATATTTTTCTGTAATAAATAAAATTTTGAAATGTAATAATTACGAATTTACGAAAAAAATTCGAGAAACATTCCAACGTAAATTTATCAATCGTCGAAGGAAAAAAAAGAGAAAGAGAGAGAGATTCGTACGTTAATTGATGTCGCGTTTCGACGTCATAAGAAAACTGAAGAAAATTGTCAAGAGCGAATTTGACGATGATATTTCTGCCGCGAGAACAAGCCTTGCTCGCGCTTGCGTAAAATAAAACGAGCTTCCGTGTGTTTCTTATCTATCGCGTGACTTCTCTCCGTCGAGGATTCAGATTGCATATTTCCGACAGTTTTCGCGAGACAACGATGACGTCTCGTCGTGCAAGGACGACCAGAAACACGGAAACGTGCACTCGCATTTGGAAAGATCCGGGCGTGACAAATTCACGCGTCGTGCATATACATTTATAGCTGTGTTGTACACTTATAAATATTAATCGAATATACGTCCGTCGCGCGGATAATAGCGTCGCGCATTTCGAAATGACAACAATTAGCATTTCCAGAATCTTCGAATTGATTCGTTCGTTGCGACGAATTAATATATGGGATAAAAACTCGCGAACGCCCAGGACTGGCGGATTTAAATGTTTACGCAATCTCCAAAAGAAAGCTGCTTTTTTAGAAATGAGACGCGTGTCAATAAGATGCATAATACATGCGAAATAAAAAAATGCACATTTATGCAAGACGTATATCTTATTTCGATTCAAAAAGTTATCGTTCGATTTTTTTTTTTTTTTTTAAATGCATGATAACTTGATTCGGGCGGTTTTCGATAACACTTTCGCGGGATTATTTTCGCCAGCGCTCGTTTACTCGCCTGTGATTGCAGAATCGTTGCTCCGCAAAGCAACGACTATCCACGATCGTGCCTCTCGTCTGCTTCGTTTAAATGCACACGTAGCAATTACAGGTAACGCCGTAACCGGTTCTGACTTTACATTGCGCTCCATTGACTTCGTCGAGTTGGATTTCCGTTTCGGCTTTCCATCGACCGACCGCAGAATTGATATGCTCTCCGTGAAAACAACGTCGATCCCAGACTATTAATTGGCCGATATTATTTCTCCGATGACAAAGAAGGACGGAAGCTGGGATAATTGCCGCGCGTGCGAAAAACATGTTATTCTTCGATTGATTAACTGATCGATTAAGCGAACGTGCGTTGCTCGATAATTAGCTATTATTTATGATTGTTTCGTCTCGTGCGAACACATCTGGTTAGCTGCTCGTTTATTTTAATTTACGCTGCGTTGTTGTCCTATTCTTTTAAATTCCAATTTTTTTAACTATTATATAATAAATATAATATATATTATAATAATTTTTATTATATTAAATATATTAAATTATTGAATTATGGAATAAATATATTGAATTATATTTATATTATATTAAATATTGAATTATAAAAATAATGCATTTTACATCATTGCATATTTCTTACGATCTAATCGATAGTATTTTTTACGATAATCTTTTTTAATATGATAAGTAAGAGAAAGAGAGAGAGAGAGAGAGAGAGAGAGAGAGAGAGAGAGAGATGTGTGGCAAATAATTGTGTTGCAAATTTATTCATTACAATCTCGTTAAATACAACATAGAATTCATAAGATTCCGTTGATATGGAGGTTTCTTACGAGTTTTGTATCATCGAGAATAGAGTGCAATCTGAGTTGCATTAATTCACTTACTGCATATTAAGTAGCTAGCATTTTATATTTGCATAGATACGTTATCTCATGTGACAAGAATAGTTCAGATCTATATTATATTTCATGCTTCATATATTAAAGTAATTATAACAGCCCCTCTCTTGTAACTTACAGATTACATCTGCATAAAAAAAAATATCATCATGCGAGTGTATGCTAATCAGTTAAGCGTTATCAGATGCATATCGAAAGATCGTATAAATGCGCTCGATTCGATTACAAAATAGCTGCTGCTGAATAATGCGCGGATCTATTAATCAATTAAATTAAAGTAAATTAAATTGGGACGAATTGAAGGAAAAAGAAAGGGGACGAGGGGGCGTCGAGCTATTTTAAAAAACCGATAACGACGATGAAAATAGGGATGGGCGATCGAGAATCAATCTTTTGAATAATCGTTTCTTTTTCTATTCTCGATTTTTTTAGATTGATCTTACAGCTTCGATTAATCCAATGAATCGATTCTTGAGACCAGAGATATCGATCCGATAAAAGTATAAAATTCATACCACGCATTGGTTGATTTTTCGTACATGTGCATAGCATCTATACAAATTTATTCGAATAGGCTTTAAACTTCAATATATTTATCGATTGTAGGCATATCGATCAACAATAGAATATCATATTCAGGTTTCATTTTTAATACTTGCCTTAAAGATCTTCGAGAATAGAAGAGAGAGACGCTAATAGGGTCACGTGACCAGCTCAGATTTTCAGCGTCAGCCAATGATACTGATGTAATTGTACAAAAATATGCTATTATTATAAAAAATGTCACAAATAATATTTAATATTTTGTAAAATTAAATAAAATGCGATCTCTTTCTTTGACAGTCGATTTTTTGGCGGATCGACTTTGAAGTCTCCGGTCTAGATCGATCCGAGGAATCGATTCTTTTGAAAAAATCGCCCATCCCTGGATGAAAAGTCCCGATCTCTCACGCCCGGCGGCGTGCACGCGTGCCCCACGGATTTCGCAATAATTGCAGGCCGCGCCGAGATTGCGCTCGAGCGCAATCTGCGTGGCCGATGCACACACGGCGAGCCTTTATCGCGTTGCACCTATCGCGTTGCGCCTATTGCGCTCGTGTCGGAGGGGGCCCCTCTCGTGATCGGACGCCCTACCTGCATTTCTGACGGGCGATTGTCTTCGCGCGCATGCATTACGACAGGACAGGCGCAGAGGTTGTAGGAGCGACTCTTTTGTCTAGTCTCTCTCACGTGTGTGCGAGCGGCCCGTGTTGCTATGCTTTAGAAAGTTCACCAGCCGATCTACGATCGGGAGGATTCATCCACCGATACCTGCAAGTTCGGAGAAATCAGTTTGGCCTTTGTATAGGTCGCGGAGCCATAATGGACCGTGCGAGACACATTTCTCATATTTAATGCAAATCTCTATTGAATTTATATTTCAATTGTTTCTCTGCTATCTAAAGTTATTATTAAAGTTAATATTTAATTCGAATATTTTATCGTGGAATTTATTACAATATTATTTATTAGAAATTTATTATATTATTATTTATTAGGAATTATTATTATTATTTATTAGGAATTTATTATAAATTTTTTTTATTTGCATCTTCGATATTTTTGCTCAAACACTCGGGTACGAATTTTCTCGAATTTTTACATCAAAGATTAGATGATATTAATTTGAATAATATCGTTGATGCAAAGTACCGACTTCTGATGTATGATTAACTTTTCGCGGGTACCTGCGCGCGATTGAAGCGTATTTCCTACTATGCAGCGTGATAAGATATCGAGTGCCTATATCGAGCGATAATGAACGATTTCTATGCTGTAATGAAACGCAATGGAAAAAAGTCGGAGAGACCGGTACACAACCGGGACACAAGTAGTACAGTAGCGCCGTGTACCGTTATTCATATAAATTAGCATCGCTCCGCATTCATTCTCTCGTGCGTTTAATTGCACGCGGCATGTAACACGCGGGACGGTCCGCTGTTCCTGCATCGTTGGCGCGTTGCACGCACGTGCGCCGATTGCGCAACGTTCACGCCCGCGACTGCAACTTGTGCCTCTCTCATAAACCAATGGTCGATTATGCAGCTCGAAAAAGTGTAGCTACTCTTTCTTTAATAAACCTAACGGAAGTGGGTTATTTTAAATGACTGCAGAATATATTTTATGTATCAAAATATATATATAAAACTATAAAAAGTAGTTGAGACAAATATGTCAATTTATTTCTCTGGAATTATCGGGAAACAATAATGTCAAAAATCCAGATGTAATAGATAGTTTTCAAAATTATTTTCAAAATTCATGCATGTGAAGAATAATAAATGAGTCGGATATTAGCCGAAATAAGTACTAATACACTGGATATTAAATGCATGTTGAAACATTTGAAAAAAATGTATTGAAATGAAGACGATTTCTTGTAATCCCAGAGAAGGCCATAAATTTTATTATCCGACATCTATATAACATTGTGACTGCAATTGCATTGCGGTCGTGTCAGATATGTATCTTACGATTAAATGTCCCGCTTATGCGTGCTAACAGACGATTGCCTTTTAAGAATCACTCCAGGATATCACTGCATCAATAGTGGCGATATGCCTCGAGATATTGTACTGTTCACGTTTTCCAACACTTATTAGGTATCGCTTCATTATCATTTATTCTGTTTTCTGTTACTTTATTGTATCTTGAACATTTGCATTTTAAGATATCTGAGATTTCTGAGAATTAAAATATAACGAGAATTTCATATTTTTGAAATATCTTTCTATGATATATTTTGATTCTTAAAAAAATTAGATTTTTATTCCTATAGAATTTTTAAATGATTGGATCTTTATAATATATCTTTATAATTGGATCTTTTAAATTACCTTAAAAATAGGAAATTTTTGACACTTGAATTTTAGAATTTTTAACGCTTCAACTTTTCGAAACGTTCCCATCCTATATCGAAGTTTGCGAATCTGCAATTTTTTTGCATGCCTAAAAATACCGAACAACGCGCATCTGACGCAACTCAGCTATTTTAATGGATTAAATCGATCTCTCGCACGCGAACGCGACGCGATTGACGCGTGTGTTGCCTACATTTCGCAATAATTATTCATGCTATATAATCTGATCGCGAGTCGTTATCTCGTGTTATTCTGTCGCATTCTTGGCGGGGACAAAAGGTGGAGCGGGGGTGGAAGAAGAGAGGAGATTGGCGTTCAGAGGGGTTAACTGCATTCTGACGGGCGATTATCTTCGGAGGCGCGCCGAGATCTCGCCACGTGCGTCGACGTACCATACATCGACCGCATCTACTGGTGCGGTTCTCTCTGCCCGCGTGAATGTGTGTATTCATCTCGCATACTGTGATCGATACCCCCGGCAATTACCCCCTCGTGGCGATTTAACGTATCATTAGTATGTGAGTTATGTGAGCAAACATGTTCGAGAGAGGCAACATGCGAACGTTTAATATCTCGTGATTAAGCCATGCCATTTGTGGATTTTTCTACTTGCGGCAAAAGTGCCGTACCTCAATGAACGCGAAATTTTACGAGAAATATCCATTTCACACGATTGAACGATTGAATTGATCGCTCTAATGAACTACATATACACGGAAATCAGTAAGATTGATGATGGTCGCATCAAGTCGCAATTAGTTGTACGATTCGACGAGTTATGTTTCAATTTAAAAAAGTAGCTTCTTAATAAATTGATCAATGTGTTATAATTTGTTAATATTTGTATTATTATATCAGTGTATCATTGCTTGTAATGCAAATGATGCTACGCAAAGCTGAAAAGATAAGAAAACAAAATATTTTCGTGTACTGCGAAATTTATCGATTTCTCTCAATGGCCGTCATCTCGACCATAAATCACTGCAGGAAGAAAGCTTAATTTTTATTTATTAATTCTATTTTTCTTGCCTCGCGATTTCATACACGTTGATCGCATGTAGGGCGTTCGCCTACGTATCCACGAAAGGGAAGAGGACGGGAATGAGAGACAAATGAACGTATATGACATAACATGGTTGTGTGTAGAGCTACAAGAGGTCCGGCTTGTGAAAATTAATCACTCTCATAAATTTAAAACTTACAGGGCTTCCTCGGAGGCGATTCCAAAAGCCGCGCGATTGCTTGGCCGCGAGCCCTATGATATTATTCATTGTCGAATCGTCTGCAAAATTAACAAGGAAGGAAAGTACACAGAAACGCCGGCGGTCCCTTGTGAATCTGTCGAAAGCGCGCGAGCGAGAAACAGACGGTGATTATCGAATCGAGGAACGAGACGCGCGTGTAAAAAAAAGATTGAAAAGAATTACGACGCGCTTATTAAGCGGAGGAGTGCATTAAGGAGAAAATGATGGGTTGAAAGAGAATCGATCGCCACGATTTGTTAAGAGCGTGCTAATTGTCGAGAAAGAAAAAAGGCAATCTTACGCCCGATCTTTCGAGCTAGATCGGCAACTGGTATCTATCTTCTGAGAAAAATGAAAGTTCGGTGCACGTGGTTTCGGCTTATTAAGCAACAGAAATCGTAAAAAGTGAAAATTTGGGGATATGAAAGCCTAGAGATAGATTGTCTTGTCTTGCCACATAATCTGATAATCGGAGAAAGTCGAAATTCAAAAGATTCGGGAATTTCTGATTTTAATTTTCGTGAATTAATGTTGTATTTGCAGTTTTGTTTTTTTTTCTCTAAACGCTACTATTTATCATATCTCAGACGGATAAACTTTTGGACAAGCTTCCTTTTTTAAAGCTATTCATTAAAGTTTAATTATTTTAGTACAAACAGTTTTGTATTAAGAGAAATATATTTCTTTCTCCAAGAAAGTCAAGATAGTGCGCAGTAAAGGAGTTGCTATTAAACTTGCTTTGAAGTCCAATAAAATCAATATTTCACGTGGTTTTTTTACACTTTACGCACGTCTATTTGCGTGTTATATGCATATTTATTTACGTGCAACAGAATAAACGCTCGTGGAAAAGAGTGAGAAGATGAAACAATGAGAAATGGCCTATCGTGAGTTATCGATTTATAAAAAATAAGAAAAAGACACGTGCTTCGTACATCTGTAAGAAAGCATCAATGGATCATTTATCGCTAAATTTATCAATTTTATCTCCGGCGTTGGCAAATAATTGTTGATACAATAATAATGAAAAAAAAATTATAGTTTGTTTTTTCTTTATTTTTGTCTTACCTTATTTATTGTCGAAAAATAACAAAATTTTTCAAATGCATAATTAATACAAAAACGTAAGCCCGTATAAGACACGGACATTAGTTGATGCGTATTGTGAGTTATTTGCTTAAATGGTTAAGACATATTGCAAATTGCTTGTGGAATCACAATCATGGTTGTTGGAATCTTACACGGCAAGCGGTTTCTCGCCACGGGCGGTATAGAAAGCTGGATGGGATTAGGGTACCTGTTACGATATCTGCGCGCGATTACATCTACCTGTCCGTCCGTTGACTTCCGCCACGTGAATTCGCCCACGTTACGTCTCGCGTCGTGCGAAGGAGAGCCGGTTCGGTCGCGAAACGAACCCGGTAAGCGGTCAATGTAAACTCTTCCGAGTTAAGCGAACTATGGTGGAGTGCATACAAGTGCGATCTAACAAGAATTAAATATTGACTTATGGAATTAGATAACAGCTTCTTGAATATGCAAAGTACATTTATACATATAATAGTCCTGGTACTCGAACATGCTCGTTCGACACCCAATAAAAGCTCGTTACTGTTCCCTACTTGATTCAACAAGTCGATGACTGGCGCTTAATAGGGTTAGTCGACGTGATACGAGATCTACAAATGGACGAGAAAACACGATCGTAAGAAGGAACATCGTTATACTTGTGCCTTTCTCGAATCCTTCTATCTCTATAGAGCTGTCCGAGATCGTAAACTGGTAGCATCGATTGTCACTCAACGATTAAGCGATCAACGATAGATTACAGGGTCCGGTTTCTGTCGTTGCCTTATCGGTACATTAAAATCGCTGCTCGCATTTTTGCAGAATCATTTTACTATAATTTATCCATATATATATATATATATATATATATATATATATATATATATATATGTATATATACGTATATGTATGTGTGTGTGTATGTGTTATGTATCTGTGATTTAATAACATACTTTAATATATTGTAACAAAATTTTACTCTCTCTTTTTTGGAGCAATTATTTTTAAATATGATAATATGATGTGATGCAATATTTAATTTTTATAATTTATTATTCTTCTGCAATTTAGCAAAAATATAACATTTTGCAGAATTGACAAAATCTGAGTAACCAAATTCACACACATACACACACATTTATTTTTTAACCCATACATGCTTAATGCATAACTAAATTTGTAACCATGCTTCAAAACAAAGTGTTAATCTTTACGAGAAATTTAAAAGAGGCTCAGAGGATATATATATATATATATATATATATATATATATATATATATATATATATGTGTGTGTGTGTGTGTGTGTGTGCTAATTATAATATAAATGTCATTGTATATATCACATTTCGTTAACATGTTGACATGAATATTCAGGAGCGTTTTCCGCAACGGAATCGAACGAACTACATACATAAAAGGTCCAATCTCGACTTTCATCCGGGAGAGTTAATCGGTCGAGCCATCGGACGTTAACCGATCGGGGCCTGCATTGCCAGGTTGCACGTCGATGCCGACGATGTGGGAAATCCCGGCGCGAATTTTTCCTGGCCCGACGCGTACACTTTGGCCCATAGTGACCCTATTAGTCGGTGGTTATCTTTTCCCATGATGTCCCGCGTAGACGACGTAGACGACCCCAGCTAAAATCCTTTCTCCTCCGAGCGACGTCGCCGTGTCGAGGTGCATCTCACACGAGATGCAGCGATCCCGCGCTCCGTTCTCTACGGCTTACGAGGTGCCGGGTACGTATATTCGCACGTGTACTCTAAGTACGTGTACGTTTATGGTTTCTTATGTGCAAGCCGGGAACTTGAGTGCGTTCCCCTCGCGGAAGCTCCTTTATTGGTAGCTTCTCGTTGCTCGTTAACTATGCAACGCGGAAAGCGCACTTAGATGCCAAATGCATACGACGTTCCCTTTCTCTTTCTTTCTCTCTTTTTTTTTCTCTTTTTCTTTTTCATAGCGATACTTATTGGCGATAGTGCAATTTTCTATTTAGGGTATAGCATTCATATTATTGCCGCGATCGGTAATTATTACGCTTGTATTAAAAGACGCGTTCTTCTGAATCAAGAGGTTCATCTTGACATTTTATTATTTTGCGAATTTTGCAAATTATAAAATTGAATCTTTTTGTTTCAAGAGAGATTTATGTTTTAAGATTTATTGTTTATTTATATGTTATAGAATTTATTGTTTTAAGATTCGACTTATCATTAATATTTTAAAGATATTCTTTATTATTCTTAACAAGCATATCCTTTCTGTTTAAGAATTATTTTACACATTCATTTTGATGCTTTTGAAAAAAATGTTCCTTTTCCTAGAAAAGTAGGAATAATATTATGATGAGAAAAAACTTGCACATATAAATAATATTTTAATCACAATATTAGATTAAGCAGATCTTGTGTTTAAATTATTTAAAATTTATTAAATTAAAAAATATATATAATTAATATAATGTAATGAAGAAATTACAATTCTATAATTAACAAGAGTTATTTAAATTGTATTATTATTGACAAGAACTTTAACAATCATGTCACATTACCGAGTACTTTATTCAGCGACGATTAACGAGGCACATAATAGTTTTTACGAGCGCTCCATTCACGAATTCCTCTCGCGGATAGCGTACTTGAGTAATCGTAAATAATAACAGCGTGCCATGAATAATCGGACTCGAGCGAATGCGCGCCGCTCGCTCGAAATTCCGCGGATGCTCGACCTTTCCTACAACAACTACGACTGCGAGCTACGAGAAATACGCGCGAAATATTGAGAATACCTTCGTTTTTTATCGAGGTAATAGCCGTGAATAATTAATGTCCAACGAGAGTGTTGACTGCGCCCGCGATTTACGATCGCACGATTCGATAGATGGACCAACGATAAACATCTTCTCTCGGTGCGAAGACGCTTTTTCACGAGGACGTTACATGGATGCTCGCTCGAATCCATCAATCCACTGCCAACCATGTGTCGCGATACGCGGGTGTGATGCACCCGACGATGCAGTCGTGTAACAGTCCGTTCTCGATAATTCATGGCACGATCCGGAACTTCGTCGCTGTCACGATAAACACTCACGATAAACGTGTGTACCAAAAAACGCGGGAAAGTGTCTTGGAGATTCAGAGTGATTGATAAATGTTATTAGGCCGCGAGGAAGAATCATCGCGATGTGTAACATCGTTAATGATTTTGCTCCGTGTATTCTCAGCACGATGAAAAATAAGCCTTAAATTTCGCCGAAGTAAAATGACCGGAATTCATTAATTCATTAATTTATCATCTTCTTCTCTTATTCGTTTTTACTTCAAAAGTTAAAGCTTACACGAAGTTTATACGAATTTTACGATTATAACCGGTAACTTTCTCAAGTCTGATACATGGTGCGCTTTCATAACACACGTCCGGGGAGAAGAGAGATAAGAGTAATTTCTATCTCTCCTGCGTCTATGAAAAATTATTCACAAATCCGCCGTGAGACGTACATCAGACGATGCGAAGTAAATTTCGTTCCCTCGTCAATTTCGATGAAAGTACACGTCGTCTGCTTGGTGTCTTACGATATCTCTCGCCTTCCTGCTGAGAGTGAGAGGATGAGCAACCGGTGCCACGTGCTGAACGACGGGGAAAGGAGGACCAGTCCTGACGAAAACATATATGCATATACGAGTGTCGTAGTAGAGTCTTTTCTGATGTAACGACTTTTCAATTTTAAATCGACAATCTTTGACAGATACAACCTGTCGTGTTTTTTTTTTACAACAGGTTGTCCTTGAATATTGTCATTCTTTTCGATATTTTTTTCCAAAATAAATCATTATCGACAACATTTCTATAAAAATCGACTGACTAGCGACAATGTATAATTTTCGATCATATAGATAACTCACTATTTATAACTACATCGCGCTTATATCACTGCAATTTAACTTGAGAATTTCACACTGACGTTGAAATGTTTACAAAAAAAATCGTATAATTATTTATTTGGTAAACTTTTTTCTTCAATTCTGTCTGTTTTTGAATTCACTCGCCAACCATATGGTTACGCGAGAAATGAGAGATTTAATTGAGAAAAAAATGTAATCCCCGCGAACTGGCCGGATCACTTTTCGTCTGGCGCAACGAGAGGATCATTCGCTCGGCGCAAGAGAAGATTCGATCGCGGAAAGGAGTGCGCATCCTATGAAACGCACACGGAATGATTATGCAAGACGTTCGGCAAGGCAGGTTCGACTGGTCTTAATTACGTTCGAGCTGCCCGACGACTTCGAAACTAGTCGGTTTGGCCGCCGGATTCTGGAAAAAAACGAGCGACGGACGAGAGGGGAAATAGAAGGGAGGAAAATTTTAATTAATTATCTAATACTGGCACGTGTTCGCGCGAATTACTGGTCTTTAAAAGTCCTCACGCGTGTATAACGGCAGATATTCGAGTCGAAGAAATGACCTAGTCGTTTGAAATATGTGGTTGTTACGGACGCGGTAATTTAACGAAATTCGTACTTGACATAAAATATTATTTGCAAATTTATGGGACGCGCGATACTGATCTTGATGCGTAAAATAATTTGAAAGTTGCAATCATATCTCACATATATATCGTTCTCATAGCTATTACTTTGTATTATAATCATACTATTTATTTGCTCTCTAATGTAATGTAATTGGATAACATGATTTAAGATTAAGTGACTGGTACATTTGTCTGCAATTTATAACGATCGATTCGATCAGTTTTCTCATCACATAAATTGCGTCAGTAAAGTGCGGAAAACTATTGACAGGAGAAGCTGTTAACGAAACCCTAATCATTCTTTATTACATGACAAATCAATAAATATATAGTTGTTCGTATTCTATTTCAATACTGTTTAATTTAATTGCATGATTTTTATTAATTTTTCTTATATTTTTGCTTTAAGAATTAAGTACGCTTTTTGCAACCTTTTACTTTAACTTTTAAAAAAACATACAACTGCTTATTGCATATAATTGCATATCACACAAGAGATTTTACTAACAAAAAGCTCGCATAACGAGATATAAATATCTCTGGATTTTCGAAAAAAAGAATAATCGCGCTGATTGATCGCTATTTAGATCTATGCACAACCATCAATATATATTGATCATTAACCAACCAATATATATTGATCATTAATAACTTGCAATTTGTTCACAGTTCAATACTGTTATGAGATTTATGTTTTGCACTTTGTATAAAATAACGCAACGCAACTTTCACCATGTCGAACGAGAATATATATTTTTTTTATCGAACAATATAAAGTCCATTCTTTTATAACAAAAATTTAATACAAATTTACAGCCTAAAAAGTCGCAAATTTTTTCGTCACCATTAAATGTTTCTATAATTAATCATTTTTTAAAGACTTTAATTTAAATTAATAAAATGTAATTTATTTACGTGATTTATTTAGAATCTAAAAAATTTTAAATTTGTAAAAATCTAATCTAATACAATCTAATAGCTCTAATTTACAAAACTTAATAAATCTGTTGTTATTAAACTTATCTCTGGAACAAAAATAATTTTAATACCGTACATAAGCAAAAGTGCGAGCATATTTTGTCATTATTGGAAATAAATAAAGAAGATTACAGAAAATTATTGTAAAGCAACTCTATTTTAGAAAGAGACTGCTTTAGTAAGAAACGCGACACATGTGTCATTTTCCGGAAACCATAGTAATTCGCAGGCAACGGAGACCTCGATGCCCGTCGAGAAACTCCACCATCGTTCTCGGTGCCGAAAGAGGTTTGGTGAATCAATATATGAGACCGTCAAGCACGCATGCGAGCATCGAGACGTGGGTGGAACTATTTCTCACGGCCATCTTGCGTTACGCGCCATTCTTTCCGGCATGTGCATTCTGTAACTATTTCTTTTTTTCCCTCTACACAATTGTTTAAACTCATTTTATATACATTTTATATACATTTAATATTTGAGTACAATATTATAAAGCGCATATTTAAAAAAACGCCATTTTCTATCTTTTAAATCAATATAAATTTGCATTTGTAAGCTAAAAATTTTTTTATTAACAAATATTACAGAATGTTAAAAAATTTCTCGTGTTTATATGAAAAATGTACACATAAATATATGCAAAATATGCCAAAATTGAATTATTTATAATTTATAATCTTTAAAAAATTTTTTATATAATAGAAAGCTTTTTTGAGTCTCTGATATTGAAACTTTGAAATATATGCACTTTGTTTTAATAGGAATTTCTCATCTATAGCTTCTCTTTCGATATTTTCTATTTGTCTCCTGTTCGTTTATAAAATCTAATCTCGCAATTTTGTACTGGAAATCTATAGTTACAGTAACTAAGTAGATTTCTATTTGCTTACTCTTTCATCCGCGGAATGTGCGCGATTAGTTATTATGCAAGATACAAAAATCTACATCGTCTTTTCCTATGAATGTTATTTTTCAATTCCACGTGAGAAAAATATGTATTTACGAGAAACTATAGTTAAATATAGTAGATTTCACATATGCATTAAGTTATAATTACATAATTGTAATATTTTTGGCATGGAACAATAAGAGTCTAATTAGACGAGACTCGCGCGAAATTTTATTATTACAAGTTTGATTGATCGATTATCTGGAAATTCCGTATTAAGCGGATTCGTATATGGAAGTATATGGAATCGTGCGAATGAGCAAGTGGCATAAAATTACATAAACGTGCGTCGAAATTAATGGATAACTAAACTGGCAAATCGCAGAGAAAGTCAATCTATAATGTCGCAGTACTTGCTAATAATATATAACGAAGAGTTTCGATATGTTGCTCGTCTCGTATACGGAAATCAGACCGCGAAACGCCCGAGAGTGATATCCGACAAAAACGCTCGCTCGAACGTTATTATCGAGACACCCTGTATAGCGATCCGAGCGAAAGTCCGCCGGTAAATCTCTCACGATGGAAAATCTCCTGACGTACACACGACACCGATATTCGGCCGGCGATAAATCGCCGATGAACCGTGAACGCGAAAGAGTGAGTCCGGCGAGTTCGGGGCGTAAATCACGCGCGGCCTGGAGAGAAAAAACGATTGCCGTAATCGCACGCTTAGAATTTTACAGCCGCGGTTGGAATTAGGAGTAGACGATCGTAAATCCGCGCGGATGATCCTCGTTCGAACGAAGATTCATGATCCATCGAAAAAAATTCTTTCCCCTCCAGCAAGTTAGTTTAACTCGAGCTATTAGAGTTTTTATATGCTAGTGTGCTCCTTTAAAAGTATTTAAAGAGATATGATAATTTTTGATCACTCCGTAAAATGATCCGGACAGATGTATATAATTAATTATTATACCGTTGATCGAGATGTGTTAAAGGTTATTTATCGTAAAAATATTTTTATTGTCCTCTCTTTTATTCTTGCAATATAAAAATTAAATTATGTAGCAGAAATTAATGTTTAAATAATGGATTTTAATTTTTTATATATTTATATGCAATCTCTAAAATGTTATCTGCAGATAAATTAAGAAAGATATTATTTACAAAGATACATTACATATATTATTTTTACAAAGATATATTAATAAAAATACATAAATATTAAAAAATAATTACAGTAATATAAATAAAGGATATCTGAAAAAAATGTGATGAGAAAATTCAAAGAAATTAGCAAAACTGTCTGACCATATACGCTTCACGATCCATTTCTACTTGTCTCTCCGTGAATATCTATGCTAGTAAATAGCAAAATTCTTTAGCGAACGATGACGAGAAACAACAACGAATGAGGAAGATGATGACGGTGATCTGTCGTAACCCCTCCGCGGCGTATCCATAAATCTTCGGTTTTACACAGCAACATTTATAACGCTTGCTCGCGGCATAATCCAAATAGTCCATTGAGCATTGCATTCCCTCCCTCCTTCTCTACTGCTGATGCACCCCGAGACTGCAGGCGAACCACGCGGACGCAGCTGCACCCACGAGACTCCTATCTATCGTCGTGTCGTTCCCTTCTCCTTCGTCCTCGTGTCCTCCCTTCCTACGCTTCGCGGCGCCTCGCGAAAGAACACATATACGTACACACACACGTACATGTACATGTGCACACTGCGCAAAACGGAGAGCAAAGGAGAGTGCTCTATGCCGACCGGAGCTAAGCCGGTCTCACGGTAGTTCTTCGGGGTCAGGGGGCGATATATCTACCTACCTATCGGGCTGGTGCTCGAGCCTGCGTGTCGCAAGCACCTCTCCATATCCTTCTCCCATCCTCCTCGCTTTTCTCTTTCTGCCTCTCTCTCTCTCTCTCTCTTTCTCTCTCTCTCTCTTTCCCTTTTTCCCTCTCGTTATCTCCTTCTTTTTTTTTCTCCTACTCGATCCTCTTCTTTCACCTCCACCGACACATCGCACTCTAACTTGGCGCGCGCAACCGAGGAAAATCGCGGCAACAACTCGTGCGGATAGAATGCACTGTCGAAAGATAATGATAATCCGAGAAATAAACGCACAAAGATCATTGCAAAGATGATTTCATTATTAAGTTATAGTTCTGCGAATGGAATTTTTAATTGCACAGAAAGAACTTTGATATCTTCATATAAATTTGTATGGCAGTTTCGCATTTTCAATGCTAAAGATGCGGAATCATATGTACATATAAAGATGTATTTATGGAAATTAATGCGTCAGCAAGGCTTTAGATTGTCGTACTTCTCAAGATACTAATTGAAGGAATATCATGTAATCAAAACCTATTATATTAATTATAATTTCAAAGACGTAGAGACGTATATGTAGGAAATGTGTAAATGATTAAATTAACTATGAGCAACGACTAAGAAGCTCTCTATGCCACCCATTATATTTAGAATTGAACGCTATGTATATATAAACAGCAGTAATAGGATCTACGATGGTATTACGTGGGCTACGGATTCCTGGTGGATCTTCGGATTTCTCGAATAAATTGTGTCTCAAATAATAACCAGTGATAAAAGCAACAAGCTTGTGTAAGCTGTCATCCTTACTTCTTTGGAGAAATGATGAATCATGCGCGAAATTATCGAATATACACGATATTTCAAAACTGTATAATTTATCTTTATAGGTCTTTTTTAATTTTAAATAAATTTTTAGTTGATATCAAGAATGGTTATCATATGCCAATTCTGAATTTTATATATTAAATGTCCTCATATTTAAATTCCAAAGCTATTAAATTAACATTTATTCACAATTAAAAGAAAAATAAAGTTTTATTGTTTCATTCCTGAAGTTGAAAAAATCTCTGTAATTTTAAAAAATCTTTTGATTTTTTATTGTACATAATTTTAGGATCATTCAAGTATTTTTGTCATTTGATCTGTTTTGACATCTTTATTAAGGAAAAATCAATTTCAAATGTAGAAACCTGCACATGAAAGATAGTTCGATAAATCTATCCCCGTATTTCACATATTAGCTCGCGGCGATAACGCGCATTAATATTAATCTTCTGTTAAATTTAATTAAAGTGAAAGTAGCCTGATATCGGATACTCGGACGATGATCTGACCGATGCAATATCTGGATACTTTCAAAATAACAAATAAATATAAATAAAGGAAAGGATTGGCACATCTATTTAATTGATGTCCTGATAACGTACGCTTATAAACTACATGTAATGTAATTCGGACGTGCGCGCAAGATTTATGCAAATGCAGCGGGGTTCGAGAGCGCGGCATGATGCCTCATGGAATTGAATTATTATCGTTAGTATGATTGATCTATCAAGATTATTACAGCTGGCATAAGCTTGGTGATTTGCTGCAATTATCATTCTATCAATCTGCAATCGGATTTATACTTTATTGGTTTATCATTTATCATCAATCGCGTTAATTATAGATTGTTTTGACTCAACGGTATTAATATTAACAATTCTATAACACAGATTTTTCAGTGAAAATTAAGACTGTTTCGATCGTCTCATACTGTCGCATAAAGAATGAAAATGTGCTATTTGTAAATGATAATTACGATTCTATTGCACAATTTAATTGGCGAATATTTCTTTATCCTGTCATAACACAATTACATAATTTATTTATTCTTGATGTTAAGGTATCAATTTTAAAATTTTGTAAAATGTACAAAGATATGTTTGAGAGAGAATTATTGCATTTTAGAGGAAAATATAAATAATAGCGCAGCGCGTCGTCGGTGATATTTCTTTATCTTGTTATGATACCATTACATAATTTACTTATTCTTGATATTAAAGTATTAACATCAAAATTTTGTAAAATATGCTCGAGAGGGAGAGATGAGTTATTGCATTTTATACAGAAATGAATAAGCGCGGCGCGTCGTCGTTGATTTTTTGCATATTGCCACGCATTTGAGCGCGAGATATGTAACTGCGCAAAGGAGCCACACACACACACACACACACACATATATATATATATATATATATATATATATATATATATATATATAATATTTTATCTTGACTCTCTCTGTACTCTCTCTCTTTCTCTCTTTTTCTTCTGCGCCACGATCGTGTCGCCGCGATCAATGGTCTCATCTCGTATGCGGGCACACCTAACGTTCCGCCGCGATGCGTGCGCGAGCGTGCGTGAGAGAAAGCGGGATTCGATATCACACACGCGGCACATAAGATAATCGCGACCGCGAGGATTCTCGATTTAAGGCCCCATCGCACTCGCGCCCACACGACAGAGGCCCCGCGGACCTCTCCGCCGCGTGCCAGATGCCAGACGATCATAATTAACCCTTTCACTGCTATAAGTAAAAGACACCGTCTGCTTTCTGCTACTTTGCATTCAGTCTTGTGATTCCTATTCCTTACGAAATTATGATTGAATTGACCGAGAGTCTTCCGATATCGAGTAAACTCGTAATTTATGTGCTTCGAAAAATGAAACTTTTGTATTCGAGAATATTGCGACAAATCATTTTGCAATTGAATGGCTTTTATATAAAATATTTAAGACCAGGCTTATATAGCCTATATTTTTGGCAGAAGGATTGAAGAAATAAATTTATAAAATTATATTCAATGGAAAATATCGATATATATATATAACTCATAAAATGATAAAAAATATTTATCCTTGTATTAATATAATTCTTTTGAGATAGAAAGTAAAGGATTATTATTTATATTAATAATACCCGAGATAAAAGAATGAGATAAGATGGCCATATTTAGGAGCTACATAAACTTACATTATTATAATATACATCGTGGAATACGTATGGTGTTAAAATAAAAGCAAGATATTATACGAATGCATCGATATTACTACGCGAGTAGATTATAAATTCAATAAATTTTTACTGCAACCAGATACTTATATTATAGTGATTGCATCGTGACGATTGAAACAAGAACGTATATTCTTCACTCGAATATTTTTTTAATGGATGCACAGCGGCCGAGAACTAATCGTTATTGACGGAAAACCGATTATGATCTTCGAAGCGTGTAAGCTCATATGTAGAATTGCCCGGATGATTTGCATAATGGATGAATCTCTCGGGAGTTACTTGGTAATCAGCTATACAATATAGCCTTTCTCTCCGCCGTGTAACATACAACTCTTAAGACGCGCTCGTACGCTCGCGCTCAGATCTCAGAAATAATCCGCTCCACGGTAATTTACTAGTTATGGCAACTAGAATCATACTAAGGATGAAATTATATCCCCGTAGAGCCACGTAAGCGCAAAACAAAATTACAGCTACGGTCCTCGTAGCAGCGGCCGATCCCCTCATTTAGCAATCTCCAACAATATAGTTTCTCTATCTCCCTCATCCCCTATCTTTCCCGCCTTCCTATTCTCTTTCTCTCTCTCTCTCTCTCTCTCTCTCTCTCTCTTTCTTTCTCCTCTTTGCGATATTACAAAACACGGATATAATTTCGTGCTATAACTAAGATTCATCTAAATCTAAACACACATGTAGAATATGTGTTTACGTGTCCCTCTTCCATCCGCGGCCAATTGGAGAAAGTTTAATGCTCGACTCAATGATGTGACTTAAATGGCATTATAAATAAATGTTTTGATTGTTTTTTATCGAACATAGGTGCTATAGGTATCTTTAGAAAAAGAAAAAAAGAAAGAGGGAGAGGGAGAAAGAGACGCGCGAGAAATGCACATACATCATTTCTTATGTGCGCATTAAAGTCACCGGGGCGTCTTGTAGCATCGCGTGACTACATCTTATTCCAGGAATGCGGCTGCAATATATTGCAACGGTTTTTGTTCTGCTTGCAATTAGCATATATTCAAAAGTTGATTTATAGATTATACGACATAATATAATATAATTAATTTAGAGATTTTATTATGTATATATTTTCAAATCAGTCAGGTTAAAACACGAAAATTCGTCAAGAGAATTCAATTATTATTTCATTAATTATGAAAGAATATTGTCTCATTTCTGATTATCATCAGAATATAAATTCTAATTTTTGTATCAGTCCTTTGTACCTTATATAAGTATATTTTCTACTTTCACGAGAGTAATACTGAATTTCTTTATTCTATCCGCGGTTGGAGAGGAGCCTATGTGTCAAATATGATTTATTATTATCACGATAATATATTCATTTCATTTCGATCATATATCATGCGTGAGACAACGCGACAACCACTTTCCTCCGTGTCTTCGTTTTTTCATTACATGATGTAAGAAAAATAGAGACATAAGGAGGAGAAACCGGCAAATAGATAAAAAAGCGGAAGGAAGAAAAAGAAAGAGAGAAAAAGAGAGAAAGAGAGAGAGAGATGAGCAAAAGATCTACGAAGGAAGAAGCCAAGCAAAGAGAACAAACGGACGTGGACCAGCTTGCACGTGGTGGCACGTGCAGGGGCGTGGTTCGTGGGAGGGCCGTGCACACGAGACTGCTGCAATTCACTTGGCACACGGCTGTTTGGCTAACATAAGCCCTACTCTTTTCTCTCGACCGTTCGCTACCCTACTCTGCCACTGCGCGTTATCTTACTTATAGCGCTGCCGCCGCATCGTCCCCCTGTTCTTCTGCATTGTTTACGCGCGCTATGCATCTCAGGTGTACTCTCTCTCAAGAGAGAAAGAGAAAGAAAGCGAGAGAGAGAGAAAAAGAGAGAGAGAGAGAGCGAGAGAGAGTCGAGAAGGGTTGGACGGGGTGAAATGTTATCCCTTAACAATATGATGAAAGTTTAAGTAAATCTTTATGCGGAATCTATGATTAAAAATTTTAAAAGAATTTATTAATCTATTTTTCGTGTGTTATATTTATTATATGAATTTTTTGGATGAGCTTATAGAGATACATTATATTTAATTTCGTAAAGTTAACAGCTCTTAAAAAATTAATTGGTAATTGATTTAAAATTTTTTACTTCGTATCTTTTCATGCAGAACTGCGTTAGTGTAATATTATAATTCTCTAACAAAATATTATTATATTATACATTATATATTTTCGAGTTTTTTAATAATTACAATTATTTATATTCGAATTATATTCAGCGCATCTCTTACGATACACTTACTTCTATCACATTTTTCACAGATGAGATTACGCGTTAATTGCATATTTTGCTCATATAATCTTAAATTACGAATTTTATATCTTCTCCGGGCTATTAAGTGCACATAAAAATAATCGCGAACGAGGTTCACAACGGTATTCACCCATAATTAACTATAACATGCTATCAGTTGACGTTTTCTTCGACTAATTTATTATATGGCGATAACAACATGTATTTTATAGCGGCAAAAGCATATTTACCACTGCATCTTTTACTTCTGAACGCATTACTATCAAGAGTCGGCAGGTAGTTCCGTTAATTGCATCAGATCGGTATTTACGATGCAATTAGTAATTGAGCATACCTGACATCTCTTTGAATCAATCGACTTGCTTTATTTTTCACCGACAGAAATTCTATTGGATATAATTAAAATTTATCCTTAACGCATTTTTCTTACATATCTATTTCCTAGTAATAACAAATGCATGCTACATATGAATATATATGCATTTTTATTTTATAAATTATATTTTATATGCATTTTATAAATGATTTCATAATTGTAGAAAGTTAAATTAAAAGAGAAAGCTCTATTTTTTCATTAAATATTTTTAAAACGAAAGAACAATTCATTGAAAGATGCACACAATTCTGAAAATTTATATTTATAGTGACACGCATTTGTCTTACGATAATCGCACATTTTCATCTCGCACGAACCTCAGAATAATTAACAGCAATTTCCGAATCAAACATAATCGACGCGCTTTATCGGTCGCGGAAGACGTTGATTTTTTTGTCCGTCTTATGACAATATCGCGAATAATAATAAGCCTGTTCCCTCCTCTCACGCGGATAATAAATATTTCGCCAGCCGATCCATTGTGCTTAATCGTCACTTCTTCCACGCGTACAACACACCCCTTCCCAGATCGATCGATGTCACGGTGAAATCACTTAGGACCGACGCTTCGCGATCAGCGGGAGGTCTCCGGAGTGCGATCGTGAAATTAAATCGAATGCGACTTCGGTGCCCGTGACTATCGATGAATGGCATCTCCATGGGCGATGCGCCGGGACGCCTGCATCCGGCTGTCATTGTATCACATTACTCGCATATTCGATTCTCTATCAATTCGATAAATCATCGACGTCCTCGCGGGCCCCTCTCCTATAGTTTCTTACAATTAGGTGAATGGTTTAAGAAAAAAGTAAGAGAATATTCACATTTCAATTTAATGTAATTAAATATGAAGTATCTATGGATTTTCTCCAAATCCATTGAATAAAATATATTAGTAATCGTTCACTATCTAAATAAATATTTGTAAACTTATTATATTAATTTTTAAAATTTTTAATTAAATTTGAACAGAATTGCACAAAAATTGTATTACTTTACAGAAAAATTATTTCTTTTGTGATTAAATTTTGATATTTTCTTCAGAAACGAATTCTCTTCTTCCTCTCTAATCCTTTAATTGTAACAATTTTTTTAATTACTTTAAATTATGCGGAAAAAGCTGTGACGAGACTTCCTAGTACCGATGGTCGTCACAAAAACGTGGTTGCTGGCATGAGAATGTCTGCCCCTTGGTCGTCAGGGGATAATATCGTATAATAATAATCGAAAAGGGGGCTGAGGTGCGTGGTTGTTTGTATAGAACGGGGTGGTAGTATTTTAAATGCCAATGATTTCATGTCTCCCCGGGGTGTACGCGGATACCCTATATAGGACGATCCGGAGGCGTTCAAGTGCTCAGTCGACGATGGGAATCCATCGTTTAGTAAGATTCACCGTAGGTTTCTTAAGCCGCGTATAGTGGAAGTGATTTCGGAAATTTCTCTCACTTGCAATTGATTAATTTTACTCTGATTAATCATTAAAAGAATTAGCACATTGTAATAAAAATTTGTTAGCCATAATTGTAAAATTTTCTCGGTCACAGAGTGTTCTGCAGATATGATTGCCATGGATGACGGATATTCTCAGTATCGTAGATATTGTACGTACTTTTCAAGCATTTAACTTACCATTTTTTCAAAAATTTATAAATGTAATTATGTGTTTCAATATCGATAATAATATTATATGTTTATATTAAAATATATCATATAACTGTTTTCTCTTAAATAACACTTATGCTTTCATTGCAATTTGAATATCTAATCTTGTCATTAATGTAATAATAATGTAAATATATAAAAATAATAGAAAATGTAATCATACAGGAAAAAATATTTTATGAATCACGTTTAATGTTGCACAAAATATTTTTTTTTTATTATAATAAAGAGTTGACTTCAACATAGAAATTTAAAGTCAGAGGATAACCACGTTGTTAATGACACCGGAAATACAGTGTATAACGATAGAAAGCTAAAAATCAATATTAGCCGCGTTCTTGCGATTGAGAAAGTATTCCGTTGCAGCTTCTCGTATCGCTTGAAATTGACATGACAGAAAGAAGTTTTTTTTTACCGAGAAACGAGGTTGCGATCCATTTTTGTCTTCTCACGTATAATGAATGATGTTATTCCATTTGACGACAGGAAGCGCATACATTATTCAACCGGTATTTAAAGTTTGTTATTAGAGGAATATGCATTATAATATTATATATTTTGTATTCTGCATATTTAAATGGAAACAATTGTCAATAGATAGTTAATACTGATATTAATAAAAATAATAAAAATTGAGAAAATCGTTTTTTGATCAAATTTTACTGTATTTTCTAAATATTAAATAGAACAATCTGCTCAATAATATACATATATTATCTTCTACTCTAAACAATTTCTCTCTTTATATTTATCATTTTATTATTTTGTACTTTTATAAAAATGTGTCTTCTTCATCTCTAAACTCAAATAATCTATTGTCTAATATAACAATATAATAACCTGAGGACCATCGTCTGGGTGTTGCAGGGCAACTGCATTCGCCGAACGGCGATAGCGACAACAGCAACGGTAGCCAGCGTGCGGTGGCTGTTACTCGCAGCGAGGTAGAGCAGCAGCAACAGCAACAGCAACAGTCACATCGCCAACGGCAGCAGCAACGTCAGGCGACCGCTACCGTTCCGGTTCTCGCCTGCACTAATCAATCATCTATAACTACACCCACGACCGCCTTCACGGTGGCATCAAGCATGCTTCTTTTGCAAACACAGGTTAGTTATTTTTTTTTATTATTATATGATACATCTCAGCGATTATTTGTTTCACGAAATTCGTACTAAATTTATTAAAAATTCAAAAATTGAAAAAGATAAGAAAAATGAAGATGGAATAATCAAGAGCAAAATAATTGACAGCAAAGTTAAACGACATTCTGAATATAGTCTATACCACAAGTCTCGCAGCAGTTGTATCAGATTGGTTGAGCCTTCGTGTTTGCATGTCGACATGACGCAACGTATAAGTTGTAATTTTACGTAATATTCGTCCGTGTAAACGCTCATATCTCTCATCTCATCTCATTTCTCATAAATAATGCCGAGAAGGTTTTACGAGAAATATGGATATATAATATTTCAAACTAAGAAAGTAAATTCGTGCAAACAGCGTATCGCGTATTAAGTAATTTACAGTTGATTAAAAAAGTAGATTTTTATTATTGGCCTATCGTTTTTCCATTTAATTTAACAAATTTCTATATTTTTAGCGTTAAATAATTCAAGGTTATTTAAATTTAGTATTTTATTTAATAAGATCGACTTTATATAATTTAGGAAAATAACTTTAGAAATTTCTTCAAAAATGATATTTAGTTGTAATATTTATTGATCTTCTTTTCTAAAATCTTCCACTTCTTCAGCATTTTGTGTGCTATTTTCCTCTCTTTAATTTCCTTATCATACGATTCTCTCTTATCGGAATAAAGCAGTTACATTATCAAGCGACAATCGCACGGTATATATTAGTATTACAAGATATTGCCATCCACCGTCTTTCCCGAACTTGCCTTTGCGCGATCAGGTTGAAATTATCGCGTCACGATTCGATAGTTAATCTAATTCTTATCGAGCTCTCGGAATCCCACGATTCCGTTTGACATCAATATAACAAGATTCTTCCATATTCCCGTCATCTCGCTTATCATGCACAATTTACGTCCCATATATCTGTTCTGTCTGTTTCTCACTTCCTCTCTTCTTTCTCCATTTCTTCTTGCCTACTCCGTTTCGATCTCAGCTTTCTTCTTCATGCTGAATGAAATGACATTGCAGTCAATTAATGACTAAAATAGGAATGTGCCGCGAAATTAGCGGGCCAGTACCATAGACATTGTCTCGATGATTTAACGAGAAGAAATAAAAAGGGTGGAGGAGGAGGGGCGCTTTTAGGAGCCGTTTAGCAGGACATTTATTCATGGTCTGGAAAGACAAGGCTTCGATCGCCGGTTCTCGAGGGAGCGATGAGCGAAATGTCAGCCCGAAGCGGAACCGGCACTTGCAAATTGAATATCCACCCTCCTCGATCATCCCCCTCGATCATCCTTCTCCTCGTGGTGTTATCCTTCGGCCTACTCCCTACCGCAAAATACCTTGCTATCATGATTCTCGTTTTTCATCCTCGGATTTTAATACATGGGGACATTTCTTCAGAACCCAAATTTTTATTAATAATAATGTGGATTTCTTTCAATTAAATTTTAATCTCCGAAGAAGATGACTATTATTTGACTGGCGAATATATCACTGGGGAAATGTGTGGATATCATAAAAATATTTTTTTATTAAATATCTTCTCCTCTTTCCTCTTTTTAATATTAACTTGTAAGAGTTGGACAGATATTTTAGATTGAACTATTTATTTCCGACGTTTATATTTTTATCGCAACTGATTGAAGGTATATTAATTTTAAAATCCAGTAAATCTGTTTCACAAGAGGAAAAGAAAGTATCATTGCGCGATCGCGCAAATCTCTCCGAGCAGATCAAAGAGTAATAAATCTCCATCGTTAATTTTGAAAGTTAGGCGAGCAAGTTTATCGTTTAGATATTTTACGGCCGATTGGGTAACTCTCTTATTACAATATCTTGTAATACGTACAGTTTCTTGTCGAATTACAAAATGTATCAACGTCGTTTATTCTCATCCCATTGCCGCGGGAATATTTAACCAGGCTGCTATAGTGTTTTACCGTCTATCGACTATCGACTATCAATGATTGAATCAGGAGGGGAAAGGGAGCGAGAAAGAGAGAGAAAGAAAGAGGCTCTAAGCCTCTATCGAACGCCAGCTTATAGACAACACGCGATACGAGCTTGGCTTGTCCAATCCTCTCTCGAACATCCTCACTGCGCACCTCGATTGTACATCAATGTCTCGCCGCCGTGGCTCGCAATTGTGCTCGAGCAATGTTTCTGTCTTGCAGTTGGGTGCTTCGATTTGTCGTTCGCACCGCTTTCCGGACCGTGATAACTCCGCCGAAGGAAAAAAAACATCGGCGTTTAAAATTAATAATCGATTTTCGTTCATTCGGTATGTAATTAGAAAACAAAAGATTCGCAAAATTCATATCGGTATGGTGTTCAAATTGACTCACGTCATTTATACGACGCAGGTATTTTTTATTTATATTCATTTCGTTTCTTCTTTTATTCCCAATTTTCTATATATTTAATATTTTGTAATATTTATCGCATCTTTTATCAAACTTTTTGTGTAATATAAATTTTTATTAAGAAATTGTTACTGATATCTTATCGAATTAAATATTTATTGTTAATGTTTTTTTACTATATGTTTGTATGTGAAATTTGTTTATAATTATAATTATATTAATTATAATTATATAAACTTGTTAATTATAATTATACTTGTATGATTAATTTAAATTTAATTTTATAAGTTATTATATATTATATATTATATATTATTATATACGCGAATATATTTGCTCCTTTTATTTTCTTAATATTTACAAAATTACTTTTATGATATCTTATATTTTTTCATGTTTTTTATTTATTATATAGATTCTGTTATCATATAATTATGACATTACTTATAGATGTGTGATTTTTTGTTGCAGAGCTCCTTCGGATGTAGCAGTTTCGCAGAATTGCTGAGTGGTCCTTATTCAGACCCTGCGGATGCCGGAAGCTTGCCTGAGGAGCTGGATCCCTTTCCGGAGTTGCAGCTCGGAAATCCGCAAGGCGTATCTTCGGTCGATGAGTCTGCTCAGTCTCACCAAAGTGTACACCATCAACAGCCATCGCAACCACCACCACCACCACCACCTCTCCCCGAGGACATCCAAACCGAGTCTCTTAGGTATGCAATTTTCCATATCCATTTTCATATTTTTAACATTGATAATCTTAATTTTTACAAGAGTTCTTTCCAACTAATATAACGAGAAAACTATTTATATTATATCATTAATATTATCAAAATAATTTGAATAATAGAACTTTATGATCACGGAATCTATATAAAATGCGATATATATTTTTGTTCGCAGTCCTACACCCTTGCCGAGCTTCCAGGAGACCTATACAGTGCAGCGATATACCAGACAGGAACTCCAGAGTCTTGGCATCAAGATGGATGATGAATGTTACGATACCCCAGTATATCCTTGCACCACCACTCACTATCCGACTGAATTCCCGGCTACAGTATCCTATCACCAGCAGCAACAGCCGCAGCAGCAGCATCCTCATCATCATCCGTCGCACCATCAACAACAGGCTCCGCATCATCATCAAAGTTACTTTCCTACGGAATCGGCGCCCACTCCGGCAACGGCAGTCGTTCCACCCTCGAATCATCGACAGGATCCATCTTATGGTGTGGCTGTCACCGTGCCTATGGTTTACGGGGCACCGTCAGCCATCGTCACCACTCCCGTAGCTCCTACTGATCTCTGTCCCAATGTCGACGCTAACGTTGTAATTGGCACCACTAGGTCGCGAAGGCCGTCGCTGCCTACTCAGAGATCAGAGTCGGCAAGGTAAGATTCTCCACGAAATAATTATAATAAATAACTTCACGTCTCATTACTCCTCGTTTAAATTAACATTTTAATGTGAAAGAAATGAGACTCTTTCACACATTACTTTAATTAAAAATTATATTATTGTTAGTCATAATTTTAATTGTCGAATCAAATATATTTAAAGAATCCGGAGCAAATGTATTTAATATATTTATAATTAAATTTTAAAATAAAAAAATATATTTTCAAATTTATACGACAGATTCTTTACTATTCTATTGTAAATATTGGAAAACATTTTCGCTACTGCCGATCATATGACACGTTTCACGAGGACACGAGACGCGACAGTTTTCGGAGAATCCCTGTTCTGATTAGCGACGGGTTATAGATCAATGCGCGTCCTGTATCGTGTTAACAGTAGTGGGAGCACCGAGTCTCCGAAGCCGCGCGGCAGCGGTGGCACCGCGGGCTCCACCGTCAGTTCGCCGTCACCCGGAAGCGGTACCAGTGGAGAACGCGCGCCCCCGAGCCCGAGTCAGCTCTGCGCTGTGTGCGGCGACACCGCGGCCTGTCAACATTATGGCGTGCGTACATGCGAGGGTTGCAAGGGCTTCTTCAAGAGGACCGTGCAGAAGGGCTCCAAGTACGTGTGCTTGGCCGACAAAGCCTGTCCGGTGGACAAGCGCCGACGAAATCGCTGCCAGTTCTGCCGGTTCCAGAAGTGCCTGATGGTCGGCATGGTCAAGGAGGTAAGTAATGACGCTGCGTTGCACGAAATAATTGTGAAAAATGTCTTTTTCTCAAATCTATCAATTTATATTGAGTTTAAAAATAAGTGTGATAAAGTAATAAATTCTCGCAATGATTAATTCAATTAGTTTTGCCAAAGTTACTTCTGAGATTTAAAGCCTACTTTGAAAGATAGTGAGAAAAATTGTCACAAACGGATAAATAGAATTAATAATTGTATTATTTAATTGTTGTTCAGGTTGTTAGAACAGATTCTCTGAAAGGTCGGCGAGGCAGATTGCCTTCAAAGCCCAAGTCACCGCAGGAATCTCCACCGAGTCCACCAGTTTCCTTGATTACGGCTCTGGTTCGTGCGCATTTGGATACAACGCCGGACAAGGCGAGTCTCGATTACTCGCAATACCAACCACCGAGACCGGGCGACCCCCCGATGACCGAAGCCGAGAAGATTCAACAATTCTACAATCTGTTGACTACCTCGATCGACGTCATTCGTAACTTTGCCGATAAAATCCCCGGATTTACGGATCTAGTGAAGGAAGATCAGGTGAGTGATCACTTATAAGATAATTCAATGATAAATAAGATAACTCAAGGAGACATAAAAAAACTTTAGAGAATTTAAAAATTGATAGTTTCTTAAAAAAGAAAAAGAAAGAAAACTTTCTGATTATAGAATTTTTACACTTTCGCAATTTTTCATTCGATTTAATTGCTGATTCTTCACGGTTTCTTTTTTTTTTGTCGTCGGAATATATTTTATACTCATATATATCATATATAAGTCGGTGAAATATCGACTTTTAGGCGATACCCATTGGGAACTAGCGGTTATAAAGATCGATAGCTCATACATTTTCTAAAAGGTCAATCTTGACGAGCTTTTGACGAGCGGTTGACTAGTGAACTGCTCGCGAAACGAATAGATATTAATTTGTTGTTAATATATCATTAAAATTAGCAAGAAGATTTTACCTCAGATTATATCTAAATCAAACTATAAATATAATTATCATTCTTTTATAAGTGTAATTTGATAACGTAAATGATAAAACGGTTCGTCTTGATCATGGTGATCTTGATTAATCCCCCCCCCCTCTCTCTCTCTCTGAATTTTATTGACAGACGCATACTAATAATTTCGCGATTAATCTGATTCCAGGAATTGCTCTTTCAATCAGCTAGCTTGGAACTGTTCGTGCTCAGGTTGGCGTACCGCACGCATCCGGATGATACGAAGCTGGTGTTCTGTAACGGCGTAGTCCTGGCGTTGGAACAGTGTCAGCGTAGTTTCGGCGAATGGCTGCACAGCATTCTCGACTTCTGTAAAGCCCTTCACTTCTTGGAGATCGACATCAGCGCCTTCGCCTGCCTGTGCGCTCTCACCCTCGTCACTGGTCAGTAGTATATTCGTTTTTGATGCGCTCACACTCTTTATTATATTATTAATTAAACAATCGAGTATAGATATTGCCACATTTATAATAAAAAATATAATAATCGCTATTACTATAAATATTAATTGTACAATGATTGTTAATATTAATTGTATAGTAATTTGTATATCAATTTGCAATTTTAATGACAATCGCTTTAACGGCACTTTCAATATCCCTTCACTCTGTTCACCTCACTTGCATTCTGGATATACCGACCTGTCTATGAGATAAATAATTAATCCGTCGAATCAATTAATTATTGATGTTCCGACGAAAGGAACGACGATGCTCCGTGTTTTGCACGCGATCTATTGGCAACCAGACATGCAGGTGTGCGGTTTATAGGCGCGTTCAGTCGCAGTTTCCATGTTTAGATAGCTATGTCTCGAAAGTCGCGTGACTGATATTATTATACTTTAATTGATCAGTATTTCTTAATCTCGTAAATGTTAATGATACCACAATTAAATCTCAAATTGTACTATAAGATCAATACCAGCAAGTTTTTTATAAAACATAAAATTCTGTTTTTATCTTGTAGAGATTTTCACAATTTAATTTGCGACACATTATAATTTTCGAATAATCGATAATAATGACGTCACTCAAGTTTCGTTTGTAAAATTTCAGAGAGATACGGATTAAAGGAGCCGCAGCGCATGGAACAGTTACAGATGAAGATCGTCTCATCTTTGCGCGACCACGTGACTTACAACGCCGAGGCGCAGAGAAAATCGCAGTACCTGTCTTATTTACTAGGCAAGATACCAGAGCTGAGGAGTCTCTCGGTCCAGGGTCTCCAGCGAATCTTCTACCTGAAGCTGGAGGATCTGGTGCCGGCGCCGCCTCTGATCGAGACAATGTTTGTCGGTAGTCTGCCCTTTTAAACCGAGCCGAGCATAGTCTATGGCTCGTCAGCACATAGAACAATTACTTTCTCAGAAACCCGTGCGGTTGCGTTATCTTCGTTCTAATTGCATCCTTCTTAGTTCATATTACTACACGTAGCTTTATTCTCTTCTTGCGTGTAACTTCTCGCGCGGTCTCGCAGGACATTGCGATTCTCGACGAAGCCTTAGTTGACATCTTCTCGTGAAGAGTATTATGAAGAGTTCGTCGAGCAGGAAGAGCAAAGAGAACCATTGCTGATCGTACGAACGAGCGCGAAAATTATCCGTGCAAATTCAAGGCGACCGGTAAACTTAAGAAAAAGTTTTACGCATGTATGTGCGAGTGAATGTGTATATGCGTGAATAAGCAAGCGTGTCTATCATGTGCGAATGCGAATGTACAGAATGCATGGACGCAGATCTCTGCATGCGCGACGAGTGGCGGGCGTCGAAGACGTCGCCGTTACTATTAGTAGTAAGCTACTAATTACTAATTATTATTGCTGACGAGTGACTCGGCGCAAGCGGAAAGTGGGCGTGAGGCGAGTCGCGAGGCGGTTTCGCTATTCTCCCTCTTCTAGCCTGTAGCAGATTTCGTGCGGACTCGGATGCGAACGAAAGGGGAGAATTCCTCTCTCTGAGACAGAAAGATTTTCCGCGCGAAGAACGCGCATTTTTCTCACTTTTCTATCTAGTTTGTACGAGACTCTCCTTGCCTCGCCTCGCCTCGTCGTTCCCGCGACTAACGCGCGACCCCTCACTTCTCGAACATCTCGGTAATATCTTCGGCAATACCTTGCCCGTCGCTGGAAAACGCATCGGCGATTCGCAACATATCAGAGCAACGGCGAGGAGAGCGGATGACGCTTTCCCGTCTTGACAGTAGACGTAGGATGTGACTGTCAGTTACGCCCTCGACGGCCGGACGATGCCGAGTGCAAATGCATCGATTGATTATCCAAACGCGTATAAAAAATTGATTGATGCAATTCTACGTCGAATTAAATATATATATGTGTGTATATATATTTATTATTTCTCCTTTTCTTGTTTTATATCATAGTCATATCTGTCCTAATAATGTGCGCTTTGGATTCAAGTCAAATTAGTGGATCGAGCGCGACAAAGAATATCGAATGAGAAACTAATTGATAGAAACTGGAGTGTGAGAATTAACTGTGAAGTTCATGTGCATTCAGCGGATTGCAACGCATGTTTCTTGGATATTTATGATAATGAAAAATGAGTTTAGAAACGCGATGAGCTATTATTTTATGAGTTTAAGGGAGAACCTTTTAGATTGTGAACTATACTAGATAGATTTCAATCGTAGTATTTTTATAGATACTTTTTACACATTTTATATACATCAGTCTTTAAGGAGATTATCAAGAATTCAACAAATATATATTTCAGATATTAATTAAATCGTAAATATTTACTACACACTTTTACAAGCATTTTACACAACTAGATCCATCCTAGTAATTTCCAATTGCATAGCTTCGCTATATAAATTATTAATTAACGGAAAAAGTTTAACTTTCAATTCGCACCTTTCAATTCAATCGCATATTTTGATATTGAAATTAGAATAATTTCTACAAATGGATTTTACAGTTTTAAAAGTTTAGTTCACAGACTTGATTTAAATAATTTCGCTGGGAACTTTAATAGATTTCTTGATTCGTGGAGTTTTTTTTCTCGCAATGCACTCATTATCAAACTCGGCATCGTCAGTGCCATTGGGGCGTTGTCTAAGGCGCGTGATCGATATCGATCGATTCTTTACCACTATTCTTGCGTTTATGTGATTTTAGAGAGCTAAGGCGAACAACCACGAGCCCACCTCGTTCGTTTAAGAAAAAGATAGAGAGAAAGAAAGAAATAAACGGAGAGAAAGAGAGAGAGAATGAGAGTGAGAGTGAAAGAGAAGAAAAAGTTAATTCAACACGATGGCGAGGCGGGCTCGGCTTAAAGTTACCTATTACGTTATGACATTTACTTTTAATCAAACTAACGTAGTGTCCTATTTATATACGTATAACGCGCCGCTACTACTACTTAACTACTACACAACTACTTTACTATACCGTTATACTTATTACTACTCATTAATAGCGTTATTATTCTATGACGTTACTACCACTACTACCACTGTTACCAGCGTTACCTTTACTACCACTTTGTGTTACCATTGTCTCGCTACAATAAGCTTCACCATCGCCGTCGTCGTTGTCGTCGTTTTAAAACGTCCTTCATCGCACCAGTGCCCTTCTCGATTGACAACAGACGAAAGAGAATGCTAAGAAGGCATCCTCGCTTCCAAGATTATCGGCACGCATCTCTGTTTTTGATGTATCTTGGTATTTTACTCATATTCAAGTACACCGTAAGACAAAGTAAGATTGCAGATATGGAATAATTTTGCATTGCAGCGAAAAAAGATTTGATCATTATTTTAATGTTAAAATCTTAAAGAGAAGTACGCACAAGAATTTTCTCTCTTTTTCTTTTAAGATATATTATTTTATTTAAAAAAATTGTATTAAAAATTAGTAACTTTTTTCTCTCTCTCTCTTTTGTCTTTTGCCATCATTTTAATAATGGACATATAATTCTACTTTTATTTTAGATTAAATAAATATATTGAGTTTTCCTTTTTAGTTTTCGAGATAATATCCACGAAAATAATAATAAATTCCAGGTTGAATTCTTATATAAAGACTTACTGCAATTTTCTTAGATTCTATTAGATGGTTCTAAAAATCTGTTTTTGTTCAAGCGCAGTTACTCCTCAATGTAATCTTACGATACACATGTCGCTATCATAAAGCGATCCAAACTTCGTAAACACAGCAAATCAGGCATTGTTTTCACACCATGATCCATACAAACACATACAAGCAAACATAAACACACACATTTACACAGAAATTACATTAATTACCTGTACGTGCACAATAGATATGATAATTACGTGTGTATATGTTAATCTAAAGTCGTATGTATCCGCAAATGATTGACGTCTCGTGGAATGGGCAGAATCGATATCCAGATCAATTTTGCCTTTTTAATAATTATTTTATAATTGTGAATCTTTGAATTAATGTCTTTTATATTTGTTTAGCAATTAGTTGCGTCATATTTTTAATGCGTGATCTCTTGACTTATTTTGCGCATACAGCAAAGTACACAGAATAAGTCAAATATCTGTGTACAATCGTCGCTAGAAACGGAAATCATTTCTATTTTATCTTCATTCACAACTATTCTAATTCTTTCATAAATTTTTGCGATTTTTCAGATATTTTCTTTTTAATATTAATTAACAATTTCCTTTGCAACCGCGTGTGTGCAAAAAAAAACTCAGGCATATTTTAAGATGAATTTATCAGTTTAAGAATCAGTTGGAGAAAATAAAAATTTTTTCAAAATTATTTTTAAAAAAATTTTTATTTTCTCCAACTTACTACATATGCCAACTTTATATACAGGGTGGTTTAAAAGTCTGGAAACGGTCAATTATCTCCGAAAATAGTGGTCCTGTGGGAAAATGTTTCAGACAAAAGTTGTAGGGTTTTAAGTGACGCATTACACAGTAATATTACTATGATCTTGAAGAGTGTTGTTAAGGTCACGTGAAGTCATCTTAAATTTCTTGAATGGAACTCTCTATTTTTCATTACATATTCTTGTAACTTACCTCGACAGCTTTTCAAAACACTATAATAAAGTATTTTTTCATTGAGTACCTTTCGAATCATGAAACTTGAAATCATTTCTTAATTTTACATAATCCATAAAAAAATCTAGAAAAATATTCATTTTTCGATTATTTTACCTTAATACTTTTATGTACAAAATAATGAGAGGAATCAATTGGTGTAAAGAAAACGCATAGTTGTTTCGAAGAAAAAATATGTAATTTGCAATTAACAATTACATATTTTTTCTTAAAAATAACTATGTGTTTTCTTTACACCAATTGATTCCTCTCATTATTTTGTACATAAAAATATTAAGGTAAGATAATCGAAAAATGAATATTTTACAAGATATTTTACGGTTTATGTAAAATTAAGAAATGATTTCAAGCCTCATAACTCGGAAAGTACTTAATGAAAACTAACTTAATTATAGTGTTTTGGAAAGCTCTCGAGATAAGCTACAAGAATATGTAATAAAAATAGGGGGTTCTATTTAAGAAATTGAAGGTGATCTTGACGTGATCTTAACAACACTCTTCAAGGTCATAGTAATATTACTGTGCAATGCGTCACTTAAAACCCTACAACTTTTGTCTGAAACATTTTCCCACAGGACCACTATTTTCGGAGATAATTGACCGTTTTCATACTTTTAAACCACCCTGTATAAAACATCGTACATTCTTTAAAAATCGTGATCAATAATATTTAATTACCGAGTGCAAATCTATAAAAGAATATTGATCGTGAATAATTAACTCTCTCTCTTTCTCTAGTAATTGTTATATAAATTGTTATTTATTAATAATTATTATAAAAGAATGATTTCCAATAGCAAATAGATTCATCATAATCATTTTTAACACAACATAAAGGAAATTTCCTTTTTTGTTTTGTAATATTACTATGTAATGTTATTAAATTAAATTTTTATTTAATTTTAATATTGATTTATACATTCATTAATTTTAATATTGATTTATATATTCATATTGATCAATATATTCATTCTTGAAAAATGCATTAGAGAAGAAAAGATATTCAGAATATTTTATATAAATTACGTGCTCTAATATACTTATCACATATAGCAAGCGCAATTGTTACTATAGATAATATTAACGTGACAGCTCTTAAATGGCATGCGTGATGTCATGTGTGTATTAAATATTAGCGATATGATGACAATGAATGATATAGTCAATTCAGTTAATATTTCAATTACTCTTTCTACAAAGAAATTAATAATTTCCGTTTCTAGCGCGTAAAATTTGATTTCGTTGTAAAAATACAGATATTCAATGAACAGGGTCCATGATTTCCAAAATTGCCACAAAGAATATTTCTCCGTGTATCGAATGATTCGTTAATAGTACGTCCACGTTTGCGGATAAATACGTGTGCAAGTGTTCAAAAGACAAAATGCCCGGTAAGAATGCAAGGTAAACAGGATCTGAGGGTGCAATGGCTCGGGCAACCCTTGCGATCGAAATTAGGATAATACAAGCCAGAGCGTCGATATCATTTCCTCATTCGAGGATCGTGTAAAGGGCACAAAATTTCGAAAGCGTTAGTTTGAAGGAAACTGATTCGCCCTGCAAAACTGATAGCAATAAGGTAGGAAAATTCTTGTTTAAAATATGCCAAATGCCATTGGTGCCAATGTTCTGTGAGGATATTTTGTAATGTGAGAAATAAGATTATAATTCTATCGTGATTGAAGAACTCTATGTGTAATTCTAAATGTAAAATCTTACCTTTAGAATTTCTAAAAATGAACATTTTTCGACAAAAGCCTTTTAACATAGCTATGAGAGAGTATAACAAATATTTTTAGGCATATAGGAACAATATTATTAGTCGTTGAGCTTGAAATATTTACAAAATAATGGCTTTTTGGTAAATATAAATGTTTTCGTCCGTCCATTGCGAAAATAAGTATTTAATAATGGACTAGATATGTATAGCCAAAGAAAATATTCCAGGAGATAAAGATGACAAAAATAAATAATTTGTGGTGTTAATGATAAAAAAAATGAAGCAATACATTGGCATCGATATGCGTGGCATCGATATAACAAAAAACGAAAATTTTCACATTTATAAGAAATGCTTCGGTGCAATTGGGATCCTCGAGAACAAGCGTTTTGCCTGAGATTTGCCTTACTTTCTTCTCATATCAGTCCTCATGTATTAACAGGATCCTCGAATGTAAGGATTGACTTTCTGGTCCACGCGAATAAAGTGTCAAGTTCAGAGAGGAGTTATTGATCGCAGAAAAATCGGGATCGAGATTTCGCAAAAAGCTCGACTAAAATGAAAACCGCAAAGAGAATTTCGGTTTTCGTCAAGGAAAGGAAGATTTTATATTTTTTTTTGTTCCTATATGTATCTTTTTTTAACGAGAGTTTAAGCGAAGATGAAAGCGCGAGACCGATATCTTCTGCTCCTAATCGTGAAAAATCATCTCTGGACTTAGCACTGCGGCGAATTATTTTTTAAGAGAAATTGTCATAAGGAAAACAGGCGAGAGAGAAGGAAATGTGAAAGAAAGGAGAAGAGGAGGAGGACAAGATCGGATCGTTTGGGCGTGAACAATAAGTCGTCCTCACGACGAAACGAACGAAATCGTCCCAATGTTTGTTGTTTAAACTGATTATCTGTCATTATTGTAACAAAATAACAGTCAATTCCGCTAGGTGTAAATCTATCCCCTTCTCCCCGTTTCATCGATGTATACAATAAATGTTCGATCAACAGATTATTTTCAAATTCACTCCGAAATTTTGTTAATAAATTATTTCGATCGATGTCGCAACACTGAGTTTATCTATTGCTGATTCGTAAAACGACAGATGTTCATGTACAGGGTGGAAACAATATGGAACTTGTCGCACAGTTCTTCATCAAAATGATGGAAAGGTAATTACAGTTAGAAAGGAAACATGTCACATATACAAATGCACTACATAAATTTCTAAGATTTATGTTAGTATATTACATCTAAGATTTATATATATATACATATAGATTTCTATTTATTAAATTTCTTAAATAAATTCCAGATTAGTTTTTCATAGCGCTTTCTTCATGCACAAATTATTAGACTTCCTCTATATCATTTTGAAGAAGAACTAATTATTTTAACATGTCATTTGAATTTTTTCTCAAAATTGTGTAGAGTAATTTTTTTAATCTGTGCATTGTAGAAATTCTTCTCACTTTTATAATCACACTAAGAGAAACATGTATCCTTTATTAAGATAAAAATTAAAAAAAAACTAAAGTTAACTGTAAAAATCATAGTTAACTATATCTTTAAATCGAAATAAACATGAACATAATTAATTGTTTTATAAATATTAACTTTTTGCAAATAATAGAACAATTTTCTCACTACACATTTTTCAATATCTGTGAGTTTAATATCATCGTAAAAACTTCCAACTTGAAATCTAATAAATGTTATAGTCTTTATATTAATAAATATCTTGTTTCGATAAATTAATTAAACAAAATAAATTTATTTTAATAAAACATTAATTAAACTTTTTTTAAATTACGAAATTTTGTACTTCTTAATTTCTCACTGCTTTACTCTATTGTATGAATGTCCGCACCCATACACATACATGCTCGGCCAAAAAAACGCGTTTATAAATGTATGACAAATGTATTTTGACACGCGCTTAATATATATATATATGCACCGTGCAGAGAGAGAGAAAGAGAGAGAGAGAGAAAAATGAGCGTTGTACCGAAAATAAATCCACTAAATTAATGCACACAAACATGTACACACATAACCAAAGAGACAATGTGAATAGCAGCCAACAAACGTCCATATAAATGTTGTAAGAAGATTCAGACTAAAAAAACATTAGATCTTTTGATAGATCGATCTTTCTTCCCCCTCTCCTTTTTTATATGCTACATATTATGCAAATGATTGAATGCATTAATCATAAATTAATGAAAGGGAAAGCCGATGAAAGCGACGAATATATCGATGAAAATATCGATAGCCATGCGAATTGAGGATAAGGTGATAATTAATTGCATCGCGAGATTATGTGATCTCGCTATGCGATTATGCGATTGATACATGAGAGATAAAGATAGAGAGAAAGTATGCAACAGATGTAACTTGTGCGGCTGGCAATATAAAATATCGCGAGAGAAAAATATTTGGCGACAAGTTTTTCATCTATACGATACGTCGATCGTCGGATAGCGTAATATGTCACCTGTGTAATATCGTACTCGATGTTAACACACATATATATATATATATATATACACACACACACATATGTGCGCGCACATTCATAACACCTTCTTTCCGGCCTGATTCGTTTTTTAATTCTGTGCCGAGCCGTAACACAAATTTCCTCTCGCTTGGAATAATATATAAATATATAAAATGAAAATAATATATATAAATATATAAATATACAGAGAGATATATACAAATAAATTGAATATATATATTATATATATACATAAATAAATATATATACATATATACACATATAAATATATATATATATATATTACTTTCGATATAAATGACGAAGGGAGGCAGTTCAAAGGCAAGACGCGAGAACAAAAAAATTATAATGATTATATTTTATAAATAAAAAAATTGACATGTGATATAGATGGTAAGGCAGGCGAGAATGCGTTGCGATGCATTACGAAAGCAAATGTATTCTGTATATCGTTTCATTAAATCTACTAAAACGATCGGTCGGCTAATTTTTCGCGCCCTTTCTACAAAATCCCCTCACTCTCCTACCGTTTCTTTTGCCTGTCTATAAAAATTGGAAATGCATCCGACATCATTTTAGTTCAAGGACAACTTTTTACGTTAATCCATTCTACAAAGGACAGTTTTGCGCATCTGGTCATAGCTCTAATACCGGTTTTAGAATTTACATACGCGAAAAATCGAAATCCAGACATTGATGTTGTTTTAATTGTAATAAATAAATTGTAAATTCTTTATACAAGCGTTGTACCGATAATAAATTAATCTGGATAATTGCAAATGATAATACTGATTGTTACTAATATTAATGTATATGAAATATATAATTACATATGTTTTTTATAATATTTATGACAGATTTTTTTTGTAATAATTATATCAACGTTATCAATAATACAATTCTAAAATTCTCATAAATATATATGTTAACTTGAAATATTCTTAGATATAATATTTATGACAGATGTTTTTTATAATAATTATATCAATGTTATTAATAACAGAATTTTAAAATTCTCATAAATATATATATCAACTTGAAATATTCTTAGAAATAAGTCCATATATATATCTAGTTAATTTATACGTATATATTAAGTTATATGCATTATTGCTTATAAATTACTTTTTTTTTGAAAATTTGTTTTTTATACATGTTTAGAAAAAGATATTCAAGTAAGAATTTAACATGTTTAGAAAAAGTTATTCAAGTAAGAATTTAAAGAACTAAAAATTTATTTATTCTTAATTTCAATATTAAATTAATTTAATCATCAATATTAAATTTGAATATTAATATAATTTCGATATTAATATTGAAAAATAAACTAAGTCTAATAATAAGTAAAAGAAAAAAATTAGTATTGCGCAGTAATATATACATACATACAATATATATATTGCACAATATTTGCAATCTTGTAGCAACATACCTGTAATGTGTCTAATCTTTCTACGTTGTACTAGTTGAAATAATGTGAATATGCGTAACTCACACATACATCTTCATCTGTAAAGAAATTATAATCATCACGTAATATTTTATTATATACATGGAGATATAAATCTGAGATATATGCAACATATATATTTTTTCTATAATATTTTTTATAAGATGAACTATACAAAGTATAATAATAACCTATACAGTGAAATTAGCCCTTGTACTTGCAATAGATTGATTCGCAGCAGATAAAAGGGAATAGTCCGACATTTTAGCTTCCGGAATAGCGTCAGATATAGTATATCAGCTAATATCAGGTATATCTAGTGTAAATTTCTAGAAATTTCTCAATCATCAATGTTTAACAATAACTCACCGTAAAATGTGTATTTGTACAGCAAACATTATAACAACATCGGACGTTTGTAAATTGAGCACGTATTCGCGAAAACGACACTTGCACGGAAGATCGAAGGGACCGCGACTTACTTGGCGCATCTCAAATCAAAAGACCCACCGACATAACGGTTTAATCTTGCGTACAGACGCGCGACCAATGAGGTTGCTGGCGAGCGGTGCCAGGTGACGCGCGCATCAGCTGACGCATGCGCGCTGCCCGTCAGTAGCGCGCCTCGACAAAGTAGTTCGCGCTCGGGAAAACACGACACGATCGTGCTGGAAAAATACGACGATAGCTCCGCTCCCGGAACCGTCATCGCGTCGATTCCGCCTCGTTCTTCGCGACCAGGTCTCGTTTTCACCGGGTACTCGCTTCCTGCGTAGATCCGGGCACGTGAATGTCAAAGGGTGCGGATATCACTGCGCCGCACGTTGTGTGCAAAGGAAGCTTACGCGAGGAGCGAGAGAGAGAGTGAGAGAGGACGATCAATCGCGCCGCGGATCTCGAGGGCGAGAAGGAGAGGGAGAAGAACAGGCCGCCAGCACAGGAAGTGGGTGTGCAGGGTAGGGGGAAAGTCGAAGGCAGTTGAGTCGGTGGTGGCTACATGTGGATATCCGCCGGTTGCGCCGAGAACTTTCGTATCGCGGAACAGGCGTAAACTATATATATATATACACATCTCGCGGCGAGATCGCGGGACTCGTGAACGAATTGCGCCGAGAACGATATCGATTTGCCGTCAGCCATGCAGATGGATCCAACGACGTTGCAGCTGATCCAATTCCTCGAGAGGACCGTCTCGTCGGGTAAGCGTCTCGAGCCATTCCATCGCCGTCGTCGGCAACGTCTCGCGTAAACCGGCCCGCGCGATTTTCCCGGGAGCTTCCGGGATCCCGGGAAACGCGACGCGCCCAACGTCGATCTCGAGGAGGCGATCGCCCGAGGTCCGGAGCAACGCGTCGCGATCCCCGCTCGGAAAACTCTCGTCCGCGCAACGTGCTCGCTCGCCGTCCTCGGGATCACGGGCTTCCCCGTGATCCCCCGACCCCGCGAGCACCCGTCGTCCTTGTCCGGACGAGACGGCGAGCCGTCTCGCACGCGTTTAGGCGCGATATCGCGCCCCGTCGTGCTGTTGCTAGGCGCTTTGTTCGGCGCCGGAAAAGTATTGTCTCGTTGGACGGTTGCTCGCGGCTCGCGACACGAAGCGCCTTCCGAGCGACGTTCTCTAACCTACAATTTCTCGTTTCTTACTGCGCACGTGATTAATACGTCCTCGCCTTTGCTTTTCAGATAAGAACGAGCTCCTGGCAGCGCAGACTTTTCTGCAGCATGCGGCCGACTCCAATCTCGTGAGTAGCCGAAACGATCGATCGGAATGATCGTCAGGAAGAACTTGCCTAATATCTTGTTTGTGCCTTTCTTTCAGCATGAATTCGTGCAACGACTCAGCGCCGTGCTGGTCACAGTCGGCGCGAGCCCCGTGGCCCGCATGGCAGCGGGTCTACAGCTCAAGAACCAACTTACCTCCAAGGATCCCGAGATGAAGTTCCAGTACCAGCAGCGCTGGCTCACTATCCCTGCTGAGACCAGGGATTATATCAAGAAAAATGTAAGATATTATTCCTATATCACATGCTGTATTATTAATATTTCAATCTATCGTCTTTTTTTATCGAGCAGATGGTATTTCATCTTTGTCTGAAATTACAAAATAATATTTATAGGATTTATTTATCTCCGATCTCAGGAACCTGTGTAAGAAAATGTTTCACTCTTTTTATCTTTTTGTTATCTTCATTTTTATATATGTATGTTTATCTTTCTGCTTAAGATAATCTGAAATAGGATAGAAACTCTCTCGTGTGTGAATATCTGGAATATTTTTCTCTGTATATGTGGATATCTGGAATATTTAACTGTATTTGTTAGAGACTTATTACACTGCGTATTAAGAAATAAAATTTTATAGCGCGTCAAACTCCTAAAACATGTCTCATCCTTTATATGACAAATATGTGGGATATTTATATTTGCAGATTTTAGGAGCGTTAGGAACAGAAAACAATAGGCCAAGTTCTGCGGCGCAATGCGTCGCTTACGTTGCTGTTGCCGAATTGCCTGTGGGACAATGGAGCGAATTAATTCCATTGTTAGTCAATAATGTTGTCAACCCGTCCAGTACCGAAATGATGAAAGAGGCCACTTTAGAAACTATTGGATATATCTGTCAGGAGATTGAAAGTGAAGTGCTGGTATCGCAATCAAATGAAATTCTCACTGCTATCATTCACGGTATGAAGGGTTCTAGTACATCAAATCATGTTCGACTAGCAGCGACAAGCGCCTTGTATAATTCTCTAGAATTTACTAAAGGAAATTTTGAGAAGGAGGTTAGTATTGGGCATATATTATTATATTATATTATATTATAATTACCATATAATTTGTGATAACTATTGTTTTGATATTTTAATCATACTTACAGACAGAACGAAACTTTATAATGGAAGTTGTGTGCGAGGCCACTCAGTCCACCAATACTCAGATCAGAGTGGCTGCGTTACAATGTCTTGTGAAAATTATGTCATTGTATTATCAATACATGGAACCATATATGGCTCCTGCACTGTTTCCTGTAAGTTTCTATTCGATTAATTTATCCAGAAGACAATTACATTAGATTACATTATACAATTACATTATATTAGATGATATTGAAAGTAAAAGAAAAGAAAGATATTTTATTTAGTTAATAAAGTTGTCTTATTTTTCTTTCGAAAAATAGCTTTGAGTTTCCAAGTTATCATCTTTCTGTAACGTATATGTAAAATTATTGATAAATTTTTTTGCAGATTACTTTAGAAGCTATGAAATCCGACATTGATGAAGTGGCACTTCAGGGAATAGAATTCTGGTCGAACGTATCTGACGAAGAAGTTGACTTATCGATGGAAGAAGGAGAGGCATCGGAAGGAGGTCGCCCGCCGTTAAAAGTCTCGCGACATTATGCTAAAGGAGCTTTACAATATCTTGTACCGGTATTGATGAAAAAATTGACCAAGCAAGAGGAGTTCGATGATGAGGACGATTGGAATCCCTCAAAAGCCGCCGGAGTATGCTTGATGCTACTTTCCAGTTGCTGCGAGGAATCCATCGTTCCATTCGTTCTTCCCTTCGTCAAGGACAACATTAAGAGTCCCGACTGGAGGTACAGGGATGCAGCTCTCATGGCGTTTGGTTCGATTCTCGGTGGTTTAGAACCTGCCACATTGAAACCATTAGTGGAGCAGGCTATGCCTACTCTTATTGAGCTGATGTACGATAGCAGTGTGGTCGTTCGGGATACTGCAGCATGGACATTCGGCCGTATATGTGAGATGATTCCAGATGCCGCAATCAATGAAACCTATCTGAAACCACTATTGGAATCCTTGGTGAATGGATTGAAAGCCGAACCGCGTGTCGCTGCCAATGTATGCTGGGCATTTACAGGATTAGCAGAGGCAAGTTACGAATCTGCTGAAATGAGCGAAGATGCCACTCAGCCAGAAACATATTGCATGTCACAGTACTTCGATTTTATTATTCAACGACTCTTGGAAACAACGGATAGGCCAGATGGGGCTCAAGCAAATCTAAGATCTGCTGCTTATGAGGCTCTGATGGAGATGGTGAAGAATTCACCACGCGACTGTTATGTAACTGTACAGAAGACTACAATGGTGATACTTGAGCGATTGCAGCAAGTATTACAAATGGAGTCGCATATACAAAGCCATTCTGATCGCGCCCAATACAATGATCTGCAATCGCTGCTCTGTGCAACTTTGCAGTCCGTATTACGTAAAGTCACTCCAGAGGATGCACCACAGATATCCGATGTGATAATGACCGCTTTGCTATCCATGTTCAATTCGAATTCGTGTAAGTCAGGCGGTGTCCAAGAAGATGCGCTTATGGCGGTCTCGACTCTGGTTGAAGTATTGGGTGAAGGCTTTCTAAAGTACATGGAAGCATTTAAACCTTACCTTTGTCTTGGTTTGAAAAATTACGCCGAGTACCAGGTGTGCTGTGCTGCGGTCGGTCTTACTGGTGATATCTGTCGCGCACTGAAGAGCAAAATGTTACCTTACTGCGATGAAATCATGACGCTGTTGCTCGAAAATCTCAGCAACAACGCCGTCCATCGATCGGTTAAACCGCAGATCTTCTCGGCTTTTGGCGACATCGCCATGAGTATTGGGCCAGAGTTTAAGAAATATTTAGACGTCGTATTGCAGACACTAGTACAAGCGTCGCAGGCTAACGTGGATAGAAGCGACTATGATATGATCGATTATTTGAATGAGTTGCGCGAGGGCGTACTCGAAGCTTATACTGGCATCGTCCAGGGTCTCCGCGGTGATGCAAACAATTGTCCAGATGTTGCTATCTCTCTCATCGAGCCGCACGTGCCGTTTATTATACAATTCATCACTTCGATAGCACAGGACCGCGAGCATTCTGACGGCAATGTGTCAGCTGCAGTGGGCCTACTGGGTGATCTCGTAATGGTGTTTGGAGTCAAATTGTTGCCCATGGTGGAAACTGACCCGCTTAACGAGCTGTTGGCTAAGGGTAGGAAATCGCGAACTCACAAAACTAAACAGCTGGCGACTTGGGCTGCGAAGGAGATTCGGAAGCTCAAGAATCTCGCCAACGCTACGTCCAGTTGGTGAGTACTGTCTCTCATTACATTCTTTTAAAATCTAAACGCCGTTTAATTACTCGTCGCAATGATCTCGATGCAATTTGAAATCATTTTAACGGGCAATGCACTAACACCGTATTTTATTTTGAGTTTGTTCTCCAACTCGTATTTCAGTTTCGTTATTTCATTTAGAGCGACGAAGTTCATCTGGTTACTTTTGCTGCTCCTTTCGCGTTTTTTCGCGCTCCTTTCTTCATCTTTATCATGCACATTATCGTACATACTTCGATATTATGAAGTTTAACGAACGAGTTTTTCGCAACGGAGATAGGTGATAATTAGGATAGGACGAAAGAAAGAAGGGGGAGGAGGGCAGAAGAGAGATAGAGTGAGAGAGAGAAAGAGAGAGAGAGAAAGTGCGCGCACATGAGTATATGATTCAAGAATTGTTTGATATTGACAGAAATGCTACTTTCCGTTGTAGCGTTATTTTCTGTTTCTCGGATATTCTGGTACGCGATTTGAAACCCCCTCCCCAAAAGAAAGGGCACCCATGAGCGACGGTGACTGATATTTGGCTCGCTTTTGTTGTTTACAGATCGCCCCACGGTTGTACTGTCGTGCAATTTGATTTGACTAGAAAGCTATCAAACACAATACAAAGACAACAAGATTGGATGGTGCGGATGCGAGTTGATGGATGTGCGTGAGTCCAAAGCGATGATGACGAAATGGAATGATGAGTCTGCACTTGTCCCTATCTGGCGACGGTATTTTATCGATATAATCGGTTGAATGCAGCCCATATGATATGAGAGAAAGGGATTTTAGTGAGAAAGCGAGAGTGAGAATGAGAGAAAAAGAGAGAGAGAGAGAAAGAGAGCACGCGAGACAAAGAGAGAATAAAAAAATAAGTACCTGTCTGCCGGATGCCGACAATGAATGATGAAGAATGCAATGTTGCGGATGAATGAATCAAAACCAAGCGAGAAGTTTGCTGAAATGATTGCAAGTATGCCTGGTACGAATAAATCTGCGGCTTCTATTCGCGTGATTGAGATATTAAACCTCGAGGAGAGAAAGAGGATGACTTCGATGGACGATCACGTGAAAGAAATGAGCAGAAGAAGATGCGAGAGAGTGAGATGCCAAAAGCGCGACAGGAACACCAAGAGAGGTTGGACGGAGAGTATATATATATAGATATATATGTATATGAATGATGGGGAGAGAAAATGAGAGCGAAAGACTCAGGGAGAATTTCTGAAATAAAGTGATAGCATGATAAATACGAGAAAAAATGTATGAAAAATGTAGTAAAATGTATGTATGCATGTTGCGTATATGTGATATGAGAGAGTGGACGTGTGTATGTGTGCGTGTGTATGAGAGTGTATGAGAGTGTTTTATTTACGGCGATTTTCGCCGTTGACTCATTGTAAAGCTCTTGCCGAGCTTCTCAATGATGTGCATCAAATTTTGAATCGCAGTTTACAACTATAAAGCTTAGATTTTACGTATATATAAAAGAGTATCACTTTCCTATGCAGCAGAATGAATGGACAGCAAGGAAGAGAAAGAGAGACTGAATGCGAAAGGTCAGGAAGATTGTAAAACATAAAACTAGATGACCCCTGGTCCGATCGTGCTACGCGAGAATCCGTAATCTGTTGTGTAATAGTATGAGATGATGCGTATGTTACTTTTTCCCCGTATGTGAATGTCTGTTGCTGTTGATTGAAACATTAAAGTTAATATTTTGCTGGCATAAGTGATTTAGTTGTACCGAAGTCCTCGTCCGGCCTGAACGTCCGTAGGAGCAAGTGATATTGAGCGCTCAACAATCCCCAATCTTATCCTATGTCCGCTTTCCTCTTTATCAGTCTTTATAACCGGTCGATATACATGCAACCACTTTAGTAAATCAATGAAATATTTTGCGCGATCACGGTACTCAGGAGTGACGCCGCAGACGAGGAGCTTTGCACTGCCATTTGGAACAACCGCTGCACGGCTTGTCCACATTTTTTAAACACTCGTTCCTTCCTTCCCTGTTCGCGAGACGTCTGGGTCACTCTCGAGGTCTGGGTGAGATCGTCTTCCTGGCTACGCGTTGCCTGTCATTTATCCTTTTTCCCACACGATGAGAGAGTCTCGCGGATCACCGGGACTTTGAGAAATTACCGTGATCGCGTTTAAACAAGCCGAATACTGTTAAACGGGTAATCGATATAGTTTAGTGTCGTAGCTTGGAAAGAAGCGTAGCTTAGAGTAGAAGATCTTTTTCTCCGAACGGAATCACGTTTCGCGTTTGCGGTGAAATCTTCGATTTGAAATCGCGAGGAACCCTTCCACGTTCGACCGGGATGTCTCGAGTACCATGTGGTGTATTTCTACCTCTGCTTATACCGTATCTTTGATGACGAGTAGCCAATGCCGCGAATCATCACCGCGAGTCGTTTTGCGAGAATCATCTAGAGCAGCCTCTTCGCGGATCTGTTTCGAGATACGCGGTCCGCGATTTTTAGCAACATTTTGCGACATAATAACGTGATACGGAATTACGTCACGTCGTCGTCGAGAAACGTGTCTGTGGTAGTGCCATGCATTCCAAATACTTTTGTCAGCGGACATGCCGGACTTTCTTTCGTAATTTGACTATTTTGTAGCGATTTCGTTCGACAAATATATATATATATATTTCTTGTCGCAAATTTTCGGGATGCGTGAAGGAGATAGTGACATAGTATAACGTAGAAGTCTAAGTTTTTTCAATTTAATTAATGCGAGCGTATATGTTTTTGACAAACGTCAGCGCGAAAACGCACACTTCTCAGATACATTTCGCTGGCATTCGCCCGATAATCAAGGCAACGAATGTAGAACGATCACATTGATTGATCTGCATCTTTGTGTCTCCGAAAACTAAAATTCGTGCATCGCACATCAACGATGCATGTTTACAGCACGCACGTGCTTAAACAATTTTTATATTGATGGATTATTTTGCATACAATACGCTTGACGTAATGACGTTTATTATTACAATATCCCGCATAAGTATTGCCACGATATTTCACAATCCGGATTTTTACGAGAAAAATGAATATATATTTTAGATACTCCTCCCCCCCTCTTACTCGTAAATCGCAGAAAAATAATCTGTTCCTATTATTTGTTTATAAGAAATTTATACGCATTAATTCGATTTTTTTTATTTATGTATCTGTTAGGTTCAATAATAATGCTAATAATAATAGTGATAATAACATACTATCTCTTCAACAGATTATGACATATGAATATTGCCAAATTGTAAATAAGCGTAAACAAGCTTTCTAATCATCGATTTGAAATTTATCGAGATAATGTCAAAGTTTAATAACGTGGAAGATATACATATATATTGAAATCGCTTTTCTCTAAGAGAAGGGTAAACTATTTTTCTAAGATGAGATTTTCATAAATTACGGAAAATAAAACTTGTTGCGAAAACAAGAAGACCTTTCCAAACTTGTGGCAATATTTATCCGAGCAATTCTATATCTATTCTAAGCCGATTATATTATTTGTCATATAGCCAGTGATTTTTAAGAGTATGTTGAACATATCTGTAGCGGTTTTTTTTTCTGAATTAATAAATTTCGCCAAATAATACCAAATTTTTACAACACATTTTAAATCTATTAAATAACATATTATTCTCGTATACAAATTTAATCGTCCAAATATTTCGTATATAATCAATATTAATTAATTTTGCTGTAACTTTTTTTTATATTTGTCAAGGAAATCGATTATTTTCGAAATGTGATGCCGAAATTTCGCCGATATTATTTCGTGATGACTTATCATTTTAACATGATTATCATCGATGGCGAATTTTTTTATTACGGTGAACTTTCGATAAGAGAGCGCGAGTATCCTTTTCTTTTATACATTCCACTTAGCGAAAATTAGGTGAAGAGAAAGAGAGAGAGAAAGAGAGAATGAAAGTGAGAGAGACGGAGAGGACAGCGGTGCGTGTGTTTCCGCATCTTGCAAAAAATTCGATCGCTCTTTTTCTAATTTGTGATCGAAAATTTGCAATTTCTGTGTGTGCCGGTCGCCGGAATTCGCAGCTCGTCCTGAATTTACTGAGATAATTTTTTCTTCAAATCAATCTGGTATTGTAATCTGAATTGTAAGCTTACAACGATCTGAAAATCAGTTGTGATTTTAATATTGATTGACTCTGAATTGATATATATTTATCTAGAGTTTTATTAGCATTAACAAAGGAATTTTAAATCTGAGCAAAAGTTGTATGGTTTCAAAAAATGTAATAATTTACTGTATATATTGCTATTGTTTATTTTTTGTTAATAGTATTACATTTATCCATACACTTGCAACCAAAAAAATTAGCCTTGATTTCTTTTTAAAAATTTGGAAAACTGGAACTGAAATTATACAATTTGGTTTGTCAAATAATAAGAAAAAATTTCATAAAACAAAAATAATCTATTTTTTATTAAATTATCTAGATATTTGATAATAAAATTGTTGATTCTTTTTCTTGAGATTTATCGAATGCTAAAAACTATATTTATAATTATGATCTTAATTGTTATTTCCAAATGTATATTAAATATTGTATTAATCTATAATAATAATACTCTGAATCATGTTTAAAAAAAATTATCTCTATGCTGGCGCGAAATTGCCGCGAATTGCGTCGCCGAATTTGTCGAAAAAAAATAAAATAGGGGGAAAAAGATAGAGAGAGAGAAGAAATTAAATGCGAGAGTGAAGTGTGAACTTTCATTGGTGAATGGGTAAATCGAAAATTTTTTGATGCTAGAAACAAGAGAAAACGAAAGGGAGATCGCGAAAGATTAAGTGACGAGATACAAAAGTGACAAGAGATACAAAAAAGAAAAAATAATAGATGTATATGCGACTGTGATTTTTTGAGAGAGACTCTCGTGTGCGAGGGATCGACGTTCTACCCTGAAGAGAGCACGATCCTCGCGATCTTTTGCGATTCTTTTGTCGATCGCAGGGATTTCTGACGGACGATCCTGATTTAGCATATCCTACGATCAAAATCCTTCCTTTTTCCCTCTATCTCGACAACCTGATCGAGCCTGAAACGCACACATCGGGATCGTCGGCAAAGAAAAGCCCGCTTGCGAGTACCGTGCTCCATAAGGCTGGCTTCGCAACTTGTATGGAGATCTTCATCGGACGATTAATTCTTGTTCTGTAGATTAAAAGTTCCTCGATCGATCCTGTAATCAAGAATTTTAAAACTTCTTTTAACAGAGCTTCGGGAGATCCGCGATAAAAGAGATAAGTCTATATATTCCAAACAATTGCATGCCAAAGATTTTTTTCAAAGATAGAAGAATAACAGAAGGGAGGTATTAATTAACTGTAAAAATTATCAGGCTCCGACGCTCTGTAGATTTTCACTGTAAGTCATCGGGAAAAATTTTCCTCGCGCAAAAAATCTACAAAATACATTCTTTGCAATATAATTTCCCGCCGTTAAAAATTCTCATAATGATCTCGAGGAAACGACATGAAACGTCCTTCCTTGCGGCGAAAGGTGTTTGATGCGCGGCGATGGGGATTTCTTGTTAGTTCGCGAAGCCAGCCTAAAACCCATAATAGCACGACAAAGCAACTTATTGACTCTTGTCGACTAATTAGTTGTTTAACCTTTTCATCGTCGAGACTCCTAGAGTGCGTGCGATGCTTACTAGAGCGAACGTACGTGATGAGCGTATTTTACGTAGTATATTTAAAAAAGTCGTGTGCATTACGCTGTATCAGTGATGATGTGCGCTGTGAAGTAAGTGAGAAGCGAAATTTATCAAGGATGCATCGATGATTGAAGGAGCGGATCGGGGAGAGATGTTAGTGATGCTGATGATATTGGTGTTGATGTTGCTGTTGAGGATGATGGTATAATGATGAGAATGTTGATGATGATAATGTGGTTGGCTCGTGATTCGTCGTGAATCGCGGCGTCATGTTCGAGAAAGGAGAATGGATCGTCGATGTTGAAGAAACGGAGGCAAGAAGCAAACGTGTAAAAGTAAATATAAATTTTGTATCGCGGGGCGGGCCGGATCGCGCCGCTTGTCAGCCTACAAGATCAATGAAAAATTTTCTGAAAATGTCATTTTTATATTATTAAAACTAACTCTGCACGAATAATACATATTATTCGTGTAAATGTACTTTTGTGGCGCTAAAAGTTATATAATCGGATGTTGAAAATAATGCAAAAAAGAGAAAGATTAATAGTATTTTTTGTGTTGTTTTCTTTTCATGACGATACTTGACGTAATTATTAATGCGAGATATAGAGTATATTTTTATGAAATTTTTAGACATATTAAATACTTTTTACATCACTAAATAATAGTCAAATAATACAAATAAGTAGTAGTTGTGATTGTCTTTTGAATTTTTCACGTGATCCTGCGGGCTCGCAAGCGTCCTCGCGACTTGCTGCCCGCCTGCGGTGTCCTTGTATGTACGAGACAATATTTTCGATAATATTTTTTAACGATCGAGTCGCGAAACACGAGCCCAACGTAAATCTGTTGTTCGATGCGCTTGATATCGCACGGCGGTGGCGACGAAATATATGTATAAGTGCAAAGTTTCCTTTCTTTTTCTTTCCTTTATTCTTAATTCATGATGATCAAAAGAGAGACTTCTACCTCGAACCGCACTATAAATCGCAGAAATTGCAATCGAAGCGATAGGTCTTTTCTTCGCACATCACACGCTTTCTGAAGAGAATTATCGATATTGGGATCCGTCAATTAAAAATCGCGTGTTCCATAGTAATTAATTGTTACATATTGTATCGAACGAAAATTCCAATAGCACGATAGCTCCAAAGAAAACATTTGTTCTGTTGCTGAAATTCGGTGTAGATCTCTCTCGCTTTCGTGAAATTGCCACGATACGAAAATCCTCCGCGTTAAAATGTTCACGTCAAGATACCTTGCGATCTATAATGTTTCTCCGAAGCGAGATACCGAAAGAGAGCGACGCCACCGTCGTGACGAAGTGGGCGAAATAATTAAAATAAAAAAAAATAAAAAAGAAAAGCACAAAAAAACAGCTGCGTGCGTGGATGACGTTTGATGCGCTGCGCATGAGAGGATGCCGAGTGCTGCTGCCGATCGAGAGGCGATCGGACCAAGATAATTATAATTGACGCATGGTGAAAAGAAAAAATGTGTCTCTAGGCGACCTATATATGCGTGGGTGAAGCGAAAAAAAAGAGAAATAAAGAGGACGATGCTGAATGTGGACGTCCGCCTGTCGTCGTTGCTCCACCCTCTCCTTCAAGCAATTTCCTGGCACTCGATCCACCGATCTCTGTAGGATAAGGCCCTTTTTGTGGCGTGATAAGAGCATTGATAAATCTTTATTGGTGCTTCGCGACGAGCAGAAATCACGGCCTACTCTCGCGACGTGAGAGATAATCGAATCGCCGATTTTCGAGTGACGTAACCTTCGCAGATCGGATGTAATCATCAATATTTGCTCAATTCAATGTCCTTTTTGCGCCTACGATCGGAATCGAGCTAAGGGAAACGCACTAAATTTGTCCGCGTTTTGCGAATCGCGCTATCAATTTTAATGTATGATCAAATTAAAAAGAAAAAAAAACAAATTACGCTATTTTGAGAAATGTGATGTCACAGAAGAGATATTTAAGGGAATTTTTATAAAGGGAACATAAATATGTCAAATGTAATATAATGCATTTTTTACGATCGAAAAAAAGAGACCGGCTGCCATATCAGATAAAATAAAATTATTCGTTAAGAATCGCAAAACATTTTTGGCGATAATATAGTGTGGCAATCAAATGTAAAAGATTCTAATACAGTTAGATATTTAGATGTGTGATTCAAATTTGGATAAAATGGGTACGAAGTATATATCTTCTAACGAAAATCCATCAAGAATCTCGAACTGTACGGAACATTTGCTCGGTTATTCTATTTAATCCCACTAATCAGAAGTTTCGAAAGAGCCAAGTGAAGGCAATACGCAAAATTTATGGTGTTTTAAGGATAAATATATATTTATGTATGTCTTATATAAAATTTCGAAATTGATAATGTATCAGAATTATTGCATACTTTATCTATTTGTTTGAATTTGTGCAAATAATTATTTTCTGTTTATTTAAAAAATAGGTCTTTCATCTGAATAAATGTCAAAATCTATATCTTACATATGTGTGGGTGTATGTGATTATCGATATCTTAGCATTTATTTGTATGTTGTATTAAAAAATTAGGAAAGTGGATGACCTAAATTACAATCCAATTTCTTTAAAAATATAATATTTCTTCTTTTGCTTGCTTCTTTAATTGTAAGTTCCGTTTTCGAGACAATCGCAAGGAACTGATTAGACTTCAGGAGAGGGTGCGGCATATTCACGCGATGCGTGTATCGCATTGCGTTATCATTTTATTCCTATTCAAATCGGTTTGAATCAGTCATGTGGTGCTTGCGAAGACTGTGTTTCCTGTGGAGATTTATAATTGACAACGATAATGTGACTTCGGCTACATCGCTTATGTGAGTGCCAGAGCGATCGTGGAATGACTGAAGGACGAGTCTTCGGGAAGTATGTCTAGCGTATAATCGGTCACATTAATGATCGCTCGATAGACCTCTCAAGGCCCCTACGACACACGGAGAAAAAAACGCAGCGCAATCGGTCGAAAGTTTTCGCAAAATCGCGAAGACATTTTCCTGGGCGCTCGCTCGACGCACAATACGTTGTGCACGTTATATTGTACAGAATCAATTCGATTGCATATCAATTAAGACATTAATGTGGCTGACTGTACCGGTGAATGCGAGAGACAAGATTATACGAATCGCCAAGCGACAGTGCCATATAATATCGAGTCATTTTGACCGCTATTTCTTCATCGTTTGATTTGTCTTTCTTCGGAGACGCGAGTTTTAAAATGCGACAAAAGCGCTCGCGATCTCGTACAGGAATGCGTATGAGAGATAAAATAAGATCCAAAAATCGGTGGAAAATGCGAAAATTGCTTCCTGTTTTTATCTCATGATTTTCTTTTTTCTCACAGAATACGATGGCCCGAAAATAAATTCCATTTGAAATCTGTATGCACGCAGTGATGCCATTATTACCAGTCGCCGTTCAAATATATCAAACATAATTGTTACGCCACTTTTTCGAAAATTTGTTTTGTATATTTATCACATTTTGTTTAAAAAACATTCTTGAAACATTAAGATTTGAAGCATTCAAAAATTTTATTTCTTAATTTTATTTTTGAGTATATGTCCTTAGTATATTATTTACATTAAATTTTTATTCTCGCGTATAATTCGATATTATTAAAACAAATATATATCTAAAAATTATTATTTTCTAATGAAATTAAAAATTTATATCGTGATAAAACGAAAATCGCATCTATCCGGAGGGAATGAGAATGAAGATGATATCGGATCGTCGTCGGATCGTGTGTGCGTAACACGGTGTGTGTCTCAGCATTCTTAATCTTTCTTAAGCACCCTTAACCCAATTGAATTAGAAGGGCACACCCCGCGACACACGCGTCACAGACTAACTATCCGTCTATCGTATTTCCAATACATTCTTTCATCCGGTGCAAGAGTGCGCGTACAGCTGATTGTAATTTCAAATCGTTTAAAAGTGTCATTATTTACAGTTATAAATATATTTTTTTACATATATTTAAATAAAAGAAATGTACGTGATTTAATTTAATTATATATTATATGTATGCAATGATATATTGATATTTAATTGTGTTTGTTTTTGCATTGATCTTTCGTGATTATTGAAAATTTTTAATCATGTAAAGATCTTTGTTTTTTTCTTTTTTAAATTCTAAAAGAAAATTTTATTTATATTCCATATATTTTTGTATTTTTTGAACAATAGATTATATAGGTAGATTACAAATTTACATTCTTTATTTTTTTTTAAATAATCCCGATGCAAAAATACTGCAAAAATACGCAAACATCAGAGTCAGCAGTTGAAAGGATACTTGAACTTATTAACGTGTTTTGGACGCGTGTCCTGTTAATAGAAGACGCAGCACGGCGAATCGTCGCCGAAATCGTTGAAGGTGCATGGTGCATTTTTTTACAAATCTACGAGAGACATCACTCTCTCGAATTTTTATTACGGAGGAAGACGGACAAGACGATGCAACGCGCGTCACATCGATCACATCCATCCACGGATGGAGGCTAATGCACGACACGTGACGCCTTTATAAGGTATCATCGAGGCTTTCGATAATGTGGGACTAAGTCGAAGTTCATCGAAATGGATAGACAAAATGATAACAGCTCCACACGAGTCGATGATACCAAAGTCGTGGAGGATAACGTAAGCATTAAAAAATTCATTGTTATTTCTACAAAACTATCTTTCCTTTTTATTTCAATTTTCGATTATTTTATATTATTATGCATATTATTCTGCATCGAGTATATGGAAGCGAAATTTGACGATAGAGATGGCATTAGTTCTTCGTATACTTTCGTAATCTTTCTTAGTTGAACAATAATTGAACCATTTTGTGAAAATAGAAATTTTACAGTTTCTAAGTTGACACTGGAAAAACTAAGTTGAAAGAAAATTTCCCATAGCAGTGTTACTTATTACCCTACATCTCTTCCCCTTTGTTTGAATCATAGATTCTGAAGGGAATGAATCTAGAGTTGATTATTCTCTAAAATATCAAAAAATAATTTTTATAAGCGATTCAAAATTTTTCGAAAAGCACTTATAAAATTTTATAAATAAAATTGAAATATATTATAAATATTCTTCAATTAATTTTGTTTTGCTAAACTTAGTTTAGTAAACTATGATAAACTCAATTTAGTAAACTATATTTCAAGAATTTTCAACACACATAATATTTAAAAAATTAATATTGAAAATTAAAAAATTGCCAATCTTCTGGTTTGAAAATTCATAACTCATTCGCCAATACAGATGCAACACAGCAATAGAGTAGTCCTTCTTAGTAATCGCGATTCGCATGGGATATCTCGTAGGATAGATTCGATCTCGATGATCTTCTGCCGATCGTCGGCGAATTTGGTCGTTATCAAAAGCAGTTATTATGGTTGGTGTGTCTGCCGGCATGTCTGCCCTGCGGTTTCTGCGCTTTCAATCAGTTATTCATGGCGAATACACCTCCGCATTGGTGCAAGGTACCGGATCTGGAGCATATGGATGCTGAACGCAGAAAGCATCTCGCTATTCCTGTGAGTCAGATGCAGTCAGTAGAGAGAGCTCATCAATATTTGTAAATGCGACATCGTTCCAATTATCGACTTGTAGGAATTAACGAGTTGATTATCTCCTGATGTATTACATCTACTTTTTCAGTTGCGATTGATCAGTATCTTCCATGTATATTCAACGTTATATGTGATAGTAGTTGTCTTGTTGATGTATCCCTCTTCTATTTAATACTTAATATTGCATCTCCCTCGCAATTTGTTTTCTGCGTATAAATTCGATCAATTCGATTAAGATTTAATTAATCACTGTATTTAATTTAATTGCAATTGTGTCTAGTTAGCGCTTGATAACATACTAAACAGCATAAATTATTCTGAATTTCTTTTGTAGTTTGCCATTCCCCTTCAGCAAGGCTAGAAGCGTTTAGGGATTATTCCCTATAAATGCAACGTTGTACCTGTATGCAATCTCCTACAAGTCTAATAGAATTTAAATTGGGACGAATAAAACCTGCCATTTGTGTCACGTGTGATCGCCCGCATCGATTCTTCTTACGGCTCGAGCATAGTGAATGTATTATTCATATAATGTCTCATGATGCGATACTGTAAAGATGTAATATGAATGCAGGACGACAACGGAACCTATAGTCAATGCACACGATATGATATCGACTGGACAACGACGACGACGACAGAGAACAACTCCGTTGTTTGGACATACTCCAATATGTCGTGGTCCATCGTACCCTGCGATTATGGCTGGGAATATGAGACCTCGGAGGTGACATCGTCCATCGTTATTGATGTATGTCTTGCGTTTAATTACACAAGAGAAGTTATATAATTTTTCTCTGGATTTTATAAATTCGTAATTAAATATTTTCGAATAATATATTTAATAAATTTTCATCAAAAAGCATCGAGTTTTACAATTTTATATTTGAGATATTTTCGTTTGTTTTTAATGCATTAAGATATATAATTATAAATAATATACAGTTTCTTTTTATGAAAATAAATAATTAGAAATATCTCATTTGAAGAAATTCTAAAATAAGATTAAATTTATGAAAAAAGTAAAAGATGAATGAACTAATAACCGTACGCTAACATTAAAAATTCGCCTGTGTTACAGTTTGATCTCGTTTGTGATCGTGCGATTTATCCAACGATTGGCTTGGTTGCTCTTAATGTAGGAGGTCCTATAGGAGTATACCTGTTCGGTACATTAAATGACAGGTAAAGACTCAGTTGACAGTTCGATTTTCATTAAAATTTAGTTTCTTTTTTTTATCGAAATCTCACCTTATTTTACTCATATTTTCTATTAAGAATATTTTCTAATTAGAACATAATTGCTTATTTTAAAGATTTAAATTATTTATCCTGTTTAATTTTACTATATTTAAATGTTATTATTTTATTGGACAGAATCGGTCGAAAATTATCCTTCTTCGCGTGTCTAGCAACGTTAATAATCGGCGGCTTTTTAACAGCAATAACAAACGATTTTTGGACTTGGGCTTCTACACGCTTCGTCGTCGGTTTGACGATACCAGCCATTTATCAAATACCTTTTATTATCTGTAAGCAATTAACATTTTACATTCAATTAACATTTTGCCACTGGCAAATATTGCTAATCAATGTAATCAAAATATTTAATGAGAATTCTAAATAACGAGAAATCTAAATTCTACCGATTCTCGTAGTTGATCTTGATAATTTTATTTATTAATAAATTTATTACCGTAGCCTTAGAACTGGTTGGCCCAAATTATCGTTCATTCGTAACAGTTATGACTTGTACTTTTTATACGATGGGTCTCTGCATGCTAGCAGGTGTTACTTATTTAATACGTGATTGGCGAACGCTTGCTATAACCACGAGTGCACCTTTCTTGATCTATTTCTTTTACTGGTGGTGAGTGAATAGTTAATATTGTCATTAAAATGTCTAATAGCACAGATTATATAAATTATATGATTGTATATAATATTTATAAGAATTATTATTTACATAATGAAACATTTGTTTTTTGAATACTATAAAATTAACTGCTTATTTTAAAATAATCTATATTTGTACATTTAATTTAACTTTACGATTTTCATCAAGTCATCGACAACATGTATTTTTAATTTTGAAATGATTCTCACAATGAGTGATATAACTCAAAAATTTTTATCTTACTATTAATTTATTCTTTCTCAGACATGTTAATTTATCTTTTCTCAGCACATGAGAATTTATGTAATTTATTCTTTCTCAACACATGAGAATAGCAGAAATTATTATAGGTTTTTACCGGAATCACCGAGATGGCTATTAGCAAAAGGTCGCTTGAGCGAAGCTAATGATATTCTCGAAACTCTAGCCCGGGTGAATGGCAAAGAACTCCCGGCATCGTTCACACAAAAGCTTCGTCAACGCATAACAATGTCGAGATCAAAGAGCGAAGAGGAAAGATTGCGAACCGGACCTGGTGTCCTTTCGCTCTTTAAAACACCGAATATGCGTCTCAAGACATGTCTTATTACTTTAAACTGGTAATTTGAAGCATAGAAACACGCCTATCAATTTTTTAAAAATATCAAAAAAGCACGATAAATTATATATCGATGATCATTCTTTTCTTTTTCTACTTTCACTTATTATTTCGAATTCATAATATCATAATCTATTTATCAAAGGAAAGTTTCGCATAATTATTTGTAATTTTCTAATATACGATTCTTCACATTGCAAACATTAATTTCCTCTATGATCAATTTAAAAAATCAATAGATTAAAATCATTGATTTTATATATTATGTGATCATTTATTTTTAAATTGACTTGATTTCTAGAATTTTGTGTATATATATATATATATATATATATATATAACGTTAATAATAATTTATAATAGTTATTTCCCCTGACGATCATTTGACATGAGAGTAAATGGATCTTTATCTTATTATTAGGTTTGCTAACAATATAGTGTATGTTGGCCTTTCTTATTATGGACCAGCATTAGGAAATGAGGAACATCTGAGTTTTCTTTTTTCTTCCCTCGCTGAGATTCCCAGTTATATCGCTTGTTGGATTCTAATGGATCGATGGGGCCGCCGGTGGCCTCTTTGCCTGTGCATGGTTGTAGCTGGAGTGTCGTGTATCGCCACGGTGCTGTTGTCACCTGGTACGCATCGTTGATCAATCAGTTAATGACTTGATTAATTAACGAGAACAGCAACGTAATTAGTTGGTTGGTGCAATGTAGTAATATTGTTGAAAGCTGAAGTTATATAATAGTTAATTGATATATTAGAAAAGAAAACTTAATATCTCTCTCTCTCTCCCTCTCTCTCTAAATTTTAATTAATATTTTTAATTTGTTCAAGATGCTGTCATGGAGACCTTGGTATTATTTCTCATATCAAAGTCTGCAATATCGGCATCCTTTCTAATTATTTATCCCTTCGCCGGAGAACTCTATCCCACGCAATTACGCGGAGTTGCCATTGGTTTCTCCACATATATCAGCGGCCTTGGGCTCATCATTATACCCTTCGTAACATATCTCGTGAGTTTGCATTACTGTTTAAATTCTATTTTAGTAATAATTATAAAAATTATCTCTACAATATTTATTAAGTTATTAAAAAATTAATTCATTGTTGACTTATTATAATTTAATATCTTATTGATTTTATTAGAAACGAAATATATGCATTTATTTATCATTGCGAATTATATTTTGGTAATAAATAGAATATTTGCGAATACGATTTTTTCAGGGGAAAGAGAATCTTGTCTTGCCTTTAGTCATTTTGGGTGCCATCTCGGTTATTGGTGGCATGTCCGGATTGCGGTTACCAGAAACATTACACCATCATCTACCGCAAACTATTGAAGAAGGAGAATTATTTGGCAAGAATTGGACGTGCGCGGATTGCATCCGTTGCATCCCGACAAAGTACACTGATAATGGATTATTAATTATGGAATTTTTAGTTCGTAAAACATTAGAATGCTATTTTGATTTATTTTTCCCCAAAAAATCTTCATTTCTAATTTATTAAGAATGTAAATAAAGTCAAAACATAATAAATAAAACAAATAATATTTTGTATAAAAAAAATTAAATTTAAAATTACATTTTAATAATGTACAAGTATTTTTTTATATCTATAATGATTTTTTTTATTTTTACTTATATTTAAACTTTATTAAAATATGTGTTTCCCACAGACCATCGTCACTTGCAACTTCTTACGAAGACTTGTCGATGCGAGAAACAGTAGAGATGCACGAAGTACCTGAAGTGCCATTTGCCTCGTCCATCTTGGAGGAACAACAACGGCCGAACACGGCGAGTATTCGCCGTTTAGTTCGCCAATCTAGCATGATGGATACCCAACGTGATTCCGATGGGACCATAAAGATGACCTATTGGTTTTAGTTTTGAATCTAATCAAAAAGAAAAACTACAAAAATCTTTTTATCTTTCTTTCTCGCATTTATGAATTAAATATTTTTCAATGCTAACTAAAAAATTACTTCATCTTCTCTTTTATCTTATTGATTTATAAAATCATTGAATTATATACAATTATAAGTACATATATAAAGAAGTAATTTTAGTTTAAATAAATGTTATTTTAGTAAAAATCGCACTTGACAGAAAAAAATTATATCGCTCTCTCTTTCTATTTGTGCTGCTCTAATTAATATCTTTTTTTTAATATTATGAATGTAATAAAATCTAAATAACATAAAAAATATAAATTTATAGCATATGTGATATTTTGATATGTGTAAATGTCATCAGAGACGAAAGTGCAATAAGAGATGTCAATCATAATTGAATTATTGAATATAAATCTACGTCTTTTTTCTCAAATTACGCATAATTAAGTAACACATCTGTAGTAAAATCTTTACGAAATAAATAATTAATATAAATAAAAGAGAAATGGAGCAAGGGATCGATGTGTCGTATCCACGATGCAGTTTATTCACATTCGGTATACAAAACATGAAGATAACGAGAAAGATGAAAATGAGGAGTTTAACCTCGGATGCCTTTTATTTGTGCAGGGGCCGGGATAAGATCTTGCCGTCGTGTTTTCCAGTATATCCCTCCCTCCTAAACCGACTTACAGGCGAGTGGTCCTGTTGTAGCAGCTGTAAGCAGAAGAATCACTGCATGCGATTTCATTTGTATACTTTCAGACGCGAGTCGATTTACCTCTCCAATAATCGCCGCTTCAGCTCGGGCGGATATGAGACGTAGATATAATGATCGGGCATGTCCTCGCTCGACAAGGGTAAATTCTCTTCTCCATGATCGCCCTTCCGTCTTTCCAATCTACCTTCGTGAACAGTAGGGTCGTGTAACGGTGAAGTACTCGAGCGATCTGTACTCCCGTTGTAATCCATGCTTCCGGTACCGTCCAATTTGTCTTCGTCCGCGGTACTACAATGAAAGAGTAGAAAAGAATCATTTTTTTCATCATAATAAATTAAGTAAAATATATGTGGAGTGTTCTAATGATAAGACTTATAATTAATATGATTATTTTTATTCCCAATTACTTAAAAGTTTCCACAATAAAAAGAATATTAATTATTTTCCATTCGAGAATCAGTGCATATCTAAAATATTTTTTTACGTAGCTCTTTTAATCTTTATTTAATATTTATTGCATATAACAACAATAATGTGAATGCAATATTATATATAAAATGACAATATTGTCTACAGAATTACATAAAAAAATCCGCGCATTTTATATATGATTTATTAAGTACGATATTAGAACTATTTATAGCCGAACTTTTTTATTGACTATATAAACCAGGTATTCCTTATCTTTCGTATAAGTTTACGCTAACTAAAAAGTCATGTCACAATTTCTCTTAATGATGCAAGGTGATTTTTCTACACGATCTAGTCGGAGTTTCTGGCGAAAGGAATTTTTTTTTCGGCACGACGTACTTGAAGCAGACCCAAATGATGTAGTAACACGCGTAGATGGACGAGAACAGGATCAACATAAAAATGGTCAGCAGATACCAGGGTGTATGACGTTGCGGCCTCTTCGTGTCCTCCCAGTATCTGTCACAACTGAGATACCAGCAGATCGCGCGATTTAGCTCCCCTGTCGACACAAATTGCAATTGATAAAATATCATAACCGCATCAGTCATCTTTGTGTGTACAATCGATTGCATACCTTCGATCTCCTGGAAATCCCGCACAGAAAGATTGGCAAGCAACCCGGCGATGCAATCACGCACGAGTATCTGTTGACAATCACGTGATAAATCATTGCATATTATTAATATTCATAGACAGGAGTGTTTGCAAGCCTACACTTGTTTGTCTCGTATTATTAATCGTGATCAAAGATTGCATTATTCCTGAATCATAGTTTTCAATGTCGACTTAATTATAATTATTCAATTTTGAATTTTATTAGTAATTATATATGAATATCAAAATAAGAAATATCAACAATTAAAAGAGAGCTTTTTATCAGTTTTTTATCAGCGGACTATTATTTTTAAAAAATGACACTATACATATTTTCAATAAAATAACATATAATGCTCACTTCACACTGGGTCTTCAACTTTTGCAGCTCTTCCGGCTTGCAATGGGATTTGACCTTTCTCAAATGCAGCCCTCGTCGTTTCTGCTTCTTTTCAACGGCAGGTAGTGACGCCTCCACCAAATTTTCCTCATCCTCCGCGTCCTCTTCGTCGTCCTCGTCCTCGTCCTCCTCTTCGTCGCAACCATTGTTCTTATTATGATCTGAGTCGACGATCTCGTTATGGTAAGACGATCTCGCTACTCTGTGATTGTGCATATCGGCACCGTCATCACGATGACAGTAACGTTGCAGATTCGTCACCGCGCCGCCGCCAGCGATGGTGCAGGACTTGCCCGCAGGATACATCCTGGCGAGGCTACGCGACTCGCATGGCACGATGGAAACGCTACGCTGTTTTTGCTGTTGTTCGGTATTTTCGCGCCACACTTGGATATCGGTATTCAAGTGGCTGCCGTCGTCGTCCACCAAGTTCTCGAAGTCGCGGTTGCCCAGCACATCGCAGCGCATGATATCGCAATAGTCCGCCAGGCATACCGCATCTTCCGCCTGAAAAAAACATTGCTTAATCCTGCATACATGGTCGCTTTGGATTTCAACATATTTCTGAAATAATCTAAAATTTTATGGAAATTTTTAGCTCGTTAATAATTGAAGAATTTAATTTGCCAAGATAAAGAGTACAAAAATTATGCAATTATTTTTAATTTAAAAAAAGTGTTTAAAACTTTACCAAAAAATTTATATAATTGCATACTGTATTTTTTTTCTTCTAAAAATTAAGTCATTGATTATTTTTTTGATAATGGTTATTTTTACATATTTTTTTAATGCTTACCGTATTAACGTTGCTTCTATGTCTGTTATCGAAATGGGCATCCAAGTGTTTTTCGGCGTAAAAAGATTTGCCGCAAAGGCCGCAGGTCCATTGCGAGGGTCTGTGCTGATGCTTTGCCTTTTGTTGCGGTCGAAAGATATCTCGACTCTCGTGAAACGGACATTCCAATGGCAATTCTACCTGATACTTCTTCAATATTGGCATCCATCTCTGAAATCTCGACGAAGCTCAGAACGTTGTGCCAGAATCTCGCCTCGTTATTTTTATAAGATTATCGTTGATATAATTTTTTAGAAAGAATAGAAAGAAAGACCGATATCGATATATGGAGGATAATATTATATTTAATTTTGCAAATGAAACCATAATTTTTGCAGCAAATTATTTGAAATATCTTAATTAATAATATTATAAAATATAAAATATATATAATATTCATTAGATAATTTTAATAAATCAATAGATTCTTTCTTACTTTGTGAACTATCCTCCTTACTACGGACGCTCGATCGCGGGGACATGATATTTTAAAGACGCTGGGTCCAGGCCATGGAATCACAGATAGAAGCAGCACTGCTAGAACCTAACAGTATATATTTAATCATAAATATGTTTCTTCTCGATGTTATATAAATAACCAGAAAATATCTTTTTATGCTAAAGATTTGCAAATCTTCGATTATCTATCATAGAATAACAAATAGTGGATTTGACGAGTTTTTGTATTTTACAGTTATAGTATAATTTTTTTAAAAGATACATTATCCATTAATAGTCTTTTTTACATAATAGTAAATTTGCTTACACACATGCATATTTTAATATTAATGCTATTTTAATTAAAGTCGTATGTTATATGATCGACTATTAAATGCTAAACATTAAAGAACGTACGAGGAATCGTTACACACTCCCTAAAGATATAGAATCGAAGAGTGTTCTTTTTCGAGCACACATGCATAAATAATGCAATCGATAAAAACGTCATCACTCGCTCATGCACATTAATATTTGTTCACCTATGTCTAATCATGACACAAGAAGACGTATGTTACTCTATCATATACGAAAGCTATGACCTTCATTCTTTCGTGAAACGATTTCGGATTCGTTCGATATATAGCTCGACACATAGAATGAGCACCTAGATATATAAGCGGATGTTATTTACCTCGAGGTGAAAGGGTTGGGTCTTCATTCATATCCCAAATGCTACGTGCAAGAGTGATCCAGTATGATCCAGATTTCTGCTTCGAGACTTTCTGTTCAGCGTCCGTTTCCTGAGAAAGATTGTTTCTTCGTGCGAATAGTCGCCAGCCGAGGGTGTACGTGGGTTGCAACGGGAGAGCACTGCAGAGTACACGTCGACATGGCGGTCACCCTTAGGCGCAGGTTTCAAGCGTATGCAGGGATGTCGCAGTGCTGGTGTTTGTTGTCTTAGGGGGATAAATACATAAGCAGATATAAAGATAAAGCTTAATCTGATACGTCTGCATATCAGCATTTTTTACGAAAAAATTAAAATATTATAAATATCTTTTGAATAATTATATGAAATAATTTTACATAATATGTGTAAATACAATATGCATACATACACACCATATCTATTAAAATGTTTTAAAGATAAATAATTTGCGTGGCATTTTAACAATTTTGTGTAGTAATTTTATGATACTATTTTTTTTTATCTTAAATACCATTTAAGCGCGACTTAAGTGTTACAATTAGATTAAAATGCGAAAGAATAGCATTATATTCATAATAAAGTATAAATGTATATATTTTTTAAATTCTTATTATTTTGTTATTATAAAGTTTATAATTGTGTAATTTTAAAAAGTATAATAATTATAATATATACTTTTATTGTTAAACTTTTTCTCTCTCTCTAGAAATAAATTTTATATTATATTTTAATTGTTTTTTCAACATTGAATGGCATTTTTTGTGAGACGATCCTGTCTCGGCAAGCGTCATCGGCGTCGGCGTCAATGAAGATGCGTCGGCGCATTAGTGTTTAAGTAAGCTTAAATTGGCTAAAATGTATAAAAATCATAATTAGCGATTTTATAAAGAATTTATTATTCTATAGTAAAATCTGTGGGGTGGTCGTTTTAGATAATGATGCGCTTTATTACAAATTAAAAACAAATTTCATTTAAACTTTATTTAAGCGAATGGACGATTAAAAATTTAAGAAACAAAATTATATATTCTTATAATAAGTCATAAATTATTGTCGATATTTCAAATGTGACAAAATGTGTACATTTTTATTTTTATTTTCTTCAATAATGAAACGTTTGAAATGAAATGTTTGAGAAATATTTACAAAGTGACAAATAGAAATTACAACATCAAAATTAAAATAGTTAACGAAATTACATCTGTAGTTTACTCATAGTAAAGAAACATAATTTTTAAAAAGGAGGAAAAGTATTAGCCTAAAAAGAAAAAAAATAATAATCTTATCATAGATCTTATCTTAATCTTATCATTGATTTTCTGCAAAATTTTATCAAGTAAAAAAAATGAATTATTCCAAACTTATTTTCTTATCAAGAAAGAGATTTTAATTCAAAATCGGCAAACCAATACAAGAATCAGGTAGAAAATGCGCAAATTAGTGCTTCTTTATAAGCGAGTAAACGAGTGAGAGAAGAAAAATAGTCTCGAGAAAAGAAAAGTCAGGTAACAAGGTAAGATCTATTATAGAGTATAATGCATGCTTTCCATTTAGCGACACAAGTCGACACAAGCGTCATTCTATCTTTGTTATTCACTGATGTCGAAAAAAGACAGAATGATGCTTGTGTCGGCTTGTGTCGCTAAATAAATAACATCTATTGTAATATATTATAGAGACTAAAGAAATTGATAGAAACAGTCAAAGAAAAGAAACGATTAAAGTCCAGAAACAATTGCATAAGATATAATTAAAATAAAAAGGCAATGAATAGAGTATAATTTATACATAGAGTATCTGAGAGCTTTTAAATTGTTATTGTAATACGTGTGAGAGTGTATCAGTTATTTTGTGTTAATAAAAATCGAGTCGCGTCAACAATGATAAGCATTAATGCATACTGTTCCAAGTGCAACGCTAGATGGCAAGAGAATGCAATATCTTGTGTCTTCAAGAACAACTATTTTATTCGAAAATCAGTCTAATATTAAACAGTAGAAAATTTGAATAATGAAATATAATACATTCACTCATATTAGAAAAATATATATGTATATTTAATATCTTGTTTTGTTATGCAAATCTATATATACAATTAATGAATCAATTAATACATAATACATAAGCATCGTATGATAGAAATATATTATTCTAAAATATGTTTTTATAAATGTAACATTAGAAAAATATTTTTATTAACGCACAATGATATAGTTTATAAAAGAACAACTTCAACCACATAAAATATGTTGAAACGATTTCAAAAATCACGTTTAATGAAAGAAACTGTATTTATTGTATTTTTTACTACAAAGAATTTGTTGGTCGACTTGATCACCAAGTCTTACACTTCTTGATTTTTTCTGTAGGAACATTTAAAAAATGAAGTTTATCGCGATATTACCATAATACCAGAAGATATGCGAGAAAGTACGTACTGTAATCATATCGAAATTTCAATCATTTATTTATCGAATTCAAAAGTCGAAAACACTCTGTATATTAATAATGATGTGTTTAACGCAATAAAAGGAAAAAATAATGGAATTTGACCTCATATATTACTATCAAGTTAATAAATGTTTAAGTGTAGATGTGAGACTCTTTATATGCATCATATAACTTACGTAATTGAAATATATGTCGGGTGTTTTAGACCACCCGTACCACCCATGTAAAAACTAAAGAAGTGGTTATTTCAAAAAAGTAAAAACATGTTCTTTATAAATCGGGTGCGCTCTATCGAATGGTGATATTTTCAACTTCTGGTTCCGGCCGGAAATAGGCGATTCAGACTGGAAGTGCATTTTTTTAAATGAAACATGGTATTTTTTATTGCATATTCTTATAGCTTATTTCAAGAGCTTTCCAAAACACTATAATAAAATATTTTTCCCTCAAGTACTTTTTGAGTTATAAGGCTTGAAATCATTTCTTAATTTTACATAAACCGTAAAATATCTTGTAAAATATTCATTTTTCGATTATCTTACCTTAATACTTTTATGTACAAAATAATGAGACGAATCAATTGGTGTAAAGAAAACACATAGTTATTTTTAAGAAAAAATATGTAATTGTTAATTGCAAATTACATATTTTTTCTTCGAAACAATTATGTGTTTTCTTTACATCAATTGATTCCTCTCATTATTATGTACATAAAAGTATTAAGGTAAGATAATCGAAAAATGAATATTTTACAAGATATTTTATGTTTATGTAAAATTAAGAAATGATTTCAAGCCTTATAACTCAAAAAGTACTTAAGGGAAAAATATTTTATTATAGTGTTTTGGAAAGCTCTTGAAATAAGCTATAAGAATATGCACTAAAAAATACCATGTTCCATTTAAAAAAATGCACTTCCGGTCTGAATCGCCTATTTCTGGCCGGAACCAGAAGAAGTTGAAAATATCACCATTCGATAGAGCGCACCCGATTTATAAAGAAAATGTTTTTACTTTTTTGAAATAACCACTTCTCTAGTTTTTAAATGGGTGGTACGAGTGGTCTGAAACACCCTGTATATTCAATTACGTATGTAAAGATATTTATGCATTCTATTAATCAAAATTTAACAAGATCTGATAAGAAAATCTTACGTAATTCTTTCATAGTTTAATATAATATAAATATTTTCTTATATATCTGTTTTAATTTCTATTAAATTAATATTTCAAAAATATTTAAAATTAAGTTTGAAAACGAAATATAATTTTTCTTTATTGTATCTCCTTTGAAATTCAATAACTGTCACAAATTTTTCTATTTTTTCTGCATATGTAGCAAATGTATAAAATGTATGTTTATATATAAAGTTTTATTCTTGTATTTCAGAATACTTTATTTATATCTACAATATTGCTTGCAATAAAATTTTTTTATCAGAACTTTTTTAGAAGACTATTAGGAAAAATATTCTTTTTTCTGATTGTATTTTTCAAGGTATTTTCATTACATCTGATAATATTTTATTTTTTCATAAGATATTTTTCTTTACTTGGAAAATTTCTTTATCAATTGAGTGATGTCGTTCCTCGTGATATCAATTAGAAAGCTATTAAAAGATATAAAAAAAAGAGATAAATATAATATAAAGAACCTTGAAATATAAAAATAAAAGATAGTGAAAAGAATTCTTAACTTATTGTTAATCTTAATAATATTAAATTCGTGACAAAACGAAACAGCTGTTCTTGATCGACTTTCTCTCTATACCTCTCTATACCTTTGTTTTTTACTTGCATTCTTGCGACTTCGCAACATAACATGTCACAATGGTGGGGATTCAAACGATATTTCCATCGTCGGTTACAGTTTGTTATGGAACTTCTCTCTTCAGTTCACCAGTGAAAACGGTCACGCACAGGCATCAGTACCACATCGGCCACGGAGGTGAAACGTTCATGAGTTTTCTCGCATCGGAGAAATCGTATTTTTACGCCGAAATTTTGCATCTTGAATAGTGCAAATCTCGCGTTGCAACATTCCGATGAATCCTACAACATTGCATTTTTATCGACTGTCGCGTATTAGTGCATTACGGAAATAGTGTCTTGAAATCGCTAAAAATAAATGCTAGATTTCTGTATTCTACAACGCACATCATTATATATCGTTAAATAGAGTAAGTAAGAGAGAATGTAATTACAATTGTTTTATGGAATGTGTATAATAAATTATAATGCGATATGAGATGCCTTTCGAAAAAAGATAAAAGACATAAGAACAGCTCTATTGTGATTCTTGTTACATAACTGTTTATGAACAAAACAGTTAATTTCGTGACGGTTACATATGCATTTATATTTTACATAATCTATATTAGATATATATTAGATATAAATAAAAGAGACACGTTAATATCTGGCACTAAAAATAAATACAATAATTATATAATAATTTCATCATTAATTATTTTTTATCACTTATATAGTTTTCAAACAAATGTAGAAAATTCATAAAGATAACGCGAGTTTATAGTTTTAACAAATAAAAATAAATATGGAATATGTTTTAGAAATATGAATTTTTCTAATCTGTTTGACGTAAAATCATAACACGTGTTTCCTAAAAACTATTGTTTATTGATTTGATAGGCAATTGTTTCGCATAAAACTTTTCAAATTGATTGTTTAATAATCTTATCGTTATAAAAAACAAATCAAGCGACGCGGTAGCCAAGTCGCCGCACCAAGTACATAAAAAATTGATAAAACATTGGATCCGAGCATTGAGAGTCACTGTTCTCGACGCGGCGCTACCAAGTAGCTTATCCGGAATTTTACGTTAAATGAAGTCACATAAACTTTTTGATTGAAATATTTCAGAAACTAGCCGTAATTAAAAATCTAACGGCATTTTTCTTATATAATGTGAATACAAGCTTTCGATTGTGACCAGTTTGTATAAAATCAGTGCAGTCAATCCCGAGAAATGATAATGGCATATCAGAATTGTGGCATTTTTCATTTTCCATCATAAGGTTCAGACTCATGAACGTATCTTCGCACGCGCACATTCAAAACGATTTTGTCCCTCAAGCTGCGTTCATACGCGCATATATGATTATTCGCTTTAGTGTGCAAAAATGCTTTAAGAAATAAAACCATTTATGTACATGTGTGTGCATACGTGTGATATGTGTATATGTGTGTGTATACGTGTGAAAGATTAATTTATCGCATAACAATTTTCAAAAACTTCTTGGGGGTTAAATCTAATCTATCTCGAAAACGGTATCACAAAAATATAAAAACTGTGCCGTTAGATAAGACTTCTAAGGAGACTAATTTATCGTATTATAACAATATTCAAAAACCACTCCTTGGGAGTGAACTCTAATATCTAGAAAATGAAACCTTGTAAAAATACGCGACTTACCCTTAGTAAAGATTTTTAAAAATGCGTATATATTTTTTGCAGAAGTAATATAAATTTTTACAAAAAGGTGGTAATATCCCTCTAGAAACAACCTTATAACGGTAAAATAAAATACGTCAAATATATAAAAAAATATCTTTAAAAAATCTAACATATATTTTCTGTAGAAATAATTTTTTTTTACAAAAAGCAGTGAGATCCCCTAAAAAACCTTATAAAGGTAAAAATATACGCCAAGTACATAAAAAAAACAAAAAAATCTAAAAGAGTGATAAAAATAAAATATTTAAAAACCGATATGAGATCAATACTATTAGCCAAGTATAATAAATTATGTGATATTAATTCGTAATCGATACTAAATGAGTTAAAATTACTTTAATTCCTAAAGCATTTTTTATATGATGTATATAATTTAAAAAAGTTTTACACAAATTCTAAATTGCATAAATGACCTTCAGGTCGAAGTAAGATATGAAAACTTGGCGTGCCCCCCCCTCCCGCTCCGTCGTTTACATATCTTGAATAAAATAAAAAATTTAATTATACAATATACATATATATACAATATATATTTGTTTATCCTTTCATTTAGTAAGTACAATTTACATTTTTATAAAATAAGCTTTAAACTACGAATGTGCAACAGGCAGCCTGTGGGTCAGAAACGACCTGCGAAGCTTTTCAATCCGACTTACAACAATTAAACTTTACTTGCAGAGAAAATAAAGAAACTCATAAAAAAAGAGATTTCACTTTGTCTAATCTCTATGTGATGATTTCCAGGTAATACAGAGGAGACAAGATATATAAGTTCGAAATTTAGCTACGCGCGTGCGCGGTCCGTAGTGTAATTTTAAATTTTACATTGGGCCCATCAAAAATCTAGCTTTTTCCTGTTTTAAACTATATGATTTAAATACGGAGCACGCCAAGTTTTCATATCTTACTTCGACCTGAAAGTCATTTATGCGATTTAGAATTTGTGTAAAACTTTTTTAAATTATATACATCATATAAAAAATGCTTTAGGAATTAAAGTAATCTTAACTCATTTAGTATCGATTACGAATTAATATCACATAATTTATTGTACTTGGCTAATAGTATTGATCTCATATCGGTTTTTAAATATTTTATTTTTATCACTCTTTTAGATTTTTTAATTTTTTTTATGTACTTGGCGTATTTTTTTACCTTTATAAGGTTTTTTTTAGGGGATTCTTATTATATGTAATTAATTATAATGCATAATCAAATTTGTCACCATTTAAAAAGATAATATAATTATCTAACAAAGTATTTTAGTCAATTCAAAAATATTTATATATACAGATACAGATATTCATAACTTTCTATAATTTTATATAATTTTATTATTTACCAAAAAATAAATAAATAAGATAATAAACAAAAAGTTCAGTATTACTTTGATTTAGTTATGAAACTTCTATAAATATACGGATATGTATACGACCATGTATGTGTTTATACATGTGTGTGTGTGTGTGTGTGTGTGTGTGTGTGTTGTTTAAAAGATTATTTGCACTTATCTTCAAAATTTTTCTATATTTTACAAGATTTGTTATTAAAATCACATTGTACTAGTTATAAAAAAATATAAGTAAATATAAATTTTTCTTCTAAACATTATTTGTATTTATTTATTATGTAGCTATTTTATGACATTAAAAATTCCAAGACCTAGTAGTTTCGAAAATTATTATTTATATTATTGTTTTAATATTAGGCAAATATTTCATGCTATTTTATGCTATGTTTTTTATGTTTTTAAAATTCAATTATCCTATTTCTGTTAAAATTTAACATTGTGTGTCATTACTAATGTTCGTTTAAATTTATACCGCCATTAGTAGAAAAAATATTTATTACAAAAATGAATCACAAAGTTGATAAGAGAATAATACATTTGCTAATGTTCAAGAATTTATAAATAAATATGTTACAAATATTTTTTTTTAAACAAGCTTAATTTTGCATATATGTATTTAATATATTTATATAATAATAATGAAATAAATATATATATATATATATATACAGGGTGTCCTAGACCACCCGTACCCCGCACCCCTTTTCTTTCAAAAACTAAGCATTTTAGAGAAAAACGTTTTCGACAATAATTGTATGGTTTTGAGGGGAACATAAGATGGTGTCATTGGTTTGATCTTGGATGGCATCGTTAAGGTGAGGTCAAGGACACCTTTAATTTCTTAAATGGAACCACCTATTTTTTATTGCATATTCTTATAGCTTATGTCGAGAGCTTTCCAAAACACTATAATAAAGTATTTTTTTCATCAAGTACTTTTCGAGTTATAAGGCTTGAAATAATTTCTTAATTTTACATAAACCATAAAATATCTAGTAAAATATTCATTTTTCGATTATCTTACCTTAATACTTTTATGTACAAAATAATGAGAGGAATCGATTGGTGTAAAGATCTTATGTTCCCCTCAAAACCATACAATTTTTGTCGAAAACGTTTTTCTCTAAAATGCTTAGTTTTTGAAAGAAAAGGGGTGTACGGGTGGTCTAGGACACCCTGTATATATATATATATATTTTTTTTTTTTTCATTATTGCTTTATCATTGCTCTAGATGATCTGTATATTATTGACTGATGTAAGATAAATCCTGCGATGTTTTTTCCAGATGATCTGTATATTATTGACTGATGTAAGATAAATCCTGCGATGTTTTTTCCAATGAATAAAGAAAAAAAAACATATAATAACATATAATATATTTATTATATGTTATTATATGTTTTTTTTCCTTTATCCATTGGAAAAAACATCGCAGGATTTATCTGCTTACATCAGTCAATAACATACAGATCATCTAAAGCAATGATAAAGCAATAATGAAAACAAATAAATATTCCCTGAACTTTATACTTTGAGCTTTTAACTTTTCTGTATTGCTGATCGCGTTGAAAGGATTCTCCCCTTCTGCGCGCTATTCACTTTAATTGTTCTACACTTCTCAATCTAAGTCAGCATAATCGGCCTCGCGATAATATACTTAATACTGTGCCCTTGACATTGCCCTACTTATATCGCTTAATACGAATGTTAACTTGATTTTAAAACGGCCACAATAACGTCATATATGTCGGAATACGATAAACTCGGAAAACATGCCGGTTTTATTGTAGAAAATCATTGTACTACAACATATGAATAATAATTAACGATTTTATCGTATATTTTATTTGTTTTAAACGCGATATTTTAACGTTTTATATTCTTTTTATAAAATTATTATATTCCATAAAAAAAGTCTTTATCTTAAAACTTTCGAATACAAATACATTAACTATTGCAAATTAAAAATACTTTGATAATTACATGCCTTAGAAATAATTGTCAAATTTACTATATATTATTATATATTATTTTCTCTAACAATCTAGAGAGCAGTGAATAAATAATATAATCAATTTTTTTGTCTTTATATAATTATGTTTTATTAATTTTAGCAACAAAAGAGCACTAAATTTATATATAAGTTTTATTCAATTGTGCTAAAGTGGCTGTGCCAGCTTAATAGACGTCGTATCACGTCAAGTTTTTGAAACATTCTAACTTAAAGATGCAAAAACTGAAGTATTTTTAACGATCTATAAAATCTCTAACAATTTTTTTTAGCATTCAGATGGATGTCTCATTAAAGTGCTATTCTTATCCTTTCCAATGCATATTCGATTGCTATGATCTGACTTTTTTTCGCTGAGATAGAGCAAACTGAATTTTTTGTTTCAATGCGAGAGTGTTGAAAAACAAAACGTACCTACTAGAGTTGCAACAAATATGCGATCGAATATTTCGGTATTCTACCTATTCGGCATATTTTATCTATTTTTACCATTGACATCTGAATAGATAGACGGAGCATTAGCTATCGATTAGGACGAGGGGGGGCTTTGATATTCGCGGTAAGGGAGGACTCTGAACTTCGGTTGAATTCGGTTATTCCCGATAATGATCAGTTAATAATTCGATTCCAATCATTGACATCAAAGTTCAGCTCACATATCTATGGTAATGTCAAATTGTGCCGAATATAGTCGAACGTTGACGAAATTAACCAAAGTTCATGCACTCCCCCCTTACTGCATTTATCAGTTACCCCTCTCAAAAGGCTCCGTCCATAGACATAGTAAGTATAGACCGAGCATCCATTGTATAAGCGTTAAGTATACGAAAAGAAAGACAAAAGATGTAAGATGAGTTTCTTTCTCTTTTCAATGCCGGAGGAGTGGGGAGCACTTCTCCTCATCTCAATAGGGGAAATGACGAACCGGCGCGAGGAGATGAAGAGAACTGCTCCCCACTTCTCCGACATTGAAAAGAGAAAGAAACTCATCTTACATCTTTTGTCTTTCTTTTCGTATACTTAACGCTTATACAATGGATGCTCGGTCTATACTTACTATGTCTATGGCTCCGTCTATCTATTCAGATGTCAATGACTTTTACTATTTCGTATTCGCCCGGATACCGAATATTTTTAAATGTTTAAATTGAAGGAAATAATAAATAGTAATAGCATGACCTAATATTCGGTATGCGGTTAAGTGCCGAATATACTATTCGGTGCAACTCTATAATTTTACTATTTCCTTCAATTTGGGCATTTAAAAATATTCGGTATTCGGATGAATAGTGAATTGATATTCAAATAGTAAAAATATTGTGAATAGAATTGCAAAATATCGACAAATATTTCGGAATATTGAATAATTAGGTCATGCTATTACTATTTCTAATATAACTCTACTACGTGTAGAGAAAGTACAAGAATTTTTACCATATCTACGTGTAGAGAACGTATAGTACAAGAACTTCTCTCAAAGAGATTGGATTTGAGAAAAAAAAGATTTATTTCGTGATAGTTAAGAGTCCTTGTAGTTTCTCTACACATTTTTCTTATATTAAAAAACAAAAAATTCAGTTTTTTCCTTTTATTTATTGCGCGTAATAAGGCAGAAAAAATTCATTAAATTTTTTATAATTATATAACAATATAAATATTTTTATATTAATAATTTTTTATAATTATATAATAAACATAACAATATAATCAATCATTGTATTATATTTATTCATTTTGATTAATAAAGTCATTCAAATTATTCTTTTTATATATATGTAAAAAACAGGTTTTAATGATATTTGTCTTCATGAATATGTAATAAACTGTAATGTAGTAAATTTATTAAAGTGATCAAGATGCGAGAAAAAAATATCATGATTTAATATCGCGATTTAATATCGTGGGTTAAAAAATTGCAGAATTATTAAAATATTTCTCAAGACTTATTGATTACGCGATAAAAGATAGCATCAATGAGTCAGATTTGTGACGCAAGCCAATCATTTGAATATAGATAAATTATGTTCTATTTGCAAATATTTAAATGTTTCAGAAACAACATTATTTCATATCTATTATATTTAGTTTTAATATTTTCTTATGTAGTAAAAATTATCTATAAAAATTATCTTATTTCAATTTTGCATATATTTATAGCATAAGTTACAAAAAAAAGTATAATATAATATCAATTATTTTTGTCTTGTATCATAAAAATGTATAAGAAAATGTTTAATTCAAAATGTATAAGAAAAATCTTTTAAATATTAAAATTATTTCTTTTCTGGAAATTATGCACAACATTACAATCTTTATTAGGATTGCAAATTGTTATATTGTTAATGTAATTGTTGTCTTTATTTTATGATATTTTCAAGAATATATATATTTATATTATATAACAATTATTTATCGCGCGTTTGCAGATTTCGAATCATCTATTGTGTCTGTGATACAATAAATCAGTAGTGTCATTGTCCAAGTATGGCGACTCATGTATTCCGTGGTATCCAAAGGCTGAACCGAGTACTAGATGCTAGCATAAGGACGTTTAATTCCACATTAAAATGTACAGCGTCATTGCAAACTAAAATTGTGAAAGATTCAAATGGAAAGAAATTTTTTCTATCTAATGATATTTCTTATCCGGAAACTTTAGTTCACGAATTTATTTGGAACAACATTGAAAATTATCCTGACCATGTTGCTTTGGTAATTCTGATAATTTAATAGATTATTATTTCATATGATAGATAAGTTTATTTACGTGGGTTGATTCTAATCAATCGCGTCATCTCTTTCAAGCAGATTATTAAATAGGTTATTTAACGAAATTAATTGTGGGAAAATAAAAAAAAATAAAGAAAAAATGTTTAGAAAAATGGAAAGTATGATCAAATGTAAGCGCAATCAAAACTGTCGAAATTATTTATAAACGGCAAACGTAATATGTAGAGAATAATATGATATTAATCGATTTTTTATAATATATTTTGTGCAGGAATGTGGCATAAGTGGCAAGAAGTACACGTTTGCACAAGCCAAAGATGCAACAAATTATATTGGCAGAAGTTTACGAAATATAGGTCTCAAAGAGGGAGATGTGATAGCATTGGTGGCACCTAATTTTCCGGACACAGTGTTAGGTTTCCTCGGAGGTTTGTCAGGTGGTTTTATTGTTACTCCAATGAATCCGTATTATACAGTTGGTAAGTTGCTTTACGATATTATTTTAAATATTCCGATTTCAAATTCATATATATGCATGCAATTTAGTATAAAACGAAAGGCAAAAAAAGAAGGCAGAACAAATTAGTTCACGCTTAAGTATGTCCTTACACTATAGGCAGACGTGATAAAAATTTTCAGACGAGATGTCAAAGCAGTTGTTAAGAGCCAATGCCAAAGCAATTATCACGTCAGCTTCAATTGCATCCACAACGTTGGCTGCAACAAGAGCTTGTCTTTCACCTGAAACACCTTTTATTGTGATTGATGATAAAACTGGTTCTATACCAGAAGGTTCGATACCTTTTGATGTTAGTATCAAAATGAATTTATATTCATATATATATATATATATATATATATATATATATATATATATATAATGGTCTACCCTGTATATATATATGTATATATATATAATTGGTAATATTTAAATATTATTAACTTAAAACAGTAATATTAAATGAGGAAAAATCTTTCGCTCAAAATCTTTCAGGATCTCATAACGCGAGGTAAATCGTTACCACCTATAAGTACGAGTAGAATTTTTGATGACATAGCAACTCTACCCTTCTCAAGCGGAACGACTGGATTACCAAAAGGTGTTATGTTGACACATCGCAATCTGGTGTCTAATATCATGATGTGCCAATCCTGTTTAAGCGACTCATTTAGTCCTACTACAAGTATCTTGATTTTATTTAATAAGCTATTAATTTTTAATGTTATATGTGTTCTTATTTAATTTAATTTTTGTTCTTATCAAATTATCCGAGTAATGAATTAAAACATTATATATTATAGTTATTTATAGAATACTTTTTTTTAAATGCTTCTGCCCTACTATTGATTATTGATCATACGGCATTCTATTTATTATTTTCCCATTTATTTTTATTTGTTTTTTGTAGGTACATATCAAGAAATAATTCCCTTAATATTGCCATTTTTTCACATTTACGGTTTGAATGGTGTGGTACTTCAGCGTCTTGCTTTCGGCGCAAAAATAGTCTTTATTCCAAAATTCGTACCGGAGACATTCCTCGATGTCTTGCAGAAAAACAAGGTGAATTACCGGTAATATAATTATATGCATATAAATTTATTCAGTAGATATTTCCACAAATTATTTAAAATCTCAATTAACAGAATGCTAGACTAAATGTTAGATTTAAGAATGTATATAATCAAAAATAAGAAACAAATTTCTATAATTTTATTTTAAACCATCTGCCATAAAATATAGTATATATAATTTCTCAAATTCTTTTTTAAAAAATCCATTAAGGAATTAACATTCCAAATTCATAATAACACGATTAATCCCTTTTTAGGCAACTTCACTATACTGCGTACCACCAATTGTATTATTTTTGTCATCTTCTTCTCTCGTGAAAATGCAACATCTTGAGCACATTCACACTATAGCGAGTGGCGCTGCGCCGCTTGCCAAATCAGACGTCGACAAATTATTCAGTAAATTCAATATTGACCCCAATAAAATAAAGTTTCGTCAAGGTATTTATGCAATTAAATAGTAAAAATAAGAAATTTTCGATCCATTTATGAACGAAATGTTTATTGAGTTTCACGAATCTAAATCAGAAGTTTCACTGAAAAAAAAAAAATATATATATATATATATTTTTTTTTTCAACGAGAATAGAAACAAAAGAAATCAAGAAAAGAAAAGAAGCAAGTTATATATTTATGTTAAGGCCATGGCACACAAAAAAATGTAAGAAAACGTAAGAATTCCGATCGATCGATTTCCTTACTGACTACGTTTTACTGCTTACGTATTTTTGTGTGCCAGGGCCCTTAGCTGTTAGAATAAAGATTAGATGAGAGATGTACAAGTTTAATTTTTAACAAAATTCAACAAATTGATACATTTTAAATAAAGTTTATCAAGACGTCGTATTAAATTTTAATGCTGCTTAAATTAATTTTTATTGCGTTTTAATATGTAATATTTCAATTCGCGAAATTTTTGACAAATTTAATTGTATTAGTTTAGCAAAAAATATCGAAAAAATATAATTAATTAACAGAATTTATTTATTTAACTTTCTTTAAATGAATTTTACATATAAATCCAAACATAACAATTTTTATTTAACAAAACTGTTTTTGTATTTTTATTTAACAAAACTACTAAGAACTTGCTTAATATTTGCAACTCAATAACGTATTGATGTCAAATTTGTAAAACGTTTTTTGCAATTTTATTTATGTATATATGATATTCTATATTGAATCTTTAATTTAATTGTAATTAATTTAATTATAATCAATCTTGCATTTATTGAAAACTATATTCAAATCTAAATTTTATATTATTTTATTTATTTTATATTATTATGAAGATTTTTATTTGATTATAAATGTTTTAGTAACTCAAATATGAAAGAAAAAACAAAAGAAATCAATAGAATGTCACAAAATATCTACCTCAAATGTCTATCTTATTGAAACTCTTCTCTCTGTTAAATTAAATTAGTAAAAATACTATTGATTAAAACAAAGTGACAAGATTTCACTAAAGATCAATAAATGTTTCACTGATTTTAGTAAAAATACTCACATGTTGTTGCTTTGCATCCTATGTTTCATTGAATGTGGCAGTTTCACTGAAACATCATTATCAGTAATTGATTCTTTTCAATGAGATTTCATTGTTTGCACTGCCATACTTATAATTGAAATCATTTATCAGTCATAATATTCTAAGCTTCCACTTAGAAAAGTTGTGATAATTTTTCAAGGTTACGGATTGACAGAATGTTCATCAGTAGCATTCATTGAAGACGGAAAGAAATTTTCCAGCATCGGAAAAAACATAAACGGTTGCTTAGCACGCTTAGTAAATATAGAGACTCAGCAAGATATCGTCACTCCTGGTGAAAACGGTGAATTATGGATTAAAGGACCTCACATTATGAAAGGATATTTGAATGATGAAGCCTCAACGAAGGAAATATTAACCGAAGATAAATGGTTGAAAACGGGCGATATTGCTTATTTCGATGAAGATTATGATTTTTTTATTACGGGCAGAATGAAAGAGCTTATTAAAGTCAAGGGATTCCAGGTAAGAGTTTGTTCTCATAAGATATATATAATATATATACACACATAATATATAACTTTAGACTTACGCGATGAGTTCAAAGTTCTGTAGTTTGACAATATCTTATTTCACAACATTTCAAGTGTTTATCTCTTATGTCCAATTTAAAACGTTATTTTTGCCCAACTTAAGGTATCCCCAGCGGAATTGGAAGCATTGTTACGAACGCATCCAGATGTAGACGACGCAGCAGTAATTGGGATTCCGCACGCAAAATATGGCGAAGTACCGAAAGCATTTATAGTGACGAGCAAAGATAAGAAAGTTACCGAAGATGATATTAAAAACTTTATGAAAGAAAAGGTCTCCGACTACAAGCAACTCAAAGGTATAACTCAATTTCCAGCAACTATATATGTGAAATTTTTAACTATTTCGTACCATTTAATTACTAAATTGAGTAAGGTATTCCGATTTTTAAAATAGTTATTTAAAATAATTATTATCTAAAGATCTACTCAAAAAATATCACAAATGCCAAGAAAAGTCTCTAATTTTTACATAATATGATAAGTTTCAAAATCTAATACATAATTAAAATTTACACAAATATGGAAAAGAATAAGATAATTAAAATCTTTAACATAAAGGCTCGGGGACTATATATTTTTCTTTTTTTAGGCGGAGTTGTATTCCTTAACGAGATTCCGAAGAACGCTGCTGGAAAAATTTTAAGATTAAATTTGAAAAACGATTATTAGTCCTAAATAGAGAGAGAGAGAGAGAGGGAGAGAGAGAGAGAGAGAGAGAGGGAGAAAGGGGGGAGGGGGAGAGAGAGAGAGTTTTTAATAAAAAAACTGTTTATAGAATTAATTAATATAAATCAATAATATTTCGTGTAATAATATATATATGTAAATAAACAAGGACGTGATTTTTTGCGGATAGATATTATTTTATGCAAGAGAGGGTATATGCAATATATTGTACAATTTTTTCCGAAATTATACAGCTTTAATATGTACATACATACACACACGCGCGTGTGCATTAACATCTTAAGATTATCTACTTGTATACAATCTATCAAACTTCATTTCAAATGCTTCACCAATTAGAATTATTCATATTTATGAAAAAAGTATAACAGTAAATTTTAATTTATATAATTTTAGTAGATATTAAAGATGCTATAAAGAATCTATGACGAAAAGGAGAAAAAAATCTCTAGTTGATACGGACAGTACAAATATTAGAGTTATAAAATGAATCATATTTTATTATTTTTAATATGAAGTTTAGAAAGATTGTTCTTATTAACTTTTTATAAATAGAAAATATATAATATGGTATTTTTATAAAAGAATAATATATTTTTTAATCTAGTAAATCACTATTTGATAGAATATTCATATAGACAGAAGGAGAAAAAGAACGATAAAAATTATTATTGTATCTATGGCATGTATATATATATATATATATATATATATATATATATATATATATATTAGATTAGTCTTTTGAAATTATTATATTTTAATTTGTGATACATGGAATTGATTATATGGAACTTATATATTTTATTACTATATTAAATAAAATAATATTTTATGTAAATCCATGTTTCTCTTCCTTAATTAACATAGTTTTGATTTAAGAACATAGTAGCAAATATATTAATCGCAATAAGTTAATGTAAGAGTGCTTGTAATAAAATCAAAACATCCATGTACATCTTTTTATATATTTTGTGTCAAATCGATGTTATTATCTATGAACTATCATTCGAGCCATTGTAAAAAAATATTTCTATATCTATAAAAATGTGCTAATTACTATAAATATATCTATTTTTTAATAAGACCATTCAAACGTATAGACTATTTTAGTAATCAGAAAAATATATCCCACGATAAACTTTTAATTTTTACAAATCCTTATTTTATAACTTTGTCTTGTATTGACGGTTTTCATATTTATAAAATATTGTAAGAGGAAATCTTTTAACCAGTTCACTGGTACACCCGAAATCAACGTTTTGTGCCAAAACTGGTAAGAGCTAAAAAATTCGTAGTTTACATGAAAGTTTATCTATAAAGGGTTTTTTGCGTCGCTGGTGACGAATCAAAGATCGAAATTTCAAAATTCAAAATGGCGAATCCAATATGGCGGACTAATTTTATTTCATTATGGAGAAGATCAAATTCGATGTGTTCGCGTTTTTCGAATCTCTTATGATGAATCTATAGACAAAATTGCAAAATTTAAACTGGCAGATCCAATGTGGCGGTTTCTAGTGATTAACTTTGATATTCCATTATGGAAATATATCACACTCGGTACGTTTTTTTGGTCGCAGATAACGGATTAGTTCAAGACATTCAAACTTGAACATACCGAATTTGAATCTTCTCTAATGGAATAACAAATATAACAATAGAATAACAAAATTAATTCACCATACTAAATTCGCCATTTTGAATTTTAAAATTTTGATCCCAAATTTGTCATCAGCAACCCGAAAAATGTGGGTGTATCAAGTTTCATGCAAATCCGTTGAAAATTGGCAAAGTTATTCATAATGGACATATATGGGCCATTACCAGTTGTGGCACTTTTTTTTTGGCCATATATGGGCCATATATGAGCCATTACCAGTGAACTGGTTAATAAATATTGCTTACTAATTTGGCATTTAATAAAAATATAAATATAAATTATATAAATATTTGCTCCCTTGTGTATGAAGAAAAAATATAATAATCTTACTAAAAACATTATAAAATCCAAATGTCTTAGATTATTTTGTTTTAGATTTCTATATTTTATATTTTTATTTTATATTAAATGTGAAAATTCAAAAATTTAAAAATTATGAGTGTGATATTATTTTTGTATTATATTATCATATAATTAGTCTATAAGAAATCTATCATACATATTTATATTATAATGAGATGTGCTTTCTGAGGTTACTATCCCCACTTTATACACGAAGAAATAAGTTAGCTTTGTTCTCAACGAGTAGAAATTCATAATATTCTCTTATAATCTCTCTTTGCTACGCCCAGTTCGTACTAATGTATCGTTAACGATCGACAGGAGGCACGGTGAAAATCCGTGATCCTCCCGTGAAGACCTAGAAGCTATCAATTCGTAAATCAATTATTTTGACCAAAATACAGAAAGAATCATATTAAAATTATATTCGTAATTTAATCAGGACCGTCTGCAAGGTGCCACAGAGCGAATTTTTGATGATTAGTCACTAGCACTGAAATTTTAGATTAGAGATTCGAAATCTGAAAGCTGAAATTTGAGATTGGAGAGATCTAAGATTTGAGAAACGATTATGAATTCGGGCATAGAAACTGAGAATTTATTTTTCAGATTGGTAACCCTGAAACCGAAATTTTGCATTATCATGTTTCGTATGAGGGCTCCAATATCAGTTAGGAGTTTGCCAGTTATTCCTGTCGACCCTTAATGTGATTAGTACCTGTCACGTACTTATTTAAGATAGTGATCGCTCGAATTCACGTTTTCTGCAGTGAATAAATTAGTTTCACTGATAGTTGGGAATAAAAGATGTATAGGTAAGTTTATGAATTAGCATTGTTGATGTTAATCGAAATGCCGTTTCCGCAAATTTATGGTTGAATTTAATATCGCTGTGACTGTAGATGCTAATAATTGCGTTTCTTACATACTCGAAACTATTTTCGGCTCGATAGTTATTAGTAACATGTCAACCATAAGATATGTCGTACTTGCAGACAGGCAATTATGAACCGCTGGGCAAATAAAACCGCAATCGTTATTGGCGTTGGATCCGATGTTGGCCAAGCAATTACAGTCGCTCTTTTGAAAAATGGAATACACGTGTATTACGTTGTAGATACGAAGAGAGACAGAGACAAAATTAAAGCGGAATACGAAAAGATAGATAAAAATACACTTACGGGTAAATTGGAACTTATATATAATATATTGGATAATACCGAAGAAATACTCAAGAATGATGTGAATATTCTGATCAATAATATCGATATTTTTCGTAAGTATTCGTGCGTTGTTGTGACATTACTTATACAGAATATTATAAAGAGAGATGAGGGAAAAGAGATGGGGAATAGAGAAAGGAGAGGTGGAGAAGGAGCGGAAGAGAGAGAGAGAGAGAAATTATCTATTTATGACAAACCAATAATTAGTATTTTTTTATAACAAACTATGAAAATATAATATATTAGAACCTTTTAATAAATCACGTGCGTGTAACATGTATGGAAGAGATTTTTCGAGATTTGCTGTATTAGATTCTCCCTTATACATTTTATCTTAATGTTATGTAATTGATTGATTTCACATTAATTAAAAACAGCGAACTAATATATATATTACATATATTTATGCATAACATTTATATAACATTAACATAGGCAATATATTATAATTGATAATCTCAATAATAAAAGTCTATTTGAGCATGTAAATTAATAAATATGACGAATGATTAATAAGCAAATCTTGCGACATTTCTACATTGCTTGTGTTTCTTCAGCCACAAAATAAATTATCTAAATAAAAGCATAACCCGCTAAAAAATTTATGTAATGTAAGGAAACTATATAATATTGTCTATATGAGAACTCAATATTATAGTCTTTACGTATTATCATGTGTTTTGACCAACCCCAAATCACTTTCAATTTAATATGAGACGAAATTATATCCTCAACGTTTCCTTGGTTTAGTTACAAGTTGTCCAGGTTGCATAAATGTTTGTTAAATTTTATTCTGTTAAAATCTTATTTCAAATTTATGTGAAATCTCTATTTACATCTGAAACACAATTCATATTTGATACAAAAATTTGATAAATATCAAAATATAAGAAATATAAGCAAAACACTGATTTTATACATATGTATATTGTAATGTGTCAGAGAGTGAGTTAAACAAGCCTTTTTTGTTTGTTTGACTTACTCTCTTACAACATACAAGATCAATGTTTTCCTCATATTTTTTGTATTTTGATATTTATCCAATTTCTTTATCACTTTATTTATGTTTTTCTGATATAAGACAGATTACATATTGCAAATTTGATTACAAAATTTTAACGGAATAAAATTTGATACATTTATGCAGTGTGGACAATTTGTAATGAGTAATCAATTTAAGGAAACGTTGAGGATGACATTTCGTTTCATATAGATTAATGTGTTTAAATTGAGAGCGATTTGCGGTAGGTCAAAATGCGTGTTAAGATAAATATAAGAACAACAATATTGGCAATATCGTAATAAAATATAGTTTTCTCACTTTATACATCTTTTCATCTTACATATTTTTTATACATTCGTTTATATAATTCAATGTGATTAAAAAAATGCACATATTGTAGAAACGTTTTATGACTATTTGTTTATTAAATATTTTTATCAATGTATTCATTATATTTATTAACTTAGATATTCGAATAGGTTTTTATTATTACAATTAAGTATTTTGTATAGATCGAGCACTTTTCTAAATTTATTATTTACATTAGATTTCGTTATTAATCTCCATCAAAGAACGCTGCACATTACTAATAATATACTTGAAGAACCACGCGTCTATTTCTGTGCACTTATTATTTTTACTTTTTGTACTGAGGGAATTTTTTTGGTCTTATTTGAAAATTTAATTTTGATCATGAAATATAATTAAGTTCGCTCGAAAATATAACTTCTTACGTGAAAGATGTTATTCCTGAAAAAAGAATCTCACACTTCTACACGTATCACGTACAATTCGCAATGGCGAATTGAGACTTTTATTGACATTAAAAGACTTTGATTATATATATATATACATATATATATATATATATATATATATATATATATATATATATATATATATATATATATATATATATAATTCATAGAATATTTTAGAATGTGCAACTATATATATATATATATATATATATATATATATATATATATATTGTTGCACGTTTTAAAATATTCTATAAGTTATACTTCCAGATATTGATTTGAAAACCTCATTAATTTTAGGTATTCATTTGTCGATATATCATAAGTTTATGAATGAAGCGATAAAGTCTATGCGCAGGCAACAAGTCGAAGGACACATTTTCAATATCAACAGGTATTATTATTTAATTTATTTATTAATTACGACAAGTTTGAAAATAAATTTGGATATACTTTTAATATAAATAAGTCAAGCATTTATTCTTGGTTTCCTATAGTAAAACAAAAATGTGAAAAATCTTGAAAAAAATACAATGATTTTTTCTTATTGTTAACTTTTATTATTAGCAATTTAAATAACATAAATAATTTTGATATTTATAGCGTTTACGGTCATTTCCTTCCAACTCCTTGTTCTGGTACATCGGATGAAAAAGATACATTTCTTTTTATTGGGATTATCGTTTCTCAGCATGCAAGTGTCGCTTTGACTCATCTGGTACGACGTCAAGTAGTGAACGTTAAACCTCCTATTCGAGTCACGGTAAGTTGCGATCAAATAAATTCACATTTTGAGTTTCTATTTCTTTTCTTCTGTTATATAAAAATATTACTCTAATTAAAAGTATAATATAATAGTATAATAAAAGTAGTATATAATATAAAATTGTAATTATAAAAACACATACGTTTTTTAATCATTATGTGTGATATCAATAATATAATAAAATATAATGAAAAATTATGCTGCAATAAGAAAATAAGGGCAAAAGAGAATTTTTATATAAAAATAAGTATTACATAAGTATTACACAAATAAGTATTTCATAGAATATTAATATATATAAAATCAAAAACAATGAATGATGCCAGGTGTATAATTCTGTGTATAATTATATTAAATGTATTTTCATCAATATAAATTTTATTTCTATGATTCTTAATCATTCGTTCTTTTCAGAGCATTAGTCCCAGTGATCTGAAAACGGATGTAATGAATGAGTTTAATTTAAGTTTGAATGAGTTTAATTTAAGTTTAATGCCAGAGGATGTAGCGGATGCGATCATTTATGCTCTTAGACTAAAACCAACAGTTCAGGTTAATTTTTGTTAACGCACTTTTTTCTAAAAAAAAAAAAACATTATTTCATATGTTGTTTAATTCCAGATTACGGAGCTTATTATTCAATCTACCGGAATACTTCCATGAAAAATATTTTTAGCAATATGTCCACCTCTCTTAGTACCTCACTCAATATAGTATAAAGAGATTTTTTATTTAAAATAAGTTTGTATTGCTTTCTATTTTTTTGCATGAATATTAAATTTTGTATGTAATTTGTGTGTGTACATGTATGTGTGTGCTCGAAATGTGTTATATACTTTTCCTAATATATATTTTGCTAATATAATATTTTATATATATACATATATACACACATAAATATATATTTACCGGTTGCAATTAAATTTATTGTGAAAAGAAGTAATCTAACAAAAAGTTGTGAAAATAATAAAGTTTCTATGTTTATTCTATATTTCTACATTCTATTTTTTTATCATTGTGTTTATCAGCGCGCGATGCTTTACATCACTATCTATCACTTTAAAAAGATACATCAAAACACTAAAAATTTAAATTTTGCGACATACTTTTCTTATCGTCATGCAACATTATCACTAATACGTTTAATAAAAATACGTTCATATAAAAAAATGTATTAAAAATAAAAACTAATTTACTGATATACTGAAGGCTTATATATTGCCACTGACCTGTGTTAGTTATCTCTCTAACAAGAATATAAAATCGAGTACATTACAATAAGAACAACAATGGAAAAAGCGCGGATGTTTTATTCCTACGGACAATATTAAAAGATAATGCACCCTAACATAATGCTATAGCTATACATCCTCGTTATTAATGCAAGAACATTGTAGTCAGAGACCCAGAATTCTGAGCTGATGACATGCTACATTTTATCATTGTTGGGGAAAGATTTGCTGTTACGTTAAATGCGACGATAAAAATATGGATTTATTGCCGGTGAACTTCTTTGTTTTTCGTTTCTGCGGCATATGGAAAGAACATAAAGATAGCAACTTGATAATACGTTTTGCTATCTTTTGCTACAGGTAATTATAAGATATATGTTAAACAAAAGTGATTTAAAATTTTGTTAAAAATATTTTATTGATATATTAAAATCGAAATTGTCTTTAAAGATATAATATTCATCACAATTAAAGGTGATAAGAAAATTTTTGTATATTTTGTATATTAATATATAATATTATTTAATACATATACGCATATATACATATATAAATAAACGCATGATATACATATCAGAGTTGGGAAAGTTACTTTATAAAAGTAATTAGTTACAGTTACAGTTTTTTTAGTAAAAAATGTAATTAGTTACAGTTACAAGTTACCGATTCTGAAAAGTAACGCGTTACAGTTACAGTTACTTAAAAAGTAACGAGTCGTTACTTTGTAGTTACTTCCTTGGAATGGAAATAAAAATATTAAATCTGCACGCAGTAATAAAAATTTAATGACAATCTTATAAGGTATTAATTTAATTCTTGCAAATTATAGGGAATTTTAGAATGGCATTCACTTTAAAGAGAGAAATATATATTTTATTTTAATTTAAAAACAGCTAAATAAAAACAAAAATTTTTATTTAATGTAAAAGAAAACTTATAAAAAATATAATTTTATTGCATCGCTCTTATAATTTCATTATTTTAAGATAGATAGTATATGTATATAATTAATCTTTACTTTTTTACTATATTTTTTATATGTGTATATATATATATATATACATCACGAATAATCCAAATTATTACAAATATTTACTATATTTTTTTAGTTAGTTTTTTTAATATTTATAACATACATGAAATACTCTACATATTATAATGATTAATACATATGTAACACATATCATGAAATACTAAGATATGTTAAATGATTCAATATGTTTAAAATTTTTATTAATAAAAAATGGGAGCATATGCATTGGATCATAAAGTATCGATAAAAGCGTTTATGCGCAAGTGTAAGGCGGTCCAATACGATTTGCAAAGATTAAAAAAAAAATATATATTTTTTAAATCTTTATATATATATATATATATATATATATATATATAAAGTAACTATTAAAGTAATTATTAAATTAGTTAATAGTTACCGAAAATATGTAACTGAGTTAAGTTACAGTTACAAATTGAAAAAAAGGAACGAGTTAAGTCAGAGTTACCGAAAAAAAGTAACTATAACTGTAACTTCGTTACAAGTAACGAGTTACTTCCCAACCCTGATACATATTTATTTTACCTTTCACATTCATAATATTGATAGATACATCATTGCAATTTTAATATATCACCTCACGATAGTCGAAATAATCGAGCTCATACGTATAAGAAACGATGTGGAATCTGTAACGGAAAGCTTATTTGTTGTTTTAACTTTCGTGTCATTGTGCCTAAAATATCTAAATTTTTCGGTGCGACAGTGCGAATTGCATGCCTTGTTAGGTTGCTTTCGCGTCAAGATCTGTCAGCCAAGAGATTTTGCCGAGAAATCGATACTGAAACAATACGATCGCAAAGGTACTTCTATATTACATTGTAGTTCTCTAGAATATTAAATTAAGTATACATTTAAATTAAGTAATTTTTTAGAAAGTTAATAAGAGAGTTAATAATAAAACTCTTTCTAAAATTCGCAAAATTTTAAATATTACATTTTTTGTTAAAAAGAAATAATATATAACTTTACATAATATGTATGTAGATGAGTATATAAATATTATAAATGTTTAGCTAAATGCAAAGCTTTTGCCAAAAGTCTAATTAATCATTTATATGATATAGAATCAAAAATCTAATTAATCATTTATATGATATAGAACAAAAAATCTAATTAATCATTAATATGATATATCTCTCTCTCTTTCTGGCGAAAAGTCGGTTTTATAACATCTAATAGTAAAAACTAAACTTAATAATTATAAATAAATAGTTAAAATCTTTTTATACGTTTGCACCATATAATTAATTATTTTATAACTCTAAATTATTATTATTCTTAATTATTTTATAAACTCTATTTCATTATATGATGTATTGGGAACAAAGCTAAAGAAATCGGCTGTGTCTACATGTTTATGTGTCAAACAACGGGTTTACTATTGCTCATAATGCCTCTGCTGATTCAGGATAAGAGATCTTTACCATTCAAGACATACATACCGTATTCTACCACAACGTTACTTCCTTACGTGTTGACTTATCTTCAGCAAAGCATAGGTTTAATTTATAGAATATTATTAAACGTCTCTTTGGACTCAATTGTGTATGGTTTCATTATTCATACCTGCGGACAAATTGAACTGCTGTGCTATCGATTGAGAAAAATATTTCAATTTCTTCAAAATAATACTGAAAAAAATGCAAACGCCATTGAAAGTTTCGCTATCGCAGAATGCGTAAAACATCATATTTTAGTTTATGACATCATGTACAGGATACAATCATTATTTATGTGGAATGTTGCTGCTTTATTCTTCTTCAGCCTCATCAATCTTTGTACCAACATCTATCAGATGTCGAAAGTAAAAAATTCTCTCTTTTATATATTCTTTGTAAATATAAAGATTAATATATAAAACATAAATCAATAACATTAACATTTGTAAAATTAATTTGATTGAGTAAAGGTGAAATTTAAAATGTAAATATAATATTGCAATTTACACCGTTATTTCAGAAAAAGGTCTTTAGCCCGGAATCCTTCTTTTTTAACATGTATTTAGGATCATTGATGTTTCAAATATTTACATTTTGCTGGTATGGCAATGAGCTTGACTTGAAGGTTATCAATACTAGATTTTTTCTTAGTTTTTATATTTTGTATTTTTTGCATATATATATAATTTCTTTTTGATATTTTAGATTTTTTGCATATGTATATGTATATATATCAAATAAATATACGTATGAAATATATTTTTTATTTAGAATAAAAATATCGCATACGCTATTTATACAAGCAACTGGATGACAATATCGACAAAACAACGTAAAAATTTGTTGCTCGTAATGATGATGAGCCAGAAAGGAAGGATACTTTCTTTCTATGGAGTTTGCACGCTAATTCTTAGCAGTTTCACATGGGTGAGTATATATTTGACATACGCAACAAATAATATTAAAAAAAAATATAAAACATAATGGTAATTCAATCCGAAAAATATATATTCTGTAAATTACATATGTATTCTTCATCTATGCAGATTATAAAAACGTCCTACTCTGCTTTTAATTTGCTGCAGCAAGCTTCGAATTAGTACTTTCTACTTATTCTTTGACAAATGTAATACTACTGCTTTAATTAACATAATATTTTCATACTATTGTATATTTATATTTATAGTAGAGATTAGACTAGTAGAGATATTGATTTTTAGATATTTTTATAGAAACTTATTTTCTCTGTAGATTACTTCCTAAAATGGGCATATTGCATCTATTCGCAAAATAAAATATAAAATAAAATAAAATTTTATTGAGCTAAATATTTTTCCAAATAATTTAAAAAGATACAAATGCAAAGGAGTGTATCTCCTTTATGACAGTTTATTCTACACTTTTATGCTTTTATAGACTTATAATTTATTATCACTTGTCTTGCAAATTTTTCATCTAATTGTCAACTTTTCTGATAAGCAACCAAAGTTTGCAGATAAATTTTTCACAATTAATAATATCAGTATGTAATATTTCAATATTCTTTATTATACAATAATGTGCAATAAATTGCAAGTTCAAAAATTCATAATTAATAAAAATAATGTACATACATCGTCCCAGATATTTGATAACGCATTGGAAATAAGATACAGAAATAAGAATGCAGAGATAAGAAAAAAATATAATAGTAAGAAAAATCAACGAAGGAAATTTCCCTCTATTAGACCACATGAAATGTTAAGGGATATTAATGAAGACCGTTCTAGCGACTTTATTACTAATTCATGCGAACGAACATTGACAATGTATGATGCATTTCGTTATATGCGTTTTTTCTATAAGTTGCGTATTTTCGAGACAAAGCGAAGATAAGAGGGTGATCCAAGTGAAACAATATCGAAACAATTTCATTACGGAATAATGGACATATTACCATTGAATTTCCGAGTTTTATGGTTCTGCGGTGCATGGAGAGAAGAAAACAATAATGATCTTTTCGTTCGTTTTATAAGTTTCTGCTACAGGTATAATAATGAAAATGTGATATACTCGTTCGAATCATACCTTGTTTTTGTATGTCACGGATTTAAATGTATACACATATATTAATTTCGCAATGAGTCTGCACCATTTATAGATAACTTTTGATTATTGTATTTTTTGTCCGTCTGATATAAATTTTTAAAAAATTAATTTATTGATAATATTTTTATTACTACAGATATATATATATATATATATATATATATATATATATATATATATATATATATCAGATATGTATCTGTACGGATCTAAGATTTAGTAAGAAAAATTTTTATTTGTTTATATTACAAGAATGAATCTATATTTACTTAATTTCTAATTAAACTTCAACAACTTATGTTTTGCTCAGATAATATGTGATGACATGATAATCAAACATATACTTAGGTATTTCTCTTTATTAAGATATAATTAAATTTTTAGATATTCCATAGTAATTTTAATATACGAATTCACGATATCTGAAGTAATCGAACTTATAAGAACTCACGATCATATCGAAGATCTAACAGAAGGACTCTTCCTAGCATTAACTTATGTAGCTTTATGCATTAAATACGGAAATTTCTTAGCGAGGCAAGATGAAGTGTACACGTTACTTGATTGTTTTCGTGACAAAACGTGTCAGCCAAAAAATTTCGAAGAAAAGATGATCCTAATTAAATATGATCGCAAAGGTGCTTAACTAGTAAATTTTCACGAAATTATTGCAAATAATGAATTTTAATGTTAAAAACAAAAATTAATATAATAATATTAATACAATTATTATTAATATATTATAATAATAATATTATATAATAATAAATTTTTTGAATATAATATATTTATGTAATGTTATACTCTCCTATTATATTAATATTTTTTAATAATTTAATTATAATATTTTTAAATATTTTGCAATACATCAAAGATATTCTATTTAAATATATAGTATAAATTTTTAAAAATATAAAAATAATACATGTGTGTGTCTATCGTAGCTAAATGGTGTGTTCGAGCTTTTATGAGTATATCTCAAGCTACTTGTATAGCTCTCGTGCTCGCTCCTATTGTGGGACCTCAAGATACCGACAGACCTCTGCCATTCAAGACATACTTGCCGTACTCGATAGTTGGTTTATATCCGTATTTGGCTACATATCTTCAGCACATAGGTGCCATATTTTACGGAGTTTTACTCAACGTCTCATTCGATTCCCTCGTCTACGGCTTCACTCTTCATGTTTGCGGACAGATCGAATTGCTATGTTATCGTCTGTCAGAAATCTTCAAGGATTATCCTGATATGGCGCAATATCGATTCGATTCAAATAAAGGCGGGGTGATTAGCCAATGCGTGAGACATCATTTATGCGTACACGAGATCGTACGCAGAATACAATCGTTATTTGTGTGGACCGTGATGCTTTTATTCATGTTCAGTATGGTCACCTTATGCACTAGTATTTTCCAAATGTCCAAGGTTGCGTAAATTCTTCAGATTCTATTAAACCTTAATTTCTTACAATTTAATCAATATTGTAACATTATATTAAATTTCTTTGTTGTATAGCAAATAACATAAATTGTCGATAAAAAAGTATCATTACTTCTTATCGTCTATTTACTCGTCTAATTCGCAATGCATATTGAGCGAATATATTAAACTAAGTTTGTTTTGCAGAAGAAAATTCTCAGCGTTGGATTTCTCTCATTGATTTTATATCTCGGAAGCATGTTATTTCAAGTGTTCTTCTATTGTTGGTACGGAAACGAGTTACAATTGAAGGTGCGATCAAAAATGATAATTTATTTTAAAGCCTATTTTAATTGATCTATAATTCACGACTGAAAACTCGGAATACAAAATCATATAATTGTTCTAGTTACATAATGTTTATTTATAATTTTATTGCCGAATTGTAGATTTCAAGAAAAGGATTTAAAAACTTATCGTGAATGACGAGAAATTCTTTTGTCGCGTGTGCAGAGCAAGAGCATTGGCGACGCTATTTATTCGAGTAATTGGACGACTGCCACGATACAAGATCGCAGAAGTTTACTGTTTATGATGGTCATCAGTCAGAAAGGATTGAAACTCTCTTATTATGGCATTTTTAGCTTGGCTCTCGGCACTTTCACCTGGGTAAGTTTATGCCAGTGCTGTATTCATATACCTGATTCAACGATAATAATAAAGCAATAATTGTTAATTATTTTTTCAGATTTTAAAAACATCGTACTCAGCTTTTAATGTTTTGCAACAAACATCAACATAACTAAACTTGATTTATTAAAAAAAAAAAAAAAACTGATTATGTATATGCAAAATTCTATATTTCTTCTTTTTCTCTTTGCATTTCTCTCGAGCGTACAATATAAAAGTCTTTTAAAATAGAATCTTATCTTTACATATAATTTATATTTTTATGCACTTTAATACACTAAATAATATTTCATGTAATAACTTTTTATAAAAACCTTTTTTTAAATTTTCTTAAAATATTTGTTTATTTTTTCTATGTATTAATATTATCGAACGTTAAAAACTTAACTTTGTTGAATGTAGGAATAAGAAGATTAAAAGATAAAATGTTATATCCGTGTATCTCATCAATTGTTAACTTTCCACAATAGCACATTTTTTATACATGTATACAATTATATTTTACTTATGGCTATATTTTTCAAGAAGCAGATGCAACATTTATATTATTTAATATTTCAAAAATTGTCTTTTGGATAATTTCTTCCGCGATAACAATCTAGGGCTAAAACATAATTTTTTTTTCATATTATTTTTTTCTATCAGAGCAATATATATACATAGTATTAGAGGAAAATTGCATAGTTGGCGATGTCACAAATCGACCGTCTTTAAAATTTAAATACGCTCGACGATATTGTGCACATGCTACTATTATATTATTAATGTAGTTTACAATGTTACGAAAAAGTTTTTCTTATTGTGATTGAACTTCAATTTATTATGCACTATTAAGAGAAGAATTTCTATCATTTTGAGATAGAAATACATCAAATGATACGGATATAACTCGCAGATATGGACATTCTGCCGGTGAATTTCAAAGTCTTATGGTTTTGTGGCGCATGGAAAGAGCGGAAGAACGATAACATCGTTCTTGGTTGTCTACACTTTTGTTACAAGTATTTAAGCGCATAAAATATATGCTCAGTGTGTTTATTTACTATTAAAATAATGAAAATTTCTCTCTCTTTCTCTCTCTCTCTCTCTTTTTCTTAATTTTATATTAAATTGTTCAAGTTATCAGATAAGAAGATAATTTTTTTTGGTTGTTTGAAATTATTGAGCGTAACTTTTATATCCATAGGTACGCAATCTTCTTCCTGATATATGTATTTACGATATTCGAGATAATAGAAGTGATTCGCACGCGTGATCAAATTGATGAGTTAACGGAAGGACTCTTCTTGGCATCGACTCATGTAACATTGTGTCTGAAATACACAAATTTTTTATTACGAAAGAAAGATGTGTCAGAATTATTGGATTGTCTACGCGTAAAAGTGTGCCAACCAAAGAATTCAACAGAAAAGATGATATTAAAAATGCATATTCGAAAAGGTATTAAAATAATTATTAAAAGTAACATATGCGATTAAAAACCTTTCTTGTAATTTATAATTAAGCACTACATAAACAATTTAATTGTTTAATGTTATATTAATTTAATTATTGTTAGTAAAATACGATAAAAATTTATTTCAACGCACTGACCGCCTTTTACGATCAGTCCGAATTCTGACGAACGAGTCTTTTAGTGAAATAAATCGAAATATTCATGACAGCAAAGTGGAGCACGCTTTCCTTCTTAATCATGTCGTATACCACTGCTACGGGCTTCGTGATCGCGCCGATTATTCTGGGATTGAGCAAGAATGAATGGATCTTGCCCACGAAATCGTACGTCCCCTACTCTATTTCGGAAACGTTACCATATGTGGCGACGTATTTACAACAAACTGCATCGCTGTTTTATGCAATTATGCTCAACGTTTCATTCGACTCTCTCGTTTACGGTTTTACAATTCATGCCTGCGGACAGATCGAATTAATATGTCGTCGATTGACAAATAATATTAGAGCCTCGGTAAATTTTCAAAAAGATTCAGATTCAACTGCATTGATTGAAGAATGCGTGAGGCATCATATACTAGTGCATACTTTAGTGAAGAAAGTAGGAGCGCTATTCATCTGGACAGTCATGGTTCTCTTCTTTTTCAGTCTGATTATTCTCTGCACCAGCATTTTCTTGATATCAAAGGTTGGATTAATATGCTTTTTTGTCAGTTCTTTCTTTTAATTAATTCTATAGCTAAATAACTAAACAAATAATTTTAATTTGCTGAGATAATATTTTCAAAATTACAATATAATTATAACATCTACAGTTTAATAACAAAGAATAAGATACACATAAACTTTGAATTTAGTATTAATATTTAGCATTAATATTTCAATAATATAAGAAATTAATATTATTATTTCAATAATAGCAATTTTGTATTTTTAGATATAAGAAAAATTCATTTATGTGAATCTTTTGCACTGTTCGTAGTTCATAAATTAATTTTATTTTATAGACAAAACTCTTTAGCATCGAGTTTCTTTCTTTAACGCTATATTTTAGCAGTATGATGCTGCAGATATTTTTTTACTGTTGGTATGGGAATGAGCTTGAATTGAAGGTAAACAATTATAATATGGCAATAAAATTTCAGAATCGCAAAATGCTAATATTGTTGTAAGAAAATATCAGATCTAATTATATAAACTGAATAATCAGTACTCTCTTTTATAGAGCAAAAGTATTGCGAATAGTATTTACTTTAGCAATTGGACATTGACCACATCGTATGAGCGTAGATCTTTGATACTTATTATGATAAACAGTCAGAAAGGATTAACATTTTCCAATAACAGAATATTTGCGTTATCTTTGGACACTTTTACCTGGGTAAGTAAACTCAGAAATAAATATATGCATGCATATCTTAAAATTTTTCATTTCTCTCACTCACAGATTTTACTTTTAGTTAAAAAGCATTTTAAATTTATCGTTATTACTGTAATTTTCTATATGTTTAAATTGATATACATGAAAGAAATTTTTAATTAAATTTTAATTTAATTCTATGTTATTACGTAATAATATTCAGAACATAGATCTGAGACGGGTACTTAATATATTCTTAATTAACTAATAATAAAAAAAGAAGAATACAATGCAATAAAAGTTGACAGACGTACGTTTCGATCCAATGCGGATCTTTTTCAATGTCTTAGTAACAGATAACATAATCAAAACGCGAACGTTACAAAGGCGCTTAATAACGGATAACATAATCAAAAACGCGAACGTTACAAAGGCGCGCGCAGTACAAAATAATCAGGAGGTCAAAACAATAAAATTAAACCGGTCGATAGTCTAATGTAGCGCAGAAATAATAAAGGAATAATAACGGTCGAACAAACAAAACAGACACTTGTACAAAAAATAAATAAAGATAAATAATATATATATATATATATATATATATATATGCATGGTGATGTAATATTCAAACGAATGGCACAACCTCACCTCGATATCAAAATTGTCCGAGCGACACTATGAAACTAGGGGAAATATACTTCGCCTGATTAATACAAAGGGGAAGTCCGAACCATAAAAAGTTTGTCCATGATGATGAGAGTCATTGCAGTAAAAAAATTATAGTTCCAATTTGGTAAAAGATCCGCATTGGATCGAAACGTACGTCTGTCAACTTTTATTGCATTGTATTCTTCTTTCTTTATTATTAATTAATTAAGAATATATTAAGTACCCGTCTCAGATCTATGTTCTGAATATTATTACGTAATAACACCCTACGCTACGGTCCTTAGCCTTTTCTTTGTTTTAAATTTGATTGTTATCTTACGGACCGTTACTCTCTCTTTTTGTTTTTAATTCTATGTTTCCCTAGATTTTTAAAACATCTTACTCAGCCTTTAATCTACTGCAGCAAGCATCGAATTAATTAATAGATATATTTATCGTTAATCGTAATGAAATTTATTTTTAATATAGCGTAGTTCTATATTTATATAAGATGTTAAAATGACATGTAATATTTTCTGCAAAAATCCTTTCTTATATAAATTATTATTAATTATATATCATTTTTACGAATAATAATTCATTGCCTATTAATAAAATCTCAAGTATTCTAAAAAATTTAGTTTCATACGTCTCGTTTATATTAAGTTTGCTAATAATTCAAACTCAAAATAAAACGTACCTGCTGTACTCGATAACTGGCTTATATCCATATATGACTGCGTATCTTTAATATAGAAGTGCCATATTTTACGGAATTCTGCTCAAAGTCTTGTTTGATTTCTTCATTTATGGCTTTAATCTTCACATTTGCGGATAGATCAAATTATTATCTTATCTACAGATAATCTTCAATGATAATCGATTTATATAGAACCAATGATTAGCGAGTGCATAAGACATTACTCACGTGTATATGACATCGTACACAAGATAAAATAGTTACTTATATATATAGAGATTGATAGAATGATGCTGATAGATTTCATTTTCAGCACGATCACTTTATGCAACAGTATTTTCCAAATGGATTCAACGAGAAGACATAACAATAATTGTTAATGGTTCTTTTTTATGCAGATTTTAAAAATATCCTACTTTACATTTAATATTCCAACAATCATATAACAGCAATATAATTTTAAATATTCTTCAACTATCAATATAACTAAATTTAAATTATAAAAGAAACGGATTATGTATATACAGAATTACATATTTCTCTTTTCTATCCGTATATTTTCAAATGTTTATAAAAATTTTTTTTAATAGAATTTTCTTTTTACAATAATTAAATTTTTAAACATATTAATACACTAAGTAATATTTTATAAGATCATTTTTCTACGTATTAAAATATATATTTATTTCTTTTATATAATAATATTATATCGAACGTTATAAAAAAATTAACTTATTGTACATCTAAATGTAAAAATAAGGAGATTAGATATTATGTCCATGTCGTCAATATCCGCTGACTTTCCTCAATGATTCTACATGTATATAATTATATTTTATTTACGACGACTATATTTTTCACAAAACAGACACAATACTATTTAATATATCATCAGAAAGTTGTTATTTGAATAAATTTCTTCCGCGATGACAAGCTAAAGCCAAAACAATTTTTTTATATTATTTTTTTCTATCACAGTGATGTATATATGTAGCATGGAGGAAGGTTGCATAGTTGGCTATGCCACAAATTGATCGTCTTTAAAATTTAAGTACGTTCGATAATATTATACGTATGCTACAATTATATTATTAATGTAGCTTACAATAATAAAATGTTACCGGACATTTTTTCTTATTGTGACCGAACTTTAATTTATTATGTATTATTGAGAAATGAAGAATTTCTATCGTCTTGAAATAGAAACACATCAAATGACACGTAGATAACGCGCAGTTATGGACATTCTACCGGTGAACTTTAAGGTTTTATGGTTTTGTGGAGCGTGGAGAGAACAAAAGGACGATAACATCATTCTTGGTTCTTTATATTTCTGTTACAAGTATTTAAGCTCATAAAATATAAAATAACACATTACTGTATATTTAGAATTAAAATAATAATAAAATTATTTTTAATTTTATATTAATTCGTTCAAGTTCAAATCAAAGAGTTTACTTTTGTTGGTTATTTGAAACTATTAATTACAAATTTTATACTGGCAGATACGCAATCTTCTTCCTAATATATGAGTTTACGATATTCGAGGTGATAGAACTGATTCGCACGCGTGATCGAATCAATGAGTTAACAGAAGGACTCTTTTTGACATCAACTTGTATAACATTGTGCCTTAAATATGCAAATTTTTTGCTACGGAAAAACGACGTGTCAGAGTTGTTGAATTATTTACGCGTAAAAATGTGTCAACCGAGAAACTTGACGGAAAAAATGATAATAGAAACGCATAGTCGAAAAGGTATTGGAATAATTATATATTAAAAGTAAGATATATTCAATTTGAAAAATTTAATTATCATTAGAAATAATTTAATTATCATTAGTAAAACTCGATAAAAATTCTTTTCAACGCACTGTTTTTTAAAATCAATTCGAATTTTGATAAATAAGTCAAAAATAAATCAAAATATTCACGACAGCTAAGTGGAGCACACTTTCCTTCTTAATTATGTGTCAAGCCACTACTGTGGGTTTCGTGATTGCGCCAATTCTGGCATTCGGCAAGGATGAATGGATTCTGCCCACGAAATCGTACGTTCCCTATTCCGTTTCGGAAATACTTCCATATGCGGCAACATATCTACAGCAAACTGCAGCGTTGTTTTATGCAGTTATGCTGAACGTTTCATTTGATTCCCTTGTTTACGGTTTCACAATTCACGCCTGCGGGCAAATCGAACTGATTTGTTGCCGTTTGACAAATAATATAAGGGCATCGGTAAATTTCGGAAAGAATTCAGATGTAACTGCGTCGATTGAGGAATGCGTCAGGCATCATATACTTGTACACACTTTAGTGAAAAAGATAGGAGAACTATTCATCTGGACAGTCATGGTCCTCTTTTTTTTCAGTCTGATTATTCTCTGCACCAGCATTTTTCTGATATCAAAGGTTGGGACTGTGTTTTTTTGTCGATTATTTCTTTTAATTAATTCTATGCTTTCAATTAATTCCATAAATAATTAAACAAGTTATTTTAATTTACTTAGATTAGATTATTTTTTGAGAATTACAATATAATTATAAAATCCATATTTTAATAGCGTAAAAATAAGATACATATAAATTTTGTATTTCTGAAGTATCTTATATTAATATTTTAATAATATAAGAAATTAATACTATATTATATTATTAAAATATTATAATATTTGAATAATACCTAATTATTACTTTAAAAATTTTTAGATATGAGAAAAATTCATTTAATATGCAATTATTTCGCACTGTTTGTAAATCAAATAAATAAATTAATAAAATAAATAAATTTTGCAGACAAAACTCTTCAGTATCGAGTTTCTTTCTTTGATACTATATTTTAGCAGTATAATGCTACAGATATTTTTTTACTGTTGGTATGGGAATGAACTTGAATTAAAGGTAAATAATTATATAGTAATTCAATAAAATTTCAGGCTCGCAACATGCAAAATATTAGTATTCTACAAAAGAATCTGCAAAATTAGATCTGATTGTATGGCAGCGAAATAATTGACAACTGCTCTTTTACAGAGCAAAAATATCGGGAATAGCATTTATTTTAGCAATTGGACATTAACCACGTCGCATGAGCGCAGATCCCTAATACTCATTATGATAAATAGTCAGAGAGGATTGACGTTTTCCAATAATAGAATGTTTGCGTTATCTTTGGACACTTTTACCTGGGTAAGTAAACTCAGAAATAAATATATACATGCATTACGCAAAATTTACTTTTGTAGACCTTATTTTTAATAATTAAAAAGCATTTTAAATTTATTGTTATTGCAATTTTCTAAGTGCTCAAGGTGAAGTACATAAAAGAACACGATTAAAAAAATTTTTAACGTTATCAACTTAATTCTCTTTCTCCAGATTTTTAAAACGTCTTATTCAGCTTTTAATCTCCTGCAGCAAGCATCGAATTAATTAACAAATACATTGTTAATTGTAATGAAATTTATTTTCATTATAACGTAGTTCTATATTTATATAAGATGTTAAATGGCATGTAATATTTTCTGGAAAAAATCACTTTTATATCAATTATTATTAATTATGTTAATTTCTTACAAATAATCACTTGTTGCCTATTAATAAAATGACAAATATTTGCTGATCAAGCCCTTAGTTCCAATGTTTCATTTATCAAACTTGCTAATAATTCACATTCAAATTTTTTTATATTTTATTGCTAAACTGAATGAAATTATTTTCAAAAGTTATATCTTTAGTCAGTTTTCTAGAATTTATCTCTTGGTTAGTTTTTATGAATTTATCTCTTCCCAGTTTCTAGTCAGTGTACAGTCTATAGATATATAATTCGTTTAATATTAAATTCAATTTTTATATATTCCTGGAAATTTGATTTGATTAATAAAAACTCTTCTTAACAAATCATTTCCCGAAATACTTCTATATCAAAAGCATATATGAAAGCGAATTTTTTTTCCTTTAGTAGGACGAATACAAAATGTTTGAGAATATAATATTTTTATATATAATATTATATAGCGATAATATAAAGATAATATTATGATTTTTGTGAGAGAAAACAAAGCATAAATTGTACTTAAAATATATCAAAATTAAATGCGAAATTGATATTTTTCAGTGTTTTATAATCTATACATAAAATTTTATTTAAATATGTGATATAAATTTATAAAAATATTAAAATAATAAATATTACAATAAATTTTTAAAAATATAAAAATAATCCTCATACATGTACCACAGCCAAGTGGTGCATCTGAGCTTTACGAGATAGCCCAAGCCATTTGCATAACTCTCGTGCTCACTCTTATTGTGAGAATAAAGATACTAATAGACTTATCAAGATGTACCTGCTGTACTGATAACTGGCTTATTTGTAGTCTATATTTTGTTATGTATCTTCAGCACATTGTAAGATGCCGGAATATTTTACGGGGTTTTGTTCAACGTCTCATTCGATTTTTTTCATCTACGGCTTCACTCTTCATGTTGTCTATTAAAATTTCTGCCTATAAAAATGTCAATTTTAATCAATATATCTATTATTTAATAAAACGATTCAATCGTATAGAACAGTTTGTTAATCAGAAAAATATGTCCCACAATAAATTTTTACAAGTCTTTATCTTACAGCTTTATTTTATATTTATGATTTTGATGGTTGATTCATATTTATAAAATATTGTAAGAGGAAAGCTTTTAAATATAAGTGAAAACATTTACTGATATATTGAAGGCTTGTATGATATTGCCATTGACAATGAGATGTATTATTTCTCTAACAAGAATATAAAATCGAATATATTAAAATAGAAACAGCAATGGAAAAAACGCTTCATCTCTACGGACGATATTAAAACATAATGTACCCTAACATAATGCTACAGCTATACATCGTTATTAATGCAAGAGAACATTGTAGTCAGAGACTCAGAATTCTGAACTGATGGCACGCTACATATTGTCATTGTGATATTGGGGAGATTTGCTCTTACATTAAATACGACGATAAAAATATGGATTTATTGCCGATAAACTTCTTTGTTTTTCGTTTCTGCGGTGTATGGAAAGAACATGAGGATAGCAACTTGATAATACGTTTTGCCATTTTATGCTACAGGTAATTATAAGATATATGTTAAGCAAAAGTGATTTTTAAAATTTTGTTAAAAATATTTTATTGATATATTAAAATCAAAATTGTCTTTAAAGGAATATTATTCATCAATTAAAAATGATAAGAAAAATTTTGATATATAATACATATCAAAGTATATCAAAATATATCAAAATCTATCTAATATTATTTAATATATATGTGCACATACATGCAATAAATGCATGAGATATACATATATATATCTTCTTTCTCATATACATAATATATATATTTTGATAGGTATATCATTGCTGTTTTAATATATCATGTGACGATATTTGAAATAATCGAGCTCATACGTATAAGAAATAATATGGAAGCTGTAATGGAGGTTTTATTTATTGTTTTCGCTTTCGTGTCATTGTCCCTAAAATATTTAAATTTTTCGATGCGACAGTGCGAATTGCGTGCCTTGTTAGGTTGCTTTCGTGTCAAGATCTGTCAGCCAAGAGATTTTGCCGAGAAATTGATACTGAAGCAATACGATCGCAAAGGTATTTTTATATTATATTGTAGTTCTCTAGAATATTAAATTAAGTATACTCTTAAATAAAATAATTTTTTAGAAAGTATTAGTAATAAAATTCTTCCGAAAATCTTAAATGTTACATTTTTTAATAAAAAGAAATAATATATAAATATATGTTTAGCTAAATGCAAAGCTTTTGCCCGAAAATCTAATTATTTAAAAAAACCTCTCTCTCTCTCTCTCTCTCTCTCTCTCTCTCTCTCTCTCTCTCTCTCTAGCGCAAAAAGTTGATTTTATAAAATCTAATAGTAAAAATTAAACTTAATAGTAAATAGTTATAATTATAATTTAAATAATTATAATTATTACATCTTTGCATATAATTAATTATTTTACAAACTTTATTTCGCTATATGATGTATTGCGAACAAAGCTAAAGGAATCGTCTGTTTCTACATGCTCATGGGCCAAACAACGTGTTTAATGTTTATCATAATGCCTCTATTGATTCCGGACGAAAAATCTTTACCGCTCAAGACGTACATACCATACTCCATCACAACGTTACTTCCTTACGTGTTGACTTATCTTCAGCAAAGCGCAACTTTAATTTATGGAATATTATTAAACATCTCTTTGGACTCCCTCACGTATGGTTTCATTATTCATACCTGCGGACAAATTGAATTGCTGTGCTATCGATTGACAGAAATATTTCAATTTCTTCAAGAAAATAATGAAAGAAATGCATACACCATTGGAAGCTTCGCTATCGCAGAATGCGCGAAACATCATATTTTAGTTTATGACATCATATACAGGATAGAATCATTATTTATGTGGAATATTACTGCTTTATTCTTCTTCAGCCTCATCACTCTTTGTACCAACATCTATCAGATGTCAAAAGTAAGAAATTCTCTCTTACATATTTTTCATAAATATAAAGATTAATATATAAAACATAAATCAATAACATTAACATTTGTAAAATTAATTTGATTGGGTAAAGGTGAAATCTAAAATGTAAATATAATATTGCAATTCACACCGTTATTGTAGATAGAGCTCTTTGACCCGGAATTTTTCATTTATATCACGTATTTAGGATCAATGATGTTCCAAACATTTACATATTGCTGGTATGGCAATGAGCTTGACTTGAAGGTGACTAATACTAAATTTTTTTATTTGATATTTTATACTTTTATATATATTTTGATATTTAAAATTTTTTTGTATTTGTATATATATATATATAATAAATATATGTATTGAATATATTCTTTATTTAGATTAAAAATATTGCATATGCTATTTATGCAAGCAACTGGACGACAATATCAACAAAGCAACGTAAAAATTTGTTGCTCACGATGATGATAAGCCAGAAAGGGAGGATACTTTCTTTCTATGGAATTTGTGCGCTAATTCTTAGCAGTTTCACATGGGTGAGTACATCTAACATACGTAACAAATAAAATTTTAAAAAATACGTAAAACATAATGCAAAATTAATCTAAAAAATATATATTCTGTAAATTACATATATATTCTTCATCTATGCAGATTATAAAAACGTCTTACTCTGCTTTCAACTTGTTGCAACAATCATCGAATTAGTACTTTCTACTTATTCTTTAACAAATGTAATATTGCTGCTTTAGTAGACATTAAATGTATTTTCATACTATATTTATCAGTAGAAAGATTGATTTATAGATATTTTTAGAAATTTATTTTCTGTAGATTACTTCTCAAAATGAGTACATTGCATCTGTTTATTAGCAAAATAAGATATAAAGTGAAATAAAATTTTATGCGCTGAAATATTTTTCCAAATAAGAGCATACCTGCAGTTTATTTTATACTTTTATGCTGTTATAAACTTATAATCTATTATCATTTGCTTTGCAAATTTTTCAACTAATTGTCAGTTTTTCGAACGAGCAACCGAAGTTTGCAGATACATTTTTCACAATCAATAAAGTAATATGTAATACTTCAATAATATGCCTTTTACTTTTATATTTTTTATTATATTAATGTGGAATAAATTGTGTAAATTCATAATTTATAAAAATAATACACATCGTCGCAGACATTTGATATACCGATTGAAAATAAATGTAGAGACGAGGAAAAGATGTAGCAGTAAAAAGAACCAGTCAAGGAAATCTCTCTCTATTCGACGACATGAAATGTTAAGGAACATTTTAGCGATTTTGTTACTAATTCATGAGAACGAATGATGATAACATATAATATGTTTCGTTATGTATATGTGTGTCTTTTTCTATCTCATACATAAGCAGTAATTGTTAATATATGTTCCTTTTTGTTCCTGCAGATTATAAAAACATCTTATTCTGCTTTTGATGCTTTTGATGATAAAAATTTTGAAATAGAATCTTATATCTACATTATTTATATTTTTATGCACTTTAATACACCAAACATTATTTCATGTATAATCACTTTCTATTTATTAAAATATTTATTTATTTTCTATGTAATAATATTATAGAGCATTAAAAAGTTAACATTACAAAAATCTAAGCACACATAGAAATAAATAGATTTAAAGATATTATATCCGTGTCATCAATATCCGTAGGCTTTCGACACAATGGTTCTATATGTGTACGATTATATTTTATTTACGACGACTATATTTTTCACGAAACAAATGCACTATTGAATATTTTATCAGCGAAAGTTGTTATTTAGATAAATTCTTCCGCAATGACAATATAGGATGCCAAAACACAACATTCATATTATATTTTTCTATACTAGAGCAATATACATACATAGCATTAGAAGAAGATTGCATAGTTAGCTACAAATCGATCGTTTTTAAAATTTAAGTATGTATGTTCGATGATATAGTACATATGCCATTATTATATTATTAATGTATAGTTTAATGTATAGTTTAATAATGAAACATTGCCGGAAATTTTTTCTTATAGTATCGAATATCAATTTATTATGCATTGAGAAACGAAGAATTTCAATTGAGATAGAAACATGTCAAATGACACAGAGATAACGCACAGCTATGGACATTTTACCGATGAACTTTAAAGTTTTATGATTTTGTGGCGCAAGGAAAGAACAAGAGGACGATAACATCATTCTTAGTTGTTTACATTTCTGTTACAAATATTTAAGCTCATAAAATATAAAATAACATGGCCATATTCAGAATTAAAATAATGATAAAATTATTTTTACTTTTATATTAACATGTGTTCAAGTTATCAATTAAAGAGATTATTTTTGGTTCATTTTTTGAAACTATTAATTACACATTTTATACTGGCAGATACGCAATCTTCTTCCTAATATATGAATTTACGATATTCGAAGTGATAGAACTGATTCGCATGCGTGATCGAATCAATGAGTTAAGGACTCTTTTTGGCATCGATTTATATAACATTATGTCTCAAATATGCGAATTTTTTGCTACGAAAGAACGATGTGTCAGAAGTGTTGGATTGTTTGCGCGTAAAAATGTGTCAACCGAGAAATTCGATGGAAAAGATAATAATAGAGACGCATAGTCGAAAAGGTATTAAATTTATTATTAAAGGTAATCTATATAATTCAAAAATTTTTTTAATATAATTAAATGCTATATAATTTAATTATCAATAAAATTCGATAAAACTCGATAAAAATTCACTTCAATACACTGACCGTCTTTCACGATCGATTCGAATTCTGGCGAACGATTTTTTTAATGAAATAAATCGAAATATTCATGACAGCTAAGTGGAGCACACTTTCCTTCTTAATCATGTCGCAAGATATTGCTTTGGGCCTCGTGATGGCATCGATTCTGGGACTTGGCAAGGGCGAATGGATCCTGCCCATGAAATCGTACGTTCCCTATTCCATTTCGGAAATATTCCCTTATGTGACGACATACCTACAACAAGCTGCAGCGCTGTTTTATGCAATTATGCTCAATGTTTCATTCGATTCTCTCGTTTATGGTTTCACAATTCACGCCTGCGGGCAAATCGAACTGATTTGTTGCCGTTTGACAAATAATATAAGGGCATCGGTAAATTTCGGAAAGAATTCAGATGTAACTGCGTCGATTGAGGAACTGCGTCAGGCATCATATACTTGTACACACTTTAGTGAAAAAGATAGGAGAACTATTCATCTGGACAGTCATGGTCCTCTTTTTTTTCAGTCTGATTATTCTCTGCACCAGCATTTTTCTGATATCAAAGGTTGGGACTGTGTTTTTTTGTCGATTATTTCTTTTAATTAATTCTATGCTTTCAATTAATTCCATAAATAATTAAACAAGTTATTTTAATTTACTTAGATTAGATTATCTTTTGAGAATTACAATATAATTATAAAATCCATATTTTAATAGCGTAAAAATAAGATACATATAAATTTTGTATTTCTGAAGTATCTTATATTAATATTTCAATAATATAAGAAATTAATACTATATTATATTATTAAAATATTATAACATTTGAATAATACCTATTTATTACTTTAAAAATTTTTAGATATGAGAAAAATTCATTTAATATGCAATTATTTCATACTGTTTGTAAATCATAAAATAAATAAATTTTGCAGACAAAACTCTTCAGCACCGAGTTTCTTTCCTTGATACTATATTTTAGCAATATAATGCTGCAGATATTTTTTTACTATTGGTATGGAAATGAGCTTGAATTAAAGGTAAATAATTATATAGTACTTCAATAAAATTTCAAGATCGAAACATGTAAAATATTAGTATTGTCCTACAAAAGAATTTGCAAAATTAGGTTTAATTGTGTGGCAGCGAAATAATCGACAACCTCTTTTACAGAGCAAAAATATCGGAAATAGCATTTATTTTAGCAATTGGACATTAACTACGTCGCATGAGCGCAGATCCCTAATACTCATTATGATAAATAGTCAGAGAGGTGACGTTTTCCAATAACAGAATGTTTGCGTTATCCCTGGACACTTTTACCTGGGTAAGTAAGCCCAGAAATAAATATATGCATGCATATCGTAAAATTCATTTTCGTAGTATTTATTTTTAATAATTACTACTAAAAGCATTTTATATTTATTGTTATTGCAATTTTTAAGTGCTTAAGGTGGAGTACATAAAACAACACGATTAAAAAAAATTTTTAACGTTGTCAACTTAATGCTGTTTCTCTAGATTTTTAGAACGCCTTATTCAACTTTTAATCTCCTGCAACAAGCATCGAATTAATTATCAAATACATTATTAATTGTAATGTAATTTATTTTCATTATAACGTAGTTCTATATTTAATAAGATGTTAAATGACATATAATATTTTCTGGAAGAAATCACTTTTATATCAATTATTATTAATTATGTTAATTTCTTACAAATAATCACTCGTTGCCTATTAATAAAATGACAAATATTTGCTGATCAAACCCTTAGTTCTAATGTTTCATTTATCAAAATTTGCTAATAATTCACATTCAAATTTTTTTATATTTTATTGCTAACTGAATGAAATTATTTTCAAAAGTTATATCTTTAGTCAGTTTTCTAGAATTTATCTCTTGGTTAGGTTTTATGAATTTATCTCTTCCCAGTTTTTAGTCATTGTACAGTCTATATATATATAATTCGTTTAATATTAAATTCAATTTTTATATATTCCTGGAAATTTGATTTGATTAATAAAAACTCTTCTTAACAAATCATTTCCCGAAATACTTCTATATCAAAGGCATATATAAAAACGAATTTTTTTTCTTTGGAGGAATACAAAATGTTTGAATATAATATTTTTATATATAATATTATATAGCGATAATATAAAGATAATATTAAGATTTTTGTGAGAGAAGACAAAGCATAAATTATACTTAAAATATATCAAAATTAAATGCGAAATTGATATTTTTCAATGTTTTATAATCTATACATAAAATTTTATTTAAATATGTGATATAAATTTATAAAAATATTAAAATAATAAATATTACAATAAATTTTTAAAAATATAAAAATAATCCTCATACATGTACCACAGCCAAGTGGTGCATCTGAGCATTACGAGATAGCCCAAGCCATTTACATAACTCTCGTGCTCACTCTTATTGTGAGAATAAAGATACTAATAGACTTATCAAGAAGTACCTGCTGAACTGATAACTGGCTTATTTGTAGTCTATATTTTGTTATGTATCTTCATCATCATTGCAAGATGACGGGATATTTTACGGGGTTTTGTTCAACGTCTCATTCGATTTTTTTCATCTACGGTTTCACTCTTCATGTTGTCTATTAAAATTTCTGCCTATAAAAATGTCAATTTTAATCAATATATCAATTTTTTAATAAAACGATTCAATCGTATAGAACAGTTTGTTAATCAGAAAAATATGTCCCACAATAAATTTTTACAAGTCTTTATCTTACAGCTTTATTTTATATTTACGATTTTGATGGTTTTCATATTTATAAAATATTGTAAAAGGAAAGCTTTTAAATATAAGTGAAAACATTTACTGATATATTGAAGGCTTGTATGATATTGCCGTTGACAATGAGATGTATTATCTCTTTAAGAAGAATATAAAATTGAATATATTAAAATAGAAACAGCAATGGAAAAAGCGCTTCATCTCTACGGACGATATTAAAAAATAATGTACCCTAACATAATGCTATAGCTATACATCATCGTTATTAATGCAAGAGAACATTGTAGTCAGAGACTCAGAATTCTGAACTGATGGCACGCTACATATTGTCATTGTTGGGGGGAGATTTGCTGTTACATTAAATACGACGATAAAAATATGGATTTGTTGCCGATAAACTTCTTTGTTTTTCGTTTCTGCGGTGTATGGAAAGAACATGAGGATAGCAACTTGATAATACGTTTTGCCATCTTCTGCTACAAGTAATTATAAGATATATGTTAAACAAAAGTGATTTTTAAAATTTTGTTAAAAATATTTTATTGATATATTAAAATCAAAATTGTCTTTAAAGGAATATTATTCATCAATTAAGAATGATAAGAAAAATTTTGATATATAATACATATCAATGTATATCAAAATATATGAAAATATATCAAAATCTATCTAATATTATTTAATATATATGTGCACATACATGCAATAAACGCATGAGATATACATATATCTATTTTCTTTTCTCATATACATTATATATATATTTTCATAGGTATATCATTGCTGTTTTAATATATCATGTGACGATATTCGAAATAATCGAGCTCATACGTATAAGAAATAATATGGAAGCTGTAATGGAGGTTTTATTTATTGTTTTCACTTTCGTGTCATTGTGCCTAAAATATTTAAATTTTTCGATGCGACAGTGCGAATTGCGTGCTTTGTTAGGTTGCTTTCGTGTCAAGATCTGTCAGCCAAGAGATTTTGCCGAGAAATTGATACTGAAGCAATACGATCGCAAAGGTATTTTTATATTATATTGTAGTTCTCTAGAATATTAAATTAAGTATATACTTAAATTAAATAATTTTTTAGATAGTATTAGTAATAAAATTCTTCCGAAAATCTTAAATGTTACATTTTTTAATAAAAAGAAATAATATATAAATATATGTTTAGCTAAATGCAAAGCTTTTGCCCGAAAATCTAATTATTTAAAAAACCTCTCTCTCTCTCTCTCTCTCTCTCTCTCTCTCTCTCTATAGCGCAAAAAGTTGATTTTATAAAATCTAATAGTAAAAATTAAACTTAATAGTAAATAATTATAATTATAATTTAAATAATTATAATTTCTATATCTTTGCATATAATTAATTATTTTACAAACTTCATTTCGCTGTATGATGTATTGCGAACAAAGCTAAAGGAATCGTCTGTTTCTACATGCTCATGTGCCAAACAACGGGATTAATGTTTATCATAATGCCTCTATTGATTCCGGACGAAAAATCTTTACCCCTCAAGACGTACATACCGTATTCTACCACAACGTTACTTCCTTACATGTTGACTTATCTTCAGCAAAGCGCAACTTTAATTTATGGAATATTATTAAACGTCTCTTTGGACTCCCTCGCGTATGGTTTCATTATTCATACCTGCGGACAAATTGAATTGTTGTGCTATCGATTGACAGAAATATTTCAATTTCTTCAAGAAAATAATGAAAAAAATGCATACGCCATTGAAAGCTTCGCTATCGCAGAATGCGCGAAACATCATATTTTAGTTTATGACATCATGTACAGGATACAATCATTATTTATGTGGAATGTTGCTACTTTATTCTTCTTCAGCCTCATCACTCTTTGTACCAACATCTATCAGATGTCAAAAGTAAGAAATTCTCTCTTACATATTTTTCATAAATATAAAGATTAATATATAAAACATAAATCAATAACGTTAACATTTGTAAAATTAATTTGATTGGGTACAGGTGAAATCTAAAATGTAAATATAATATTGCAATTCACACTTTTATTGCAGAAAGAGCTCTTTGGCCCGGAATTTTTCAGTTTTATCATGTATTTAGGATCAATGATGTTCCAAATATTTACATATTGCTGGTATGGCAATGAGCTTGACTTGAAGGTGTTACTAATACTAAATTTTTTTGTTATTTGATATTTTATACTTTTATATATATATTTTGATATTTTAAATTTTTTGTATATGTATATATATTAAATAAATATATGTACTGAATATATTTTTTATTTAGAATAAAAATATTGCATATGCTATTTATGCAAGCAACTGGATGACAATATCAACAAAGCAACGTAAAAATTTGTTGCTCATGATGATGATGAGCCAAAAAGGGAGGATACTTTCTTTCTATGGAATTTGTGCGCTAATTCTTAGCAGTTTCACATGGGTGAGTACATCTAACATACGCAACAAGTATAATTCAAAAAAATACGTAAAACATAATGCAAAATTAATCTAAAAAATATATATTCTGTAAATTACATGTATTCTTCATCTATGCAGATTATAAAAACGTCTTACTCTGCTTTCAACTTGTTACAACAATCTTCGAATTAGTACTTTCTACTTATTCTTTAACAAATGTAATATTGCTGTTTTAATTGACATTAAATGTATTTTCATACTATTGTATATTTATCAGTAGAAAAATTGATTTATAGATATTTTTATAGAAACTTATTTTCTGTAGATTACTTCTCAAAATGTATACATTGCATCTTATTAGCAAAATAAGATATAAAGTGAAATAAAATTTTATGCGCTAATATTTTTCCAAATAAGAGCATACCTGCAGTTTATTTTATACTTTTATGCTGTTATAAACTTATAATCTATTATCATTTGCTTTGCAAATTTTTCATCTAACTGTCAGTTTTCCGAACGAGCAACCGAAGTTTGCAAATACATTTTTCACAATCAATAAAGTAATATGTAATACTTCAATAATATGGCCTTTACTTTTATATTTTTATTATATAATAATGTGCAATAAATTGTGTAAATTCATAATTTATAAAAATAATACACATCGTCGCAAATATTTGATATACCGATTGAAAATGAATGTAGAGACGAGAAAAAAAATGTAGCAGTAAGAAGAAAACCAGTCAAGGAAATCTCTCTCTCTATTCGACGACATGAAATGTTAAGGAACATTTTAGCGATTTTGTTACTAATTCATGAGAACGAATGTTGACAACGTATGATATGTTTCGTTATGTATATGTGTCTTTTTCTATCTCATACATAAGCAATAATTGTTAATATATGTTCCTTTTTATGCAGATTATAGAAACATCTTATTCTGCTTTTGATGTTCATTTCAGGCATACATATAAAAATTTTGAAATGGAATCTTATATCTACATTATTTATATTTTTATGCACTTTAATACACCAAACAATATTTTATGTATGATCACTTTCTATTTATTAAAATATTTATTTATTTTCTCTATGTAATAATATTGTAGAACGTTAAAAAGTTAACGTTATAAAAATCTGAGATACATAGAAATAAATAGATTTAAAGATATTATATCCATGTCATCCGTGGGCTTTCGACACAATGGGCTTTCGACAAATTCTATGTGTATAGGATTATATTTTATTTACGACGACTATATTTTTCACGAAACAGATGCAACACTACTGAATATTTTATCAGCAAAAGTTGTTATTTGGATAAATTCTTCCGCGATGACAATATAGGGCCAAAACACAACATTCATAATATATTTTTCTATACTAGAGCAATATACATACATAGCATTAGAAAAAGTTTGCATAGTTAGCTACAAATCGACCGTTTTTAAAATTTAAGTATGTTCGATGATATAGTACATATGCCATTATTATATTATTAATGTATAGTTTACAATAATGAAATGTTACCGGACATTTTTTCTTATAGTTATCGAACTTCAATTTATTATGCATTGAGAAACGAAGAATTTCAATTGAGATAAAAACATGTCAAATGACACAGAGATAATGCACAGCTATGGACATTTTACCGGTGAACTTTAAAGTTTTATGGTTTTGTGGCGCATGGAAAGAACAAGAGGACGATAACATCATTCTTAGTTGTTTACATTTCTGTTACAAGTATTTAAGCTCATAAAATATAAAATAACATGACTATATTAAAAATTAAAATAATGATAATTACTTTTAATTTTATATTAACTTATGTTTACAAGTTATCAAATTAAAGAGATTATTTTTGATTCATTATTTGAAACTATTAATTACACATTTTATACTGGCAGGTACGCAATCTTCTTCCTAATATATGAATTTACGATATTCGAAGTGATAGAACTGATTCGCATGCGTGATCGAATCAATGAGTTAACGGAAGGACTCTTTTTGGCATCGACTTATATAACATTGTGTCTCAAATATGCGAATTTTTTGCTACGAAAGAACGATGTGTCAGAAGTGTTGGATTGTTTGCGCGTAAAAATGTGTCAACCGAGAAATTCGACGGAAAGGATAATAATAGAGACGCATAGTCGAAAAGGTATTGAATTTATTATTAAAGGTAATCTATATAATTCAAAAATTTTTTTAATATAATTAAATGCTATATAATTTAATTATTAATAAAATTCGATAAAACTCGATAAAAATTCACTTCAATACACTGACCGTCTTTCACGATCGATTCGAATTCTGGCGAACAATTTTTTTAGTGAAATAAATCGAAATATTCATGACAGCTAAGTGGAGCACACTTTCCTTCTTAATCATGTCGCAAGCTACTGCTTTGGGCCTCGTGATGGCACCGATTCTGGGACTTGGCAAGGGCGAATGGATCCTGCCCACGAAATCGTACGTTCCCTATTCCATTTCGGAAATATTCCCTTATGTGGCGACATACCTACAACAAGCTGCAGCGCTGTTTTATGCAATTATGCTCAATGTTTCATTCGATTCTCTCGTTTATGGTTTCACAATTCACGCCTGCGGGCAGATAGAGTTGATTTGTAGCCGATTGACAGATAATAATAGGGCCTCGATAAATTTCCAAAAAAAATCGGATGCAACTGTATCGATTGAAGAATGCATCAAACATCATATACTTGTGCACACTTTAGTGAAGAAAGTCGGAGCGCTATTTATCTGGACAGTTATGGTCCTCTTCTTTTTTAGTTTGATTATTCTCTGCACCAGCATTTTCTTGATATCAAAGGTTAGGACTATATTTTGGATTATATATCTTTTCATTGATTATTGCTTTTAATTAATTCTATAGTTAAATAACTAAACAAATAATTTTAATTTGCGTAGGTCACAATTTTTAAATTACAATATAATTATAATATCTTACTGTAATAGCGTAAAAAATAAAATATACATAACATATCTACCATTAATATTTCAATAATATAAGAAATATTAATATTATTAATTTATATAGCAATAATAGTAATTTTATACTTTTAAAAACTTTAGACATGAAAGAAATTCATTTACATGTATCTCTTTTGCACTATTCGTAATTTGTAAATTAAATTAATTTTGCCAAACATTTCAGACAAAACTCTTCAGCATCCAGTTTCTTTCTTTAACACTATATTTTAGTAGTATAATGCTGCAAATATTTTTTTACTGCTGGTATGGGAACGAGCTTGAATTGAAGGTAAACAATTTTATTTTAATAAAATTTAAAAATCATAAAATGCAAAATATTAATATTATTCTATAAGAAAATAGCTCTGATTGTATAAATGGCAACGAATAATCTTTTTTTCAGAGCAAAAGTATCGCTAATAGTATTTATTTGAGCAATTGGACATTGACCACGTCGCATGAGCGCAAGTCCCTGATACTTATTATGATAAATAGTCAGAAAGGATTAACATTTTCGAATAACAAAATATTTGCATTATCTCTAGACACTTTTACTTGGGTAAGGAAATTCAGAAAAAATATATATATATATATGCATGCATTTTGTAAAATTTACAGAAATCTCCTCAGATTTTAGTTTCAATTAAAAAGCATTTTAAACTTATCGCTGTTACTACAATTTTTTAAATGTTCAATTTGATATGCATAAAAGAGCACTTTGTAGAAAATGTTTAATGTTATCATTTTTAACATTAATATTTTAATTTTTAACACTTTAATTTTGTTTGTTTAGATTTTTAAGACGTCTTACTCGGCTTTTAATATCCTGCAGCAAGCGTCAAATTAATTAATAGATACATCTTTAATTATAATGAAATTTACTCTCATTAAATTGTAGTTCTATATTTATGTACACTCAAAAGAATAGTCTTGCAATTACAGCAACAATTTTCTGAATATGAGAAATTAACTGAAGTTATTAAATAATTAGCAGATATTGTTATGTCGCATATATTCTACACTTATTCAATCCAAATGACGGAGACAGAATTTATGTTTGAACTGCTAGTGAAACTTAGAAAAAAAATCTTTCTCTAGCCTATCCAGTTAAGCTTGATTATGATAAACAGAAAAATCGTTCCTCACAAATTAGTTTAGAATTATATATTTATCCAACTCAATTAATATTTATCAATGTGAAACCTAAATTTGTTAGAAGATATTACTAGAGAATGCTATAAATTCTACATGTTATCAACAATGTTCTAGCATACATAAAAATAATGATAAATTTTTATTGTTACACCTAAAAATCTATCTACATCAGTAAAATATTTTTTTTAGTGTAGGACGTAAAATAGACGATATATATTTTCTGAATAAATTCACTCTTAGATCAATTATTATTAATTGTATTAAATATTTGCAAATAATAAATTGTTTATTAATAAAACTTTCAATATTTACTAATTAAAAGTTTGATCTCATAACAATATTTTGTTTATACCAAATTTGCTAATAATTTAGAATCAAATTTTTTATTTTTTATCGTTAATAGAATAAAATTATTTTGAAAAATTACATATCTTTGATCAGTTCTTATATAAGTTCTTACCTTTTCACATCCAACTTGTACAGTTTGCTATTCATGTCATATAAGTTTATAAGCACACATTTTCCATTCAATATTAAATTCAATGTATATAGATACATATTTTCCTGTGGAAATTTACACAATATCACATTGTGTAGAAATTGTTCTTAACAAATATTTCCCGTAAAATACTCGATGGTCATTTTATTTTAAAAGACATGTTATATATATGAAAGCGAATTCTTTTTTCCTTGGTGGATGAAACAAATACAATGTTGGGAAAAGACTTCTGATAAAGACTCGACCGTATTAAATTTTAACGTCCACTCTATAATGTTGTACGTACTTTATTACTAATGCATCTCATAATGACGAAACATCTTTGAAAGAAAGTTTTCATTTATCTCGGAATGAACTAATACATTATTAAAAGACAAAAGAGATTCCATGATGACTAAAATAAGGTAATATTTAAGCTCTTACAATTACGCTACAATAATATGAAAATATGGACATTCTACCGGTAAATTTTAAAGCTCTGCAGTTTTGCGGAGCATGGAAGGAACGAGAAGACGACAATATGTGTGTTGCATTTTTGCGTTTTTGTTATAGGTATATATGAAGACATATGTGTAGTATATTAAGATATACTATACGACAATAAAATATCACAAATGCATCCTCACTCGTATAAATTTTACAATTGCTATGGATTCTTTTTCTCTTATTAATTCACTCAGCGATTATCTAAAACAATAATATTCGCAGATACGCGGTTGTTTTCTTAATATATGAATTTACAATACTTGATGCGGTAGAAGTGATTCGTACACGTGATCACCTTCACGAATTAACAGAAGGGCTCTTTTTGGGATTGACCTTCTTAACGTTGAGTGTAAAATATGCAAATTTTCTACTACGGGAGAATAAAGTGTCGGAATTGCTGGATTATCTGCGTATAAAAATGTGTCAACCAAAAAATTCTACGGAACAACTAATAATGGAAGAACATAATCGTAAAGGTATTCGAATAATTTGCATTTTGATATGTTATATGACGTTTGATGTATGGTGAGATGTATTATGATTATATTAAGATCTCTTTAGACGATTTAGAATTAGCAATTAAATGTTCGATGTTTATTGTTGCTTTTTTTCTATGATGCCTATTAGTTTTTGCTGTAAGTAATTGTCATCTAATTGTCATGTAATTTTATTCTTCTCAAAAGATGAAAATTTATTTTGATAAATATCCATCATTTTACACTATGGAATCTATTATCTTTATCGAACAACTGATTCGATTTCAAGCCTGACCGCTTATTGGAGCGAAATTAAAATTATACAGGGTTTAGCAAAACTGTGGAAACCCCTTAATATTTCGAAAAATACTCATTTTAAAAAAAAATGTTTCATACAAAAGTTATAGGGTTTTATGTGGCGCATTACACAGCAACATTATTATGACCTCGAATAGCGTTGTCAAGGTTATGTGAAGGTCACCTCCAACTTTTTAAATGGGACACTCTATATGCTTTTGCATATTCTTGTAGCTTATCTCGAGAGCTTTCCAAAACACTATAATTAAGTTAGTTTTCATTAAGTACTTTCCGAGTTATGAGGCTTGAAATCATTTCTTAATTTTACATAAACCATAAAATATCTTGTAAAATATTCATTTTTCGATTATCTTACCTTAATACTTTTATGTACAAAATAATGAGAGGAATCAATTGGTGTAAAGAAAAAACATAGTTGTTTTTAAGAAAAAATATGTAATTTGCAATTAACAATTACATATTTTCTCTTAAAAACAACTGTGTGTTTTCTTTACACTAATTGATAAAACCCTATAACTTTTGTATGAAACATTTTTTTTTTAAATGCGTATTTTTCGAAATATTAAGGGGTTTCCACACTTTTGCTAAACCCTGTATATTACGCAAAGACGTGATTAATCATTCGACATGAAAATCAATGCGGAAGAATTCGAAATCGATAGATAAGATCAACATGAATCATCTTTATCCCGATTCTTGTCTCAGAGCACATATATATCTTTAAAATATAATGAAAAAATATTGTAGTGTTTGGCTACTATATGCAAATACGATAGAACGACACTATATGGTGCAGACAAAAGACAAGACAAAACTAAATAAAGACGACCTTATGTTGCTCTTATCGGGCAATCGATTGAATTTTAATCGATTTAAATCGCATTGCTTATCGGAGCGAAATATAATGCGAAGATACTACTCACCATTCGTGAAACATTGAAAACTAACATATTAATGTGCATTTAAATATATTCGTTACATATGATTTTTATTTGCAACTCGTGGCAATGCTTTTACAGCAGATTATTTAACTTTTCTTTCACAAAAAATCTTTCAGGTACTAAGTCCTCCCATCGATGTCAAAATGTACTCGTTAGGAGGTTTTGTTATGTTATTTTTTTAAACATAATTTGTAATTTATTTTATAATTATGAGAGATGCTTTTATATCTCATTTAATATAAGTAAATAAATATAAAAATTAAAATTAAAGATATGTATAGATATTTTTTAATATTCGAGAATATAATTAAATTTGCTGATTGTTTACATGATAGATTTTGATGAAATGATTCTCGTATAAACAATAACTTATATATTGTTAGAAAATGAGCATTAAATATTGTGTAAAAAACGATTCTTAAATATTAATTCAACTATCCATGATAGCTAAATGGAGCACTGTATCATTCATGATGATATCTTTCGCAACCGGGCTGGGTTTCATGATTACGCCAGCTCTAGGCCTACTTACAAAAAACGAGCATGTGCTGCCGTTGAAGTCATACATTCCATATTCCGTGTCGAATCTATTTATATATTTAGCAACATACCTGCAACAGTTTATAACGCTGTTCTATGGGATAATGCTCAACGTTTCCTTCGACAGTCTTATTTACGGCTTCATAATTCATACTTGCGCACAGATCGAGCTGATGTGTCATCGATTGACGGAAAATTTGAATTGCATCTCTTCCGAAAGAAAGTCACAGACGAATGTCTCGATCGAGGAATGCGTTAGACATCATTTACTCGTTAAGATTTTGGTAAAAAAAATGCAAGAATTATTCATATGGTCGGTTATGGTATTTTTCTTTTTCAGTCTAGTCATTGTGTGCACCAGTATATTTCTAATATCAAAGGTACATTATGAAAATGAAATTTTTATTTGTAGTATTGCTGATGTGACATACATTTATTTTTTACAGACGAGACTGCTCAGCTTTGAGTTTCTTTCTATGCTTCTATATTTGAGTGGTATGTTGCTTCAATTGTTTTACTATTGTTGGTATGGAAACGAGCTTGAATTGAAGGTAAATTATAGACGAGAGCAAAAATACCTTTCCACCTAACTTTGCAACATATATGTATCTAAATACATCCAACACGCGTATTTCATCTCTAAATATTTATACATTATGACTATATGTGTTGAATATTTTAATTAATATAATATATAATAATATAAATAATATTAAAAATAATATAATATAAAATATAATATATAAAACAACAAAAAATACAATATTTAATATAAAAATATAATATATTAAATATATATAATAAAGAGTTAAAATTATTAATTGATATTATAATATTATTAATTAAAATTCTATGAATATTAATATTAATATTAATCAATATTAAATTATATTAATATTAACTGATAAAATTAACTAAATATTATTTTTTAATTAATGAATCTATTTCTTATCATCTATCTTACTTTGACATATTAAATGCGTATATATCAAACTGCAGCTACTAGTCACATTCTCTCGCTCCTTTGAAATAATATATCATTTTTCGAATAGACAATATTGTTATTTCTCAAATAATTAAGTCATAATACAAGATTTAGAAACACGCGCGCAAATATGTATATGTATACGATACACGTGTGCAAATTCAGGAAAGCCTTTTTATCTTCATCTGATAAAAAGATTAGAGAAAGAGCCTTAACAAAAGTTTAATATAACATGTTTTCATCCTCTTTGTATGGGAAATATTTCCCCAAAGTTTAGCCATATTTTTAATTACAGCTTATACATACATACATACACATATATGTATATATATATATATATACATATATACATATATATATATATATATATATATATATATATATATATAATAAACTAAAAAACAGAAAATTTGAAAAATTGTATTGTAATAATTGTTCGAAAAACACGTGTATGCATTTGTAGCATTAATACCTTAAAAGAAATAGTACGATTAGCTAGTACAGATTGACATTTCATTCTTAGAGCAAAGGCATCGCAACTGCTATTTATTCCAGTGATTGGACAAAAGCGACGCCGCAAGATCGCAAATCTCTCATCTTCATCATGATAAACAGTCAGAAGGGGATAATGTTCTCTTATCATGGAATATTTGCATTATCACTTAACACCTTTACTTGGGTAAGTAAACATAAATTTACATATATTGCGTAAATTGCATGAATTGCGAAATTCATGTTTATAATATCGTTAGTATAGCAATTATTTATGTAATAATATTGCAGAAATTAATTGTACAGATAAATATCAACATGTATCAACAAATGTCTTTGTAATCCTTATAATCAGGTAATAAACATAATAATGGTGAATTTTACTTTCGCAGATCTGCAGGACCTCCTACTCAGCATACAATCTCTTACAACAGGCATCAAATTAATGAATTGTTGTCTCGTGTATAGTGAAAAAAATAAAATTTATTTTATGTAATTTTTATATCTTATTGTCCACAAAATTGTAAAACACTGCGCGATATTCTTTCGAAGAATTTTTCTTTACATTAAGAAGTTTCTTTAATGAGCATAATTCAGAAAGAACGCACGTTAGAAATATTTTCATGCGCAATAATGCATCATTAATAAACATGATAATGTGATGCAAAAATACACGATAATAGGTAGCAAAGATTCAAATTAAATGTAATACATACATATAAAAATGAGAAACTTCTAAACAATTTTTAAATTTAACGCATTTGCTTTTTAAATCAAAATAGTTTTAATTATTATACTGAGAAAGTTAAAAAACATAAATAATTATTCGAAAATAGATCTACGAATACTCTATTAATTAATATTTTTGAATTACATTAAACATCATAGTATTTATTCTCTTATTTTACCAGAAATATATCCTTTTATCTTACTGATTATATATATTGGGAAGAAGAAGCCCAAATAATCTTTTCCATTTATTATCATGAAGATTTGTGTAAGCCAGCTTGTTCACGAAAGCGTCCCACTTGGCCTGCCATTGGGCCAATGCATAATTCTTTTCTTGGTCGTTCATGCCACTATAGATCAGCGAGTTAATTGCCAGTTGCTTGAGACTTCTGAGATCCGAGTTGGCGCTCATGAGACCCATAAAAGCTTCATAAAAATCGTAACTGAGTCCTTTAACATCCCAAAGTCCGGGATCATCGCTGGAAATCACTATGGGCGAGTCCGACGCGAATAAAGCGGTTGCAGGATGATTTCGCATATCTTGCACGAGACTGAGAACTTGATTCGAGATGGGACAAATCTCTACCGCAACATTCAATTGCTGCACAAGTTTCCATAAAAGTGGGTGTTTTGTCAATGCATATCTGAAAAAATGTTCTGAATGTTGATTTATGTCTGTACATTATATCAATCATAGACTGCGAACGATATTTTAGGTAACTTTCGATATATCCCAATTTACTTTATCATTAAAATAGAAATTTAAATAAAATAAACTAAATAATAAATGAAAAAACGTCATAAAAATGCAATTTGCTCCTTTAATTTTTAAATTAATTAATGTTTCTATTTTAAATTTTCTAAATTAATTTTCTTTTAATTTTATTTACACTACTCACCCATGACCGATACGTTTGGTGTTGAGTAACAAAGCATCGAAAAGATTTGAATCAGTAGATATTCCGTTCCAATTGGTCTCTCCGGCGTGGAAGAAGAACTTAACATTTGGATTAACGCTGTTTAATTGATCAGCAAACTTTATGAGAGGTTCTCCTTTGTCCTCCTGGCCGACCAAGTCAAAACCAATTACAAAGTTCGGATAGAGTTCTATTAGTTGCACCAGCGTTCTCAGATATTCGTTTAGTTCCGTTTCATTGATGGATCGCTTCGGCGCATATATAATCTTAACGCCAAGAAAATCAGGATGGTCCCGTAGAAATCTATCATATATCTATTTTATTACACATCTCCTTGCTCACAATATTTTTCATTACAGTTGTAAAATAAATTATTGAAATAAATTAAAAACAAAGTATCTTTTTTCATGTTAGATTTCATATTTGAAACCATTTTTGAAAGTACGAAACTAGTGATATCAATATGATAGAAATCAATAAAATAATGTCGTTAAGTATTAAATAAGCTATGTAGTTCTATCGTAAAAATCTACCTGGAGTTATGAAAATAAAATAATTTAAATGAAAAGCTTCTTACCTATCGGTAACATTCTTAAGAATCCCTGCCATTTCTAGCGTTCTATAGACTCGATCAAAATCGTATATTGACGATAGTGTTGACCGTATTTCCGCATACATCACATTATCTTCGTACAACTCCTCTAATGCATGATAATAAACGTCTTCGAAGACAGGTCGGTAGGACAGCCAGGAGTGCATAAATGAGAAAATACTATTGAACTTTTCCCATGCTTTGTCGACGGTGTCATAAACGCTTTTTGGATTTTCCGTGATCATGGTCAACGACCGCCTAATTCTATCGTTGATCGCGTTGGCTTTTTCTGTATCTTGTCGTATCTCGCTCAGCAATTGCCAGTCGCACGTCCCATCAGGATTATCGAAAAACTTAAGTTGCAAATTGTCGTTTTGATCACATACGTACAGATTTTCGCGATAGCTCACGTTATTGAGCTTATAATAGGGCGAGCCAATGGAGGATTCGTGAACATGGAGAACGGCGCCTTTGGGCATTTCACGTAGGATCTTAAATACCTCGGATTTTTCAATTTCCGATATCACTTCCAGGAAGTTGCGCGATGGTAAAAAGGTATTGTTTTTAAACTCTACGGATAATGAAATTTCTATTATAAGAATATTTATTATAAACTAAACATTAGATACCTATCATTATCAACTGTAATAATTAACAATGTATCGTTTTCAGCCAACTCTTTCTCTTTTATTTTATATATATATTTTTTTGATATTTTATATATATATTTTTAACACATTTTTCTTTCTTGCTTTTCGTTTATAAAGATTTTCATAATTAATTTATTGTTAACTCATTTCATTATTTAATGCTAGAAAATAATCTTATGGAAAGCAGACTGTTAAAGTTATATCTTCCAATGTTATTTAAATATAGCACTGAAAGATTCTGAAAACAATTGTGAATATGAAAGTAGAAATGTGAATTATATGCTTCTGTTGTAAAATCATATTTCGAGAAGTACTTTAATCTCAATTTATATTTGTATGTTTTAAAATCAGATGTACTTATAACGTATATTTGATAGATAGTGATTCTTATCATAAAGATATTCATCGATATCTTTATAAATCATCATATTATGTCATTATAAATTCATGGTTTCATGCATTATTGATAACATAGTTTCGAAAACATTAATTATGAAAAGATCACTTAGAAAATGGCCAAATGATAGAATTAGTTTCAAAGATTAAATCAATTTAAATAATTATCAACTGTTTTTATGCTTCTCACTTGGTCTCTTATAATCTTATCATTTCAATATATTAAGCTTTAATTTGCTTATTTTTTTACACTGATCTGTCGTAATTATATACTTGACATTGAGACATTCTCTCAATTAAAACAACAGACTCGATTAAAACAACAGGCAATACACTATGACATAACGATTCTAAACAGAAAAACAGAAAAAGAAGCTAAAAAGCTAAGATTTATTTAGCGAATAAATTTAATGTTATGTGAAAATGATTTGAAATGAATTACATTGAATGTAAAAGACATTTTTTGAATTTTTTTGTTACAGAATTTACTTTTGAACAATGCACAAAACTCATTCTATGAAAAAAATTGCGCCAGAAATTGATCAATAATCTAAAAAAATTGCGATCTTTTTATTTAAATAATTGTAGATTTTATTTACACGCAAACTAATTGTTATTAAGATAATAAAAGGATCAAACCATCGTATATTTCTCGGTTTTTGAATGACATCAGAACCCGATCCGCAATAAATTCGGCGGGATTGAGCTTCAATTCGCCACCCAAGGAATGTTGCTTTTCATCCATCATCAATTGCCGTCGCAACTTCCAGTAAAAGCGTTGTCGCGTGAACTCTTGTCTGGGCATGAGGTATGCGTTGATTACGTTCCCACAGATCAAGATCGTCAAGGTAAACGAGATCAACCAGGCCATCGTGGAAAACTGTACTTTATTAACTAGACACAAATGTCGTCGTCGTTATGCAGTTTTACCTTGATAAAATATTTGCGTCGAAAAATTAATTCATGATTTTACTTGCTCCTACATAAATAGAACTACATATGTGAACGTTACGGTTCTCTGATCTCTACTGAATAACTTGTACCACTGAGGCTATCATTATAATACTAGTAGTGATTCATTGAGGGTCACTCATTAGTAGATTCGTTTGCTAACCATGTGTATTGTCAATGATTAATAATATGTGTATTTTTTACCTGTATAACTCAAGTCAAATCAAGTTATGATAAAAATCTATATATGACTGAAAATATACGTGTAAATTTATTTATACAGGTTACAATTAATAAAATTTCGCGTTTTACTAATTTAACTATTTATATTTGTTGCAGCGATATTATGCACGATACAATAAGATATGTTAAAAAGGAAGATCATTTTTATTTTCAGGTCTATTTTGATGGAAAATTTAATTGATTTTCCTTCAACTAAGATTCGGAAAATAAGAAATATACACGGTTTAAATCAATCAGATAACTATTTAAAATTTAAGAATTATAAAAAATAAGGATCTTGCATCAAACATTTCCGCGGTTTAAAGTAACATGTATTTTATATTAGTCAAATAGTGAATTCGGATATACTAATGCGCCCTGTGCATATTAAAAGCTGTTGTATACCAATTTACAATTAAGTATAAATAAAACAATAAGATAATTAATTCTACATTATTATTATGTCGTTATTCGTACTAAACAATAATATAATAATAATTCATATTAATTATCTTACTATTTTAATTACTAATGCTATTGTGTAAATTTATATACGACAACCTTTAAGTGCACACTAGTGCATTCAATCGAATTCGCTAAAAGACTTGATCAAAAAGCAATTATAAATTATCCCCGATCTTTATTTTTTATAGAATTCCTTATACACTTAATTAAGTTATGCAAACGCAAATATATACGTATAATTCGTATAATTTAATTAAATTAATTACGTAAATAATACGTTTGTACATTGTTATGTAAATTGTATAAGATAAAATTTTATAAAGTAAATGTATTCTGATCATTGAATGTATTACAAGAAAAACCGTTGTTTTACAGCTATTTTCATCTTGTACTGATGAAGGTGAATTTTGGATTGATAAGAGAGAAAGATATAATGTTTTAATGATGAATCATCACAATTATTGCTCAACGTAGATGAACATACATATCAATGCATATAAACACATACCAGTAATAAGATAGAAATGTTAATAATGGATTGAAACGCCTAAAAGAAAAAGAAAAGCAATTACTTTCAATGTAAAATAACATAAAATTAGTTATATAAATTAGTTAAATTTTAAGTTATCAAATGAAACTAATTATAGGATTATATTTCATTATAACTGATCTTAATTATATGTCTCATATATTTACTTTTATGTTATTATTTTATATCTTATAGAAATATATATTTTTGTAATATACATATATAAAGTATTTTCTAGCAAGTGATTTTTTATTTATCACTTATTTTAATCATCTGTTTATATTTTCGTTGTAATTAGATTATTGATAGTTCTATATTATAATGGAACAAGTTTTAATATAGATTTAATATATATTAAAATATATATTAAAATATTGATTATATGAATCTAAATAATTAATATTATAATAATGATTAAAATAGTGATTTTTATTTTTTTTAAGCATTATCAATTATATTTGTCAAATAATTTCCCTTTTCAATATATGGTAGTAAATTTTATATTAAATATTTTTAATAATTTTTTTGTTTTCTTTCTTCCTATGTATATAACATGCATCTATGCATGCGTGCGTGTGATTGTGTGTGCACATGATATTCTTTTGGATTTCTCATATTTATCAATTTGTAAATCTATAGATTGTTAATTAGAGCAAGTTTAGTTGTGATTAAAAGATTATAAGGAATAAATATATAACAAATGGTTAAACATATAACAAATATGAATAAACATATAACAAATAGATTAGGAGTAAATGACGATAAAAAAACTCATCACTCCACACGATATATACATTGAAACGTTGTACAAAATAATCTACATTCTCATACGTGACCTAACGAGATTTATCTTTACGTAACATCTCGAAGGAAACGTCATTTTCAACACAATATTTTAAAATCTCATATTTCCTTACACATGTGATTTATAAAACATGTTTTTATGAAGATAAGTATATATAAATAGTTCACAAATACATTCATAAAATACAAATTGTCGCTAGGAAAATATCGTTAAGGAAAATCCGTTAAAAGAAAGAATTAATCAACTTGCTCTATTGTTATAATTGTTAATATTTTTGTTACTTATTTTGTTAACTATTGTTAATATTTTTGTAAAAATTAAAACCAAAACTAATTTGTTCATGATGTTTCTAAACAAAAAAGGGTCGGAATCTCCATCTGATTTTGATAAGCTTTGAATATGTTGTGATCTAAATTCTAAATAAAAATAAGAAAAACGTATTTTTGTATATATGTCCATATGGTTAAGAGGGTGAAACATCCTCTTGAAAAAAGTCAGTTTTTATACTTCTGAGTGAATACTGTCGAAACAGTAAAAGATACAAAAAAAGTTTCAAATAAAAGTTTTATCGTTTTGAATGTACTACTATAACAGTGTAATCAGATTTTTTGAAATTTCCCTCCCTCTTCTAATTTTGAAAATTTTGAAATTTCTCTTATAGCAAAACTTAAAGCATATTTAATGCCAAATTCAAGTGCAAGTAGTTCAAAAAAACATTCGTCAAGTGCAAATTGCCACTAAAAAAAATATCGTTAAGAGAAATCCATTAAAAGAAAGAATTAATCAACTTTCTCGAATATGATTAATATTTAAAAATTAAAACCAAAACCAATTATTCATGATATTTCTCGATAAAGTTATATTCAGAAACGCATTTTTCAGAAATAAGCTAGAAATACCTCTATATCGCTTTACGCGCGTGTCATCCGTACTTATTTAAAATTTTTAAATATCTTTTTTACTAAATTACTATAAATTATATGATAAACTTCTTTATTAAATTACTATAAGTTATCCATGATAAAAGTATACTATTTTTTATAAAACTTAGAAAATACTTGAAAGATCACTGTTTTGATTTAACATGTAATTTAAAAATTAAAATTATATATATATATATATGTAATTAACTTAACAATATATAAATATGTAATTAACTTAACAATATATTAATAATTTAACAATGTATTAATAAATATATTTTTTTTAATACATATACAGATTAATTTTAATTTTTAATACATATAATATAATATTAATCTTTATATTACATGTTAAAATAATGATCTTTGTAAGAAATCTGTAGAGCAAAAAAGAAAAATTAATTTCCCGTTTTATAAAAAAATTGTATACTTTTATCACATAATTTATGGTAATTTAATAAAGAAAGCACTTAGATTTTTAGAAAAATAAGTATATAAAAGTTTGAGCAACAAACATTTTTAAAATTAATACATACGTATTATATGCATCCTTTTTCATCGAATCGTAATAGAATGAAACCGTATACTAAACTGCTAGATCAATTCACGATAGATACTTATATGATAATGCGTACATATTCCGTTGGACGCAATTCTAAAATTGTCTTATATTAATATCACACTTTTGTTGCATAAGCACATCTATTTGTGTTGCACTGATAATAAATTATCATATATTAACATCTCATTAAAGATTGATTATAACAATTATGTTATTATATATTATGGCAATAAATAACTTAAATCTTTCGTATGAGAGAAAATAAGATATTTTTATCCACTGAAATTGTATCCAGGTGGACAAGGTAAAGTCTCTTTAATGAGATGTAAATATATATGTAATATGAAAACGAACAAAGTAAAGTCTCTTTAATGAGATGTAAATACATATATAATATGAAAATTCTAATATATAAATTATTTATTGAAAATTCATGGTTCTCTGTGAGATTCCGAATAAAAAATTGTCGCCATGAGTAGCAAGCAAGAAATGGACACGGATGGCACGCGCATATAGCGATATAGAGGTATTTCTAGTTTATTTTTGAAAAATGCGTTTTCTGAATATAACTTTATCTCATACATGATTTGACACTATAAATATGCTTTAAGTCTTGCTATAAGAAAAATTTCAAAATTTTCAAAATTGAGAGGGAGAAGAGAAATTTCGAAAAATATAATATTTTCGAAAAATCTGATTATACTGTTATAATAGTACATTCAAAACGATAAAACTTGGATTCAAAACTTTTTTTGTATCTTTTACCATTTTGCTCAGAAATATAATAAAAACCGACTTTTTTCAAAAGAGTGTTTCATCCCCTTAATGGCTCATATAAAAAAATACGTGTCTCTTATTTTGATCTAGACTACAACATATGCAAAGCTTATCAAAATCGGAGGAGGACAGTTCCAACCCTTTCCTCAGGCGTTTATATTTTCGTAAATAAACTCATTTTATTTAGAAGTAATGTTATTTCTTTCATATTATCACATAATCTCACAAATCACAAAAATTATTGATTATAAAATTTTTGATAAGAAGCTCTGACATTCTATATTATTTGATTCACTTGTCTGCAATGTGTAGCATTGCGTAAGACAAGAATATGAAGGCAAATAGCATTACAGCTCTTATTTTAATCTAGACAACAACATATGCGAAGCTTATCAAAATCGGAGGAGGACAGTTCCGACCCTTTCCTCAGGCGTTTATATTTTCGTAAATAAACTCATTTTATTTAAAAGTAATGTTACTTCTTTCACATTATCACATAATCTCACAAATCATAAAAATTATTGATTATAAAACTTTTGATAAGAAGCTATGACATTCTATATTATTTGATTAACTTGTCTGCAATGTGTAGCATTGCGTAAAACAAGAATATGAAGGCAAATAGTATTACAGCTTAACAAACTAAGTAATACACAAGTAAATTAAGTAAATTTTACAATACTATATGTATTATCGCTGATTCAAATCGATGCAATTTTAAATAAATACAAACAATTAATACATTTATATTTCCGGATGGCAAACGTGCTAATTACTGATTATTCGGAAAGAAAATAGTTTTACACTCGAGCACGTATAAGCACACTTCCTTCACTTATTCCATACTAACAATATATTTCAATCATGGACAATATATCCATTAAGTTATCTCACTTCGCTCTGATAATCATGATCTCATAAGAGGATCGCATTTAATCACATAAATTGAAATAGGAGATAAGAAATTTTCTTCCTCGTAAAATTCAAGAGCACATTCCATTCTAATTCAAATATTGTTACATTTTTTTTCTAAGTTTCATGTATGCATAAATGTGTGTGTGCGTTTGTATGTATTATATAAAGAATCTCATATTTAGTTACACGAAATTGAAAATAGAACATACATTCTGTTTAGACCAAAGTGTCCTTCTTTTTTCTTTCATTATTGAAAATTACGTTTGCGACGTACTATTCTTGCGCGTGTTATTTTTGGTCAATATCTGTTTGTAAATGCAATTCATATTCATTATCGCAACACAGAGAAAAATTAATCAAAGTAAGGAATTCAACTTCATAACATGTCAATGTAATTATGTTAAATTATCAATTCAACTGCAAAAAAATAATGATAACGTTATATGGAATCATCGTTGCTTGTGTGCTTAGAGAGTAACTCTTAATTTAACTGCACATATTGATAAGTATTTTTTTATGTATTTTTTGAATATTTTATAGTATTATTTTTGACTAATTTCTGTTAAAGAAACATTAAATCTGTATTTTCATGCTCTTTTAGAATCTAAAATTTATCATTCATAGTATCATAATATATTTAATATATTAAATTTCGTTAATGTTGCATTTTGAATATTGGATGTATTGTTGAAGTTAATACAGAATAAATCTCTTAATATCATCTTCAATAAATCCTAAGAAATATATTTTATAGAAAAATATCTCTTTCTCAGATAAAAGTTGCTTGCTTTTAAAGAGAACTTTTTGGGATAATTCAATATTTTTTCTAGATTTTAAAAATTTGAGATTTAAAAACATATGTTCGTTTTTTTAGACAAAAACTTGTTTTTCGATATATAAATCAATTCTTCTTGTCATTCTATATTATAAAATATTAAGATAAAGTTAAAGAATATATACATACTAGTTCAATATATACTAGTTCAATACATATCAATATACAGGGTGACCCATTTTAACTTAGGCAGCCAAATAACTCGAAAAATAAGCAAGATAGAGAAAAATGTTTTAGACAAAAGTTGTATGGTTTCGAGGGGGCCATAAGATGGTATCATTGGTTTGACCTTGAAGAGTCATTTGAAGGTCACGTGAAGGTCACTTCAATTTTTTTAAATGGAACATCCTATATATTTTTGTATATTCTTGTAGCTCATCTCCAGAGCTTTCCAAAACACTATAATTAAGTACATTTTCGTTAAGTACTTTTTGAGTTATGAGGCTTGAAATAATTTCTTAATTTTACATAAACCGTAAAATATCTTGTAAAATATTCATTTTTCGATTACCTTACCTTAATAGTTTTATGTACAAAATAATGAGAGGAATCAATTGGTGTAAAGAAAACACATAGTTGTTTCGAAGAAAAAATATGTAATTTGCAATTAACAATTCCATATTTTTTCTTAAAAACAACTATGTGTTTTCTTTACACCAATTGATTCCTCTCATTATTTTGTACATAAAAGTATTAAGGTAAGATAATCGAAAAATGAATATTTTACAAGATATTTTACGGTTTATGTAAAATTAAGAAATTATTTCAAGCATCATAACTCAAAAAGTACTTAACGGAAAGGTACTTAATTATAGTGTTTTGGAAAGCTCTCGAAATAAGCTACAAGAATGTACAAAAATATATAGGGTATTCCATTTAAAAAAATTGAAGTGACCTTCACGTGACCTTCAAATGACTCTTCAAGGTCAAACCAATGATACCATCTTATGGCCCCCTCGAAACCATACAACTTTTGTCTAAAACATTTTTCTCTATCTTGCTTATTTTTCGAGTTATTTGGCTGCCTAAGTTAAAATGGGTCACCCTGTATAATAGTTTACGAAATATTTTATAATTTATTTTGACATTATGTTATGATATAAAATGTATATTTTATCAAGTATTCATTTTCCAATGATTTTATTTCAATTTAACTTTTATATTTATTTATATTTATATTTTTATATTTATTTTAATTTTCTACATCAAATTACTTAATTTGTGATTGATATAACGAAATGCATAATTGTATCTAAGAAGATATGCCATTGCATTTTACAGATAAATAAAATTTTTTAAATATTTCATAAGATGTCACAAAAAAAAATAAACATGCGAAAATAAATTATGATAAATATCTCGTAAACTACAAATTTTTTAGAAATTCTATTTTAATACTTTTATATATACCGTATATGATTAAGAAAATGGATTTTTCTAGAAAAAAAACACAATTTTATTTAAAAAATACAGATGCCTTTGAAATTTCGGAAATGCGTTTATTTAGAATATGTACTTATCATAAAATGTTCTTCGAAATTATAACTTTTCTATCTGTCTTTTATCTCTTTTTCATCTAAATGTATTCCTATAAAATATCAGAAATGGCAGTTTCTTCGTGTTACTTACTCCGTATGTGTGCTAATATTAATATAATAAGAAAATGCAGAGGAAAATAATAAGAGAAATTAGTCACGTTAAAAAAATTATTTATGAGAACAGTGAAAAATTAATACATCTTATATCTAAAGACACTTTATCATACCTAATAATTTACGCTACAAAATATTTTAACAAAAAGCATTATTCATAAATTTTATTTGTGTATATTTTGTCTTATTGTCTTTCTCTTATTTTTTTATGCGAATTGTATAAGTAAAATTCACAAATGATATAATAATCGATAAATTACAATTTAATTTATTTGCGACGATTGCTTTCATGTGATTAGAAAGCGAATCTATTTGAATATTTGATTTTGGATATAAATCTATGAAAGTGGACTGGAATTTTGATGATCAATAAAATAAGTTCTTATTCTAAATACGTGAAATTATGATTCTCGTCTAAATCGTATATCTTTCGTGTTACATAAATAGTTTAAATAAAAATGTAGTCAATTACATCACATGATTAGATAAGATTGTACATATATAGCCATTATTAATATAATACCGTTTGAGAAACCATTATCAATTCCAATAGAAAATAAGTCTCACTTAAATATAATATGATCAACCAATTATGCGATCATATATAAATTTGTAGCAATTTATAAATGTATCAATCAAAATATATTAACATGAAAAATTGTGCATTAACTTTATCGATATGGACTTACATCGATGATTTAAGAAATATTTCATATTTTCTCTGTGTCACAAATATAAAATAAGTGTACAATCTAATGTAGCATATTTTACTCTATTATATTCCATATAAAATTAAAACTTATTACATTTTGTGGATGAATAAAACATTTTAGATGCATCATATAGAATATAATGAATTGTATATTTATCAATATTCGTAATAATAAGAATATATCGAATTAGATAGTTACAGATTTTAGTATTACATACACTGTCAATTTGGTACGCAATATTCATGATTATTTCTTATCCGTTGTATAAACACACAATTTATATACAAATTTGTAATATAGAAACTTACTATCTGCTTTAATCCACTGGTAATAAAGTTGGATTTGTAAGTCTTTTTAATTTGTTTCATCATTCGCTACATATAATTCTAGCTTAAAAAAGTATTATTTACAAAGTTTAGTATATACACTCGAATACACACACACATTTACGAAATTTTAGACTTATATAACAAATTAAATTTGAATAAATAGATTTCTTCATAAATCTAACATTATCACTCAATTATGGATTAATAAGCAATATATATAATCTATCGCACATATGCAATCTATGGCGAATTTCTCATATCGATAAAGCTAGTAATTTTAGAATGTAATTAAAATGCAATTTACATAAATTATAAGTATATTTTAAGTCAATATTTATCCTAAATTTTATATATATACTTGTACATAAATAATAAATTCTTCTCAGTGAAAAGTACACAAGATATTCTGTATTGGACTGACAATATGTATCATTATTAATCGCTTATACAGTGAGTAGCTCTAACAATGTATTAATGATCATTAAAGATCTTGTCATTGAATTTGTCGTTCTATAGAAGATCCCTGAGAAAGAAGCGTTAGTATTTAGTAAAATATGTAAAATTTCTTTTTTCCTTGTTTTGCTTCTCGAAAATTTAAGCCGTTTGATTTTAAATTATACAATAATAAAAATTCTATTTACTGTTTGTATGTAACTGTTTATAAAGAGTCACGCAATATATGGAATTTAGCTCGAATTCTGAAATTCCAATTTCGAAAATATCAGTGAGCAAACGTTTGTTATTTTATGATCACTTATTTCCCTGTATTAACTGTATAAAAAGATACAACCTTGTCTATTTCATTTCATGAAAAGACTCAAGGTACCATAAATATTTTTACTAATTTAAATTTGTCGTCTCTATTCTCCATGCATTATTTTCGCAAAACATTGGGAAAGTACAATGCTTTGCTACACACCTCACAACAAGATTAAAATACATGTTGTTGATGTTCAATGATAGTGATGTTCTATGTCCAATAATATAAATAATCTATGCCCAATAATATTAACCGAGCTCAATTAAATTAAGAAGTTTTAAGAGCCTTGTCCGCGTGTGCTAGAGTTAAAGATCCAACGAGAGACACCAGGGTTCGATCCAGCCATGTTATAGGATTTGGATACAGAAGGCCACCTTCGTAGAAACCTAGATGACCTCCATGAGCCAATTCGACATATAATGTGTTTAAATGAGTTGCTAAAATTAAGAAATATAATAATAATAATACATTCTTACTTATAATACTCATTATATATATATATATACAGGGTTTTCGAAAAGTCCGGAAACGGTCGAATATCTAAAAAATAAAGCATTTTAGAGAAAAATGTTTCAAACAAAAGTTGTTTGGTTTAAAGAGAGCTATAAAATGGTGGCAATGGTTTGACCTTGAATAATCGCTGGAAGGTCACATGAAGGTCACCTTGAATTTTTCAAATGGAACACCCTATATATTTTTGCACATTCTTGTAGCTCATCTCGGAAGCTTTCCAAAACACTATAATTAAGTTAGTTTTCATTAAGTACTTTCCGAGTTATGAGGCTTGAAATAATTTCTTAATTTTACATAAACCGTAAAATATCTTGTAAAATATTCATTTTTCGATTATCTTACCTTAATACTTTTATGTACAAAATAATGAGAGGAATCAATTGGTGTAAAGAAAACACATAATTGTTTCGAAAAAAAAAATGTAATTTGCAATTACCAATTACATTTTTTTTTCGAAACAATGCCAATTGCCACCATTTTATAGCTCTCTTTAAACCAAACAACTTTTATTTGAAACATTTTTCTCTAAAATTTTTTTTTAGATATTCGACCGTTTCCGGACTTTTCGAAAACCCTGTATATATATATATACACACACACACACACACACACACACACACACACACACACACACACACAAATAACATATATATTTACCTGCGTGCTCTTTAATTGGATTTAATAACACTTCTGGTACGAGAGGATCGTCTACTGCGTTGATGAATACCATCGGCGTTGTGATATTGTCCAGATAAAAGATACAACTACTCCATTTATACATCTCTTGCACAGACCTAAAATTGTGTACCTAAAAAACAATTTATAAAGATTAAAGATTCGTTTAAATTATCTGATAAATAATGTATTTGAAAGAATTGCATTTACTCTTCTCGTGTATGCTTCATCCAATTCCGGTAATGTCGCTGCAGAAATTATATCGCGCTCATTCAAATTACATTTCTGTTTTACATCATCGCACAAAAGCATGTTTTTATGCTTTAATATAAGATTTTTCATTGACTCTGTCATTACATAGAGATAGAAGCGTCTGAAGTTCTGCCAGTTTAATAAAATTTTCGTTCCTCTGAAAACAGAACATATAAATTCAATAAACTAGTAAAACAATGTACAATACGTTAATATTTCTCCTTATTAACATTTTAATTGTTAATAAAAAAAAGGTTTGCTTACTTACTCGAGAGCATTGTATCCTTGGCAAATCGATATTCCTCCTATAATATTGGGCAATTTATGGGGACCTCGTTCTCCAAGATATTTTGTTACTATATTACCGCCCAAACTATAACCGATGCAAACTATTTTGGTGTTAGGATGCTTTTCTATGAGATTTTGTAACATTGTATTGTAATCGTCCGTGTGACCTATTGACGCAAATGCACATTATAAGATTTATCTCAATTAAATAGAAGAAACAAATTTAATATAATATAAGATTATATAATATGAATATATACAATGTGTGAAATTATATTTATTCAATATATGAATAATATATTTATTTAATATATCTAAAAAGAGAGAATAATTTTACAATAATTATAAACATTAAATTCGAATAAGTAATTATATATTTGGTACAATTACGATTATGCAATCTCTAAGTTCTAATTACCAAAGCGATAATTTTTTTTGTGAAATTCAATTCTGATTCTTATAAAAAATGTTTATATTTGATAATAAGCATATATCAAGTATAATTTCTTTGTTCAAATATTTCTTTGCCAATTAGAATGATCAATAATAATTTAAAGAAATACGATTTGAGAATGTGTATGTGTGTGTGTGTGTGTGTGTGTGTATGTGTGTGTGTGTGTGTAATGTATATGTGTAACAGCATAAACGAAGAAGTTTATGATACTTCTTCGACATCGGTTTTTTTCCATAGCTGTTACAATTCCCGGTATATACACACATACATGCATGATATAAGAACTCGTTATTACTTGCAAATTATTCTCGATCGACCGCCTTATCGTGATGGGACAAGAGGCGATTTTATCGATCGCCACACGTACCGTAAGAAAATATTCTTGGTGCTGTGATCTTGACACTGGAAAGGGCCCCTACGTGATTAAGTACCGCACATCGATAGCCATGACACTGCACGAAGTGCACGAACGTCCTGATGTAAACACTTTCCGAACTGTTGCCGATACCAGGACAAATAGCTATCGTTATGTCATCTGGAGAACAGCAATTATTAATAATATCAAACGTTAGTGCGGTTTCTTATTCTTTAAATTTTTCATTATTAAGTCTTCTTTCGTAAGATAATAAATATAAATAAATGGCCTACAAATGCATATTACTTTTTAAGAAATCTTTGAGATTAATTTATGAACAATATACCTTCATGTCCGTTGGTCAGTGGCTGATAGAGATCATATGTAAGAGTGGTATCATCCGGAAGACCGATGTACACACGTTCGCCAATGGGCCAAGGACATCGAACGCGCCCTATGACACTGTGAATAATGGTTTGTACGTGTCCGCTGAAACCCCACAACCTCGTTGGTTTGTATCTGTAAAACAGGCCAAGGATCATAGTCATTTTTATGTACATCCAAATACACTGAGAAATTATTTGCAATTATTGAGAAAATACAGCTAATTTAGCTTTATCAATCTATCATTTCATTTCTCGTTATTCTTTTCTATCTTTAACTAGCACTAAAAGTACTTAAATTTCAAGGACAACAGAGAAATTAATGAGAGACAAAGCGATTAAAATTTTCTTAAACTGACTGCAATAAAGCTCTTTGAAAGTATATGCCCTATTTTGTTCTTAAGAACGATAATCAATAAAAACAAATTAAATTCAATCAGTATTTGTACATTTTCCTCGTGGCATTTTAAAACTCTAGACAAACTGAAGTATAATTTTTACCCGAATAGAGATATTCAATTACGACGTTGTAACGGTACTTAGACATGCCAATAAAGATACTCGAAAGAACGGCCATGTGTTCAAAAAATTTATTACACCGTGGTAAAATCGAGATATATTACAGCACGTTTAAACAATCAAATATTTTAATATTTTTTTATTTTGATAATACACACACGTGTTTCACATATTGAAACAAATTTTGAGACATAGGTAATCGATTGATTAATTATCAATTTCAAATATCTTGATATGATCTTCACTCTCATAAAAAACATGTTATTATCAAACTGATAACGGTATTTTTGTTATAATTTATTTTTAGTATAGAGAATCACAAAGAAAAAATACATATATATTTTATTTTCTTTTAAAGAGAAAACTATGAATGAATTTGTAATACATGATGCATTTCACTTGACAAAGTGCAAATCGGTGAAAAGCGGAGTCAAACAATAAGTCGTATCGTTAAACTCTTTTATAGAGAGTAGGCAAGAAGTCGTAGTGGATCAGTAGAACACGGGAGAAAATATTGCATAAAATAAATCTATAAAAAACTTACATAAAAACGTTTATTGTTATACATTAAATTTATTACGTTTTATTTACTTCGAAAAGTATCTGCATATCAATAATAAAACTCATCGTTGGCAATAAAATATATTTCACGAAATCGCTAGATAAAGTATCTACCGACATAATTACATATATTTATTCAAAGCCGGATTCACACGACGACTTCTAAAAGCCTGTACAATTTATTTCGAAAGGTTCAAACCTTTCTCCTTTTGTTGTCCATAAATTACTGCCTATCAAGAAAACCAAAATATGTAGTATATATCATAACGGTATGCGGTTACAGCTGCCAAAGAATATACGACATTGGATGATTATTAAAACTATGCATGAAACTGCATCGATCATATAATAAATATTGCATTTATATGGCAGAAATGTATAAAGTCACACGACAACGGATCAATAGAGTATAGTAACACTATACTAATATCGATTGCCCATAGTAAAACAGACCCGCGAAGAATACACAACTTGATTCTTACTTCACAGAAGAAATATTTATCGTACATTTATGTCGAAAAGTTTATTTTTTAAATACAGAAAAAATTCGATTTTAAATTCATCAAAAAATTAGAACAAAGATTCAAAAGTTTATCATAAAAATTCCCTGCGAATCCTAATGATATAAAATATTTTTATACATTATTTTATATATTATATTAATAGAAATTTATTTAATTAATACATTTGTTTCATTAGACCCGATTCTCTAAGCTTCTCCGGAAACTCAATAGATCATCTTGATGGTAATTACTTTCCAATCTCTATTTTCAATTCTTAATATCATGTTTTTTCTGCTAACACAACCAGCATAAGATGGTAAATCATTCAATGAGATACAAACTTTGACGTTTGTTTTTGTTCTATCATACTTTCTATTTAATTCGTTTTTCTATGTGACTTAAATTGCAGCATGAGAAGAGAAAAGATTTGTCCTGAAACTTTGTGATTTACAAGTCAACATAAAATTCTTTTCTCCAGCAATGAATTAGCGTAAAGTTGAACGTAGTTAATACATGTAGCAATTTGCCATTGTAAACGTTAGGTGAAAATATTGTGTCAATACTGTTCGCGCCACAGTTGCGAAATCATCGCGCGAATTATGACGTGATAAAGAAAAGTAGGGTAAACTATATGTCAGGCCCTCAATTGCCAAAGAAGGAAAAGTCCTACGTTTTTGTGATAGTTTCCTATCACAAAAGTCCTAGTCACTCTGATTTTCGATACATGCACGAATAAAGTGCGCGCAAAGTTTGTCCTAAGATCATGTTTAATCGATCTCGTAATCATATTCCATACAATATATTAATTTAAATTTTACACGTGAGAATGCATAACGGAAAGTTTGAATTATATTATTTTAAAATTCCTTAAAAATATTTAATAACTTATGTATATATGCATAAGAACTTTTGTACTGACGTAATACTTTTAGACGATGTTTATCATTAAATTTATCCTTGAATTTTTTTCAAAGAAACACAATCGATAAAATTAATGCATTTCAATTTTTTGCACTTTAAGAATTATAAATTAGTTATACTATATCGCACCTATGTGATCAATATTAGTATAAATACCAAGTTTCGACGAAACTCAAATTTAAGCAACAAAAATTATACGAAGATGATTTGCTTTAGATATTAAAAAAGTGTATTTTTTGTTATCATTTTATATATAATTAGCTGAAAAATTAAATTTGCATATTCATTAGATTGTATAAATCATATATATTAAATTATAAAATCTAATCTATATAAATATCTATAATATAAATCTCAAATCTAATATAAATATGATTTACAAATATATGATTCTCTTGTTCGGAGTTCACGGTCATAACTAGTACAATCGATCAAAAAGTCGGAAAGCTATTCATATTTACTGAACTATATTACGTTGTTCATCGTTCGTTCAGGCATTTCGATTTTCGAAAAAATACCTATGCATAATTGACAATATTAATTAATTATTTACAAATTATTATTTTAATAATATATAATATTGTAGACTCTATATTTTTCACTTCTTCTCTCCACATCAATTTCTTATTATAATATGATTAAAGATTATTTGATATAAAATGTTAATTTAATACGATTGACGAATATTTAAATTATTTTTTAATGATATGCTAATGTATAAACAAACAATTTTATTTTTTCTCTCTCTCTTTCTCTGTCATCTTGTTTCAATAAACAAATTGTCTCGCTATATTAAATCAGATTCGACAAGAACTGTCCGTCGAATATGAAAACTATCAAGATTAAAACTATCGATTTGTTAATATTATAATTTTGAGAAAGAAAAGGAAAAAGAGAATATATTTATTATCTTTAATGAAAATATTAATCATGTATTATACTAAGACATCACAAATGAGATAATTATTAATTTGCTAATTTCATAATTTTAAGGACATTGTATTACGTTAATAATGTCAACTTTACTATTTGAACGCGAAAAGGAAAATTTCGAAAGTGTATGTCATTAATGACTCTGTCAATAGTAATTTATTTGATTACATATTACATGCGATGAAAAAAGCAAGTAGTTCACCTGTATTATTAAAGCAAAAGAATTACAAAGGAATTACTGTGAATAATTAATTTTATAATGTGTATAGCCATTTGGCTTCATTAGAGAGTGAAAAAATAAAATTAATTATACACGAGTAACTCGCAATTCTTTCGCTTTTATCGTTTTAATATCATATTCCAATATCGCAAGAAAAGATTCCATAGACGAAATTACATTTTCTACAATTTATCAATGATATTACTGAAAAATTAGAGCGCGCTAGTTCATATTATATATCACATATTTATTCAATATTTATTTTCATTTAGCACTCTAATGTATGATTATATCTAATTTATTCGATCTCAAGTAATGCTTAATTCGTTATAATACATGGTATATGGGTTGCATGGTTTCAATTGGTCTGTGATTAAATTTATTATCCTGTACGTAGAATCGCGAGTTAAAGACGGGTGTGATATATGAGAATGAATGAATGATGTGCGCGAAAGAACCGTTATTTTTTTTACGTGACGGTGAATGCGGAAATGCAAAAAAAAAACGTTCGTGAGAAGTTCAGCTAGATGGTAATGACTCAAGAACGATGTGCTGCAATAGTTGCAACGTATAGTCATTAGAAAGAAGAAAGCGACAGACTCATAAAGGGAAGTGGCTCAGTTCTCGTGCAATTCATTCACTCGAACAAGACGGAACCGATTTGAGTGAATTGCGTACCGCGAACAACTCGATCTTCACAAGAGAGGCAAAGTAACGATCAAATGTATGACTGCGAGGATGGCATGACAATCGGACGATTGAAATCTATAATTTAAGATTTTCGCCGTCACACATTCGAACGTTAGGAAAAGCGACAATCGATGAGAAGTAAAAGCAACACTCGACAGCTGATTGCTAAGGAATTTCACAATTTCTCAATAAATTGCGCGAGAGAAGTCCTTCACTGTGAGATCGAATAATAATTATCTATCGCGATCGCGCGTAAGCGAGAAATCGAAACTATGGATTTAAAAAGTTTTCATATTAAATCATGTATGTTTAGACATTTTGCAAAAAATAATTCATTTAGTCAATAATTCATTTTTCCAATCGAAGCCTGATATTTACGTTGACATTTACGATGACATTTACGTTGATCTAAGCATTGGATATCAAACGAAATTTGATTTCAATCAATAAGGATTACAAGATTTATATTTATAATTAAATTCTCGAATCAATCGATTAAAAAGACGAACACACATGATGCCACTATTTCCTCTGTATGCAATATAAAGTTAAAAATCGTTACGCGTTTCCGCTTTCTTAAGCGCTTTCATGCAACGCGAATGAAAGAAGAAAAAAATTAACAATGAGTTCGTTTGATCGATAGAATGTTATTTTTAATTATGTATTATCGAATCAAGACTTTTGCATGACATCAGCGTCATGCAGCATGGAATTGCTTCACTTCGCTTTCACATGATTGTTAATTTGCAGTAATAGACACATATAATGTCTAATGGTGAAATAAATAGCTTGACTAAAATTATTAAAAATTAAAGTGATTAAATAGGCGTAGGGAGCTAAAGACCAATATCAATAATATAGGTTAATTGATGAAAAATATATTAAAAGTTCATAATCACAATTATAAAAAACAGATATAATACAAAGATATTTAAAATATGTGCGGACGTTTCGACTTATTTTTAAGTCATCTTCAGCGCAAAGTTTGTATCAGGAAAAAGAGAATTTCATCAAAAGTTCGCAGAGAAAATACAATAAAAATACATAACGCAGGGAAATATAAAAAATACTAATCTTAAAGGAGAACATCTCCAAACGCTATGGTTGTTCATCGTTAATTGTAAACGGCTTCCGATTTTCACATGTGAAGTGAAACCTCTCTCGTTTGGGTTAATTGGCCCAAAGTTGAGTATGGTTCTTTAGGGAGAGTTGCCATGAGGAATAATGTTGAACATGTATATCGTTAAAAGAATCTTTCCGATGAACATATATATTACGAATTTTTATAAAATTTAAAAGATTACAATGTGTCACTTTTACTTAACGAAGACAGTTTAAAATTATTAATATCAATAAAAATATCGTTTTGACGAATATTCAATATCGTTTATCTCAACGACTTAGCTAACGATTTAATTTGCATTGCATTAATGGATATATAGCTTCGCGATGCATTTTTTATTCATCGTCAAGACTTTTCTCCACAAAGTGAAACTCCGTGGAAATATGTTTTGTCAAAGTGTGTTGAAAATTATACTAAAACATGTAGATATATGCGCTGGAACACAAATCTTCCGCGTGCTTGCTGTTGATAATATTCGCAAAAGCAACTAACGTGAGTCATTCTTTACGAGATAATGATGAGATCAATTAAAGTGACTGTATTATAGCGTATATATTGTAAACTGGACATGATTCTATTATTATTTCGCTTACAGCATTCGTGATTGAAAATATAATCTAGCAGAAGGCACGGATTATGTCAAATAAATAATAATAATAATAATATAATCTAGCAGAATAATAAAAAAAACTTTATATGACACGCGCACTGCGAATGACAGTTCGTATCTTAATTCACGCATTTTTTTCACACGTATGCAAATACATTGTGATAAAAGTATTAGCAGTCACGCGCCATTCTTTCGACACGGAAATAGGAAGTGCTAATTTAAATGCTGATCTTGTATGAAAACGGGTGCAACACCATGGAATTCAGAACAAGAGCATCAATTTTTCTCCACAACAAAATTGGAATATTTATTCGATGTTCCCAATTAAAAAGAATTTATCATTTTTATTTATCATTTTATTCTTCAATTTCGAGTGATTACTATTTTACAAAATTTTATCAAATGTTTTCGCGAATACAGTTGCGAGCAATTTAAATGTTTATATAATTGATAGAAATTATTTTTATACGTCACTTTGTGCACTAAAATAGATAAAACAAGTTGAAAAAATTATTTAGCAGGCCAACTTTGTTCTCTTCATTTTTTCTTAATGAAGAGAAAGATATTTTGGCGTACAGTTATTCTTAATTTTTTTTTTATAAATTGCAAGACTTTACTTGTTTTCGTTCTCTACATATTATCTGCACTTTTTTTTTTTATCAATTCCGAGTAGATAAAGCATGTTATTTAGATAATTATTAACCTTCGTTACGTAAATATATTTGAACTTATGAAATATGGACTTAGGAAATATACTAGCAATGATCTATGATTTGCGGAAATGAGAAAAATTTGTAATATTTTTTTATGTTTATTTATATAATAAATGATATCTCTCTGTAACAACTTAACTAGTCTATCTACGAGTCTATTAAGGAGTCTATCTACAGTTATTTATTTTATTAACTACTTAATAAAATAAATAATTGTATAGAGGTAACACAACATAAGAACCAATGAAATTATCAATGAGTAATCCCCACATCACAGCATATCTTAAAATCGCTTATTGACGACAGCCGTGTTTCATAGAATTTACGTTTTGTCGTCTATTGACGACAGCCATAATTAAAGGGTTAAGAACAAAGATCGTAATAATGAAAGTATTTGCTGTCATTATTCGCAAAATTATACTTTGCTGTACTTTAACTACCGTAACTACGTATCATTCCCTATAACAATCACCTTGACTAGTTTGTTGTTTGTTGTTTGACAAAAGCCTATAACAATCCATTATCGTAAATATTCCTAATTTTGCAAAAAAAAAAAACATCTATTATACTCATTCAGGAGCACTCATATAATACCAGTAAGAGAGTATTTGTTCCAGTCTTCATGCATATGTTGTGTAAGCAATCAAATAAAAAAACAGTTTTATTGAGACAGAGAGAGAGAAAGATATGTCACTATATATATAATTATATAAGCTCTAGACAATTCTTACATTGTGTAAATAATCATGCAATATATAATATAGTAATGATAATGATTCAATGATGGTAATTTAATTATTTTTTCATACACACACATATACATATATAAATTATGTTTGAAAAATTGATTGAATTTCTTCATAAAAAACTATAATTTTATAAATTCGTGCATTAACATCTCTTGTAATTTCGTCTGCATTGTTATAATTTTTTCTACATACATTAAATAAAATAGAAAACAATAAAATATAGCATATATTTTTTCTATTATATAAACATATTTTTTCTATTATATAAACATATTTTTTTTGCTTACATAATGTGTGAGAAATACTTTTAAAAATATAAAAAATCCGTTCTTATATTTTTAAAAACATTTCTCACATATGTTTTTATTCATTCTTTCGTATGACATATGACATACAATTGAAATATTTATGCGTACAAGATAATAATAGAGATTTTATCTATATCTATACTAACATATCAGCTGGAGCATCAGCTGGACCCGGCGTCCAGTATCAACCCTAACCTTACTTTCGCGAAACTCGTAGCTCTCGAAATCTCTATCCGGGATTCTAATCTCTCGAATGATCCTCTCGAGACGCAAAATTCGAAACAATCAATTCACGGATTATTTGAAATATAAAACATGGATTTTTTTCAGACTTACGGTTCGGCAATGACCGGCGCGATCTTCAACATCGTCGACAGGAAAGATTGGTCTTTGCAGACGAGGAAAGGCTTCTGCGGTGCGCTATTCACGTTCAATATCCTGAACAGAATACACAGGATCACGGCGAACACAGCTAATAAAGCAGTAGACATTTTTCCTTAGGTCGTTAGCCTGAAAGAAATACCCCTCCTTTTTTTCACTCGCTCTCTACATTTCCTAGACTTCAAAGCATCGCGCGACTTTAATCTCTATCTTTTAAAGATCATCATTATTCAAGCATCCTTTTATCACTATGTGTCATTAAGTTTTTCGAAGTTTTTTTTACTCTCAACGGCATTATTTATGCTATATTTCTTAAGTTTTTGTATCTACGTGGTATCTTTTTCTCACCTCTTTAAATGCTCTTCTTGGAGTTTCGCTATCTTCTTTAACAGTTTACACGGAACGATAACAGGTTATGAGTAAGGCTGCGATGGCAGTGAACGAATGATTCATACGGTTGGAGCGTGATCTGCGAGCAAAAGTTACTCTAATTAAAATATGAAACACAATTCTGATATCGGATGATAGACATGACAGGTACTGGAAATGCAGAATGACATAAACGCCGGATGGCAAGTTGTATGCAGCAACCGGAAAAATATTTGTTTGCTTTGCATAATGAAAGATATATTACAATTGTAACTGCAAAAAAATTGCGATTATGTTTTACATCATTTTGCATTCTCAATTTAGCTGTTATATGTATTTAATAAGGTACGGCGAGTAGAATAACGATAATCAATATCGATGATACAAAAAATCGATAATGAATATCACATAAATTTGATAGTTTAACGTGTTTTTTTAGCCAATCAATTTATAGAAAATGTCCAAGTTCGTTTATAGTAAATATCGATCACTTTTTTTAGAAAAGTGCGAATCAAGAATATGTTTTTAACATTTTGTATTGAATAAAAAATGACGAATATGCAACATACGACGATCTGTTATTTTATATGAAAAATAACTTGAGGCAAAAATTTGTATTTAAATGTTTCTTTTTTTTCGAATTTTTATTCCTCACATCGCGATGTAATTATAAAATTTGTTCCATTATTTAATAAGCAATCTCTTATTCTCCAAATTCGATGTTGAAAAGTAAAATATTGGAAATCAAAATAAATCATTATTAATAATAATCGTAATCAATTAATCCATCTTTCTAAATCAATATAACGCCCAAGTGCGAGTTCCTGACAGTGAATTAATTAATTGATTATTGATCCTCTTTTTTAACTTTATTTCTACTATAACTAGCAACATTAATGAATAATCTATAAATAACAATAAAGAAATAAATACAATTTTTCTCCAATAGATAAAAGATTTAAACAAACAAGTAATTGTTCCATCGAGTTCATCGATGATCATTCAAATCGAAAGTAAATTAAAGGTGTAGGGACAAAAAGCCACCGGAGATCTCGTCCTATTCACACCCATCTCTTCGTGCTCGGACTATCGACGAAAGTGCTCGACGAGAGACAGAGAAATTAATGATCGTGCCACTTGCTTTCGGATAATTCCTGCTTACCAAATGATGCTGCAACCAGCGAATCTCGAGTGCGACAACTTCGTCTATTTGTCAATGCAAGTTGATAGGAATGATTGTTGCGGCCGGCTCGCCGGCTCCCGTTTTACAAACTCGATACACAAATCACATCCACTCCCGTCGAGACCCGCCGGACGACTGACGACTGACATCTACGCGTCAGCAACAAATACGCCAAATGGAACGCACTGGATCTGTTCTTTTTAGCTGCACTGCTGCACTAGTGCAATAAGTTGGAAAGAGCCAAATATACTTTCACTCTAACTAATTGCACTAGTGCAGCAGTGCAGCTAAAAAGAACAGGCCCACTGTTTCGCGCTGCTCCCTCGCGATATAAAAGAAGTGAAGGAAATACTGCACACATATATACAGAAAATGCATATTATACATGTACTATATTATTTATACTTTATTACTTATTTCATATTTTTTCCTGTTTTATTTCTCTTTTATACCAAATGTAATTTACATATTATAAGTAAAATTTATTCGCTGAATTTTATTCGCACTTATATCTATTCAGAAAGCGTTATCGTAATTTTCCATGTTTTTTAAATTTCCGGCGTAAATAATTCGCGAATCAATTTTTTCATCTTGTACTTAATTTTAAATTTGAATTTTTATTTGTTAAAATGAATGAATGCATTTATATATAAATGTAATTAAATTTGAGGAAATTTAAATAGAGCGAATATTTGACATTTCAGTTACTTTGTAATATTTAAACGCGAAATAATGTAATTGTTTGAACTGCTATCTGATAGAAAATATTTTGAAAAAAAAAAGATCTTACACCAGTATGTATATATCTGTATTGATCTCCTAATTTTTACCTCGAGACCCACAATAGGTAAATACATTAACGACATAAGATCAAGGTTGTTCAGAGCATGTACAAAGATTCGAAGGTCAGCAACTCAAAATTATCTACGTGTCGCGAATACATATTTAGTTAAAAATTTAAAACGTCTTTACATTTTTGATATATTAAGTGCCAGAATTTCTATCAAAATCTCGGTAAAATATTAATTTGGAATATCTCGTTTAAAATAAAGTTTGAAGAATTATGCAAAAATTAAAATACCGTTCCATTTTGCCTACGAGACGAAAACTGATATATAAATTTTCCGTTAATATGGAGTATCCCAAATATCCTGTCTTGTATCGATTATTTCTGAAAAATTGGCTAGTTTAGCGTTAGTGATCGATGAACTTACCTTTATTGACGTAATTGTTACAAGTTGACATGGCAACGCGAGTTTATTCCTATTCGAGTCCTCCGACTTTCTACATACATGAGAATCGAGAATGCGACACAAATGTACTGAAGAAACAGTGATCAAGAGTATTTTCACGTTATTTTAAAGGTAATTAATAATAATCATATTTATAAAAAAAGTGAATATTTATTATTAATAAATAATATTCAACCTTGATAATTTGGATATCAAGGTATTAATCGATTAGGTTTCAACAATGGCAATACGTGGAAAAAGCAAGAAAAAAGGCGGCGGAAAAACTAACGGAAAGAATAATGGAAAAAGTACTAAAGGAGGCAATGGTAATAAAAATAAAGGATCGAAGAAATCGAGAAGAAGTGGTGGAAAAGCACGATTTGGTATGGATATTTTTAACGAAGAAGTGATGGAAAATGCATATTATACATGTCATAACATCATGGACGTGCTTAAATGCCGAGGTTTCCCATGGCCAGAAGCACAGAAAAAGAAAAAAGGAAAAAGAAAGAAATAAATAATTGTACTTGGAAATATGTGCTTCTATGTGGAAAACATAGTTTCAACATGATAATAAATAAATAAAAAAAAATATATGTATATATTCATATACATATAAAGCACATATAAATAATTTGTCATGTAATTAATATATTATTGTAGTTGTATTACAATAATCTTGACACGATTTTTTTTTCTTAACATTAATTTGAGATTGCCAATACTATCAAAAATATAATTTATTATGTCTTTATTATATCTTATCATGTTAACTTTTATATTCCATATTTTTAAAACATAAAATAGTTTCAAACTTTAATATATACATAAAAAAACAAAAAATAACTTTTTGCAACCTAGTAAAAAACTTTATTTCTTTGTATATAAGAAATAAAATATTCTACTTTTATGTTTCTCTTCTATGTATCAGTTATTGATGCAAAACTATTGATATAAGCTTCTGTATCGAATTCAAACTCTTTATCACTTGTATTAATAACTGGTCCATTTAAAACACAATGTAGTGTCACTGTTTCCGCATATGATAAGTCTAATAAAAGCTATTAAAACAATATGATTAATAAAAGTCATATCATATAATGAAATTGAATAATAGTACTATGCTTACTTTTGGTGTGAGCAGAAAATATTGAGAGCTACCTGGCCGTCCTGTCATTTTAACGAGTAAGTTAAAAACTCGATTTTCGTTAATTGCATCCATGCCCTAAAAATTAATCGCGAAATATTTAAATTATAAAAAAATATAAAATATATGAATATAAATTATGTAGATATATCATATGCAATGTGTAATAATGAACCTGATTAATTTCATCTACACAGCGGAACGGTACGCGCGACAATTCTTGTAAAGCGATCATATAAATGGCAGTAGTTACAGTTCTTTCACCACCGCTTTGAAAATGTCTTGTTAATTCTTGCAGTTCATCTGTATCTCGGAACTTTACTCTGATTTTTAAACCATATTGATCAAAATCCAGCTGGAAATATATCTAGTTAATAAAAGAATTTTGATTTAATATATTACATATACAGATAAACTTACGACATTTTCACCATGCGCAAGTGTAACTTCGCCAGCGCAATCCATCGCAGAAAAATAAGAACTAAAATTAGTATTTATCCTTTCAATCAGCTGCTCCAATAGTGGTAACCATTTTTCTCTTAATGTATTAATCTCTTTTGTCATTTCTTCTACTTTAATAGTCTTCTGTTTGACAAATTCAGTCAATTTTTGAATATTACTTTGTATTTCCTCATATTCATGAAGCACCTAAAGATAGTAAAAGAAAATACTCAATTATTACTTTTATTGCATGAATAATTATATTATATAATATGTTAAAAGAATTTTATAGCTTTCATTATATGTTACACTTACGTTCTCGGCATCTACGTTTTTCGCCATACAGAAGACTTTCGCTTGAGCAATATTTAATTCTTTATTTATTTCGTCTATAGTAGCTGGTAATTTTTCAAAAGCTTTATTCAGTGGTTTAAACGCGTTATCTTGTGGATTAATATTATTTGTGCTTGTCAATGCTTCATTATACAGTCTTTCAGCTTCCCTCTTTAAAGGTTGAAATTCTTCGTCGTGTTGCTTAAATGTCCTCTCTGCATTTGTAAACATATCTTTCAATTCTGCAGCCTCATTCTCTTTAATAACTAAAGTTTGTTGCAGTAAGGCTATTGCAAATTTGACTTCGTCATTATTTGTAACACAATTGAAACATTCCTTTAGAATTGTGTTATATTCTTTATACATTTGTAATTGTTTCTTTATAATAGCCTGTGCATTATAAATACAGAATACAAAATTATAAATACAGATTTTGTAAGTTAGACAAGAATATTTCTACAATAATATATATTATTTTAAAGCAAACCTTAATCTCTTTAGTGCATGTGGCTTTTATATTATCAATACTTGTTCGCTCCATTTCCAACTGTTCAATTTTCTTAGTAGCTATGCATATTCTGCTTTTCAAGGCTTGAATACTTTGAATATTTTGTTGATATTTATTCCTGTCAGATCGATATTTTTCTAATTCCTTGGTTTCCTCGCGTATTTTATCTTCTTCCTCTTTAATATCAATTAAGATTTGATTTTTCTTTTCTTGCAAGTTCTTTAATCTAAAGCAAATATATATTGTTATATATATTATGTCTAAAGTAGATATATATTGTTATAATATAGTGTTATATAAGATTTTATAAATATATATTTTAATGCATTTTTTAATATACCGTTCTTGGAGTCCTTGTACTTTTGATTTATCTAGAATAATCGATAGCATGCCATTTCCATTGACTTGTGATATTCTGGTCGATGTTGTGCGTGTGTATCTAGATATATTCACAGAATAAATGTTGTTTTCTACAAAGAAAATTTTATTGAATTATTTAAAATAATAATTGTTAGAATAATTAATTTAGAAATTTGTATTCATAAGGTTCAATGTGTATGAAAAATTTACTCACCACTAAAGTAACAGCTTAAGTTGCGGGGTATACGATCTGTATTATTTTCGACTTCATTGGTCCCGACAGGAATATTGTTTAATTGATACATTGAAACCAGATATGTCATTATGACAGGTGGTGCTTCAATAAGTGATGCTAAATAATGCTTGAAGCCAAATTTTTTAATGTCTTGTAATGGTATATTTGGTGGCATAATTTTTTTGGTGGTATCAGAATAAATTGCATTAACTTGCAATTTTTGTTGATCTCTCAAGTACTTCAATAGCAAATTCATATCCTGTTTGTTCTCGCATGTGAATGCGACTAAATCTCGAAAGGATATTATGTTTTCTAAATACTTAGCATATGAAGCCTCTTTTACATTGATACTGAGCAACATGGGCTCATATACTGTAGCCGAAAATTTATCACGATTCTCTCTCAACCAAAGCACACCTTTATATGCGTCAGGACTAGTTCGTTTCAAGAGTTCTAAACGCTTCACATCAATATTCAGAGACTGACATTCTGCTTGTGTAGCTAAAATCATAATTCCAATTGATAAATTTAATAGCAAATAAACACAATGTAAACTGAAAATAATATAATATGCAAGTTTATTTTTACCTCTTATTTCATAACCAACTTTTTCTTCTTCGTGTTTTAATAAATTCTTTTTATTGGTGAAATTATCCATTATTCTTCTATGTCCCTCCATATTACTTGCTATATTCTGCAATTGCTTTACTAAACTTTCCTCTAAAACATATAATAAATATATTGAATTGTATATAATATTATAGTACATATACATGTATACATTTTCTTTCTCTCTGTCTCATCAATATTTATTATTATTCTAAATTAAATCATCAATTACAAACCTGTTCCAATTTCATTAATCATAAGAGAAAAATCATTTTCCAATTTGCTTTTCTGCTGTTGTGCAAGTTTAATATCTTGATCCCGATTCTGTTCTGCTTGAATTCTACATGAACATGTATTCTCAGATTCTTTAATCCTGTTTTCACAACTAAGAATCTCATTTATTACGCTCTTTAATTTTGTACTTTTAGCATTAACTTTGTTGTTCTGAAAATATATGTATTTAAAATTGTTGATATAGAATTATACTATTAATATAAATCAAATAATTTTTTTATATAACAACCTTATTTTGTATTACTTACATGATCATTTAATGAATTTTTTAATGTCATCATATTAAACTTCATTTTTTCAAGTTTTTTATTTATTGGTATCAATTGAGCATCTATTGACTGCATTTCTTTTGCTGCTATATCTCTGATTTTCTTAGACTGTAATAAGATTTCAATAAAAATATAATATAGTACAAAATATTATTTGATAATATCACACATATCATATAGCAAATAAAATTAATTTTTGTATACCTGCACTAATTTTCTGCGCATTTCCTCATACAGCATCCATGCCTTTTTTTGTTTCAGTGTTGTGATTTTTTTCTTTATCAACTTTCTTTCTTTTATTGTACTGACAGTTTGTTGCAACCCATCACGTCTTTGAACTTTAGATTCCAATAGTCGTTTTTTATTTGCTATGTCAGACTCTAATTCCTTGAAATGGATTCTTTGTTTCTTCAATTGTAGATGATATTCTAATAGTTTTGGGTCTCCGACAGATCTTTCAGTATTTTCTAACAAAGCTTGGGGATCCATTTTCGAAAAATCTTGCACTTTATCTTGTGGTAGAAACTGACAAAGATTATCAACCTATAAAAAGCAACAAAAGCAAAGTGTCTTAAAAAATATATTTTGTGAAAGACTATATAATAATAAAGCAATATACCTGAATATTAAGACTGGATGTGAATTCTTGTACAGCTTTTGCAGATGATTGAGCACCGTTAATCATCCATTTAGAGGTTCCTTCTTTAGTAAAACTCCTGACTATCACATGATCCCTTTTATTGCCATTCTTCAAATGAATTTCTATCTTTGCAGATTGACATCCATACTTAACATATTCTCCTATATGAAGCGCTCGCCCAATGATATTAGGTCTGCCACCTAAGCCAAGAACTATAGCGGCAACAACAGTGGACTTGCCAGATCCATTAGGTCCAACAATAACATTGAGATATCTGGTAGGATTCACTATAGCGCTATCATAAGTCCTGAAAAATATTGAAAGCGTATATTAAATTATAAATCATACAATAGAATTAATGTATAATACAAGACAATGTAATATAATATAATACATAATATTCAATAAAATATATAAATAATATATTAATATAAAAAAAGTTAGAGTTTCTTTCATTCTTACACAAAATTTTCCAGGATAATGCGGGTGATAATTCCATTCTCGATATTGTCGCCCATTTTATTAGGTTAAATTAAGAGAGTTAGATCTCAATATTTATAAAAGATGATTACGGAACAAATAAGTAGATAAATGAAGCTCGCTAATAACAATTGAAGAGTTTCCAACGATAAAAGTGAGATGACTGACTTTTTTTTTATTTAATTTATACTTGCAAACCGCCTACACGTGTATCAAATGACGCCGTTCTACAAGTTTGTACAGGTTTATATGAAATCACCATTATGTACCGTCAAACGGTATTAGAGACATCTAGTGACGAGTTGGAATAATCAGTTGTAAAAAAGGGAGGAAGACCATGACCGCATTCAGCGGATTCAACAGTTGGGCAATATTACTAGATTTTCTAATGTAATTCGACGCTGATTGGTTGGATCTGAAAGTAGAAACCAATCACGTTCAATTTCTACTTAGGCCTCCGCTACAATGAGTCGCAAGTCGTAAGTCGTGAGCGAATTGACCAACCATAGTCGATTATTTCAAAAATAATCAATCATGATTGGTCAATTTGCCTACGACTTACGACCTACGACTCATTGTAGCGGAGGCTTTAGCGGTTGAGTTCGCTGAATGCGGCCAATATAATTATACAAGTTTTTAGACGCACTAATCACGTGATAAAATTTTAAAAAATATATAAAATTTAATAAAATATTATAAATACTAATAATAATAAAATATTGAAATTTATAAATTCATAAAAAGTGGAATTTAGCTTCTAAGATTTATATATAAAACTGATAAATCTATTAATTTTTTTATTTCACAAAAGTAAAATATATCGAATTGATAAAATCTAAAAGGGATATTGTAAAAATCTGGCAAAATGTTTTAATTATTTTCGAATTGATAAACAATATATTGACTATGTAAAGAATCTATTTTTTAAGCTCATAATAAAAATTTATTTTTTCTGATATTATATATTGATATAACATATTTTTTATCATCTCTTTTTACTTGTTTATATATATATATATATATATATATATATATATATATATATATATATATAAACCGATTCATATATATATATATATATATACACATATATTGTAACAAAAATATTATACAAAATAGTTTGCATTTATTATAGTTTGTATTAATTATGCTCGAGCATTTCCAATATGAAATAGATAGATTCTTTTAAAAACTTCTTATTGTTAGTCTTTTTACACAGAAATTGTTATAATTATTGCAGATAATTTGTAACGGACGAAGTTTTTGAGAATCTTAGAAACACTTCGTTTTAATTGTCTATAAAAATCGTTTTGGTATCGATTTGTATTGATAAATAGCTTTGACAAACTGGAAAATTATATCAAATGAGAAAAATTTAATAGCATGATATAATTTTTTTTACAATGAATTTTATATTGATTTTTTGTTTAACATAATATAGATATTTTAAAATGAATTTTACATGGATTTTTCGTTCTTAAGACATATAATTATATATCAAAATATTAAAAAAAAAATGTTTTGGTATACACACACATATACACACGCATATACCCACACAGCACATGATATCATTTGAATATTCTATACTCATACTGTAAATATACGTTACAGATGTAATATACTGAGAATAATCCCATAACATCTCTTGTTGTATATTATTTTTCATATATTCTCAGAATATACTTTGAATATCTCGTATTAGTATTTCTTTCTCGTATATTTTCAGAATACTCTATAATATTGCATGTGTTTCTTCATTTTGCCGCTACGCGCGCCACCAAACTCGTACTTAATTTTTGGTGAAATGGACATAAAGGACTGGTACTAACATGAATTCCAAAGTTTCTTCTTTTTTCTTTTTAGTCAGTTTAATTTATAATAAACTGACTTAATTTAAAGTAATTTGTCTAATAATCTGGATTCCTTGTTGGAATTCAGAATATTAAACAGATTATTTGAAATTAAAATGAGAAGTAATCCATTTACTGCATTTATTAAGGTATTTCATCTATTACCGAGTGTACTTACATAATTGTACATAGATTATCGAGATCAATATTTCAAGGAGAATCATTTAATAAACACTAATAGGTGTTTTTCAAACGTTTTATATTCATCTATTAGAAATAACATTTTTGTCTGAAGTTTTGTTTATAAAGTAAATAATTTCACATTTTTATTTATTTTTTACATCACGAAGAATCTATTTTTTATTCTACATATAGTCCAACTGTCTTCTATATTCATATATAATTTATTAATGTAAAAATATGTTTAAAATATTCTAAAAATATACTCATAATACACCAAGAAATATTCTGAGTATATACTGAGTAGGTTTCTAAGGCAGACATAGGAACATCCTCCGTACATTCTCAAAATATCATAGTATGTATATCGAATATTAGTGGGATATACACAATCTACGTTTGCGATATACTGAGTACATACTCAGGATCTACCTGTGCTGTATGGGTATAAACATGCATATAAATATCAAATTTTTTTCTAGATATTCAAAGATGCTTCAGCTATGGATACATCATGTATCACATTTTTATTTAAGTTTTTGTTATATTATTAATATGATTATCATTGCATTATAAAGATAAGTAATAAACATCTTTACTATACTTTATGTGAAAACGTCATGTATAAATACTAGAAATATTGAAAACGGAAATATTTATGTAAAACAGAAATGCGAGTGCGCCGAATCAAACAAAATTATGTAAAATACTCGTGCATGAGTTAAAATTTTGCGCATAAGCAATATATACATTGTATGGAGAACATTCAAATAAGCAACAATATATGATAAATATTCATTTATGCTAAATAACTCTTTTAAATTTTAATAGCGCTTTGTATGTGTTTAATATGCCTTTATATTTCAGTTATTATTGCGCTCATCATAAGAAGACATGCACAAGAGACTTTAAAAGCAATCGCCCTTTTTTACATTTGTGTATTAGATAAACATACATCTTTATATTAGATAAACATCAGACGATTATGTTATTCATAAATAAGTCATTATATAATTGCAATGCGAGTGTGTATGTGTGCGTGTGTGGGTGTGTATCATTTGTAATAATCTCTAATATACTAACAATTATTTTGTCTATTTTACAAATGCATTTTTATAATTTTTAAGCTTTAAACAAAAATGAAATATAAAAATAATATAAAGAACATGATAAGAAATAAAACATATGTATGCAATACAAGTAATCCATGACTAACTATAGACGATCAATTACAAGGTAGACTAAAATATAAAATAAGTAAATCTGTGTAGCAATCCTATAATTATCTTTGATATATAAAAGGAATGTCTTTTCCTTCTTCTGTAAATTCTTTAATCAATTTGAATATCTCGACAATCTTGTGAAAGAAAAATCAACTCTTTGATCAAAGAATCCATAAGTTAAAGAAGATACGGTAAATTTGGAATATATGATCATTACATGATTATATTACATATATGATTATTTAGAATTTATTGGAGACATTTTTATAAATTTAAAACTTCAATTTCATTTTGCTATTAATGAATTTTTTATTTCAATTATTCTCATGTTTTTCATTGAAAGTAGGAACGTAATCATACTTAATGTGGATGTTTAATGTTTAATTTTCAAAAGCAACTCGAACAATTTGTTAAAAGTATGTTTGTCCTTCAAGTTTCACTTATCAACGATAATTTGATGAAGTTTCGTAAAGACGTATTACCATAATGATAATATTTGTGCCATTTCATCCCTTTTCTTGTCGCTTTGAATACAAAAAAACCAGTCAGTTTTAAATAATTTGTTGTCTAAACCATAACATACTTGTTAACAATTTCATCAGTCGAGGGAATATGTCGATTAATTTTAATCTAGATAATAGCATTTGTCCTTGCATCATAACTCGGTTTATCAACATTACATTCATTACGCATACGCCTTTCGCGGCGATCTATATCAGTGTTTCTCAAAACACGCGCGGTGCAATTCAACAACGCTTTAGTATATAATATTATATACAAATTATATTTGTTTTAATAGATTCGTGAGAATAATTTGTAACTTATAATCATACGTGCAAATTATGCTCGAAGAATAAATATCGAGATGGCAGTATATTTTTTGGATCAAAGTAAAAAATTTTATATTTAATGTTACGATAATAAGAGAAATATTAAATATAAAATTCACGGAGAAATTTGTGGACCCAACATCCTGTACGCATAATATATGTATAAGAATGTGAAAACCAGATGGCCGTTATTAACGGATCTTTGAGAACTACTGAGTCACGTGGATACTGCACAGCCGATGCTTCCTGTTTCGTGTCTACAGATGATTCGCCTTGCGATCTAGATGCGCAAGATGATGGGTCGTATGTCACAGCAATTACACATCATTACTTTAAGCGCTGCATCCCAAGGGTGACAAATACCGATCGAAGAGTGCCATGGTTACTTCATGGCTAACAAATAATCCCTGCGGCTTCTGTCTTGCTATTCGACGCAGGAACTTTTCGCAGTTTCGTACTTCAACTCGCCGGATGTAGACAGACATCACGAAGAGTTCATGTCAAGAAAGACAAATTTAGAAGCTACACTCTTAGAGAAGAAGCACTCGCAATTGAGCTCTCATTAATGCTGAAAGTGCATTAATAATGTGATTAATAATTATCTCAATCTACGATTTAGATCATTACTCTCCATGACACTCCGCTGATCATGTTCCGTCCGTCATCGAAGTTTCAAGGACGAGCCAAGGGTAAAGTACGAAAAAGATGGCGGCTGTTCCACGCGACGGACTTTCAATCTCTGATGTATCCCTGTTTCCTTTTTTGCCGGATTCTTGGAATATTTCCGTACAAGATTAGCACTTCGACTTTCGAGATCTCTAGACCGCGTTACATCGCATCGACCATTGTCCTGTGCATCTTCTGCATTTATGGATTGACGATATTTTATGAGATGGACATCTCCGGAAGGATCGAATTTGCCGGCGTACCTGCGGCTCTTCAGGGTAACTGCTACTTCTTATTAGGCAGTTTTATAACGATTGTCACGTACATCTTGAGTGGTCCGCGAATGCGCTTGCTCCAGATTATATTGGATATCTCTTCAAGACTACCTCCTGAAACATATGAGAAGCTATCTAGACTAATCCATGCCAAGGACATCTTCGGATTTATTTTGCTAATAGCGCAAGCACCCAACTGTTACTCCGCAAATTATCTCGATAGCTTAGTCAAGATCTTCGCGATGTACATCATTCTGCTAGTCTTTCAGATGGATATGCTATACATGAATTGCGTTTGTGTATTGAAGGCTTGTTTCAAAAAGATCAACGATAATCTGGCGAATCTGCGAGAAATCGTGGTAAATGACGAGCCGCATCTCCTTAGACGGATCTACCATGAGCAAAGGAATCCGTTCTTGCTGATGGAGCTTAAGGCTCTGAAGAAACGGCATCTGATGGTCAGCGACACGGTACAACTGCTGAACGTGATTTTTAGTCTACAGCTCCTTGCTACCATAGTCATAACCTTCGCCGAGATCACTTTCAGCCTATATTTTTACATACTGCAACGACAAAACGGCGTAGCTCTCATCAATCTGGACAAACAGATCTGGTATCAATACTACATTTCATCCATCTTGTATTATTCTTTGAAAATAGCGTTGATAGTGTGGGCTTGCGAGACCGCCAAGGACCAGGCTCTGGAGATTGGCACAACTGTCCACGAAGTGCTCATCAACACCAGTGATAAACAGATCAAAGACGAGGTAGCAAATGTGTATAATATATATAATATAATTTATAATATATGTATATAATTTAATTCTCTCACGAAACGAGTACACTAATGTAATTTTATTATATTTAAATTTATGCATTTATAATAATGTTTTTAAATTTTTTATGTCAACTTATTGCGCGATCTGATATTGCAGTTACAGCTGTTTTCTTTGCAAATACTGCATCGAGAAAATGCATTCTCTGCGAAAGGTCTCAACGTGGACGCGACGCTTCTCACTGCGGTGAGTAATCGATCATTTGGCGTTATTAACTAAAAAATATCACCTTTATTTTGTAATTTTGCTTGTAGATAGTGGGTAGCATCACCACGTACTTGTTAATCTTAATACAATTCTTATACACGACGCATTCTTGCAGTGAAAAGGCTTCAAATACTACACAAATAATTTAATTAAAAGAAAGCACATAATTAAAAAAAAATAAATGTTTTTTTAAGTATGTTGGAAATACTCTTTTTCTATACATATTGTGGCGAATAGAATATTTTATCATTCAATGTATTATATTTGTATAGAGACACGTGTTCATATAAATTATGTAAAAAGACAACATTGAAAACCTTGTACCCTTTTCTCCATATATATGTCAACAATCAACTGCAAGTAAATATTTATTTTTTAATATTTCATTTTCTGAAATGCACCGCAATAAGTATATTTATACAAAATATTGTGCTTTATAATTCATTAAATATACGCCACATAAATTTAACTGTTCTTACGATAAAATAAGAAAAGTAAATTGATGCAAATATTAATAAACCAATACAATTTGAATACTCATTTCTAAGATATGCAAAAATATATATATTTAATATTCTAAATTCCATCAGATAACATATTGTACATTATGTTGCAATGATTATCAATGTAACTTTTAATAATGCAGATATGAATAAAAAAATAAATTTATGTGTTTAAAATTTTCTTCATTGACGTCATGCATATTGATGGCAAAATACTAATAGAAATTCAGCGATAAATGCAATCTTGGAAGTTTACAATTATATCTCAATATTTTCTCCATGGAACGGATTGCGCTGCTCTCTCTCTCTCTCTCTCTCTCTCTGTCTCTCTCTCTCTCTGCAACTGTTGCGATGTAATTTTGAAAAATTTCATTATCACCACAGAATTCTTATCACTAGAGAATAACTTACGGAAACTTTTGACCCTATCATTTTGTCCCGATCGTAAAGTCGCCTCATATCCCTGAAACTTCTATAATAAGCACGTATTTTGCATTTTGAAGCAATAAAGACTTATCATTTGGTCGAAGCGATTCAACAATTCGTTATCTCGTATTTATAAAAAGAAGTGAAGATGCCGTCTTCGGTATCATGTCAACGATTGAATAAAGTAGATAATAAAATGAGTTCATGGAAACACGCATACGAAATAAATAAAGAGTAACTTATAAGGAACCGGTATTACAGATGTGAAATAATAATAGGTATATTACGTCTACAACGGTTTGTATTATTTAATAGCAATGGCGGCGACCTCGAAGAGCTTTCATTCAGTGCGGAGGCATGCAGGGTGTAGCCGGATCGCGATCTATTGTCGTCAAGGTTAACGTTCTACTGCGCGATAATATCCTAACATAGTCACAAAGGTTAATTTAGATTAAAAGGCTAAATGCGTTAATGATTCCAATCTTACTTTAATGTCGCGATGCGAGAATCGTGGCAAATAGACAACAGATGTTTGCCGTATGTGTGAGCGGCACGGATACTTTATAAAGCAGCGAGATAAATCTCGACATACGCGCAAATATCGGTCGAATAAATTATTTCATATATAAGTAAGTCGCGATGTTGTTTAATCTAGACACCGGTCCAGACGAATATATTCCAGCAATCTGAATTGATTGCGATTGCGCCATCAGCGCGCTGGTAAAAATATGCATCGTTTTCGTCGCGAATTTAAAAAAACGACGTACACAAAAACTGAAATGTCAACGGATCAAAGTCAGAAAACGAAATGATCGATCCGTAAGGAGTTAAAAATATGTTGCGTTACATAATACAATGATAAGCGGACTCTGAATGAACAACTTTCCTATTGTTAAGATAACTGATTATAATTTTATATCAATTACTTATGCCACATTGATAACGAACACTTTCGAGATGGAATAACATTATATTATCAATGACGAGATGACGCAGGCATTTTTTTTTTTCCAAAGCTTCAACGCTGAAAGAAAAATTTGATCGATGCGTACTCGTGACAAATATTGACATTTCTCGCGGAAGAAAAATCGATTTCAAATTCCCCCAACAAAATCCATAAACGACAGATGTTTTACTCGATCTAGAACACTGTTGTGTACACAATCGAGGGTCTTTTACGAAACTATCATCGTGTTTGCGTTGTATTTACAACACACGAGTACAAATCGCAAACTGTACCCCTATCAATCGCCTGCGGGGCATACGATAAAATCTCACGCATATTACATTAATATTAGCGTGCGTACGCGATCCTTTCAGAGAACCGAAGTTCCGTTGTTTTGTCTAATTCTGGCGGCGGCGGCGACGGCGGCAGAGGAGGCGGCACGAGGGGGGGGGGCGAGGGAAGGGGACGTGCAGCGCGCGCGTAGATCACGCGATTGCGCGATCGCGTCTCATCGCGCGCCGCGGCGCCTCTCTTTGACCGATACGCAATTGTCAGTGCCGCGCCGACCGCCGCGCCGAATGAACGTTGGGGGTTGTTATTCTTGCACGTCCGTCCATCGCGAGTGTTTCCTCGCGAATCGGAATCTTCCCGGCGAATAACAAATCTTGCTCAGCCGAGTGAGGTCGTGTTCCTTGAAGCGAGCGATGAAAAATTGAGCGTGGCGAAAGGCAGACGTAAAAAAAATCAAGAAGAAAAAAAAACGCAGCGTGTCTCACGTTAAAGAAGTCTCGAAGCGAGTGATGAAAAATTGAGGTGCTTCGAGCGCGACGAAACGGAGACGTAAAAAGAAGACAAGAAAAAAAGCGTCTCGTGTTAAAGAAGAATAACGCGAAAGGTGATACAGGACAATTGTGTGATCTTCGCGTGCATTACAGTGAAAGAAATCGCACCTGAATCGAACTTAAATAGGTCGGGACTCGAGTAGGACACAAAAGGGATGGTGACTCGAGATTGAGCGAGCGAGCGCCGTGCGATCTCATATCTGATCGATGCAAAAACGCGGCCTTGCCCGCGGATTTTTAATGCCGCGCCATCGTCGCGTTTCCACAGGCTTCTCTCGTATTCGCATTCACGGTAGCGAGACCGAGTCTCTTTGGGATATAAACAACCAGACACGTAATCGGCGAGCCATCGGCGCGAGTGGGACGCAGCGACTTTAATTCGCGCATGAGAGAGCGTCGTCGATCTACGTTGCAGCTGCGCTTAAAGAGGCGCAAGGGCGCTTCTTGAGACTCATTTCCTGTCTCCCAACGAGAAGAGTAAGTTAGCGGTATGTGTATGTCTCTCATTAATTGCGCGGTACTTCCCACGACGTGTGCTGCAATCGGAAAAAGTTGCTATTACGGCTTACAATTAGTTTTGCCCCTAATCGGATATCGATAACGAGAAGTCGAGCTATCGTGCGCTATCTCGTTTGGTAAAACTTCGTCATGTGATTGTTAAAGAATTTTCAGTTGTACGCAACAAACCGTAATTAAAGCTGCTTATCGCACGGGAAGTTAATTGCCGAGCGGTTTTAAAACTTGCGAGTATTGTCTCGATATAATGTTTATCTGTTCGAAAATTAACTATTTCAACCGGCATATTAAGTTAAAGACCTCAAAGACGCTGCTTATTGCACGCACACATACATAAACACATTTTTGTCCGATATCTTAAATAAATTCGTATCCATTCGTCTTGAATTTTTTATAAAATTTGTGGAGCGATATATGATTATACTTGCAAACTGATATCGTAAAGGCTTTGTTAAAAATTATCATTAAGAAAATAGCACGGACAATAAAACAGAGAAGATTGGATTCGTGCTATATTTGTGTCGGCGCGACTTGTATCGTCAATCCTGCTGAGACGACGTGCCAAGAGCTGTGGATGAAGCATTTGGCGCACTTTGCGGAATTGTTAGGGCACTGTCTCTCGTCATAAATAAGAACGTGTGATTCATCTAATTCATATAAAAGTAATGATGATCGTTTATTCGAAAAAATATTGAAAAAAATCAACATTAAATTGAACATGTCGCTTTCAAAAGAGAGTCACTAGAGACTCACTATCTAATTCTTTAGTCGATAATTTTTTAATCTATTAGATTGTTGCTCTAAATCGTTTTATCTATGGTACGTATTGCATTCATTGTTGTTTATCGAGTTCCAATCAATGTTGTAATCGATTTCAAAAAAGATGGCAGCTGAAATAATCAACTTTCGAAACTATTGTCGTGAAATCTTTAAATACAAATCATGATTGTAAACAAGAATTCATTTTTAAATCGGTTTATGTTTAAAAATAATTTAGATAAATCTGCGAAAAGATTTAATTATTAATTAAAAGTTTTACATTTAAAAGAATTAAAAATGTAATTAATATACACTCAGTTTCCAAAAAAAGCGGTACACTTGAAATTTGGAAAAAATCACCAAATTTCAAATGACGATAACTTTGTAAATAATAAAGATAGAAAGGTCTATAAAAAATGAAAATAAAGCTTGAAATCTCTACTTTAAAACTAGGTTCTCCGAAATGTTGCGAGATAACATTTTTAAAAATGACGAAACGAGAACATGCAAAATTAAAAAATAATTGTTTGAGTTTGCCATGATACGTGGCGAGAATCAAATATCGCAGGTCAATGGGGTCAAAAGCATATGATAGTACAGAGATTCCTCTTTAATATGCTTTTTTGTTCATCTCGATACGATGATTTTTCACCGAGTTATACGCATTTGAAGAAAAAAGCGGCTTTTTATTCCAAATGCGTATAACTCGGTGAAAAATCATCGTATCGAGATGAACAAAAAAGCACTTTAAAGAGGAATCTCTGTACTATCATATGCTTTTGACCCCATTGACCTGCGACATTTGATTCTCGCCACGTGTCATGGCAAACTCAAACAATTATTTTTCAATTTTGCATGTTCTCGTTTCGTCATTTTTAAAAATGTTATCTCGCAACATTTCGGAGAACCTAGTTTTAAAGTAGAGATTTCAAGCTTTATTTTCATTTTTTATAGACCTTTCTATCTTTATTATTTACAAAGTTATCGTCATTTGAAATTTGGTGATTTTTTCCAAATTTCAAGTGTACCGCTTTTTTGGAACTGAGTGTAGATTCGAGTCGTTAGGTTTAGTACAAGTTTTACAGACGGGAATTCGCGGCGGAAGTCAGTGAACTTTTTGCAGAATGTACGCGACGTGATAGACATGACGTTTCCGTTAGACGTGCTCGACCGCGCAATAGCGTCTTTGAGTTATTACACGGTGTTAACAGAGACTAACGAGAATTTATGAACGCGACAATGAGTCGTCTAGTTGTCGACAGTATGCGGCGAATGGTTCTCATACCAGACTCCTAAAGAGAGAAAGAGAGAGAAAGAGAGAGAGAGATAGAGCGCATTGCGCTCTTCTACTTCAAACTATTTCTGAAACTTACTATCTAATTCTTTATTCGATAATTTTTTAATCTATTAGATTGTTGCTCTAAAAATCAACATTTCCTCATCTATGTACATATTGCGTTGTTGATGGCTTATCGAATTTTAATCGATGTTGTCATCGGCTTCGAAAAAGATGGCAGCGGAAAAAACCAAAACTAAAAAATTTGAATATTGTCTTTGGGATATTTTTCATTATTTTACAGGATATATCCGTTTGTCTCTCCTGCGCTATAGTTCTATTCCCGACAAATAAACATCACATCATCAGCGACGTCAATCATTATTTGATTCACACTTATTGCTCGACTCGTTCTTTATCATCGTGCAAAGCTGGTGTGGCACAACGGATGCAAAATGCGTTGAAAAATTGTCGGAAACGGATGGAATCAACTTGTGCTAATATTATCGTTCGATAAAATTTGGCATGAGCAAACAGCGAGAGCGACACGATTATCGTCTCGGCGAAACTTGCGTATACGATGTTTCAATTTTCATTCAAGGTAATTTCGAGTCCGAGGTAATTATAAAATATCCAACGTGTCGAAATGATGTGAATGAAAAATGCGAGTTCGCGTCGAATTTCGATGAGCAAATCGTACAATGAATTATCGTTTTCGCATCACTGGGATAAAGCGAATAAGCGATTTTGCGAACTCTCCGATGTATGCGTATATCTAGACAAATCGTGGTGTGTTATGCGCCATTTATCATTGTACGTCGTATTTATTATCCACCGTACGGTCACACGCGCGCTATAAAAGCGCGGCGATTAAAAATGTGCTCGCGAGAGCGGAGTGTTATCCATCTACACGCGCCTACTTCCAGGGTTAACTGAAAGATTTATCGCTTTTTTTTCTCGCACACAAAATTTTGCGAACGATCTTGCATCCAATACTTTTATGTTACGCACGATAAAATATGTATTATATTTTAGAAAGTTTTTTTTTGTATAATAATTTTTTTTTAACTTTTTCTACTCGAAAAGAGGTCGATTCTTTTTATCACGATTTCTTTAAATTTAAAAGATTCTTTTCGGTTTGAAATAATTTCAACAAGCCTTTAATAGCCTTTAATAATTTATTTTTATTTTTACATAGCTTATCGAGGAGGCGCTCGAACGATAACGTGAGAATCGATTTCCGAAGTTATGGCCGACGCGATAATTGCGTACGATTATACGGCGAGGAATTGCGAAAATACGAAATAACGTACATACACGTGAAGCAAACCCGAAGGAATGCGGACTCGCTATTTTATTCGAAAATAGCTCGTGCCTTCACTTTTATCATCGACCGCTCTCTCCTCCGACATCCGCCTCCGATCGCTCCTCGATCGCGCGACCTTGCCCGTGATAGTCACTGTCACGATTCTAGTCGATCGGAGATCTAGTATCGAACGAATGTCCGATCCACTTGGGAAAACATATCGTAATTCACCGCCTTTGTTAGAATTAATCGATTCATTCATTTCGAGGTCATTTACGACGCTGCGCACAACGCGAGTTTAGATAATATACTTATTAACTCGTGAGTTAATTTTCCGAGACAATACCTAGTCTCAAGCAAATAGGTTTCGCGCGAGTAACGTATGCAATTTAAAGCTCACGCGTGGGAATGATTCTAATTTTGTCATCTCGCACGCATATACAGGGTGTTCTAAAAAGGTATGTCAAAAATTTAAGGAGATATTCCTCACACCTGAAGGATGAAAAAATGTTATATGGACATAAGTGCGGAAATGCTTATTTCAGGAGTTATGTTGAAAATACTGTTAGCTGTATTACTTACACAAGGAAAAATGTAGGATTAATTATTGTAGACGACAATCGTTTAATTAGGCTTATTTACATTTGGTTTTAATGTGACCTTGAGTATGTTACAATAAATGTTGAAAATGTTCACCATTTTCCTGAATACAAGCAGTGACACGTCGACGCATCGATTCACGAACACGTTCAAAAATGCCTTTTAATGTTATTGACTTTGTAAATAAGCCTAATTAAACGATTGTCGTCTACAATAATTAATCCTAAATTTTTCCTTGTGTAAGTAATACAGCTAACAGTATATTTTCAACATAATTCCTGAAATAAGCATTTCCGCACCTATGTTCATATAACATTTTTTCATCCTTCAGGTGTGAGGAATATCTCCTTAAATTGTTGACATACCTTTTTAGAACACCCTGTATATTTGCGGCGTCTCGATTACGCGACTAGAATTTCGATTTACGTCAGATTTGCATTTCTCCTTTCGCGAGAACAAACAGCTTTCGAATTGCTTTTGCGCAGTTTACACTGCCAATTACGTCGTTAAGACTTTCATTTATCTCATATATCTCCGTGATTGCTACACTTCTGCGTTGCTTCACTCCTCTCTCGCGATCTAACTGCGACACAATCCGGAGCTCGGGCGCGTCGAGTTCTCGACCAAGTTTTCGATTCGTGACGTTACCTTTTCGCGGCATTAATTATACACGGGAGGAAAGAGCTCGGATATATGCGCAACGAATGCACGCGCGTGTGATTCGCACGCAAATGGCGACCCCATTGACATCACGAGGCGTTTGCTAATACGCGTTCCTCACGCTTTCCTCGGACTTCGAGGCTGATCGAAACGTGCGCCATCAAAAAGATATAATATATAAAAAAGATAATACACAGTCTACGCTGATGTAAATACTTGTGAGCCGTTATTTTTCTCTCTCTCATTGTCCTTCACATTTCCAACTTGTTCAATTTCCATATGAAATTAATCAAATTTTTTTTCAATACACGTGGCCAAGTGGGAAGAGAATATGAAGAAATCGAAAACCGTCAATCGGGGTCTTTATACGTCTAAAGCCGAGCCTGTTCGTGACCCTCCGGACGCTGATGAAATCGCGATCATCGGTTCGGCAAGTGAGTAGTTTCGCGCGCTTTCCCCTTCGTCTTTTACGAAGACGGACGGTTCATTCATAAAAGAGCGAGAGGAAGAGAATAATTTTCTGCAAACGATAATGCAAGGATATACGTACGGCGTATACGGCGGCGCGTTGTTTTTCTCGAGCCACGTAACGACACGATGCGGAGATAAAATCGGATCTAGGTTGCGCGGTGAGTCGCGAGTGCGTGAGTCAGTTGCTGTTCGCCTCGTCCGCTGGAACAAACAGAATTATTAGACTGATGTACGAATAACGGCTGCTTCGGCATTGACCGATGCATATTTTTCTACTTAGATAAACGTTTCCACGAAACCTATTATGTAAGACATTCGGTAAAGAGAGAAAAAAAGTGCGATAAGCGTTCCTTCTTTCAGATTAAGAAATGACTTTCTTTTTAAGGAAATTAAATCACGTTTTATCAAAGATTTATTTAATTAAATTCAATGAAGACTACTTCAATATCATAGAGATATTGTTCTACTATTTTTTTTATCTACACATACACTCACACTATCATAAACACACTATCATTTTGTTATATTTAGATATTTTATTTTATTTATGTGTATAAAATATTTATTCATTTATGTATGTGTGGATGTGTAACTAAAGATAACTTTAAAAGAATTTTCCAAGTAAAAATTGGATAATAGATACGAATGCTAATTTATTCTAAAATCTTAAAATAGTATTATCTTTTATATATATATAAAAGATGATGCTATTTTAAGATAATGCCATTTTTAGAATAGCATTCGTATTTATCTATTATCTATTATCAAATTTTTCCTTACAAATTCTTTTAAAGTTATTTTTAGTTACACATACATAAATGGATAAATATAAGTGATAATTATTTAAAAAATGTTAAAATATCTAAAATTGTTTATCTATAATAATAGGTTTTTTTATCATGTTATCATTTATGCATGTAATGGTAGACGCAAAGTATATATATGTGGTTATATATTATAAAATATATAATATATTCATTGAAATATATACAACTTTATACATACATATTTTTTTTGCATTCATTGTAATAAATTAACGAGCATTCAATATTTGTGCTGAATCGTTTTCATTAGCATAGCAATAGTAACATCTTAATCATTGAATATGAACGTTATTACATACCGATTTTTGAAAAAGATGAGGAAAGAAACTTAAAAACATAAAGAAAAATATAATATTTATCCTTCACATAAATACGCAATAGAGCTTAATCAATCTTATATAATATTTTAGCATTTATCTATTTAATAAATGTTATTGATGTTTGATCATGTTTCATGGTGTTTGATCATTATTTAAATTCATATAATTATTAATCATAAAATATTATTATTGCTTAAATTATATTCATAAATCACCACTCATATTATCATTAATTTTCCTTTCATCATAATTATGTTATTTAAAAAAATTTAGAGTTTAATATTACGGTAAATATTTTAAAATATTATCAAATATTTTCGATTTCGATAATTATGCGTATAAGAGTCGCATAGAATGATTATGTCGGTTATCACATGACGTGACATAAATAAGTATTATTTTTTGATGTGGCGACGTAAACAAGTACCATTTTTTTATGAACGCAGCGACGATATACACACTTCCATAGTGATAATTACGCGATATGCACCGGGAATTCTTAGGTTTTTAATAAAGATGTGATCACGTTAAAAAACATTTCTATCGTAATATTCCGTGATTTATGATAATAATGCAGGTGAAATCGTTTCTTCGAATTTTGCGACAAATCATCATATACAGTATATTCGCTTTAATAACTCTCTGAATTATTAGAGCAAATTTCTTTGATAAATCTAATCTAAATATTATACGTTATAATATTTGAATAAAAATTTTTATGAAAATTTCTCTACGTTAATTACTTTAATTGCTTGTATTAAATATAATGTAGCTTAGCCACATTATATTTATACCTGTTATTGCTTTTAGAATTGGATCAAATTAAAACAAATCCTAGAGATTTCCAAGGCAGACGATCGATTGCTTTTTCGAAATAATTTTCGTATATTTCCGAGCTACATATCATCATGAGTCACGTTGACATGGCGTGTAGTCACGATGACGCGTGTTGATGATGACTCGTTGTCATGCTGCTCGCGAAGAGGTCACGAGGTGCCAGAAAGAGAGACGGAGAAAGAGCTCTAGATGGGTTAGAAGGCACCCGGAAGTGATCTGCATCGCGAGTGCCCATTTATAAGCGCCGACGAAGGCATGCACGTGTCGCCGAATAAAATTAAGCGCGGCCACTGACGTTGACCAGCTGCATCTTTTGATGTTTCCGCAGACAAAGAATTAACCTCTTGAATTTATTCAAGTTTCTTTTATATTTTTCGACTGGAAACTACGAAAGCACTTTTACACGCACTTGAAGAATATGCACAAAAAGTTGGATTTTAAAATATTAATTTTGTTCCACACAAGATTCTTCATGAGTATCTTTAGTGAAAATTTAAGTACATTCAATCTTGGGATTATCGAGTGTCAATGTATTCATTATCATCACAAGTACAAAACGTGGAAATAAAAAAACAAACTTGCGCTCGTGTTTCTTTGCAAGATACGAACATATAGATAAACCGGTTGAAAGCGCTTACGATAGATTGAAACTGGAGCATCGATATTTTTGGTGAGAGTCGATAACTGCGGAGAAGGTATCTTATGTGTACAAGGAAACATATATCAGTGAGCTTTTTGAAAAGATATAATCCAATATTTTACATTTTAAATCATCCGAAATATTTTTCACGCGATATATATCGGTGTAATGCTTCCTACAAATACATATTCGCTTGCTTTAAAAATACATTTTCAAAGTACACGTATTTCTCAATTATCTACATTGTTTTTTTTAATTTATCATTGTGATATCGATAAGACAAAAAATACAATGTTTAAAGAAAACATCGAGCATCACTGATATTCGTGTTATTAGATACCAAATAAGTAAAGTACAAATTAATCAAGTTTAGGTTTATTTATAGCCATCGATTCGTAGAATTTATACACATGGTTATAATTATACTTGGCAATAATTTGATAAAAAAATTAAAATTCGTGACACATGACATCGAAAATAAAATATAGAAAAAGGTTGCATTCTTTTACAATCTATTAATATATTAATCAATACGATTAAATGTTATCCAAATATTTGATTTCAAGAATTTTATCTTGATGTATAAAAATTAAATTCCTTTGATCTTTATCTGGCCTTTTTCGATATCAATAAATGGAACAAAGTATTGATTTTCTTTTGATGCTACATGTTTGCAAGTTTGACTTGTAGGACTTCGAAGAGAACCGCACAAGTGAAATCGTCGTCATGCACGAGAGTAACGGTTCAACAATGTGACTACTGCTTGGAACAATCCGCTCGCATCAGTCATGCAAAGCAGTGGACCGTGGTAATAACGCCATTATGAACCAACGCAGCTTCAAAGCTGTCGATTTATGACTGTGCGTTTCACTCTTAAGTAGGCAATTCTTAGAGCTCGGAGAGTAATATTGAAATATAAGTATTCTGCGAGTTGAACGTTGAAAATAAACATTGTCGTGCAGTTTGTAATTTAACACTGCAATAAAATCCGCATATAATAAATATCTCGAAGCTGCGAGTGCTAAATTTTGCCTTGTAATCATAAATAAGCATAGCGGAAGAGACGCCTATAATTATGTTGTTATTCGGTTGTTTCACTATCTGTATCTCATTTGCGTCGGCAGACGGAAGTTTTTCCTTATCTTAATTGTTTTTTTTTTTTCAGTCGCAATTTATTCAGCTGTGAATAATGAAAAACGACAAAAACGAGCAAAAATATTATTTGACGTTGTTTGCACATCAGAAAGATCCATACAAGTGTCGTTTATCAGCTTTTTATATGCCGCTTTCCGAAAATACTTGTAAAAACTGATTACTTGGCAAATCGAAAACGGTGATGTGTAAGGCCTTCGTGTGACGCAGCGATCAGCTGACTGTCATATCGCATGGAGGCGCTGAAAGTGCAAGCTGCATCTCGGATGCAACGTCAGTCAACGTGACTAGTTCTGTATCTCTGTTACGGCATCGAATTCCGTATTACAGCGTCACGTTACGCCGTTTTTGTACCGTTGATAGCCACGTGCTAGTCAATGACAAACTTCCTCGCGTGTAAAGGACGTCACTCTCTTTGGTCGATTTCTTCGTTAATTTAACGCATAAATATACAATGCTCGTGCTACTCTCGCTCGTGTCACACTCGCTTAATCATTCTTGCTGTTGGCAAAGATTGCCTAAAAAATACAGTGGTGCTTCGATAGATAGGACTTTTCACCTATTCAACCTGATTCAAAATGTTCAAAATTCTTAATCTGTTGTGTAATGCCAGTTTTTGAAAAATTGCGAAAATATCGTCAGTAATATTAAAAAAAAAAGAAATTATCAAGTGCTTTGATATAAAATAATTGCAAGAGCAATTTTGCCAGTGAAATTTCTCCTAAGCACCACTGTGAGATAGACCATTGTTATTGGATTCATCGTTCTCTTTTGCTTCCTCCTTTTGCTTCTCTCTCTTTCTTTCTTTTTCGATGGAGATTAGCTCGTGTATGCGAGAATTTTTTTGGATTATGACCGTGCATTGCATTGGCCTTGATGTTGCTGGCACACGTGTGGCACGCTATCACATCGGCTGCCAAGCACAGCATACACTCGATACGAACGTCTTTTCTATTTAGCGATGCATTGAGCCCACCTATACCGAATTTATCTGCGACTATTGTTACTGCTATGTTATTTGGTCAGTCGCTAATTGCGACGTTAAGAATCGAAAATATCTAACAACGTTCTCTTTTTATTTGCACGTTCATTTGATTTGCACAGAACTACTCAAGTGCACACAGATGATCACGAGAAATAAAATCATAAATAAGAATATACGGAGAAGTTGTGTTTTCTTTGTAAATGCAATAAATTGAACTCGTCTTATTTTTACGTGGATGTAAAAACACACATATTTTATATTCAAAAATATTGTGATTTAAAAATTAAATATATTTCGTAATAATTTATTTATATTATGATTCTATCTTTTATCTGATACTGTACTGATTAAGATTATTAGAGTTAGTTCTATTAATACTGAGAAATTGTTAGTGTAAGCTTAAATTATTCCTTATCATTCCTTATAATTTTACAAGGAAAATCAGATAAATCAAGATTGGATCTTACGAAATCGTTCGTAAGATTATAAGATAAAATCGAAGCTTGTTATTTCATAACTGGCAACTCTTTGATCCCATTTATATTTACCAGGATGACTAGAAATTTCTCGTGAATCATAAATCTCAATTCAGCAGAAATAAGACGTTCTATTATTTTTTCCTTTTTCTTATGAGCTAGTTCGCTAGGACTTTGAAAAAAGTATATTTCATTGCGTGCATTCGCGATCGTAAGCATTTTCAAGCGAGTAACCTTGTCGTGGAAGGGTTAACTGTCAAGGAAATCCGCCAAATAGTTTCTCGTAGTCCTTCGCATTCCGGGTGAGTTACGCTCATGTCGATGAGCGGCTATGCAAGCGTTCTACAAGCGGGCGCTATTGCATGCGCGGATAAGTATGCAAGTAAGCAGGTCGATGCACTCCACCCACACCTGGCCCGCGCAAAATAGCCGGTCTGTCCTTGACACGGCGTGAACTGTCTCGGAGTGGAATTCGCCCGTGGAAAACGCTCGGCAAACGAGATTACTCAACTATATTTCTCCACTTAACGCGAAACTCTTGCCGTCATCGTTCGTCTGCAGACAATTAGTCCGTTTCATTATCACGCATGTAAAAAGGTGTCTAATAAGGTACTATTCTACGATTAGATATCGTCTACGTGCAGGAGTAAAGAGATAGACTGGCTTCATTCTTATCTTTTTTTACCTTTACAGTCGGCTATTTGTCATAATTGATTTTCGTTTAGTAACATAGTAACATTGCTTTTTCGTATCTATTCCGAAGGCTTGGCAGTTTGCTATTGATCTGCCGCATTGTAATCGTGCCAAATCGCATCGGTGCATCGATCGGCGAGTCGTTCTCTTAAGTGTACGCGGTGCGTACGAAGGACGATTTAATACTACAGCAATCTCCATTGTTGGAGGATTCAGACAACAGACTATTATCGGTTTAATGTAACGAGGGCATTGTTTCAAAAAAATATTTACCCAAGCGAGGGAAAATATTTATATACATCATAGAACAAACTTTTTATAAAAAGAAATCTGTAGAGAGAATTATATTTTTGTTGAGATGCATATTTTGTGAGAGCTAAAAATATCCCTAAAATTAAAAAAAAAATCAAAAGGGCTTAAAAAAAATAACAGACTATTATCGTTTAATGTAACGAGAGCATTGTTTCAAAAAAATATTTACCCAAGCGAGGGAAAATATTTATATACATCATAGAACAAACTTTTTAGAAAAAGAAATCTGTAGAGAGAATTATATTTTTGTTGAGATGCATATTTTGTGAGAGCTAAAAATATCCCTAAAATTAAAAAAAAAATCAAGAGCTTAAAAAAAAATAACAGATTTATCGTTTAATGTAACGAGAGCATTGTTTCAAAAAAATATTTACCCAAGCGAGGGAAAATATTTATATACATCATAGAACAAACTTTTTAGAAAAAGAAATCTGTAGAGAGAATTATATTTTTGTTGAGATGCATATTTTGTGAGAGCTAAAAATATCCCTAAAATTTAAAAAAAATCAAAAGAGCTTAAAAAAATAAAGCAAACAATCTATCAAATATCCAAATGGAATCTAGTGCAGTAAATTGAGAGAGGGAGGGTGAAGCGGGCGCCGAAACGCATTAGATCGACACTGCGCGTATAACTCTATACTCGTATGACAGACAGCTGCATCCCCATTTTCTGGCATTCGCGTCGCATCAAACGGCACACGTGCCCTCACGCACAACCCACGCGCGTGTAAGGCCGATGAGGAATTGCCACGCGGCGCGGGAATGGGCACGAAACTTGTTTACGCGACGAAGCAACGTTGTGGCATTCCGCGACGTAAGTTGCAGTTATTCAGGGAGCCTTGACTCGTGGCGGCCGCGTAGGTGCACCTCGTCGCACATATACGGGCATGAGACATCCGCTGGGATGAAAGGAGAGGGAGGATCTTACGGATCACGGACCTGAATTAATTGTAGAATGCGAATACGCGCAATACACATGCACACACGCGGTACCTATATATAAGCGTGACGAGTATCTCTCGTGCTATTGATCTTTACGTCAAACCAGTCCATGGCATCGTGATATGTTTGTCGTGATCAATTTCCGAGAGACGAGACGAAAAACAAATTGTCAACAAGATGGTAATAAACGATCGAAGAAGAAGTTATCGTGTCTTTAATCTGGAAGATAAAACGATCCATGTTTATTTGCTTGATGTAATAAATGTATTTTTATTCATAATAATAATGGAAGAAGAAATAAATAGTTGTTTTTTAATAGAAATGTATCATTTCGCACGTTCTATTTTTTTCATCAGAAACTTTTTCGTACACAATGTTGCCTCCTTTTATTCGTGAGATTATCGATTATAAAAAAAATAGAACATACATTACGATATGAGTTATAAATCGATAAATGTTCCGTGGAAAGTACATCGAAGAATAATTCTTCTTTCGAACACTTTAATCTTTGAAACCAAAATTTTTTTAGAGTTTACACTCTTCTGTGCTTTGCAACATTCTTATATATTTTAATTTTATTTTTCTAATAAACTTAATTAATATCTTAATTTTATTTAGAAAAATAAAATAATTTTAATAAACTTAAATAATATCTTAATTTTATTTTTCTAATAAATAGCATATATTTATATTTTTTTCTAACGACATTGATAAATTTCTTAAATCTGATTATATCATTTCTTCTTTTTATGACATATTTCTTTCTTGTTTTGTTTACATCTAGAATGGAATGTATTTAATCCAAAGTATCAAAGTCGATTAATACTTTTGTTTTGCATGATACAAGCATTATATCATTGCACGAGACACTTGCAGCCTTGCATCATTTGCATCAAGATCAATAAATCGCCGAGATCGCTGGAATTTGCTGGAAAGTGGCGCGGGTGCAACTGATAGAGAATCATGCCATGCAACGGTGCATACGTCCCGCCACGCTTTATCTGCCGCGTGGGAGGTCTGGATCAATGTAGTTTGCGATGGAACGCGAAAAATGACGCTGGTAATCGCGGTCGGTGGTTTATGGGCCGAGCAGCTATCCGCTAGAAATAATGTGCGTGCGCGTCGGTCGAAGAGTATCAAGAGAACGCGAGGTCGAGCGCGCGATGATAATCTTTTGTTCGTCCGGGATACCTGCCCGGACAAAGGGACCGTGCATAAAATATGTACTCTGTGAAAGAAAAGAGGAGAAGCACTTGGGGAGCTTTCCCACGTGCCGCCAACTGACAATCCGATTTACACAGTCTGAATCTTTAAGCGCGATTCCCTCCCCCTCTCCCCCGATTGTCATAATTACTTCCGTGAATATTTATGCGTAGAAAGCGAATCTCAAAAATTCCTGCCTAATAAAAGTTATATCTTACAAAGATGTTTCATGCAAAATATGCAAAGAGATATTTATCATCTCAATAAAACGTCTGAAATATTTATTATCTCAATAAATTATCATATATTGAAATTTGATGAATGCGCAATTATTCCTCATTTTCGTCTTATATTCATTATTTATGCGCGTATTTAATCACGTATAAATTAAAAAAAAAAATTAAACATGTATTTTAATACATATTGTTTAAATTTCATGTAATCGCACAATATGTATATTTCTCGTGTATACATATATTTCGGTCCACCGACCTATACCTTGCCTCGTGGGCAATCTCGAGTATAGGAGACCTGTGATTTCTCCGGCGCTCACGTACGGACAAGGTTAACCGGTCGATGAGCTCAGGACTCAAGCTGGAAGCGATCGTCCGGTATTCACGTAGCGAATTGTCACGCACGAGGGCTTTCTATTCCTCCATGAAATCACCACGTGTGGAAATCCGGTTTCCGATATTTAGGTCCGGGATTCTTTTTCTTGCCTCCGATCTATTGGAAAAAATTGATAACTGTCCTGGATGCAAACAGAACCATGCAAACAGAAGAGAGCACTAGCTTGAATATTAAAGTTATTTCTTGAAGAAGAAGGTGCCAACTATACGATTGTATTCAATTTTGGACAAGTACGCGTCTTGGAATGTACGAGGATATAAATCAGCGGAAATTTCATGTTAATCATACTCGGATTGTTTACTTCATGCACTTGTTACATCAAAGTTACAACGGCAATTTGTATTTTCCTCTTATGTCCCAGTCTCGCGAGAAGATTGCGATAGCTGTTCTTGTTAACTTGCAATTAACATTACATTATCTAGGCAAACAGTTGTTGGATGTTATCCATCGGATTTCCTCCTCGCGATCGAGACTTTCCTTCGATCGTAGACACGTTTTAACGCATTTTTCGCGAAAACATCCGGCGCGCTAATGAATTGCACATTCCTCGGAAAGTGTTAGCCGTAACGGTATAGATCGGCGATAACGGTATCGGAATATTTCTTGACGCGTTATTGTCCATTGACGTCATTAATGCTACTCGTATTTTCGCGAAAACGTATAAGTGCTCTATTAACATGCATGCTTATTTCACTGCGAGTAAATGAATTTTAATTAGCCATCAATGAATTTATATTTCTCGACGAGGACATTTCCGCGACGATAAATCGCGATGGTGGCTTTTCCGCGAAAATCAATCATTAAACACGCAAGTGGCGAGCTAATCGAGTGATTAATTTGCACTACGATGTCGATACATACTCATTATGAGCCTTTCCGCATGAAAGTTTCCATTGATACTATGTCGTGGCGCGATGTAGTCCGATAAAAATAGTCAAATAAAAAAATAATTAAAATATGCAATAATCTTGCAATTTATGAGATCCAAAGATCATATTCCATAGGAAATTACTCAAATTTTCTTATCATATTTACAAGTAAAATAAGAACGAATATTAAATCTAAATATATGTCAGCAACAAGAAAGAACATCTCATAATTTTATTAATAAAATAAAAGAAAAATTATTGGAATTATTGCGGAATACGCGTAAGCATGAATGTGTTTGCACGCTCAAGCAAAATGCGCGATTAATGCATTCATAATAGTAAAGACGCGCATAGAATAAAAAATGAGAATAAATAAATATCATTAACGTTAAACGCGGCTGGCACAATGTGAAATAGTCGGTGGCATGCGCACGAAAATTATATTTGTCGTAATGTCGTAGATCGTATCGCACGCTCGTGACAAACACACACGAGTGTCATCGTGACGTCAATAAGACTGACAAGTGCGTACGATTTGCCAACGCGTCTCCTTTATCTACGCCGATTGTCGTCGGTGTGCACGATTTTTCGCGACGTCACAGCACGATGCATTTTAACGATTCGTCGATCTGCCATCTCGCGTTAGTCGTCGATTGATATCGGTTCGAACAATCGGTTCTCGATATCGCGAGAAACCACTCACTCGCCATATCGCGCATCGGTATTTTATTTTTTTCTTCGTTTCTTTTTTCAAGTGCGTGTTTACAAAGTATGTTGCGTACATCGTAACTTATCGAGGAAAATGATGGATTATAATCGATATTGATGGATTCATTTCTTTCCATTCAATAATATTGTATATCGTTTTGGATTCTTTGAGCACAGTGTACGTATTATTTTATTTTTCATCAAAATAATTATAGTTAGATAATTATAATCATATTAAAATAACAAATATTCATTTAAGTGAGGCTCAATATAATTTAAAATTATTATAATAATATGTGAACACAATTAAATTCGAGAGAGTTCAAGAGTGGAATGTGAAGTAATAATATAATTAAATAATATGAAACTAAAAACTATTCTATAAATTTCTGGAAATAGTCTCATTATTCTTCGCATTACATTGTAACAAGAATAGAATAATAATAGAATTTAGAATTTTGTAGAATGTTTTAAAATACGTTACAATTTTTTTTTGGTAGAAACAATTTACCAGGTTCTTTGTGCAATTTTACGAATTGTTTACTTGTTTTTGTTGGTGTGGCCGGGAGCCAGCAATCTCGCGTTTTCTAATAACGATTCTTAGACGCAGCTTCACAAATCGCTCGCTCCTATTACGTAATTTTAATACCTGTGACTGTACTACCGCTGCAGATGGAAACATTGTCGCTCGTGATAGATTTAGAAATGTAATAATCGCGTTAATTTCTTTTTTTTAATACCCAAAAATTAATAATAAAATTTTTTTTAATAACGTGAGCGACACCATGTGTATCAATTAAAACAATGCTAACCAAAATTAAACAGGATATATGGTTTATAAAGACAAAATTAATAAAGGACAGTAATAGCAGGTAGTAAAAGTGTATTAATTAAATATCTTGTTAAAGGATTTTCTCTTTTATAATTATATAAAGAATTTTATTTAATTATTAATTACAAAATATCTCTTTTAAATTAAGATCCGAGTGCGAACTTTAGATTGCCATTGCCATTTATTGTGACATTTGTCATGCTATCGAGATCTCTGGCCTCGCAAGCGTAAATTTCGTCAGCGCGTATCAGCGATATCGTCGTTTATCGTCGTCGTTGAAAACGTACATGTTTCCGCCGTCGGAAAAAACTCGATAAGAAGGCAAACTGCGCCGATTTGCGATTTTCATTTGCGCTTTCCCTCCTCTCTCCGGCGCCGTAAAGTCGCTTCTTGTCGCAATCCTCCTACTTGATTCCGTTTGTACGCGTTTGATTGCGCTCGCATTCGCCTCGTTCAATAGTGTTTTTCCATGCGCGCATTTCAACGCATGCACGCGTGGAGACACTTTAATTCGCGCGCGAGTTTGCTCTCCAAAAATAGACGGTACAGCTGTCGTTCGATGTTTTGTAGCCCGGAACTTTTATTGCCCCGTCGACGACGTCTGGGAGAGACAGCGATGTTTCATTATGCGTAAGATCTTTTCCCGGCAACTAGTCTGAAGTAGAGAAAAACGACAGTAGCTACGCAAAATAATTAAACGACATATAGACTAAATTCAAAGATTGATTTAAATTTGATATAAAAAAAATACGATGAAGAGAAAACAAAAATTTCAAAATAAAAAAGCTCAAAATGATTGTAAATAAAAAACTTATGTATTTTGAATGTTAAAAAAATAATATGTATTTTTGTTATATCTTGCTATTTTTGAAAATTTAAGTTCTTTCTTGTGATTAAATATAAATTAAACGAAAGTATAGAATAGAAAAGTCTCTGCTCGCGAGAAACTTCGCGCGATTCCGTTCTTGATGTTTTTCATCATTTTGCGCTGACTATTATTTTTGCTACTATTTTTAGCTTTGACAACGCAACGTGTTGCTATTTTTAAGCTTTGACAACGCATTTTCCTTGCAATCAACGATAATCACGTTACTCGCTCATATTATTTCCCCATTTTTCTCGCATGTATCATTTCCAATTATTTTTTTCATGTACTTTATTTTCGAAAGCCTAATGCCTGTTTTATAAACAATCGATTCACGATACTGACATTTTTACATCAATTTACAATTCAATTCATTTTTTACTTTGCTTTTTTTTCTGCTTTGACGACATTGACTAAATCTCGACAGATTTTCCTTGCCGTCATAGCACCAGTAATTACATCATTTAATCATATCATTTCGCAACGTTTTTTCCATGTCGGAGGTCTTTCTTCTTCCTCCTACTTGTTTAAGATAGATACGCAATCGTTCTATCTCGAATTGCTCTCGTGATGAAACGACAAAAACATTACTTGGAAATTTATAATTTACTTATTATTTGTTATCTTGCACGCAAGTTAGTCTTCTTCGTTATATCGTATTTGAGAGAATTTATTTTTTACTTTACCGGGATGTGTTATGATACTTCAAATTTATTTGCTTCTACTGAATGATTACGGCAAATATCGTTTTATTGTATAAATAAATTTCGAGCGAGAATAATAACAGGAAAATTGGCATAAGAACAAACACAGATTACAAATATCAATCGAGTCGAAGAAAGTCAAATAATCCAATGCATCATTGAAACTGCTTGCAACTTGTCGACGTTTATAGAAAAAATATTTATCGCACATGTGTTTTTATGAAGCTACATTTTTTTTAAATGTAATTATTCGAAACGTTAAATTCAAGAACTTGATGGCAATTAAATTATTCAATGCATTAAGAAAGTTACTTAGAAATACCGCAGTAAGTTCGAAATAAATGCATTTGTAGAAAGGCACGATACGATCAAGTTACTTCGTGATCGCATTGAACGCAATTATGCAAAATATTCAAATTGATGGGAATTTTTTTGCATGTGAGAAAAAGATAGAATAAGTTAAATAGCAAAGTCGCGCCAATTCGAATGGCTTTTATCCGTGCACAAGTTTCGACGCACAAACACGAAACATTGCACGCGTCCTCGAGCTTGACTTTTACGCGCACGCAAAGTCGCGTGCACAGTCGCGTGTTCTTTATCCCTTCGTGCATGATGTTGTTAAATATTCGTCCACCTATCAACACCTGGCATCTAAAGCAGCGGACTTTGCATCCGTCCATGCAAAACGTTCATTTTGCCACCTGAGGCAGGTTTCCACCCCGCGTCCTGCGAGCGCTTATCTCAGGCAATCAGAACTGAATTAACGTTATAATGTTATCGATGACGCAACTAGACTGTGATGCACATGCCCAAGATCAGAGGTTACAATTAAACTTGCTTTAGATACTCAGACATTATTTTTACATTTTGTTCTGTGCGAAGGATGCTTCAATATTTTTTCATATTTAAAATTTTTTTTTTACATGGAGCATAATCAATATAAATTTATAATAATTAATTATAAGTTTGAAATCATAATATAATGTATTTGATGTGACTAATATAATATAGTATATTATATCTGACTCTTGTTCTTAAACCATAAAGAAAAAAGTCGAATAAAATCATCGTATATTATTATTTTTCCTATTCTATATTTTTGCCTCAACGCATTACTTTATTTTCGTATATTCCATATAGGCCAAGGATGAACCGGAATGAGATGCTTGTTAAGTTTATTTTGAAGACAGTTTTAAGAGTCCAACGGTCGGCAAACCGTACCGTGTCTTTTGTTATGATAATGTAATCGGAACAAAATTCAGAGGCACAATATAATCGACATTGAATGGAAAATAGGTGGAGGAACCATGGAATACACGTGTCGCAATAAAGTGATTTATTATGTAAATTGCGTTAAAATCTTGGAATTAAAACAATTGAACTCGTTCACAGTTACGATTAACGAAAGAATTTTTAGAAAGAGGTCACACATATGTAGAACAATCAGTCTCACAAATTTTCAAATTACGTAATTGGGAAATTGATCCTAACTGAACGTTCCAATTCGCATATCGTTCATCTATTATATCCAAAATATATAAACGATAAGAGTCTCGTTATGATAGAATAAATATATTAAAAATTATAAAATTAGTAAGTTAAATAAAAAAAGATTTATATATATATATGTAAAAGTATAAGAATATATATTTCTTTTCGCTGATTTTTGTGCTTCTTATTCATAACAGTACCAATATTATATAGATTTTTTTGTATAAAACATTCTGAATGGCAGTGACGAAACTCGAGACGCAGCATCCGTGCAAAGTTCAGCCGATGTGTGTCTGATAATGTCTTATTCATGAGTGATAACGGGGGGCGTAGGTCGGACTCGCACTTCGACGCCTCTTCGCATTGCATCTAAATTGCGAACGTTTTTGTCATTCTCCTGATCATTTTGTCTTCTCGTCTTTGCGTCACTTCGTCGTTTAAGCTCAAGATGCCCGAATACGATATCTTGCGCTTTCCGTATAATTTTCAGTCAATACGACGTATAAACGGGATAAAAATATCGTCAACATCCGTTCGCAAAGATCGAATCGTTTGCGTGGCGTAAATTTGCTTAATCCAGAAAAAGATATTCTAAAAATATTCCATCCGATTGTGTATAGGCATTCTTATATTTTATGAATTTAAAAATACATTATATGACAAAGAAAGATAAAAGTCACGAAATGCGAAGTCGAGAAGAATTATTTTTTCGTCTTAATAAACGATTACAAATTTATCGATATTTATTTATCGAAAATTAATGCATTAAATTAATGAAATTTGCTGTCGATTCCTGAAGCTACTTGGGACACAGATGATGCGTTTTGGTCGCATGCGATGACATTTGTACGCACTATTTATTTCGGCAAAATACTGATATATGAAAAGCGACTTTTTTAAACGAAATTTGCACCGTTGAATGTATTGACAACTCGTTATCTTTGTTTCACAAATTTGCGAGACTTATTTGTGACTGCTTCTCTCTTTAAGAACGAATATCTTTTTAAAGAAAAAAAATATATCTTATAAATATATAATAATTATAATTATGTTGAAAAAAATAAATTATGCAATACTTTTGACGATATATTAACTCCTTTTATGAACTCTGGTTGAATTATAATTTTTATTCGTATTTACATATTAATATCAATTTATATAAAGACGAAATTTTTGTATTATTTTCGTCCGACAAAAAAGTTTATATATAATTATATATGATAAGATCTATTTATATTAGATCTATTTACTATATATATATATATATATATATATATATATTTATTACTGTAATATATCTATTATTATAATAGATTTATATTATTATGATATATCTATTTATATTTATATGTTATTCATTTATATGTTATTATATCAAGATATTTATATTTATAACTATTTATATATATCTAATTATACTTATAACTTCATATCAAATTATGCAGAATTATATTAGATTTTCTTTTTCGACTGTTATATTCGATATTTTTGCATAATTCGATATGGAATTATAAATATTTTGATATAATTATAGTAAATAATAATAGCTCTTATTATACATAACATTATATATAATTAGATATAAATTCTTTCTCGGGTAATTTATATTTTTTTACGAAATAATACGCGTAATTCTTGAATAAACATGTAAAATATACATGCTTTTTACTCACGCTAGAAATCCTGATCCATATTTTGTGTCGTCTATCGATTTCGCAATAAAGAAGCATGTCGCCACGCTCAAATGGCGTGATAAAATTTGTCGTGTTCTGACGCAATGGCTGCTTTATACCCTCCAAAGATACGACCAAGTTTCAGACGTCGCGGCGACATCCGGGCGCCAACGAGTCTGCACTTTTCGAGCATATTGCGGCCCCTGCTTCCTTTCCACTCGACACACATTTCGCCTTTCGGATATAATCCCCAGATTGATATAAATTTCATATGCAATGAATTCGTAACTTTGGTACACAACATTGTCGAGGTTGCATCACGCAAAGCGCAGAATTTTACTCGGTAGATGAAAATTAATTAATTAAGTTAGGCATAGTTATAATAATAATAATCTCATTCATTCCAAACATATTGTGTCAAGAATACGAGTTGAGTAAAACAAGGTAAATGTTTCCTTTTTGACGATTTAATTTAATAAAGTTGATTGTCTACTATTTGAAATCAATTTTAAATCAAGATCATACAAAATTATTAGTTTTTAATTTAGCATCTACAATACAACAAATATTAGATCGCGATTATTTATTTTTAAATTTATATTATGTTTATAATGAAAAAATATACAGAATGACAATCGATGATAAGATGAAGAGGACTTTAGATATAAGTTAATTCCATATTATCTGATTTCGAGATCAAATCGTATAACTGTTTTCTGAATGAATTTATTCACGTCAATCCGTTACTCTTGCAGACGATCTTATATAAAACTGAATCACGCTTCATTTATAATTCAAACTCTTCTAATCCCTTCAGGCCGAACGCGTTTAAATCGCATTTCATCGCGTGTACGGCGCCTTAGGCAACTACCGAATAGATTCTGACGGTATTTCTCGTCGCTTAACTAACGCTCGTAGAAACCGGAAGTCCCTGCGACTCGCTCTTTGCACCATGCGGCGTACTGTCGTGACTACAGAAAGGCGCCTTCTTGATCGCCGCAGGAAGATAAGATCGACCGATATCCCGCTGGCTGAACGCGTTCGTTACCTTCGTAACCCCTTGCGACCCTATCGCCCTACACCTCGTCTTGATAACGGAGCGATATCGCTTGCCATGCGAAATAACGTAGTTAACATAATGCGTAATAAATGCGAAACGTATATTACGCGGAATAATACAGAGAAAAAAAGAACATTCGTTTTGAAAATATATTTAGTTTTAACATGGAAAATCTTGAAATGAGATTATGTAGCGTTAATTAAAGAAAAATATAATTGCTTGAATAATTGCTTACTTGAATGAAACTATTTTATATAGTTCAATCAAGAAAAATAAATTCTTATGATTTAAGATTTAATTTTCTTGAATGGAAAAGAAACAATGTTAGATAGAAAATAACATTTTTAAATCAAAGATTATAATTTTCTTAAAGTAGAATTAAATAATTATATATTCTTGAGGTGACAATTGCAATATTAAAATAAGACTATAATATTGTTGAAATTTAAAATTATTAAATTCTTTTAAAAAGATTATAAATTGTTGCGTACATACGAAACAATGAACGCGTTAATTTAAGTATATAAATTTTGAATTGACACTTTTATTTTTTTTTTATGTAATTGATTACGTTTGCAGTGTAATTAGACTAAAGCTAGAATAGGACAAACTGTTTGAATCGTATCGAAAATAAATAAATGTGCAGAAGGATTGCGCTGAGACTTTGAATACCACAAATATACACACACTTCTATACGTTTAATCTAAGCTTTACTCTCGATTAAAATTATAGATTTGTAAGAGTTATACGATAGGAGAAGATTTTTTTTTCTTCGATCCAAACACATCATAATATATTGCATTTTATGATCTGAATTACTCGTTACGGTTATCTGAGTGTCACGTGTATTAGATCAGTATGCAGTTGTGTGACACTCTCTAGGCGTAATGTCACGCGTGAATGTTATTTATATATATATATATATCGGTTGATTCAGCAAAACATGATATTATTTTGCGATTGATATCCGAACAACTGAAAAACTTCATTTATCTGGTCACGCATATTTGCTATCTTGTAACAATGTTTGTCACGGATTCCTAATATAGAAAATGTATCAAATAAAGAAATTGTTGATAGTGAAGGAATATACGTAATTGATTGAAAAAATTTCATGAAATTGTTGGTGTGTGTACACACACATGCACTTGGTTACTACAATAAATTAACGTGTTTTGCTTCTCTTTGAAAATAAAATTCCTCAAAGATAATCATGAATTTATCCTATTTTGAAATAATATCGCGAGATTATAAACATTATATATAATGAGATGTATACATTTAAAAAAAGATACCATGTTTTGATAACAGAACAGGATTCAAGAATCTTGATTACTATATGATTACTTTATTACCATTTTCTATTTTTTTTTCCTCCATAGCTTCCAATTCATTTAATATTCTACTCGAAATAATACGATCACTAAACAAACCGTTTCATTATTCTATGGATCAGCTGGGAGTCCCAAATTAATCCATTACTAACGAACAGTCTCAATAGCACTAATCATTTCGTCTGTTGCAGGATGAGAAGATCACGATGCTGAGATCCGGACCCTTAGTAGGCCTGCTGATCCTCGTGATCGTGCTGAAGACCGCATACTCGAATCACTGTCTGACGAAGTTAGAAGGTAAATCGCCGATCATTATCGTCAGTCCGATCGTTGTAGTTCAATTATAGCGCATTTGTCAGCTCTGAAGATGCTGATATCATTGATTCGCCATCGGAAAAACGACGTCACGTGAAATAATCGCTAATTGGCGCGATGGCGAGGCGTGGCTGGACATTAATTGAATCACGTCGACGATTCACCCATAGATGATTATTCGTTGTTGATGAATAATTAGATATATCGCAGGCGCGTATTGATAAACTGAATTCGCCAAGGAATTCGCATTCCATGTGCGTTAATGTAACTGCGCCACGTATGACTTACCCGCTTATTATCGAGTATTTAAATATTGCAGATTGCAGATTGGCAATAGCCGGAAACGTTCTACCACAAACTACATGTTTTTCTCAGATGTTTACATCGATCGGATCGAGCGATAAAATAACCTTGCATTTTTACATTTGCGGCGATTCTCTAACTCGTGTTTTTCAATTGTCGAATAACAATTTTTTGTCATTATTTATTATATACGTTCAAATTACAAAGTCCCTTTCGCAGTTTTTCTAATCGCTGCCGATTGCTTTAAAAATTTTAATTAATTAATAAAATGCTTTAAAAAATTTCTAATTAATTAAATAAATAATTTAATCAATAAAATTGTTAATTAATTAATAAAATTCTTTAACTGTATATGTTATAATGCTATAATTTTTTACTATATATAAGTTTACAAAAAAAAGTATTTAAAAAGAAAAAATTTTTCGAGATAAATTTTTTATGAATTACAGAAGTTAATCCAAAGAGGGTAATTCATCATGAAGGCCATTTCTTGAACATTCAGTTTGAAGTATCGAGAAGAGTCACCCACAGATTGACGTCAGAGATCATGAAAATTTTTTTGACCGAAGTATTGGGTTACACCGGCATTGGCATTATCGATAAGGATGACAAATTCAACGCATCCGAGGTCTTCGAGAGACTATCCGAGAAGCCGACGTACAATGGACACAAAATGTATGATAAATGATCGTAATTAATGCTACTTTATGCAATCAATGATTCTGGTCTCCTTGATTTCTTGAATGTTTTATTTTATCTACCTTTTTACTTTTTGTATCACAAACATGATTATAATAGCTTTTCGATCATTAGCTTTTCAACGAGCGTAAATAGCATTAAATACTAGTATTGAATCATAATAAGTATTGAATTTCTAACATAATTGCAGGAAGTGAATAGAATTTATAATTTTGATATGTATATTTAATTTATGAAAATACATCTCTCATACTATAGTAAATATCTGCAACATTTAATTAATGATCGAAAATATCTACTATGTTGATTGCAAATGTATGCTTTGCTGAGCGATTATATTTTGCCTCAGCTTTTTCTAGCAAATAATCAGCATGCACATACTAATAGAATGTATACATGTATATTTACCAATACTATATTAAGTTTCTCTCTTTAATATTTATATTAACAATTATATATGTTTAATATTTATATTAATTGAAATATTATATTAATATTATACTAATTAAAATATTTATATTAATATTTATACCAAGCTTCTCAATCATTTAATAATATTTGTTTGTGTGCAAATCAGAACAATGTATCTATCTTGACATATTTCAATTGTTGAGACGTATCCAATTATTGCGAGATGTGACGATATATATATATTATGTCACAATACAATATATAAAGTTAATTATTAATATTTAGCTGTTACATAAATGCAAAATAGAAAAGTCAAGTCACTTCAAATTTAATATCTTCTTTTGTTGCAATAAACAATAAACAATTTAATTTATATAAATTATTAGATGATGACATATTTTTGATATTCTTTCATCAGATACATAGATGTTGTCAGAATATCAAATCGAACAAATAGCTAAATAAATTTGCGACTTTGCGATCTTTAAATTTAACAGAGGAATATACGCGTTTGAATCGGACAATTATCGGATAATTAATTCTCTTTTCGATAACAGAGTTCCAGAAACGATGGTGAACATGGAAGTGTGGATTCCGCCGCAGCAGGACACGTCGCCGCTGCTGAGTAAATACAACGTGAAAGAATGTGGCTCGATAGCGCCACCGGGACACTTTGGTTGGTTCGTTCCGAATGCGTTAGCCGGACTCAGTGAGAGCTGGGTAATTTTCTCCAAATTGGAAACCGCCAGCAGGTTCGCCATCGACGAGGCGTATCTGCCGATCATCAAGAATTCCACGATGAATCCGGATACGAGGGATTATTATTGCCGCGAAGTCTTTTGCCAGCACGGGATGTATATCCCGGAACAATGTCAAAGTCAAGGACAGCGGAGGACGCCAAAATGCGCGCTGCTGCTAGCCGAATACCCAGACGTTACGCTCTTTGTGAAGGAGCACATCGATCAGATGAAGCTCTACGTCAAGGTGGCGTGGGTGGGTCCGAATCTCAGATATTTGACCAAGAACTTGACCAGGGAGTACATGCTATCCGCACGAAACTCATCTTTCATTGAGAATAAGTACGATTGATTTTGTACACTGAGAAAAAAAATTATGTTGAATCAACAACATCATATAATATATAATTGAAATTTATCTTCTATTAATTCAATAACATTATTAATCAAATCAGTATCATGACGTATTGATTTGATTGATGATGTTATTGAATTAATAAAATAAATTCCAATTACACTGGTGTTGTTGATTCAACATTATTTTTTTCTTAGTATATAATATGTAATTTTGTCAAAACAATCAATATTAATAAATAAAAAATGAGATTTTTTGAGTTTCATAAAAATTTCTTTCAGATCGCTGGTGATTTTACACTATTCGCCCAGTAGTGTGATTCCGAATGAGAAGGAATTTACAACGATAGATTTTCCACATTGCGGTGCGAAAGAGTCGATCAGCTGTGCCTACGAATCGAACAGACTAACGAAGTTAGTATGGGATAGGTTGGAATTGATCGCGAAAATGGCTTTTCAATCGATCAGTCGCGCAAAGTTTAGCCGAGAGATGTACGAGAATTTGATCGCGCGACGTACATGGGCAGCGAGTAATGTTTCGGACGAAGAAATCGCCTGTGACTGGTTGAAAGAGAATCTGAATTATACCTTGACGGAATGGAAGCCCAGCAACGACCATAAAAACACCTTATTTGTTGGCGGAATATTTCCCATGACTGGGGACTCATACATGGCCAAATCGATTGTGATCGCCGCTAAGATGGCGAAAGAAGTTATCAACGTTAACAACACTCTGCTGAGAGATTACAACTTTACCCTGCTGGCCAACGATGGCCAATGTAAATCGGACATGGTAATGAAGTCCTTTATCGATTATATCGTACACAATCATTATCAGAAGCTGGTCGGTGTATTGGGACCGGCTTGCTCGGAAACTGTGGAGCCATTGGTCGGAGTGTCGAAGCATTATAAAACAGTGATTATTAGCTACAGTGCCGAAGGATCCAGTTTCGACGACCGCAGCAAATATCCGTACTTCTTCAGGACTATCGGCGAGAACAGGCAATACAAGTATGTCTATCTGCAGCTTTTGCAGAAGCTGGGCTGGCATCGAGTCGCTTCCTTGACGGAAGATGGACAAAAGTACACCGAATATATATCATACATGCAGGACCTGCTCAGAGATAATGGCATCGCTTTCGTGGCAAATGTCAAGTTTCCAAGAGAGCGAGAAGTCGACGTTATGACGAATGTATGTTTAATTTATGAAAAATGTTGTGCAATAACTAAATAAAGGCTAACGTAATAAAGATTCATAAAAAAATTGCCGATTTAAATAAATTTTCAATTTATTTAAATGACGTACACGATACTTGTACAAATAGAAATCGTGAAATTAATTTTAATAACATTTATGCGAAGATGAATCACCATAAATTATAATAACTATTAATTTTCAGTACCTAAAAGATTTGAAAGAAAAACGAGCAAGAATTATTATCGCAGATGTGTACGGTGAGGTAGCTCGTCAGGTTATGTGCGAAGCATATAAATTGGAGATGACAGCTGTTCAGGTAATAATCACATCACTTTGTGCTCGTTATTTACGAATAAATTATAAAAATATAATTAAAGATAATTCAGCAATTTCAACGATTTAATTTTTTTGTCAAAGGGCTACGTCTGGTTTCTCCCGCTTTGGCTTCAGCAACAATGGTATGATACCGATTATTATAATCGACAAGGCGGAAAAAAAGTACTCTGCACTACGAGCGAGATGATGAAGGCCATAAACGGACACCTCGGCTTGTCACATGCATATTTCACTCGCGATGACAGTATAATGCAAGAGGGAATCACAGTGCGCGAATGGCGCGAGCGTTATGAGAACACTTGCCGAATGCAGGATCCTCCGTTACAGCCCTCTAATTATGCCGGTTACGCCTACGATGCTATGTGGACTTATGCTTACGCCATGGACCGACTTATCCATGAGAATGAGAGCTACGTCTTCGATCTTCATAGTGATCATACGGTCAATCGTCTCACAACCATTATCGGAGAGACTGATTTTAACGGGGTTGGTTTTACAAAAAACTCCGTACATTTTATATGAAAAGAATGGTTTTGATTAAATTGGCTGAAATTGAAATATGCTATAGTTTAAGTGGTGCTGATCAAAAATTTCCTCGAGCAAAAAATCCGAAAATCAAAGTTCTGTTCTTGAATACATAGATTAAATTAATATATAAATATTACAAAAAAATATTTATACATAATGTGCTCCTTCTATAATATTTATTGATTCCAAACCCTCTCTGTTATATTATATTTATTCTTTTATTCTGTGATATTATATTTCTTATTTTATCTATTATATTTTATTGTTATTATATTTATGTATATAAAACAGGCGGTTTTTAAACTTCAATACCACCCACTTAAAAAATCATCGTATCTTTTATATTTTTGATTTTCGGACTTTTTGCTCGAAGAAACCTTTGATCAACACCATCTAAAAATACAACGTGTTTATATTTCAGTCAATTTTTGACTGAAATCACTTTTTTCATATAAAATGTGCGGAGTTCTTATCAATTAGCTTATTGCATGACGATGTAAAATGATATATAAGATGATTTATACATATATAGCACTAAATTTGCAGTAAATTTTCATCAAGAAATAACTCGGTTAAGATTTATTCTGTCTGTTATTAAAATATCGTGCGATATATAGTGAATCACCGTATATAAACGACAATGCTTTACAATAACTAAATATATATTTCCATTTTTCTAGGTATCCGGAAGAATACAATTTCTAGGCAGACCATCGAGATATTCCGTTATTAATATCGTACAACTTATCGATAATGAGACACGTATTGTTGGTAATTTCTATCCAAATATTTCGGAAGTCAAACACGAAGTAATCGGCGGAACATTGGATTTAAATACATCGGCTTTCGTTTGGTTATCGGAGACGATGCCTGACGATGGTTCGGAGCCTGCGCCGAGATGCGTTTTGGCAGGATTGGCAGAGTTACTGGATGTCTCTTGCGAAGTAGCGATAGTGATCGCTAATATCATCGGCTTCGGTCTCCTCGGAGCGATTTTAATCATTGGCTTTATCATGATTAAGCGAAAGTACGTTCATTGTAATTATTATTCTACATTTATTATGTCATAATAGATATATGTAGGATAAAATAAATATTCTTCAAGATATTGTATTCTTGTATTGTCGTTTAATTATAATGCTCTGCTACTTTTTTATAGATACGATGAAAAAGTACGACAACATGAAAAGTATATGAAGTCCCTGGGTATCGATCTATCGCAGACGGACACTTCTAGTTTAGACGTATGGGAAATTCCTCGAGATAGAGTAGTAATTAATCGAAAACTCGGAGAGGGAGCTTTCGGTACCGTTTACGGTGGTGAAGCTTTCTTCCCTGATAAGGGCTGGCTAGCCGTCGCTGTAAAAACTTTAAAAGTCGGCAGTTCGACCGACGAGAAGCTTGATTTTTTGAGCGAGGTCGAGGTCATGAAGAGATTCGAGCATAAGAACATAATTAGATTATTAGGTGTGTGCATAAAGTGCGAGCCCGTGTTAACCGTGATGGAATTTATGCTTTACGGCGATTTGAAGACCTACCTGTTGGCCAGAAGACATTTGGTCAACGATCGGAGTTACGAAGACTCCGACGAGATCTCGAATAAAAAATTAACCGCCATGGCATTGGACGTTGCTAGAGCGCTCAGTTATTTAGCGCAATTAAAATATGTTCACAGGTAGGTGGAAGATTTTCAAGATTTCTAGTGGCAACGCTAATATTAGCGATGTCATAATTATTACGTTTCTTTTTCTTTCAGAGATGTCGCTTCTCGCAATTGTCTGGTGAATGCCCAGCGAGTGGTGAAACTCGGAGACTTTGGTATGACGAGACCAATGTATGAGAACGATTATTATAAATTTAATCGGAAAGGTAAGATATTTTTAGTACTATAATTTCATAAAAGGATTTGTATTGACAAAATTTTTATTTGCCCACAGGCATGCTACCAGTAAGATGGATGTCGCCAGAATCGCTGGCGCTAGGAATCTTCACACCAGCATCCGATGTCTGGTCTTACGGCGTGTTGCTCTACGAGATTGTTACATTTGGCAGTTTCCCTTTTCAAGGGATGAGTAATAATGAAGTACTTTCGCACGTGAAAGCTGGTAATTGTCTCACTGTGCCGAAGAAAGTAAAAATGCAACTGTAAGTAATTATCTCGATGATTGTAGCATCTTATTTAGCGATTCTTTTGCTATATTTTATTTTTCTATATTTACAGCGAGAGTTTAATATATTCCTGTTGGAATGTGGACCACACAAAGAGACCATCGGCGCCGGAGATTGTTGACTTTTTGGCGACAAATCCTCGCATCATCGCGCCGTGTCTGGATGTGCCTCTGTCAAGTGTGCAGCTGGAGCACACCGCGCAACTTGACATACAACTATCGGAGAACAATCGAAAATTCTCCATTTCGTGGCCATCGCAGCGTTTAGACTCTCAAACTCAAGAATCGAAATCCCCGAACTCGCTTCTACTGGACTTGAACGGCCAAGATGACGATCAGACTTTAGACTCTCTGCTGATCGGCATATCTAGTGAACAGGACAGTTCTAGCCCTCTACTGGACTCTACAAGAGCCTCGATTTTGAAGCAATTGTGGCTCCAAGATAATTCAAATGATAACCAGGCTCACAGGTATGTCAATCTTCAACCAGGTATGCTAAAATTAACCTGTGAATCCGGCAGAAATGGTAGCGCTGGGAACGTACAGATGGAGGAAAGAACGTCCATACTGTCCGAAAAGAAAAGCACCGATAACGTGTCAGTGCTCTGACATAAGTAGATGATTTTGTAAAGAAATTGGAAACTAGTCAGATCGTCGAAGCGGTGTTCTATTAAAGAAAAGTAACTGTACAAGCTCAACACCAGAATCCAAGATACACTATGCGTGTCCTAGAATAAAGTAAGAAAGTTGACTCGAATGATTCCAAGTAAAAATGCGGATATATGTGAGGGAGGCAGTGATGCCAGAATGGTTACGCTGGCAACAGCAAATTATTTCGCATAGAGTATAGCTCGGCGTTTCTGTGGAACAGTCGGGGGTCGAGGGGCGTCGAGGAACGCCGAGCTATACTCTATGCAAAATAATTTGCTGTTGCCAGCGTAACCATTCTGGCATCACTGGAGGGAGGAAGTCTATACGCTCATTTGGTCAATGAGCGGCAGAAACCGTTGCAACGGCATCGATAACATATTCTGTGTAGAGAGCATTCACACATTTTTCAACAAATTTTTTAACAAATAATTGCTAGAAATATTTGTGGACTAGAAAAATATGTGAGGCGCAAGGGGCCTTTATCGGCAAATATAATCGCTTAAGTTATACCAAAGGATTTTTTAACAATACCACAGAAAATCGACTCTATGGTACAGCATTTTAATTAACCAGTTAAATATTCTCTACCAGTTAAAAATTCTTTCAACACGAAGAAACTATGTTGAGTTAAATGATTATGATAGCAATGGAAAAGCGTTGACTCTCATAAAAGAATTCCTAGTGCGTTTTGGGATATATCCCTGGGGATATCTCGAAATGTGCGTACTTGTATAGCGAAACTGTCTCGAATAAATTAAAATTCATTGAAAAATATGTGAGGAGCAAGTGGCTGGATCGGGAATCGAACCCGAGCTTTCGCTTTTCAGGCAACCTTCCACTGCTCGAAAATAAATGAGTTTAATACTAAGATTTTTTTGATAACATGTATATATTTTTTTACGATTTCACGACTAAATCATGGTTCATTTATGTTTATTCACACATACATACAGAGCACAGTAAACTCGATAGAAAATTCTTTATCGTTTTGTCATTTTTGCAATAATTATTGAAATATTAATTTAAAAGAATTGGCAAATGAGTGCCAGTTTCGCATAGCTAGATCATGAGATGTGTGCTCTAAGCGAATATGTGAAAGTATCTACAGAAAAATAATATAAAATATATAAAATAATCGAGACAGTTAGTTATCGACGGCAAAACTAATTTACCGGATTCAGTTTTGAGACTGACTTCCATTGCGAAATTTAGTCGCACCATCTGACCGGTCGTAGACATAAATAACACTATCACATCACAGACAAATACCTGAAGGGTTCCAAAGGGAATAGTGGCTTTTCATAGATATGTGTTTCGCGAAACCGAAAAGACGATCGACGTCAATGCATTCTTCATTCAGCAGTTCTGTCGCCTTCTGCTCAATGCATCTTTAAGACTGATTCTCGAGATGCAAGAGACGCATCGTATCATTGTTTATCCTTTGTTTTCTTTTATTTCTTGTCGAGTAATAATTTGTTCGAGAAGAAGCTAACGCATTTGAATAAATAAGATCCGGTATTTTGCGAGTGGCGACGTTCGTATAACCATGACATTTTTTCTTGCTCGTTACACTTAAAAAATCAGTGAACAATTCTTCCCTGTTTCTTAATTATCCCTTCACGAATGCGACTACACGTTTGTCGATCACATGTCACCACCACCAACACATCACAGATTAATTAATATTGTAAGATTAATCACCGGCTGACTACGTACTCGATCGACAGATGCAATTATTTATTGATATATAATAAGTGGATTTCTTGCGAAAGATTTTTATACAGAATATGTTTCTTATTAAGGGTCCACTTAATAGCATTCTTGTATAAAGTAGTGTCGCCAGATGACAGATAGCACCATATTTTGTATACATAAATTCATATAATATATTTAACCCTTTCCGGCATTAGTCGACGAAGTTCCTTGAGAATTGCTTTTTTTTATGTTCCTGCATTCTTGAATAAATGATAGATATAACGTCAAAATGTGTGTACGTAAAATATATGAGCTTCTTATTTCCAAAGTGATGATTACAGAAAAATTTTCGAATCTAGACTTGCATACCGCTTTTGAAATAAGTGACTTGTATGTAAATGAGCGTGCCATTCGTTAGATAGCAAATGCAAATAATCATGTAACTAGTTACTGATTACAATTGAGTATAATTTAAAGAATTGTTATTATAGGATTATACATATATAAAGTGTGCTAGAAAGGGTTAATTTTCAGCATCCGCTGTTCATTATGACTGAATAACTATACAATTAAGAGAGTTCATCGAAAATATTCACGTAGAGCGTCAAAGACTCCAATAGAAAAGTATTTTTAATTCTCGATTCCAATTCATAACTATTCGCGCACATTCGGCAACAACATTGCGAGAAACGTATCTATAATTATACTATATTATATGTAATGCGCAATATTATACTACGTTCTTTACATCATGAAAGGCAGTATAGATGATATTCATTCAAGCATCACTATCCGACAATCTTTCTAAGACTTATTTTATTATAGTTTTAATTTTTTTTAATACGTATATATATTTGCAAAAGCTCAAATAAAAAAGATAGACAAAAAATCTATGTAGAGATAAAAAAAATGAAGATATATATAATCAAATATATGAGATATCTATAAAACAATGCAGAAAAGTTAAGGAGTAAAAAAAATTATATTTATTTTATTATTTAAATTTTTTTATACTTATAAAAATATAGCGGCTTTTTTCAGATGTAAAACTCGCTCGAGTTTCATAACAATAGTTATGTACAATTATATATGTGTATATCATAAAGAAAGATATAGATATTATATGCCAGTATCACACACCTATACATCACAATGATTAGAAAATTAGTTTATTATTGCGCGTAGAGATAAACTTTTTTACTATTCGTCTGATAGAGGAATAATACCCGCGAATGCATCGCGATTGAATATTCCTTTGACAGATATAGACTGCAGGTTCTTGTAAAAAAAATTTTTACATATGTTTGTACATACCACGGCATATTACTAAGTCCTTCCTCTAGTAGTTAACTTTATAAAAATAATCTCGGCGATTTTTTGCCAGATATATACGGCGATTACTCCTAAGGCACGTATATACAACCCTTGATTTTACTCGCTACACTACGATTACTAGTGTTATTTATTGTCAAATCATATATATTGTAATTAAATCTATGGCGAATCTATGGTATTCGCAGCATACGTTCCTTGAGCGCATATTTATTGTGCCTTTTGGAATTAAATAATGTTAAACATGTGTGTGTTTTGTTTATTGTATACAACCTCATTTCATCTTTACATATACGTACATATATGGACATTTTTGCGTGTATAGAGTGTCTACTCCCTGGAAAAAACATGGAATTCTCATGAACTTGATTAGGATTCACTTTTAAAAAATTCTCTCTTTGATAATTTTAAACAGTTGACAATTCACCGATAAGCCAAATTGTGTGTGAATTAGGTTTAAAATATATTAATATCTATCTTTGATATCTTTATTTAAAATTATATATTTTTGTTTATATATTCAATATGCCTTAATAAAATATTAAATATACAGAACATATTTTTTATTTTAATTTTTAGTGGTAAAACATGAAAAGTTGCAAGTTAAAAATTCTTATCTTAATGAAAAAAAATCTCTATTCAGTTTGTTTATATTTGTAAATCTAGTATTTGAAATTTAAATGTTTTTTCTTCGTAAAAAGCATTAGAAAACATGTACAAATAAAAAATATATTTTAGGAAATTGCCAAAAATTCCTTAAAATATCCTCTTCATTTGGATTTTCGAATAAAACAATTTGGAAAAGCTGCTCTAGAAAACTTTCAGGATATTTTTTTATAAAATTTAAGTAAACACTCTGATATGTACAATTTTAATTTAAATTTATTTCAGAATTGGAAATGTATCACATATATATCATGTATATTTAGCATTATTTATGTTTTACAAGTAAGACTATAAAAATGTATATGCTAATGTATATTAGACAAATATGCTATTTTTGTGTATATATATTTTTATACTGATTTTTTATATTTTTCATACATATTTCAGATTTATTCTGTAACAATTATTATTCTATATTTGTTTATGATGAACTATTAAAACGTTTTATAATGTAACTACGATTTTATAAATGCAAAAGAAAGCATGAAAGAAAAATCTAAAAAATTTATAAGGAACAAATATATTCTCTAAAAAAATTACATATATGTCATTGTATTGCTCCTTTTATATGGCAACACAAACACCTTCTATAACATATGGGATAGCATCATTTAGGCTAACGGACTTCAAAATCAAGCAATACAATATCAATTTAGCTATAAGATATAAGTTAAAAGCAAAGCGATTTTTTTTCACAAATTATGCCGTTAACAAAATTACATTAAACTAAAAGAAAATCAATGATGCATCTATTCCTTTTTCTATCGAAATAGTTCTAGGAATATCATCAGCAGTTAAGTGATTTCAACAATCACCTTAGGATCTTTAGGTTCCCTCCAATAGTTTGCGCCACCATGAACTATTCTGATACTATTTATGTACTGATTCTTCAATAAATCATTCTGTATGAATTACAATTAAAAAAATTTATAAAATGAACTGTTTTTTAATTTAATAGATTAAATATAAATAAATATTGAAGTTTTTATCGGAATAAGAATTTACATGTTTTTTTAAATATGAATCAAGCTTGAATGTAATTTTTAAATAATTATATTGCGATAAATATATATTATTTTTATTCTTTCTCGATATATATATATATATAGATATTTGCGCATCATTTTCCATAATTCATCATTTATGCTATAAATAATACGTATGCGCCAGGTATCTCAGCCTCCCGCGCTATAATATCTCCATTGGCGACCGTTTATTTAGCGGTAGGCTAAAAAAGAGGAAAGAAAAAAGATTGCGACATCCGAGAAAGCTCTGCAACGATGTACACTGTAAGTCTTCCTGAGTGACAACGCATGTATGCGGGTATTCGCGGCGAAATACCGCAGATATCCCCGATAATAACGGCAATTCTGTGTCTGCTACGCAGCTACCTACACAGGTATCTTGACGATATACCTGTATCCGCTCTAAATGATCAAAAATCGTTCGACCGGTCCATTGTTTACGCGGGCATTATCGGCCCCAGTTTTTCTCCTAGCTTCTCTAAATCGAGATGAAGATAACATCGTATGTGCCGGCGAGCAGAAACCGCGGGAGGTCCGCCCGCTCTTTCGTAACAGGTCTTGTAGTGTATTCCTACCTGTTCCGACTGTTCTCAGGAGCCCGGTCATTATAATGTTAAATGATTCGGCAGAGGCCCGTGTTAACGTGCCGATGCCTCGTATCAACGGGCGTTTTTTCTTCGATGTGGAGCACGATTATTACATGATTTAAAAACGGTGAGTTGCTACAAGTATGTATTTCTTTAAGTGCAAATTCGATGATCGAGTTAAACTGGAAATTTTAAAGAGGCGTAAGGTATTTCATTAAACTTTTATGTCACATTTTTTTTCAAGAAAAAACCAAGGTTATTGCATTACAAATATATAAATGAGATTGTGCACAGAGTTATTGTATCTTTTTGATCGAGAATGATATATAAAGCAAGACATAGCTCTGTCTTAATTTTTTATTCTTCATCGTGAGGAAATTTTCGATGTCCTTGGCGATCGTGAAATGATAATTTGTCCAGTGAACTGGTTTTTGCGGAGACACGCAACTGCTTGCAAAATTATATTTAGTAGCAGATATCCGATAAGAATTAAATAATGGCCAGGCCAGAGCCAGCGAAAGCTTACTCGTAACGAAGCGAGAAATTCCAAAGCATTCTCACATTTTTATTCCTTATTTTATATTTGCATACATGTATTTGTCGGCAATAAATTTATTTAATTTCGAATATTTAAACAATTTCATATATTCGTTATAATTTCATATTAAATGTAATTAATATTATTTTCTAAAATATATTAATATTTTCTATATTAATAAATTTATTGCCCACAATTATATGCAAATATTAAATAAGGAATAAACATATGGGAATACTTTGGAATTTCTTGCTTCGTTACGAATAAGATTTCACTGGCCTCATCATTATTTAATTCTTATTTAATATCTATTAAAAATATAATTTTGCAAATATAATTAATTATTTTCTAAAATATACTAATATTCTTTCATTGATAATAATTTATTATTTTTATTTAGCATATTTATACGTTATAATAGAATATATAATTTTAATAATGTGACTCTATAATTCGGGATAAGGAAAATTTGCAAACAAATGTAATTTATAAAATTAATGCTAAAATGAAGAATCTCTACAAAACTGAAAAGTACGACTTGCGATTGCAGTGTCACATTCGCTGCTATGAGCAACGAAGATTATTAATTCTCTGCAACGTGCACGTGACGTAACTCGATTGTAACGCGTGTTGTCTAGTGCCTAACAGGTCTTAACACGGTATTACAGCACGTGACCATTGTGTCACGATCAAGCATCAACCATTTCTGATTGCGGTCTGGCGATAATCTCTTCATTCGATGACATTTTGCTGTCAGCAAATCTCTCGGATTTTGTCTTCCCACTAACTATAATTAATATCTTGAATCTGTTGCCTAAGTTTATTCAATTTAATCTACTCTGGACATACATTATTTTTGAACACAATATGGATGCAACATATAGATATGACGAGATTAGAGTAGAATATTATTTGTAAAATACTTTGTAAAAAATTTTCAAGTAATGTTTATATATAATTAGAAATATTATATTTTAATTTTCATTTCCACGGAAGCTTTTCTTAAAAAAAAAATGAATTTTCTGAAAAAGATTTAAAGAAATTAGACATTAAAATTTTTTCTTAGAATATATAAATGCTTCTCTAGATACGATTGTTATATTTATTGTTAGCATGGAAAATATATGAGATGACGTGCAATGATGACCGGAAAATGATTGAGAAATAAATGTCAATAAATATCAATAAATGTACTTAAAGCTTAATGCGCACCAATAATCGAATATACTTTAATCTCCCGCTCCTCTTCTTCCCGAAAGAGAAAATCAACTTCGCATTGGCTTGCACGTAACACATTCTTACGTAAGAATGTGCAGGCGTTCATGGTTATCTGATTGTTCTCCATAGAGCTGACCAGAAATCATTTCTCGAAAGTTATGCGACCGTCATTACAATAAAATTTGAGCAAGAGAGAAGATATAGAGAAGAAGACAAAGAGAGAACGAAATAGCAGATACAGGATCGCTGCTCTGGCACTACATCGAAGGATTTTGCAACAGGGATTGTCACGTTATTCTTGATCCCGTGGGCCATAGTCTGTGATTAACGAGGAAACGAAATTGATTCGTTATACCGTTCCCTATTTTGCCTCATTGCAATCTGATTTCACAAAAAATTTGATTGCATCTTGGATGACGTGTCGACCTGTCAGACCACGCGAGCTCTGTCTCCGTCTCTAGAATTATACGCAGGTAACGTCGGCGGCTTGTGTCCTACGCGATATCTCCCAGACAGCAATAACCGCGGGTGCTTTCCCTCATTGTGTGCAAATAGTCATTAACCTCGCGAATACATCGTAGCGTTCCTTATTAACATTACTAATTACACATGGCGGTTGACCGTAATTCGAGTTTTTGCCACGAAATTCCTCGATCTCCTTGAATATTCCTTCATTTCCGACTCACTAAACTCTTATGTTTAAACTCTTAATTTGACAAAAAAATTTCATAAAGAAATCAACAAAATTTTGAATAATAAATTCATGTAAATAACAAATATATCTTTACTCGCATTTTTAATATTTTAACGTAATGAGATTTTAATAAGAATAATTATATGGAATTCTTATAGAAAAATTTAAATTTATTCCGTTTGTGTCATACAAAAAAATCAGATAGACAAAGAGACATTAATGTTGCATTATCTTAATCGCGATACTATGGTTCAATATTTATTCAATTAAATACAACGACGCATTGTCGGGCAAGGCCTTAGAAAGTGTCTTTCTTTATCTCAGTAAGTTTCTTATCTTGGAAATTTTTTATCAACTATCTTTATTAATAAATAACTCTATAAAAAATTGTGACACTCTGAGATATCTAATATATTAAATTTTATATACAATAATTAAAGTTTCTTTAATAATGATTAAGTGATTTAAGTATCTCGCACACTCATTTTTTGATTTCTGCGCATACCTATCGTTGCAGAAGGTAGCGATCGCGGTACATTATCACCTCGAAGAAATTTTCAGCGATCGCCAACGCGATCAATGGTAGCCTACAATGTCGGCGTGAGACATGAGGTGGCAATGTCGACAAGTACGTATATGCCTACCACCGCGGAGGTGGTTTCAAACGTGAAATAATCACGCGTGGTCGAGCAAGAGACGTCGAATGAGTCACACCGCGTACGATATTGTGAGCCGCGAATATTGCCATCGTGAAGATCATTAGCGGACAAGTGGTGAAGAGTATGTTAATTTAGAAAAAAACCTATAGAATCAATATAGTATCTGAATGGATAATATAAGATAAAAATAAAATGTATGAATGGAGACTAATAAAAAATTGTGATAGAAATTTCACGTAGAATATAAATATTTCATAAAGAGATTTAGTTTAATTAGATATATGGTAGTAAGATATTTTACTATAAAAATAATAGGATATGTTTCGAATATTTTTCCGATAAAAAATGTTTTTAAATTAGGATTTTAATAATTACAATTTCTGAATTAATTATCGAAATTAAAATCTAATTATCATGGAAATAGGGGTTAAATTAATATCGAGGAGATAAATTAACAATGTTGGAATAACATTTTTCCGAACGACTCTCCCACGGTATATTCTTAGCTTGTTCATGAGGAATAATTTTCTTTCGCGCGATTTTCTTTCCGTTCCCCGTGCAATTCTACACGCGGCCGCCATAAATTTGCAATTAACGGAATCCGATTGCGCCGTGTCGAGTCGATTGGACACGCGTTCTCAAAGTGTACAGTGCCACAGAGTCGCTTCCTTCGGGATTTGCACGTGGGTGTCCCATTAAGATTGCCGATCCTTGCAACAAGTGTCCCGACTATTATTGAACATTTCCTGAATCGTGCTTGAAAAATTTATATACGTTCTCCTAAAGATTGAATTACTAGATTTCACGAAACCCATCGTATCATAATCGCAAAATTAACTTCCTGGTTATGTCCTAGTTGCTTAATTACACATAATTAAGTGTAAAAAAATTATGTATTTAAGTACAATTAATTTATGAATAATACGCGCAACTTAAAAGGCTTTGAAAGTTCGTTTGATGTAATATCGATATTGATAAAAGTTCACGACTGTCCTGTCACGAGAACCATTATCTCGGTCGCCCGCGATCAGCAGGATACATATATTCTTGCCACGAGGATATGACATTGCTCTCGTTCGTGGTTACGATTGAGGTAGCTTCGTCCAGGAGTTGCTCGTAAACGAGATCGTTATCACGCTGCAGTTTATCGTATCCATCCGTTCGCGATACGTATACAGCTGATCGCGAACCCCGATGACATTCGTGGGATAACAATAACTAGGTATGCCGATCACGATCTGCCATTGTATAACTAATCATGGATATTGATATCGATGAACCACGTGTCGTTATCCTTTTACATATCGATTAAAAATATGACTTAAAACTTCTCAAATGTTGAATGTCACCGCTATTATTTTAATCGGCTCGATCACTTCATAAAAGATTCATTTCGAGTGAGCACATTTAATTAATCGTAATACATTTAATTAAAAATAAAATATTATATATGGTTGTCTTTTATATACATCGAAGCGCCGAAAAAATAATCAACACCGAGATCTATTTTCGCTCGAAGCAAAATTTTAATGAAGTCGTTATTCGAGACATTCATTAATGAGATAAGTCGGCCATTACGTTCGACACAGCAAACTGGAGATTTGCGAAGGTGGCGGGATTTGCATTGTAAATTGCTCATCATGGATACGATGCGTGGATCATTCGGCTATTGTCATTATGAAAATGACAGCGTAGTCCGAAGAATGGTAGTCGCACACTTGCGTGTCTGCGTTATTGTTTAAAAAAAAATAAATACATTTTAATTCACTCCGAAGTTAGTTTCTATTGTCGTTCACTTTCGCGATGATATAAAATACGCATCACGTTTTCAACATTAGAGAGAAATAAACCTAATATTTACTTGACATATTAAATTTCTATTATTATATTTATTAATATTTATTTGACATATTAAATTTCTATTATATTTATTAATATTTATTTGACATATTAAATTTCTATTATTATATTTATTAATATTTATTTGACATATTAAATTTCTATTATATTTATTAATATTTATTTGACATATTAAATTTCTATTATTATATTTATTAATATTTATTTGACATATTAAATTTCTGTTGTTATAAAATTTTGAAATATTGTACGGTTCACCGATGAAGGATTTCCGCGTTTGATCGCGATTGAGAGACGCGAGAGAGATCGAGGAAGGATGGCTCGAGGCCTTCTTGATTTGCATACGATCGAGGAGGCACGTGGGCCAATGTGGCGTAATGAACCGCACTTATGCGTACACGTGCAGTGACACCTTCCCTTCTCGAAAGCGTGAATCATCATCATTCGAGAGCCGTATCCCGGCTCCAACTTCAGGTTCAAGTTTCCGATATTCAAAGCTATATTCTCGTAATATCGCCCACGCTATTTCGAGGGAAATTATGTCGGCCCGGATAAATTCTCGCGGAATCGTCTGGGAGACGAGCACCGATGCAAATTTCTCGCACGTGCACGCAAACTTTAATCCATTACGATAATCAAATGATTAATCACAGATATAACAAGTAAATTTACTCACCAACGAATGTTCGCAAGAGTCAAAAGTATCGTCGTTGTCAGTCATCCCTCCTTGACAGCACTTTGACAGCACTTTGACAGCTCGTAGATTCAAGTCAGTCACAATTTGCCGTAATTAACGATAGGATACGATACGATAAGGAGAAAAGTAACTGCTCACGGTTTTGCACTCGCGATTCGCGACACTTTTGACAGGACGCAGGACGCAGGACACTTCTCGGCGGGAGGCGGGAAAAAGCGCGCAAACGTGATAATCGCGACATCTCTAATCCACCACTAAATTCAGAGTGATTGACTTCTCCCCACTCGTTCCTGTAGCGGCCGCGAAGCGCGCTATCATCTTTTGACTTTTTATTACACAGTTGCTTGCCCTGCGTTCAATTCGCGATCCAGTTCATTCAGTTCGTGTCGTAGTTTGTAGTCCTGCCTGTGTCCACGACCTACGAGCCATGAGTACAAAGGATATATCCAGGTAATTTTGCATAGATTAATAATACGAAATTAATCTTGGATTATTCGACTCGGCATTAAGGTTATTTATTTTCGCGACGCAATATTTACCTACCTTCCATTGAATATGAAGATGTGTCGCATTTTCACAAAGAACGCGTGACCCGAGTTATTACGCACATGTTTCACGGATCGAGAGGAAACATTGCGTCGCAAAAATAAATGCCGAGTCGAAAAATTACAGATAATTTCCACTCGCAACGTTCATGAGATTTCATTCTCTTTGTCTACCGTTAAACAAAGACGGATGATACGTGTGAACGTTGCCGTTTCTAGGCGGTTTTTATCTTATTACGTCACTCATTTTGATCTAGTTAGTAATGTTGGCACCACCTTATTTCCGTAGATCTTTCGAGAAGGTGATCGGTCCTTTCCGGGGGAGAGCTTCAGGGAGGAAGGGGCTCGCTCGCTCGCTCCTCGAAGAATCCATTCTACGTTAAATTATAAAAAGGTACGTTGTATTATTATAATAATTACATTATTATATCGTACGTTAGCGTTCGCGATCGCGATCGAACAGTTTCGTGGGATAGTCCGAGAGGGAAAAAGAAGAGGGAAGTTTCTCGAGCATTCCATTGTCTTCGGCCATCTCTTTTGTAGTCGCAAAGTGTTCGTGAATATCTCAGAAGTGTCGCGAAAGTGTCGAAATATTTCTTCGTTAATTGAAATTATTAGCAGTTTGGTGAATCTCGATCTTGTTGGAAATATGGAATGTCGAGAAAACGAGGTAACGTCGCATTCGTTTACAATTTTATATCTTAATAAAACAATATGAGAATTTGTGAACATTAATACTTTGGGTTCTATAATATTAGAGAAATTAATTTAATATTGTATATCTTTTAATGCAGATTAAAAAAAAATTGTTTGGTTATTTGTATTAAAATCTTTCATTAAGTATTTTAAGGTGAAATATTTTAAAGTGAAAGTTAAATCTCTTATAACTTATTAGATTTTATCTTCTTTATTTTTGATTTATTATTACTTGCCATGGAAAATAATAATAAAAATTTTTATATATAGCAATAATTTTATAAAATAGATTAATAAAAAATAGATGTGTGTAATAATAAATTAGGAATAATTAAAGTATAACATTTAAAAGGAATGTAATATTTAAAACTAAAGGAACCTTACATATGTGATATGTAATATATTTTATTTTCACATATATTTATTTAATATTTTAATTTTAAGGTAAGCTGTGATTCCTGCTGAAGAGAAATTTTCGAGGTCGTAAATACAGGCAACAAGTACTTTGTATGCTACCATTATGATCTACGTGCCAGCAGTTATGAGGAAAGTGCCAATATCACACATTACCTCCACAGATCATCTTATGCAGTGCATACTCACTAGAGCTGACTATGGTAAGGTGCTCTTATCAAATTTAAAATATAATATTTAATTTATTAATAAAATTTATTAATAAATATTTAGTGTAAACATTTTACAAGTATTATTACATGTTTTAACTATATATATATACACTAGCAAAAAAAGATTATTTTAATATATTAAAGTTTAATTGACACAATTAATTATAGATAATGAAAAAGTGACAAATTTTGATAAATAAAGTTTTTAGTAGGATAATTTAAAAAAATTTGTTTAATTTTCTTATCTAAATTTAAGAATACTGAAATTTACAAACTTTAATTTTTATCAAATTTCACAAATAAAAACATGCATTTTCCCTCCTTTAAATTTTTCGAACAATTTATCTTACATTTATCTTATATTTGTTATATAATTATAATTTCTGATATAAAGATGATCAAATCAAATTGAACTAGTAACTTGGGAATTCTCATTTATCATACATTATTAGTTTTATACAGCATTATTTTATAAATTATCATAGTATTATACATAGATTTCAATTGCTACTGTGAATAGACATATGTGACAATTATTTTATACCATTCGATAAAATATAAATTAAGTTATTCTCATCTATGCACTTATTATAATCATACATAGCATACACACACACACACACACACACATATATATATATATATATATATATACATAAACGAAAACGTCGAGGCTATAACAGGTTTCAAATGGAGAAAGTTTAAAGATCACGAATGACAGCTATGGTTTCGCGCGCTCGTGAGCGCAAAATGATCAGTGGTAAAGATGCTTCTATGAGTCGGAAGCTTTTGATATTAATAAAATTATTGTAAAAATATTCAAGAATTTCATTAAAAATTTATTTCTATCCATAATGAATTATAACAGTTTTTGTTCAATAATTTAATATATCAATGTTGATATGTCGACATGTGACAGCTAATATCAATGTACATATCTACATGTATATATCAAAGATACCTGAGTCATAGAAACACCTTTACCACTGACCATTTTGCCACCCTTGAGCGCGCGAAACTCTAGCCCTGGCATTCATGATTTTTAAACTTCCCATTTGAAAACTACTATAGCCTCGACATTTTTATATTAGAATTTTCGTCTTTTCTCTTAAAATGTTACAAAGAATTTATCATTAAAATATTTATCGTCAATTTAAGTACACCCTGTATATAAATTCAATTATTTAAAAGTTATAAAAATATCCACAAGATTTTTCTCGTGTGTGTGAAGATATTTATAAATAATTTTATTGATTATGCACAAGTATGACAATTAACTTTCTCTTAATTAGATCTTTCTCCTCTTGATTTATATATATTCTGCCTTTTTTCACAAACAATTTAAAATTATTATTATTATATACATTATGTGTTCACTACTGCAGCACTAACAAATATATATTAATAAAATAATATGTCAATTTGCAAATATTAATATATTGTAATACATTAGGTTTTATAATATTTAATATTAGAAAAATTCTAATATTATATATCTTTTAATGCAGATTTAAAAAAAAATTGGTTATTTGTACTAAGATCTTTCACCGAGTATTTTAAAGTGAAATATAAAATCTCTGTATGATATTATGTTATTAGATTTTATCTTCTCTATTTTTGATTTATTATTACTTATTGAAAATAATAATAGAAATTTTTATATATGACAATAAATTTATAAAATAAATAGGTTAATAAAAAAGATTGGATGTGTATAATAACAAATAAAGAATAATTTAAGTAATATTTAAAACTAATTTTTTACATATGTGATATGTAATATATTTTATGCAGTATTTTTATATGTATTTATTTAATATATTAATTTTAGGGGTAAGCTGTGATTCCTGTTCGAAGGGAAATTTTCGGAGTCGTAGATACAAGTGCCTTGCTACGATTATGATCCATGTGCCAGCTGTTATGAGGGGAAGGTATCACACGCCACAGATCATCTTATGCAGTGCATACTTACTAAAGCTGACTGGTGAGTGCATACTTATTAGAGCTATGATGCTTATAGATAATATATATGTATATCTGTATTCACCAGTTTTCATCCGCGTTCATCCACTTTCATGTATGAAATTCGAAGATTTTAAGAAATTGTGTATAACATATAAATATTAATATAAATAATTCTATTTATATAATAATAATATCTAAATTAATATTATTATTATAGTAAATACTGCATTGAGTAAAAACTTAAATATTTTGGGTGAATTGCAGACGATATAGAAATGAAAAAACCTTGCAATTTTGCTCATATAAGAATTAAGCACATTACATATTTTTCTAAAAGGATAACAAGTAATACTTAAACACTGTTTGCGTACTCTAGTCCTATAGTTATATATATATATTAATAACATTTATATCTCATAAATAACAATACAGTTAATTTAAACTTTTTAATAAGAAAAATTTGAGTTTTCAGTTTCGAGTTTTATATCAAAGATATTTGGATGTTGATTCTTTGTTTTTTTTTAATTTTTTTTTTATTATTATTATTAAACATTACGATTATACTATACGATTACGATTGAAGTGCCATTGTTGCTAATTAGAATATTTGTACCTTTTAGAAAAGATTTTTTCTTTGTACATATTTCGCGTAAATTTCAATGAACGTCTACGTTTTTTGTGATTAAGTATTACAAACGTTCTGTGTTGAATAATACTATACACGTATAATATATATTTTTTATTGCGATCATTAATATATGCATAGTACATATTAATTTAACATTACGTCTTATTCTACTTTGTGTTCTGGATAACGGACACTTTCCTTTCACTTTAAATAATTACATATATATATATAATTATTATAATATTAAATTTTTGTAAAAATATGGGAAAATCCTCTGCCTCTCGCTTTATGGTTCTCGAGTAGAGCTTTCGTTTCGCATCCGCTGTGTTGACAATCACGTTCCTGACATTTAAACAACGCGTCATGTGTGAATGGCGTATCAAAGGTTGTGTTCAGGAAGTCGTTTTAGATGTTGAAAGCATTGTTCTGTCTTTGTTACTTATTAAAAGTTGAACAAGAACAGAGCATGCTTATAACACTAAAAGTATGCTTCCTAAATGCATCCGAGACGAGAAAAAATAAAGTAAATTTATTAAAATTAGTAAATTTATTAAATTTAAATAAATTTACTAATTTTAATAAATTTACTGAATTTAAATAAATTTAATAAATTTACTAATTTTAATAAATTTACTTTATTGGGGGGGTGCGGGGAGACTCTAATGACAATAATATAAAATCCTGTACTTCTTCAGTTAATCGCTTTTTGTAAATTTCACATAAAGAGCAAACATATCTCCTCTCGTTGATTTGACGTACTACGCTATCGCTTCGTGTGATTTATTTAATTTATTAAACGGTTATGTTTCTATTGAATTATGCGACCGCGTAACTCGGTTATTCTCAAGGCGCCGTCCTACTTTGAGTTTTCTAGTCCATTGTGTTTGAATATTCTCAAATTCCACATAGAAAGCAGGTCTTCGTATTATTGTCATTTTAAATTCTTGTTCTTTTAATTATTTGCTCGATTTCTGGATCGATTATTGACGATCATTATTCCATAATCGACTTAGATTTCCAAAATCAGTTTTCAATTTGTCTTCTTGAATAAGCACTTTTCAATTATTGAAATCTTTTCCTCTTCAGAAAGCTTGATAATCCCATTAGAAAATTTTAAGTTCAATCTGATTTGTTTCAGACTAGGTTTTTAATCTGAATGAACTTTATAGATTTGATATATGCAGCTCCGTGGCTCATCATGAACATTTTCATGACCTTCATGAAACTTTCTAACCCATTTCCTCACCATTTCACTCATTATGTTTCCGCCTTACCTCACAATCGGTAGATCGTTTGATTGTGTTGAACATTTTAAAAGCTCACAACAAAGCGAAAAAACAGTGTAATTGTCTTCCACAGCTGCAAATGGCGTGCCTATGAATAAAGGAAGTCATTGCACATGTGCAAAATCACAACCAAAGTCCTGCGGCGGAAATATATGACAACGGTATATTATATAGTATATCTAAAAGATATTTATTTAAGAAAAATTTAAATTTTCAGTTTCGAGTTTTATACCAAAGATATTTGGATGTTAATTTTTTTATTATTATTATTATTATTATTAAACATTACGATTATACTTGAAGTGCCATTGTTGCTAATTAGAATATTTGTACTTTTTAGAAGAGATTTTTTCTTTGTACATATTTCGCGTAAATTTCAATGAGCGTCTACGTTTTTTGTGATTAAGTATTACAAACGTTCTGCGTTGAATAATATATGACAACGGCATATTATATAGTATATCTTTTAGATATACCAAAGTATTTAGATATACTATAGTATTATATATAGTATATCTTTTAGTATATCTAAAAGATATACTGCATAAGTATATCTTTAGTATATCTTTTAGTATATCTAAAAGATATACTGCATAATATACCGTTGTCATATATTTCCGCCGCAGGACTTTGGTTGTGATTTTGCACATGCGCAATGACTTCCTTTACACACAAAGCGAAAGCTATGATGTTCGTTCATACACTTGGCTGTAATTTCAGCTGATGGGTCTCACCCACAGGTTTGATTTGATTCCATTGTTCTTCAGTTAAAATCATATTTTATAGGTTCATTTGTGTTTTTTTTTATTTAAGGCTTTTCTAAAATATTGCTGTTTTTCAAAGTTACACTTCGGACATAATATCAACATTGTTGTTTTGATCAAAATAGTTTTGCTGGTTCTTATGCCCATTTCTTTGTTTCTTTTTCCTTTTTTTCTTTTTTATTTACGAGGGGAAAATGCACCTTATGCCCCTTTACCTAAGTCTTTGATCGTGTTATTACACTTTTTACTTTTACAATTTTCTATGAAATTAATAATGAAGTAATAAAATAATATAGTATAATATAATGAAGTATAATTGCTCATTTTGAGATTTACAAATTTTTGCTTTTTTTATTTAAATGCACAAGGTATTCGAAATTGTGAGCACAAAGCGAAAGCTTAAAAATAAAGTTATGATAATATGAAAAATACATGGACTTAAAGATATTTTTAAATGAATTTTTAACTTTTTAATGAACTTCACTTTGACTTTTCGATTTTTCTTTTTTTTTTTTTTTATTGTTTGTAAGTTGACTTTTTTATATGGGGAAAATAACCTCTTACGTTTTACCGCACGAAAATACAATTATTTGTAAACTTTTTTCGTAACAAAGCACTCAAATCTCAACAAAATTTAAACAACGAAAATGAAGCTGCTTTCTTATCCTAGCTTTCGTTTCACTTGATTTACTATTACATATCTCCTTTTGCATGTGGATTTGATCCAATCTCAAAATCTCGAATTTGATTCCATTGTTCTTCAGTTAAAATCATATTTTATAGGTTCATTTGTGTTTTTTTTATTTAAGGCTTTTCTGAAATATTGCTGTTTTTCGAAGTTACACTTCGGACTCAATATCAACATTGTTTTGATCAAAATAGTTTTGCTGGTTCTTATGCCCATTTCTTTGTTTCTTTTTCCTTTTTTTTCTTTTTTATTTACGAAAATGCACCTTATGCACATCCCAGCCGGCAGACCTGACCGAATTAACGGTCGGCCAACGTCGGCCAGGGTAGTAGTGTTGGGCTCTCGCGGTTGTCAGAATAGCAACGGCCGAGCATACCAACTAAAAACCCCTCGCGACCATTCTTGGCCATTGGCGCCCGAGCCCCGGGAACCGCTTACGCATAACTTCCGGAACCCGGACTGTGGCATATATTCTATTAAATATATTTATTATAAAAGCTAAAGTAATTAATATGGTAATTTCAATGTCAAAAATCAAAAAAATTAATCTAATTAAAAAAAATTGAATTCTAAATGGTATTCAAATGATTTTCTATCAAAAAGTATTAGAAAAAAACATACATGTATCTAAAGATACAACATCAAAAATAAAAATCTAAAAATATGAAGATCAATCTTCATATTTCATAACATGAAAATTAGTTACAATTATATTTCAATAAATTGAAATATAATTATAGATTTCTATTTTTGATGTTGTATCTTTAGATACATGTATGTTTTTTTCTAATACTTTTTGATAGAATTCTTGAGAGAGGCGATTTATTAGAATTTTAGTAAAAGTCAAATTTAAAGAAAAATTGTTTTAAAATAAAAAAAACTTCAATTCTAGAAATATAAAATGTGATAATATTTTCAAAATCGATTTTATTGGGTCAAGCTTTAAGAATCATCATTAGGACTCTTAAGAAACTAACGATTTAAGGAAATTATTCATTTCCCAAGAAAAATACTTCATCTGCAGAAACTTTAAAAATTTATATATATTATATATATTATATTAATGTTTAATTGGGTACTTTATAGAACATGTAAGGGTTTCTATAATTTTTTTAATAGTTCTATTATCTCAAAATTTTGAAAATTAAAGTTTTCTCTGTGTTACTTACTCTGTATTAACAGTACGTAAAATATTTCGGAACGAATTATCAATAACACGATGTTCGACTTTGGCAATATAAAATATAAACAGTAGCGCGCTATTGCGTCTTTGTTATCATTCGCACGAGTAATAAAGTAGTGGTGTGAAACGCTTTGTATATTGTAATTTTTTTACTAAACACGATTACGATTAGTATCGAAACATAATTTGCTGTAAATATTAATAATTAAAAGTTAACTTTTTATAAACGACATGAAACGATAAATCTTTATTGAAGCGCAGTCATTCATTACTGCGAATAAAAATTGTAACAGGGTATACATTGTACAGGGTAAAAATTGTAAAAGGGGATGTAAAAGGAGATAAGAGAATTAATTATGTTATGATCTTCCGATCATTGATGCTTATTATAATAATATTTCTCTAACAATATTAGAATTAAATATATTTCAATCAATGCTTTAAATTTTCTTAATCTGCAATTTTTGTTAATTAAACGATAGTATATATTGCAATATATAGTTACTTTAATCTTTTAATCTATTGTAAATTACTATCGTAAAATTAGCAAAATTATAGTTACCTGATTGATATATCGTCACGTTTTTAACGTATAATTAATGATTAACTTTTATAACATATAACTAATAAAATAAATAAATAATACATAAATAATATATGTAATAATTTGTATAAATAATGTATAATGTGATAAATTTCGCGTGTGCATGTTTCGCATAATTTATCCATTTAGTCCCCCTCCCCTCTCTCTCTTAAATAAAAATTGATAGGAATCTAAAATAATAAATTATACTTTATCACGAAATATATTTGACTATGTATTATTGTATTAAAGAAGTAATTTTGTTCGTATAGATTACTATCTATATGTTATTGAAAATTCGTTGCCGAAATATTTTACGTACTGTAAGATATGTATATATACACAGAATATTAAATTGTAAAAGTATTTTAAGTTAAAGTCGATTTTAAAGGCATTTATTGTGATTTTAATTTTTAATCACAATAAATGCTCTTAAAATCGATGATATAATATTGTAATATTGTTTTTTAAAATTTATTTATCTATTATTGAATTTGAACCTGTTATGAAATTTTCAGTTTAATTCATTAATAGGTTTATCGAAAGAAAAGTCCAGTTGTTCTATGGTTCTATATGAATTTGTAACTTTTTATGCAAGATATGTACAAGCGATTTAAATATATATATTTATATAATATAATAACTTTTATCTAATAATAACTTTTATCGAACTTTATAAAAAAACTACGGTCTAATTATTGCATTCCATCAAAGGTCTTTCAATTTATCGTTTTTTTAGCCTATTGTTTAATTAATATATAATTTTTTTCACAAAATTTTTATATATTATTCCGCATGTATTATTCAGGTATTGTATATCTTTATTCGTCCCCTTGGGGATTGAAGGCGCTTTTTCGAGGAGCGTACCCGAACCTCTTACAAACCAAAAAACCAACTTATCTCTCCCGACTTGGCCCTTGTGTGACAATTACATACTAATTTCCCTCACCCTCCCTACGCATCCTTCCCCTCCTTGCTCTCCCTCCCACATCCCCCTTTTCCTCCCACCTGACTCCTGACCCTCCTTCTCCCACACTATGCTTCCTTTCGTGGTTGTCCGCTTTCTATCCACCTCTCCCTCTTCTCTCTTTCTCCTGTCCTTTGCTTTCTCCGTCCTATCTCTCTTCTTTTCTCGTATCTATTCCTTCCGCTCTCATCCTCTCCTTTCCCTTTTCCCTCCTGTACCGAAAATAACTGTAAAACCAAACAGAACAAAATTATATAAAATCACAGCGGCTATCGACTCCTCCTCTCCACACCCTCCACTTCCTCCATTTCCCTTCAATCCCCTCTCCCATTTTTTCCTACCTTTCTTCCTGTATCCCTAATCTCTCCCCCTTGTCCCTACTCGTCTCCCCTTCCTCCTCCTCCCCTTCCCTCTCTCCGTTCCCTACCTTCTTCACCCTCTTTCCCCTCTCACCCTTTCCTTCTACTCATCACTTTCCTCCTCTGTCTCCTCGTACCATCTTTCTCTCTCCAAGTCCCATCCCCAAGCCTTTCCTTCTATCCAAATCCTTCTATTCGTAGTCACTACTACCCTCCCCCTCGCCGTCTCCGTCTTAGCCCTTTCTACCAACTTCCACCTCACCCTTCTCTCCTCCATCGTCAGATCCTCATCTACCCATTATTCAGGTATTTATTTCGGGTTTTTTTTCCATTCTTCCTGTTTGGTTGTTTGTTCAACTTTGACTTTTTGACCTTAAATGACGAAGTTGAATTTTAAAAATGTATGGTATGCACAAAATTTACAACAAAAATTACAATTTTTCTTTTGCTAATTTATTTGAATATTTTGTATTTTTTCCGCAGACGTAGATAGTTTGTTGGTTACATCGTTTACCGGATTGCCCATCTCTATTCGTTCTTGGGCTATATTTAGCCTAGGGTTCCTTCGTACTTCCAGTGACAGAGCTGCTTCCCTCCTCGGCATTTTATTTTTTATTTTTTTTTTCTTCTTTCTTTTTTCTTTTCTTTCCAATGATAAAAACTTTTGTTAAATTTTTAATCTGTATCCTCACTCTCATTTCACTTATATATCTCGGGGATACCCTGGGTTATATCTTTCCGAAGTGGAGCCCCACATAAGCAGCGAAACCCACTGTGTTAACTTTTCTTGGTTCATAATTTTTTTAAACAAGCTAAATCTTCTGAAGATTACTCAAAAGGGTGATTTTTATAACATATCATAGGTCATTGACATTTGCGGAGCCTGATTATATGTAAATATTTACTCAAAATATTTTAATTCAATTAATAAATTCATTAAATAATTCATTAATTATTTAATAAAATTATCACAAAAGTAACCTATCTCAAAATATTTGATTGTCCGTGCTACGCTATAAAAGATAAACTGATATCTCGATATCCAGATGTTAGTCAAGCCGATGTCATCTCGCGACGAAGGTCACGGACAATTCATGTGTTTACAAGAGGCGGCCGACATTACACCGCGTTCTTCGCGATGCATCATGGTGTATATCCTCTCAGATTTCGTTCGCGCGTGCTTCCGTCCGCGAATTATTCGCGACACGTGCAGATTATTGCCACCTTCTGGCATTCAACGAGCAGTATTATATACTCGCCGCCGCCAGTATTGTAGGTGAGATCGAATGTCGCTACGAAGCTTTCTCAGTAACTCAGTAACTTTCCTGGTATGCGATGATATCTGGGGATCCCTTACTTATCTATCTATGCCTAAGATTGGGTATTTGCATTAAATGTCTCCGCGCGTGATTGATGCATTTTTAAATTTTCACTCGAGACTGCTCATCTTTGAAGAGCTCGATATAAATTAATAATAAATTAAATTAAAAAATTAATTTTATAATGTTGATAATGCGAATCCGTTGCAGATATCTTTATATCAAATATTGAGAATAAATTTCTTAATAAATTGTGTGTTCGTTACTTCATATTGACTGTAGTTTTGGCCAATGAAAAGCATTGATAATGATGTATCTCAATATAATATCAATATAATATACAATATACTTCGCCTAAAGAATTAACAGTGACTAAATCCCGGTAGTTCATTGTCAGCCTTGATACAAATGCTGAACGCGAAATGTGAAATCGAGAAGATATCGCGCGAGCACGTACACGTATCATGTGATTAAATTCTTTCTTAGCGTTTCTCGTTGGCTACTTCTCGAGAGATTATTATTCAACTCTGTCTAATGTCGCAAATAAATATTTTGTCACACAACAATAAATATTTATTAATTATTATATGGATATATTTGCGCTTCAAAAAAAAACGATGCTATAACGGATCATTCAATTGACGCATAGAAGTAACATTCCTTAGGTTGTTATTTGAAATAACCAATGTTGTTAACATTTTTTTCAAGTTATGCAATGCATTGTCAATCGTAGTCTGAAAAATAGATAATAAATATTAATAAATATATAAATTTGCATTTCATACAATCACTTCTACTTTTTAATTCTCAATATAAATAATACTTACATTTTGTACGTTATGTAATTCGATCAACTCTTTAATTTTTATTACTAGTCGAAGACTCTGTCTTGCTATGGATCGATTGAGCTTTCTGTCCTTGAGAAGAGATTTAGTCAACAAATTATTTTCTAATAATTTATTGATGATGATGATGAAGAGAAAGATATAAGGTAATAATTGATGAAGAATTCTCTTACATCGTCTATCGATTCGTTTCTTCTTTTGTAACTTTTTTAAACAATGTGTACGTTCAGTAAGCACACCGAGACTCCTAGGTTTTTGAATTTCGGAATTGCTCGGCATTTTGTAATGTAAGACCAGCGTCTGCTCTAGATGGAAGTAAGGAATATCTCGTTAAATCCAAAAAATCACCAACTTCTTGACGCATAGAAGTAACATTCCTTAGGTTGTTATTCGAAATAACCAATGTTTTTAACATTTTTTCCAAGTTATGCACTGCATTGTCAATCGTAGTCTGAAAAATAGATAATAAATATTAATAAATATAGTAAATTTGCATTCCACACAATCACTTCTACTTTTTAAGTCTCAATATAAATAATGCTTACATTTGGTACGTTATGTAATTCAATCAACTCTTTAATTTATGCTACTGGTCGAAGACTCTGTCTTGCTATGGCTCGATTGAGCTTTCTGTCCTTCAGAAGAGACTTAGTCAACAAATTATTTTCTAATAATTTATATATTATTGGAAAAAGATAATTTTGTTAGTAAAATAATGATGATGATGATGATGATGATGATGATGATGATAATGATAAGAGAAAGATATAAGGTAATAATTGATGAAGAGAATTCTCTTACATCGTCTATCGGTTCGTTTCTTCTTTTGTTGCTTTTTTAAACAATGTGCTTTCAGTGAGCACACGAGTCTCCTAGCTTTTAGAGTTTCGGGGTTGCCGGCATTTTGTAATGTCCAATTTTTTTATGTATTTCTGAATATTTTATTTCTGTCCTGTGTACAAAAATTATTATGAAATAATTTTTTTTCATATATTATAGTACTAAATTTTTTACAATAACCTAGCACGACACTTCCCGTCTAAAGTAGTAAAATGCGTTGAAAATTATTATTTTTGACAACAGTTCTCGATAGTTCTGCTATAGTTCAGCCTGTATATACAATTTTAGATCGATATTCCAAAAATTAATAATATGATTGTAAAAAATCATTTATAAAATAATACATGGTCGGAACTCTGCGTAAAAATGTTTCTAAAGAATAGAACTTTTATAGAACTGTCCATTCGTAGATTGTCGTGCCAGCTTCATAGACACAAGTTATTTCTTATAATTACACATCCAACACTCATATTAATTTGACTTAAAAACAGGAGAAAAATTTAAAAAAATGTATAGTTCTGAAAATTTTAAATTTAAATCACTAAAATCTATAACATGTAAGAATTTTTTCAACCTGGTCACAAATCTTGAGAACAAATAAATATATATTAATTTTATACTGTATAGAAAATTATAATGATGTAAAATTAGTATTATCCCGTATTATTTATATATAATATATCATGATTATATATCTTCTATCCTCATCATGACTCGAAAGACAGACATGCACCTGCCGCATAAAGATTTCTAGTGATATTTAGTATCAAAAGGCTTGATAGACTCGCTGAATCGACACCGTGAATGGACGGATCGATGATAGTCGATTGCACTCGGAGGGGGCCGGGCATACGCGTGGGCGATGGGCTTTTGTAACGGTAAACTACAGAACGGAAAGGTGGTAAAAAGAGGACGTACGGTATAGCAGGGAAGGGGCAGGATTCAAGATGAAAATTTCCTCGAGAGAAATCTTCGTCGCATCCTCGCTCGTCTCTACCTGCATCCATGTCATTGTCCTTTGCTGTCGATGAACAATGCATGCGGCGCCTCGACGAAGGCGGCTATGGCGTGTAACTAGTTATTATAACGCTAAATTATAGGTATCCGCATAGGTGACACGCAACGTTTCGTGCGCATGCATGCGTGCACGCGTGCGCTAATAATTTATTCGACGGCTCGCGCTCGTAAATGGATAGTCGTCCAGGCGCGAAATAATTGAGCACTTTAATCTTGCATAGATTTTCAGGTGCGAAAAGAAAGGTGATTTTTAATATCATGCGCGTTTGTCGGGCGTATGCCCGGTTGCCGAACGTAAAGAATAAGTGGCATATTGTCTCCTCTTTTAAAGCAAGTTTCTCTCTCTTTCTCTCTGTCTCTCTCAACTGCCGGTTTCACGGTATCTCAGTTTTCCATTCGCCTAGATCAACCGACAGGGAATTCAGAACGAATAATGTTGATCTGTGACACGGATAACCTCGTACCCGGACATTCTGACAACCATTGGCGACCTTTTTTTCTTTTAGATCACTATTACCTACTCGCAGGTGCTCTATCTCGAGAATGAAATATTTTATTATTTTTTTTCTCACAAGAGAATGCCAGAGAGTAAAATTACATCAGTTTTCGATTTATACAATCTATAAATGTTTACGTACTTGCAATGATACAATTGGATCGATCAATTATCGTGAAATTTCATGTACAAGTTAACTGATAATTGCGCTTTAATGTGGATATAATATTTGAATTTTAGTCATTGACGAAATAATTTAAAATCTATGTATATTAGAGTCATATAATCCTTTATCTCTTGTTTAATTCAGAATATAAATGTCACTTTCGTTCGATTAAAACTTCATTATGATCACTATTACATTATCGGGAACAATGGTACGTAGTCTGCATATTGTCTTCATATCACGGCGAGAGCATAGGCGGACTGGAAGTTAGGCGGATTATCAGGGCAGCAAGAATGATCTTACTGGGCCTGAACGGAGGCTGGTCGACGTCAATGGTGACGCTGATTGCGACGGTGACAGCGGCGCTAGAGCGGAATCGTGGACGTACGATCAACTCGCGTTCGCCAGGACGCATTCTCCAGCCCTATGAATGAATGTGGCGCCAAGTGAATGGAGTGTGTCTGTTGTCGGCCGTGCCTACGCACCGCTTGCGACGTGATCCGGAGCCGTCTGTCTGACTCTCGTGCCCTGCTACGCACGCGTGCGTAGGAATCGCGAGCTTGAAGATCGGTGACTAATTTGCGCGCGTTTTACCTACGCGTATGTCGGTTGTTGTGCTCATTTGTCGGGCAGAGATGGACCACCGACATCGAGATAGTTCTCGATGTAAATCTCGAAATAAAATGATTCTGTCTTCAGGATCACGATTTATTGACGAGTCATAAAGACAATGTTTTTCATGATATTTTGTAGACGAATAAGAATTATAATTATTATTATCCATAGCACTATAATCCTGGACTGCTTGAATAACTTATCTCTATCTAGTACGATTCTGAGTGGCACTTTCCCAGTTAATTATACAGAGTGTTGTTAAAGATTGGACTAACGTTCGTGAGTAGAGAAAGCGCAGTAAACTGAATAGAAAAGTTCTGTATCGTTTTGTAATTTTTACAATAATTATTGAAACATTAATTAAAAAGGATTGACAAATTAACGCGCTTTCGTATGCCTAAATTGTAGGATATTTTATTTAGACAATGGCGAGTGTCATGTAGCAACGATAAGTTTGGTCGTGCGTTCTCCGACTCTTGTCTTTTCGTTGTGACATTCACTTCAGGTATAACTATCTCTTGAACTCATTACTCCATCTTAAATAAAAATTTCCGGCGCATTCCTGATATCATTCATCCTGATTCATTTTCAGCTCCATACTTTATAGCTAGCTTTTTTGTAAAATGATGTTGATATCGCTTGATGTTGACCGACATAATGATAACGAGGATTATCACTTAACCTGTTATAAGTCGATGTGTAATACTTCGTAGGGTAAAGATCACTACACACTTATCACAAGGACTAGAAAACCTGATATTCGCCATATTTTCATTATTAAAAGAGAGAAAACTATCTCATGCTTTTTGCTGCACTTAATTATAAATGTAACGTAACAAATTTACCGTCGGTCATTTAATTCGTTCACAATTTATAAACATTGATATAATTCCTCTGTACTGTGTATATCTGTTGTTTTAATATTTCCTACGTATAAGGTTTCTTTCTTTGAGTATGTCTCCCGAATTTCTGGTATTTTTATTTTTTTGTCGAATAAATCATGAATCGATTCGTCTCATTTATTTTATAATAATTTAATAAAGTGCGGTACTCCCATCCGCAATATTTAATATCTTCAAATATCTTATCTGCCTAAAATTATATATCAAGAAATAAATAATAAAAAAAATAAAAATATTATATATATAGTTGTCCTACAAATTTAAAATATTATATATAAAAAACAAAAATTATAATATATAATTAAATGTATAAAAAATTGTATGTAAATAATTTAAAATTTTTTTCTTTTTTAAAGAGACTATGTTTGAAATGGAGGTAAATTTGTATGTGTAAATTATGATATGATGTATTAATTTCACATAGCTAATTATATAAGAATATATACATACCACTCTAGGTATGATATCCTTCGTTAATTCTTCATGTCTTCCTTGTAAAGTATACGTCTCCCAGAGTCATAGGCAAATACGCAAATATTACATCCTTCGAAAGTGAATTGAAAAAAAGAGGATAATTCATTGAATACTTCTTTTTAAGACGCTCTAGGCGTAAACATTTTGTCAAATGGGAATTCTTTCTTTGTTTCTTTATTTACATCATCTCTTATTTATCTTTATTGTAAAAGCACCTTTATATTGTCTAATACACGAACTATAAACAATTGAAAACAAACATTAATAACAACATTATTCAGATGAATCAAAAGTAAAATATATTTAATTATAAAGCAAAGTACACATTTACAGAGATCTATTTACTTTTTCGTTTGTTCAGTTTCTTTTGAAGTTCTCGGACAAACTCAAAATATTTTAATCTTATCTTTGAACACAATTTTTCGTAATGCTCGGCTCTTTTGGTCAATCTGTTAAAATAACTGCTGGATTCGTCCACTGTTTAATTTTTTAGTTCGCTGATCTAATATAGAAAGGTATATGTACGTGATGAGTATCGCGCAAATTTCATTAAAATTAAAGTATTACTTCTAATTCGGCGTCACAAATATTGCATCATACTTCAATATATTATGTTTCATCATTAAAGATTGTAGTCCAACGATAATATGATTTTTTTTTGCTACCGTCAAGTTCATGCATGTCCCTTAATTGTCTCCGTAAATTTACATCTACCATTATTTTGATAATGAGGAAAATTTGCAGAACAGAAATGCTGCTTGCATTTCATCAGCATACCTTGTTTTATATAATAATATTCTCATTGATATTTATTCCGTACGTCGCTCGTATATAATAATAATATGCTGTGATCACTATATGTTTTTCTAAATAGTATTTAAACTTATTACAAATATTGCATTTTAAACTGTAAGAAATCCCCGAGAATCTATATTTTATGAGCGTTTCACCTAATAGTTCTATAACGCACATCTCAACTAAATAATAAGTGAGAAGAATTTATTTCCCAGTGTTCGTAGAAACTGTGGTAGGAAAAGATCGCAGAATAATATATCTGTTTGATTTCTGCTAATTTAAATCAGTATTTAAATTTGTGATGATAATTTTAAATACATAAATAAGTTTAAATACTTTAGAAACAAAACATTTAGAAAAACATATAGTGACTGATGTAGTTAAGGCCTATTTAGTCTTTAATCGCTTTTTGATAATTTTTATTATTTACTAATCGCAATTCTGAATTTAACATATTTAAAAATATGTGCTCTACTCATCTCGGTTTTGACACTGTTCCTCCGTCAAGTTCCTCTCACTCATTGCCTTTGTGATGTTATCTCCCCAAGGTTTTCTAGGTCTTCCCCGTTTCCTTCTTTCAGGGGGTATCCACTCCATAGCGACTCTTGGTAATCTTTCCTCTATCATTCATTTCACGTGTTCGAACCATATTAATTGTTTCTTTTTTGGATGTCCTCTATTATTGTTTGTCCTGTGCCCATCATCTCCCTGATTCTCATTTCGTATTCGATCTCTGCTCGATACCCTACACGATCTCCGAAGTCCATTTCCACTGCAGTGATCTTTCTTTTATCTGCTTCTGTAAGCTTCCATGTTTCAGCATCAAGATACATCAAGATACTTTTGATTATTGTGTCGCATATCCTCCTTTTCCTTCCCCTTGATAATTGCTCATTCCACCATATTCCGTTTAATCTTTTAACTGCTCTTCTTTGATCTATTCTTTATCTTACTTCCTCTGGGTCTCTATCGTCATTGGTTATTTTCACTCCCCCCAGATATTTGTATTTATAGCAAGCTGTGATCTCCTCATTATCTTTTAATTTCAAATTGTCTCCTGGTCCTACAATACATATTTTATTTTGCTGGTCTTCCTTATTACTGATTATGCGTTCATATCTTCATTAATATTAATTCCTCGATGAGTTTAATACACACTCACCACAATAATATCTAGAAAGTTGTACAATATATGTATAAACAAAGTGATGTCTTTGCAATATAGAGACAATTTAAGTGTCAGACTACTGACGATTACCGTGACCGAATTCCGAATACCGAATTCGACAACGACAACGCAATATGTCTTCGAGAGTCTTTCCACTTGTTTATAAATTAGAAATATCTCTTCATGTTTACATAAGAATACTAATTTATTAATAAAATTGTACTTATTTGTAACGAAGCATCCTTTCATCGGTTTATCCGGCCGATGAATTATTCAAAAATATCTTTTCCTCTAACTTATCCAGCGCATAATCTAACATAACTGATAAATCAGACTCTATCTCCTCCCAACATTAATAATCACGCTATCATATCCCGTTTTTATTTTTAGACGCCCTCTCACCCATACATTCCATGTATTCTGCCCGTCTTAATCTTGGTGCTTTTATAAATTTTACGATATCTTGTTTTTTCATAAAATCTAAAAGTTCGTGGTTGAATCTTATGCGATATTCGTTATTTTCGTTTTTGATCGGGCCGAAGATTTTTCTGAATATTCTTCTTTCAAAGATTCTCAGGTTATTCTTGTCCGCTGTTGTCATTGTTCATGTTTCTGCGCTATAGCACAAAATGGTTCAAACGATCGTTTTATATAGTTTGAGTTTACATTGTCTCGATATTAAGGTAGATCTAAATAGATTGTTAGGCGAATAATATACTCTGTTAGGTTCGAACACAATATTGTAAAATATTCACGTTAAAGATTACTGTCACATGTCCCTGTCCATCTCTTAGGGAGATTAGAGTGCCATGAAGTGCTCCTTTTTGCAATGTATGCTCCAATTCCCTTCCATATAATCTTAAGTCATAAATTCCGCGGTGCTTTTGTCATCCTAATCCATAGTAGTCTAGTGCAAAGACCATGGTGCATAGACCATGCATTTCGATCGCCTAGTGGATTTCCGTCTGACACGTCATTAACATAATGACATCAAAAGGAATAAGAATTAACAGTGATTACAAAGATAAGAATCAACAAATCAGTAATAACAAGGCAAATGAACCACACAGTAGATGGTCGACGCAAAACACAAAAATTATATTAAGTGAAAGATGCATTAAAATACACACATAATAATGTTTAATAGAAGTAAAGAATAAACAGTTGCAATAATCAATATATAAATAAACGCAGACGTTTCGATCCTCTCCGGATCCTTTTCAATGCTATAAAAGTATTACAAAAAAACCGCAAAAACACAAGAATCATGATGCAATGTCACGCTCGGAGTCGTCGAAAAAATTTTTCGCTAACATACATAAGTTTATCGTCGAGTCAAAATTTAAGTAACGGAAATGACAATTTTTAAAATCGAAATAGATAATCCATAAAGTAATGACAAAAGAATTTCGCAAATATAAATTTAACTTCGCTGTGGCAATGCCTGCGAGTCCGCATGTTACTCACCTATGCTCCCAAACACAGATCGGAGCTGAGTAAAAAAGATGGAGAAAAAAGCAAAATGTTCTCGGAATAAAACGGGCGATGATAGCTCAAGAAAATTCCGTCTCGCAACCGAGAATGAAGCGTCTTATTTTGCAATAAATGTTAAATCCACATAGATGATAAGCCAGGATCTGAAAAAATTAAAAACAGGCAGAGCAACACGCATTCCCACAACCAAATGCCAAGCAAAACAAAAAGCAGAATAAGCAAAAAAAGAAGTCATAATGAATAAAAATAAAATGAAAATTATAAGAAAATTAATTATAATGACATCACTTTATCTTCACAGTATCTTTCCTAGTCATTGAGCAGATCCTGTCAAATATGGATTGAATCTCTATATTAGATTTTCGCGCAGTTACATCCTTGTACATTGCTGCAATAGGAATCGCGGCTCTGTCGTAGCAAATTGTAAGTTCTCTTGTAATGTCATCAGCAGATCAGTTTCTCTACCCTTTGCACTCGGCTTTGTATTTTCACACTTCACCGCCATTTCAACCATTCTGTCCCATGTATCAGCTTCTGTCCTTAATTTAGACAATACTGTTTTCGCATCTCATTTATAAGAGAGTGGTGTATAGTCAAGTGCATATAGCATCAGGTATGCGAAACTTTGTACATTTTCAAAACTATATCTTCCACAGTGATGTTCCACAGTCATCTAAAACAGTTCTTGTATAGTTCCGGGCATGTACAATGCCTTTCCAAAGAGTTCCGATCATAAAAATAATTAGAAATTTTTTAAACAATTATTATGCCTGAAAAATGCATAACATTTATGTATATACATTTACACATTTTCCGAAACTCTGAGATTCAACTTTGCTGCTTTTAAAGGCTTTTGTGTAACACATATCATTCACACTGATAGTTATATTTCTGCTATAGTACCTGCATAAGCTCTGCCAAAGAAGCCTTTTTTTTGTCCGCGTATATACATTTACACATTTTCTATGTCCAAAAAATGTATATTTTCGAGGATAAAGGTGAGACGCCGGTCGATTTTTCAGAGTTCTGATTATTCTTAAACAGTTCTCGTATATGTTCCCTTCGCTCATGTTCATAACATTATTAAAGTATAAAATAATAATAATAAAATATAATTTCATAATATTGATATGCTTTTCTTCATTAAGCTATCGATTTCTCTATTTCTACAAGTGATACAAACTTTTGACTGATACTGTATATTAATTACTTTAAAAAAACTTACCTTTTTTAAAAAAAATTAAAAAAAAGGCGCCATGTACAAAATAGTGTTAATTTTCAACAAAGAAGTAATATAAAATATAGTGTGCCAAGAATAAAAACTTGTGCAAATTTAAATAGAAATATTTTAATTTAAAGCACTGTTGTGCAAAATTGCACATCCGCATTATTGAATTTATATTTCGGTTTTATTCCTTGAAATATTTCTTCAAGTATATTAATATTCATATTGCGAATGTATTCCACACAAAATAGGCCGCAATTGTTTGTGCCCCTCTCCTGTTGAGGTACCTCAGGATAATATATGTTTTGACATGATAAATTTTTCATGATAAATTACAGCATTCGCAATAATTTTTATTTGTTGTAATTTTATCCCTTCTTTGAAAGAATGCAATATGGCGGCTGCCACACAGTATCCGGTAAATTGAATAATATCATATATAATGACCCCTATTAACCTGGCACCCCCACCATGAAAAATCGAGTTCGAATATAGTGCATAATTAAGTGCTAATTTGTTGCTAATTTGTTGCTATAAGCGCGAATTTGTTGCTTCTACCGATTAGCAGGAAAATCATATTAAAGGTGGGGGTGCTAGCTTAATGGCAAGCTAGCACCCCCACTTCCGAAAAACACTTATAGAGAGTCGCAAATTAAAAAACAAATACACTAGAATTTGTTGCTAATTAGTTGCTCAAAGATACTGCAAATAGATTTTAAAAATATTAAATTTTAAAAAATACACCAATATAACATCATATACATATAAGCGTAAAGTCATTAAAAATAAGTAATTAACAATATCAGTTTGTCATAAAATTGTTTCTTACATAAAATAAACCATTTCTTAATTTATTGCCTACAATTCAAATGAAAAAAAATCATTCAAAACGAGTGGCGGTGTTATCTTGCCGCCAAGAGTAAAGTACATTAACGCAATTAGTTGCTGCGATTATTTTAGTCTTAAAATATTTCCCTAATTAGTTGCTCGAAGAATATGCAATATCGAATTTGTTGCTCGACAATTAACTTAAAAAATTCGACTCGAACGGGTGGTGGTGCTGGCTTGCCACCAAGAGTAAAGTATATTAACGCAATTAGTTGCTTCGATTATTTTAGTCTTAAAATGTTTCCCTAATTAGTTGCTCGAAGAATATGCAATATCGAATTTGTTGCTCCACAATTAACTTAAAAAATTCGACTCGAACGGGTGGTGGTGCTGGCTTGCCACCAAGAGTAAAGTATAATAACGCAATTAGTTGCTTCAATTATTTTAGTCTTAAAATGTTTCCCTAATTAGTTGCTCGAAGAATATGCAATATCGAATTTGTTGCTCCACAATTAACTTAAAAAATTCGACTCGAACGGGTGGTGGTGCTGGCTTGCCACCAAGAGTAAAGTATAATAACGCAATTAGTTGCTTTAATTATTTTAGTCTTAAAATGTTTCCCTAATTAGTTGCTCGAAGAATATTCAATATCGAATTTGTTGCTCCACAATTAACTTAAAAAATTCGACTCGAACGGGTGGTGGTGCTGGCTGGCCACCAAGAGTAAAATATATTAACGCAATTAGTTGCTTCGATTATTTTAGTCTTAAAATGTTTCCCTAATTAGTTGCTCGAAGAATATGCAATATCGAATTTGTTGCTCCACAATTAACTTAAAAAATTCGACTCGAACGGGTGGTGGTGCTGGCTTGCCACCAAGAGTAAAGTATAATAACGCAATTAGTTGCTTCGATTATTTTAGTCTTAAAATGTTTCCCTAATTAGTTGCTCGAAGAATATGCAATATCGAATTTGTTGCTCCACAATTAACTTAAAAAATTACACCCGCGTTTGGCTCTCATACGCCTTTGATTTCTTAATTTTTGTATTAAATTGTTTCCCTCATTTATCATTAACGTCGTAGAATCTTTCTCAACTTCTACCTTTTCATATATGTTGTTGTTCAGTGTTGTTATATTTTCTTCAATTACTACGGTGGGGACATTTATTTCTTTTGAATTAATGTTGATATCAGTTTCCTGGCATATTAAATTGTTTTTCTCATTTATCATTAACATCGTGGAATCTTTCTCAACTTCTATCTTTTCATATATGTTGTTGTTCAGTGTTGTTATATTTTCTTGTTCAATTATTATAGGAACATTTATTTCTTTTGAATTAATGTTGATATCAGTTTCTTGGCATTCTGATTCTTTTTGCTCATTATTATTTTTTAATATGCATTCTTGGAGAAAATCTTTTTCTAGTCTTTTTAAAATTAATTCTGTTTCTTTTCTTTGATTTTGTAAGGCTTCGTAAATATAGATATTATTTTTTTCTATTATATTATGAGTGAGTCAAAATTAGTGAAATCGGACACTAAAAATGGACCTATTGAATCCCAATCAGTTTAGTGCACACTTACGTTGCTATATGTGTAGAGAATACTCAGAAAAATTTTTGTCAAAAAATTCGCATTTTTGGCGATGTTATAAACAAATTAATTTATAAACGACTTTTTTTTCAAATTGATATATCTCCGGAAGTACTCGATGAAATTTGATGAAATTTTGAGGGTAGATTCGTGAAAAATAATTTAAAAGAAATAAAAAATAAAATTTATGAAAATTTAAAATTTGTTTTTAAATAATTAATTTTTAAATAAACAATTAAAAAATTAATCTACTTCTCGTAGGTTTAGAAAAAAAGCTTTGAAGCATAATATTCCTTATGCTTTAAGTTATATTTACGCGAAAGAAAATTACTGTATTTCCAAATAGAATAAGAGTTATGAATATTTTAATGTGAAATGTACGAACGAGATATCTGTCACAGAAGACTCGCATCGGGTTATCTACCTTACAGACTCGCTTTCTATCATTGCAACTTTTGAAATTATTAATCTTATTTAACTGTGACTTGAAAAATGTTTATTATTTAACATTAGTATTCAAATAAATAACAAATACGTGTGCGTTTTATACATCATATATATACATAAGTACATGTTTATATTTATATATTCACTTTTACGCTTTCGGTATGTTTTGAAAAAATTTTACATTCCATAGTAGTTGAATTAACTATTTTATAACAGTGAAATTGTCGCGTTCCTGGGATACTTTTTGCTGTGGAGAAACGCGCTTCCAATTTTTTCTTATGTTTCTCGTATTCTATCAAAGAAGTAAAATCAAAAAATATTTTTTTAAAAAAGTTTTTTGCCCATTCGCACAATTTTTTTGTCGTTGTTATTTGCTTGTCGTTTTTATTTTGTAAGCTTGCACGATATGCATTTCTTTTAATGCACCCACCAATGCCGTCACAAGCCCCTTTACCGTGCGCGGTCGCAAAAAAGTGCCATTCGGCTTCAATTTTAAAATCCTTCTCGTGATTCAATAAATTTATAAAATTATATTTGTTTTTATATTGAGAGCCTGCTCCATCGGAGAAATAAATAATTTTCTTGATGTTCTTCGCGCCAAATTTTTTTTTTTAAAAACTTATCATTCTAGAATTGTACAAATGTACACCAGCAGCATCGTGATTTATATATTCAGAGAAGACTACGAAGTTAACATGTTGTTTTACACCATTTTTTTTGTAATATATTACATATACATGTAATGTGGCTTGGTCTTTTGACCAGTGCTGCGATTGTATCGCATCTTGGACATGGAAAGAATAATTTTCTGAAAAATCTAAAGTAACTATGAATTCACCGTCACCTATCGAGTCTTTCAATTCTTGTAAATATTTTCCTTGAGATTTCGCAATAAAATCATGTTTTAAAAGAATCGATAAATCTGTACTGAGATTTTTCAAAAAAATATTTTGATTTTCTGTTTGACTAAGAAGCTGACATCTAGAAACAAAATTTTGATTGTAAACAAAACATAAAAATTTCGATATACTGAAAAAACGAAATGAATACGATTACCTGTCAGTCGTGAGCCACTGATTATACGTTATTTCTGAAATAGCATATTTTTTAAAAATCGACTGTAGTTCTTTCATAATTCTATCAAAACCAGGGCAGTTTTTACAATTTCCCAAGAAACAATTTGCATTTGAGACTGAACAAATAATATCGTTAAGGTACTGCTTATAGTCTGTCCCAAAAGTGATTTTTTTCCTATCGAATTCATGTTGAAGACCTCTTAATTTTAGTCTAATATTTCCGTGTGTTTTGCAGACGCAGACGTTGTGCGTACTTTTGGGACCAGCTAGTATACATTGAGGTGGCCTCAATGTTCTGAATACTGACAAAGAAATTTTTAAATCGGGACAATTGTTTAAAAAATCAGCATGCAACTCTGATAGATTTCCCAACAACAAACGTTTCTGAAAACAATTTTGAAATTTAATTTAAAAACGTAAATTTACAATCAAAATCAAAATTAATGTTTTTATAATAATATTGAATAATTGATAAATTTGTTGATAATATTTTCTATTTTAAATTACCGTTTCATGACGACGTTTCCCGTTAACAATAACAGATTTATAATCTTTCATCCCTGGCATAACTCGACTCACATTATCGGAAAGAAAAAAATCTCGCACTTTATTTATTATGTCTATATTCATAGAGTTGCCTTTCTTTTTATCGGGATAAGTACCGTAACCATTTTCTTTCTTCAATTTTCGAGCCATTATCACCACGTGTTTGCTCACTGAAAATTCTTTCGCGGTTTTCCGAATAGACCATTCGACCGGCATGGTTGTAAGTAAAAAAATTTTCTCTTTTCGATTAGCTGCTTGTAATAATGCTGATTTTAAATCCGCGATCCAGTTATCATGATTTTCTTCATTATTTAAACTTGAATTCGGACTGATAATTGATTTACGAATAAACTCTTCATTATTTTCTAACAAATTAAAATCTAATTTGCCGTCAGGTGATTCCATGACAGCTTTTTCTAAAACGGAAACTAATTTTATTCGTTTTATTTCTTTATCTATTTTTTGACACTTATAATCTGGATCCTTGGACGATACATCAATATCCATATCTTCTTCTTTCTCTTGCGTATCTACTTCTTCTGTAGTCTTATCCATTCGTTTTTCCGCGACATTACTTACTGTTATTAAATGATCTTTTTTCTTATATAGCTGCGTTCTACATGATTGGCAAATGTACTGACCTTGCCAATTGCGAAATTTTTCGTCACATGCACTTGTCAAAAACACTAAATTTATCCGGTAGCACTTGTGACCTTTCTTTTGGAAAGGATTGCAGCATTTTGGCGGAGGTGTCATTACAACTTAGACAATAGACTTACTGAACGACAATGCGTCTGCTCGAAGAAAAAAAAAACAAAACAAAACACAACACGCCGTGTCGATTGTTGCTTGTTTTTCAACCAATGATATCGATACAGTAGATTGCGATCTGTTTTTTTTTTTTTTTATAGTAATATACCAACGAACGTATTTGTTATTTATTTGAATACTAATGTTAAATAATAAACATTTTTCAAGTCACAGTTAAATAAGATTAATAATTTCAAAAGTTGCAATGATAGAAAGCGAGTCTGTAAGGTAGATAACCCGATGCGAGTCTTCTGTGACAGATATCTCGTTCGTACATTTCACATTAAAATATTCATAACTCTTATTCTATTTGGAAATACAGTAATTTTCTTTCGCGTAAATATAGCTTAAAGCATAAGGAATATTATGCTTCAAAGCTTTTTTTTCTAAACCTACGAGAAGTAGATTAATTTTTTAATTGTTTATTTAAAAATTAATTATTTAAAAACAAATTTTAAATTTTCATAAATTTTATTTTTATTTCTTTTAAATTATTTTTCACGAATCTACCCTCAAAATTTCATCAAATTTCATCGAGTACTTCCGGAGATATATCAATTTGAAAAAAAAGTCGTTTATAAATTAATTTGTTTATAACATCGCCAAAAATGCGAATTTTTTGACAAAAATTTTTCTGAGTATTCTCTACACATATAGCAACGTAAGTGTGCACTAAACTGATTGGGATTCAATAGGTCCATTTTTAGTGTCCGATTTCACTAATTTTGACTCAGTATTAATATTTTTATAAGTTTCTATATGAAAAGTAACTTTTTCTCTTTTTTCAAGCATTAATTCTACTTTTATTTTCGGCTGCTTTTTCGAATATAATATATTTTTTAATTTTAGAATCATTGTGTGCAAAGTCAATTTTTCCTTTATTATTGTGTTATTATGATACAATTTAATTGTAATTAGTTTATAATTTTTGATAATTTGTAATATAATTTTTTCATTTATTATGGCGCTATCTTTTTGACAATTTATATTTATACATAAACATTGCTGCTCTCTCTTAATAATATTGTTAATATAAGAACTTAATTCTCTAACATTAGATATATATTTGTAATTGAAGTTATTAGTAGATGTTTTGATTGATGCATGTATGACATAATAATAATATTTATATTGGTCCATTACCGCTACTGCCATGACTTAATGTATTTTATTTAAATTAATCAACGCCTCTAATAAGCACAAATTATTGAATTATAAGCACAATTCCCGATCGCGAGAAAAATCACCGATAAGTCAAAGATGCAACAATATTGTCTATAAGTTAAGCTGCAGTAAATGTGAAGCCTCATATGTAGGCCAAACGAAAAGACAGCTAAAAACCCGTATTAACGAACATGAAAAAAATATTAATCTAAGAAATGAAGAGCTTAATATCATCTTCATTCACAGATCAGTCCTATATCTATCGAATAATCAGAAAGCCGAATTATGGACATAGAATCCGAGCGCGAAGGGCCGCGCTCTAGAGTAAAGTGCCCTTTATATCATTTTTCTTGAAAAATCGAATGTTGTGCTGACTTGTGCTAGGACAGCACAACTTAGATATACAGTCTCATCTCTATCGAACAATCAGGAAGCCAAATTATGGACATAGATTCCGAGTGGGAAAGACCACGCTCAAGAGTAAAGTGCCCTTTATATCGTTGTTCTTGAAAAATCGAATGTTGTGCTAACTTGTGCTAGGTTAGCACAACTCAGACATGCAGTCCTATATCTATCGAATAATCAGAAAGCCAAATTATAGACATAGAATCCGAGCGCGAAGGGGTATAGTTTTGACATTGAAAAGGACCTGGAGTAAGGTCGAAACGTCTGTCGACAGAATTTCTTTCATATTCTTTGCGATCTTTATTTTGTATGAGCAATATGCTCCAATAATTATGTAATATATTTTAAGAAAAATTTTTTCTACTCAATACGTTCAGCGTTTCTGGTTCTGTTGCCTTTACTTTTGATTTGAGATAAAGAATGTTCCAATTCGAATCGATACTTTGAGATATTTTATCGGAACATATATAATATATTTGTAAACACTAATGCCAGCGCTAAGCTTAAAAAAAGATGTTTATTGAATTAAATGTTTATTCAAATTATTGTTGAAATCTATAGAATTTATAGGATCTAAAATTCTTTGCGAACTACAGAGTTCCATAATTTAAATGAGATTAAATAGTTTTTAAAAAATATGTCGCAGAAAGTCAGCACTTCATTTACTTCGAATGTTTTTTTCTTTCCCTTTCTTTCATCTTCTTTTTGCTCTCCTTTTTTTTATTTTTTATAAATCAATAAAACTTAAGTAGAATATATGTATGTATATATTTGCAGATATTTCCGGATATTATCTCAATCTCAGAGTCATCCTAAACATCTTTTCCTTACTAGTTATTCTTTCCAGCGAATTTTAGCATTCTCTATCATTATTCCTCTGAACATGTCTTGTTCATCTTAAATGATTTATTTTTATCTTATGAATTATATCTGGTTTTTACAATTTAATTCATATATTTCTTTATTAATTTTTATTCGATATTTTAATGTTTTTCGGTCCAATATATGTCTTGCATATAATATAAATATTTCTCTCAAATTTTCCTCTCTTTATGATATCTCGATAATTGGCACATTCAAATTTATTGTCTTTTTTTATAAATATTAGAACGCTTTCTTCCTATTCTGTTGGTGTATTTTCTCTGTATTCTATATGATATTTATAATAGTATATATATAGCTTCAATCAGTGATTAACCTTCTGGGTTAAAATATTATAATTATATTAATAAAATTAAAATCAATCACAGAAAATCTCAAGTTAAATATAAATCAATTAATATTCTCTCAAATGCGCGGAACATCTGTCTACTTTACTTTCACTTACTCTTAACTCGCTTAATTATCTGTTTTTTGCAATACGCTAAAAATAAAAGGAAATAAAAAAGATCCGGTTGCATGTCTACCATGAAAAAATCCGGTCGCTACCTGTTTGGAAGGCGATGGTCGACGAAAAGGTGCTTGAAGGGACCGGTGAACAAGACGAGCGATGTATTTGTACATATACGTATACACGTCTACCTGTTTAAAGATGGCCTGCGGCCGACGGTCAGTGATCTTATCACATGATAGTTCGTGTCCGAATGACGGGCGGGTATTAGGCAATTACGCGCCACTTAATTGCTGATTACTCAAGGACGCGGTGGCCAGCTGCTAATTACACGCGTTGACAATTTATGCGGCTTGTTCGCGCCCGGGCGATAATTGTCGGGCGGCTTCTAGCGACACACGATTTTGTGGGATCGCGGAATCACTGTGATTTTCGGGACGACGAACCCGCAATTACCACGGCCATCGTGCTTTATCGATCACGTCCGGAAAACATCTCCCCTGTAATCTTTTAATAAAGTTTTAGAGGATCGATAAACCCACTAGAACGATCATTTATTGGAAATGTGAAGCTGAATGTATTCTCGTTTCGGTTATATAATGATTAGATTCTAGATAACTAGTTCAAATTAGATTATATAGCCAATTTAAGCGATCCAAATATTATTTGATATTATTACTTTGAATATTTCACAATATTTTCTTGCAATATAATTATTATTAATTAATGATTGGAAAATTTTTTAAAATAAAAGATTTATTCGTCTTTCTACGTTTCTATCAATTCGGCAAAACATTGATTTCGATTTAGTTTTACACTCGAGAGGGAGGAGGTATTGATTTGAATATCGATTACGAGATGACGTCGATTCTGTTATATGACTGTACCGACCTTACGATATGTCTTGCTCTGCTTCCCATCTTGCTCTCCTTCCCTTCCTCTTTCCTCTCCATGGTATCTCCCCGCGGTTACACCTTGCGAGAAGATTTAATGCAGCCGCACGTGCTTACGTAACGGTAAATTGCATCGCTGGTAAAAGATACGGGTAGTGTATAAGTGGCGAAAAGAGAGCGAGTTAATTGAAACGTTAATTTGTGAGATAATTAAAAGCGAAGGAAACTTGGCGTCTGATTTTATAAAAATTAATAACAGTTTATTTGTACTTGTTTGTACCGCACTTTATTTCCTTTATGTTTCAAAGAATTAAAAATACAAGGTAATCAAAAAATTAGCCAGCTTTTAAGATATTTTAATTTTATTAAAATAATATTTTGTCATTTTTTTGATAGAGAATTATTTGCGTTTTTTATACTATTTTACATAAAAAGATTTGAAACTAGTTTTTTTTTTTTTCAATTTTTTATGAAAAATGTTAAATCGGCTACTACAAAATATCGCATTTTGTAGTACAAATGAAATCAAAAGCGGATATACAAACGGATACAAACGATTTTCTATCGAGAATTCTATTATATAAACATTTTATTATATTTTTAACATATTCACTATCATGCATCACATATATATATTTATATATATACCTGTATATATATATATATATATATATATATATATATTATAATGATATATATGTGATTATTTATATATATATATATTTTTATGAAAATCTAACATCACACTTGTGTAACAGAAATGAACCGTAGCATCACAGTTTGGCCTGTGGTGGTCGGTTTTCCAGTCAAAAGGCAGTAGTGAACGTGTTAAAAATGGCCAAGTTACTCCTTATAAAGTATATTTACAAATTAGAAAATGCTATAATTCTGTACTCTTTGAGATACTAACAAAATCAAAAATAGTACAAACGAATTCAAAAGTCTCGGGTAAAAAACGGGACTTTTTTTATCGATTTCTGTTGAGCATTTTAGAATATCTTTAAAACGGCTAAATCTAAGAAATAAAAAAAATGCTATAATTCTATATCATTTTAAGGATATTAGTGAAATCAAAAGCGATACAAACTGAATATAAATGATTCGTTATCATCCCATTTTATGATATATTTAAAAAGAGCGATTTTTTATAATTATTTAAATATTTCTTATAAAGGATAATTGAAAATTAAAAGAATACTATAGTACCTCATATCTCAAAATACTTTTTGAGATATGAATTAAATAAAAAATACAGATGAATATGAACAATTTTGCGTCAGCCGTTTAATAATATTTAAAAACGGTCAAATTCTTCTTATAAAGGATAATATTAAAAACTGCTATGTATAGTTCTGTATCTTTTGAGATACGAACCAAATAAAAAGTGTAAATGGGTATAAAAGATTCTCTGTCGAATCCCATTGGCTGTTTGATATTTTTAAAAACGGCTAAATTACCCATCACCAAATTATAAAAAATACTTAAAAAATGTGTATTTTTATTTAAGGTATCCTTTTAAGGTATAAAAGAATGGTACAGAATTACAGAGGATTCTGTTGAATCCTGTTAGCCATTGAACGAGAAAAAATGGCTAAGTTATTCTTGAAAGAATACTTATAGGTATCACAAAGAGTACTTGAAAATAAAAAGTGCTATATTTCTGTACACTTCTGTATACTTTATAAGATACAAATAAAAAATGGTACAGACGGATACAAACGGTTTTCTGTTGAATCCCGTTGACCGCTCAATAATAGTTAAAAGTGATTAGGTTATTCCTTATAAGGAGTGCTTAAAAATAAAAAATTTACCCTTGAGGTACACATAAAGAAATAGTATGATTATAAGCAGTTTTCTGTTAATCGTATAATATAAAAAATGATTTAAGTTGAAAAATGATTCTTAATAAGAAGTATTTAAAAATAAACAAATACTGTAGGTTTGTACGCTTTAAAAGATAAACGAAATAAAATATAGTACAGGCAGTTATAAACTGATTCTGTATTGAATGTCATTGGTCGATTTAATGATATTTAAAAAAATGGTCCAACTGTCCCTTATATAGAATAATTAAAAACAAAAAGATGATAATGCAGTATTGTATTCTTTAAAATGCATACAAACAAAATAAAAAATAGTACAAATGAGTACAAACAATTTTATACTAATCCCGTTTTATGATATATTAAAAAAATTGCCAAACTATTCTTTATAAGGAGTACTTTAAAAAATGTATTTGTATATTCTTTAAGATATAAGCGAAATATGAATGAATGTCTGTTGAATCTCGTTTGCCGTTCGATGATAGCTTAACAAAATTGTTAATTTGTAAACGATATTTAAAAATTAAAATATGCTGTCTTTTTGTGGTACAAATGAAATAGAAAATGGTATAAATGGATACAAATAACTCTCTATCGAACAATACATTACGAGATTAAAATATCAAAATTAAGCTCTGATCATTTTTTAATTCTTTGAGATATAAGCTCCAAAAACTGGAAACTTCTCGTAAATAAAAATAAAACGAAAGTACGATGCAAACAGCTACAAATGAGGTATAAACAAATTATATCATACATTTTTTATTTTTATGAATTCAAATGTCAAGTTTACATTGGATATAATTAAACGACAGTGTTTTGTCGATTTCAGGATAGTTCATTAGTAATTGTTCATTTAGAGAACAATTTATATTAATGAAATTTAGGAAAAAATTAATATTACTACTCATAAACTTTTGCATTACGGCCGATTTTAATTTATTATATGAAAATTTAATTTATTTTAATTGCAATATTTCGCAAGTTAATCAATCTTGGAATTAATTAAATTTATTGACTTAAACGTGCGTGGCAAAAGCGCTGTTCGATGCCGCTGACTAGGCTCCAGCCCCTTACTCACCCATGGGGGGCCACTCCTTCTCGATGGGGTCGCTTTAAAATGGAGCCGTCGCGATACCCCACCGAGTATCCTTCCCTCGCCACCGAATCCCGACCTGGGAATACGTCTCAGCGGCTCCGGTGGCAGGCCCGATGGGTTAGTCAAGAGAGAGGTGACCTCTCTTCCCCTATTACCCATCGAGCTTCCTCCATCCTGCCTCGGAATACTTCCGAGCGACCTGGTGCAACCCAGGCCGGCAGTCCGGGGAGGCCCGGTCGTCCGGATATCTCCGGACATCATTTTAAATAATTTTAAAATTATTAAATATATATCAAGTCCCTACTAAAATACCTAATCATGACTATATATCATCCCTTATGAGGACCTAATATATATATAATTTTATAAGAACCTGATTATAATACCCTATATGGATCTTATAAGGAAACAGCGTTACATGTTTACTCGGGTACTGATAAGGTAATAATGTTAGGTCCTGACAACGAAATCAGGCAAATGTTATATGGTCCTTATTAGGACCTTATCTTAATTTCCAGTCGGGTTGTTCTAATTTTATTTTTGGTTGTGTTTTGGAATTTAATATATTTCTTAATTTTAAAATTATTCTGTGCCAAGTTAATTTCTCCTTTATTAATGTATTGTTATCATATAGTTTATATCTAAAAGTATATGATTGTCACAATCACAGATTTTTATCACCCATAAATTACTCGATAAGAATTAATAAAAAATTTAATAACTTACGTAATTTATAATTTTTTATAATTTCTAATATAATTTTTTCATTTATTATAGCGGTATCTATTTGACAATTTATATGTATATATAAATGTTCCTCCTTTCTCTTAATAATATTATTTATATAGAAACTTAATCCTCTTACATTAGAAATATATTTGTAAGAATCCGAAAGCAAATAAAATAACAATAATAATAATAGTATAATAAAATAATCAAGAAATACGGTAGTGTCTCGCACCAAGTTTGCGTGCAATGCATCGGGTATCTTCATTGTTAGTTGCGAGATTACAGAAAATTATTAAAATAAGATTATCGAAAGACGAATATTTTACAAAATATCACATATTTTGTTAAAATGTGTCAGAATGAAGCATAAAATATCCTCGTAAGCCATTCAATTTTTGGCTGCTCTACTCTAAGAATTTTTTATAGCAAGTATTACGAGAAATCGATCTATGTGTAAAAAAATTATCCATTTTAAAAAAGTAATGATAATTTCAAAATTTCAAAAATTCTCCACCTGGAATAAAACCCTGCTTACCACAAGACGTTGGCTGCGGTCAAAGAGACGCTGAGGATGCTTTGAAGCGTTTGATTGACCAATCAGGTTAAAGAAATCTTTATTCAAGCTTTCCTTGAAAGCCTATAACTTTTTAAAAATATACAGTATAATATGATTTACTACAAGTCTCTTCTTGCTGTCGGTTCTATCTTGATAAATAGCATAAGTTATAACTTGATTTTCCATTTTGAACGATTAAATATCACATTCGTTATTGAGTTCGCCACAATATTTTCCGAAGATTTAATTATTTTCGATTAATCATATAATCGTAAACTTTCTCTATTCACATCCTTGCATCTGCGTGCAATACATAAAATTGATTTTCTTCTAATTCATTAAACTACATATTAACTATATATTATAATTACATTATAATTCATTTAACTATATATTCATTTGATTTCTCTATTAATTTTTAATAATTATATAGAGAAATATTTTTTATATGTATATATAAAATTTTCATATACAATATCCAATTTTTTTATCGCATTATTTATGTTTTTCCAATTTGAACTTGATCATTTTTGGTAAACGAGTCGCGCGTTGATAATCGATTTTCGAGGAATACGATTATATCTACGAAATTCCTTTGTTTCTTCCTATACGTCCTATGAATATTTCCGTGCTATGCGTATATCTGATTTCATACTCAATCATCGAACCGTCGACGTCTCGCAACACGCGCGTTCCATGGCATCCTCCGCAAACCACGACCACACCTGTACGGTTACCAGGGACGGAAGACTTCCGGTCCCTCCGAGCGAAATGAGTCGACGTCGTCGTTAAACGCACGCGGATCCATTCACTTGTGTGGCGCAAGAAGTTCATTCAAAGTCGACTCGTACGCTGCCAGCCGCCCACGTTTCGCTCTACGCATAGATCGGCGCACATGCGCGATGTATCTTTTTTGCGGATTATATTTACATACTGGACTCGCTATCGGCGACGATACTGCGAAGTGGAGAGGGCATACCTTTGCTCTCTTCTATAGTGTCGCCCCTACGCGAAATAGCGCCGCTCGTTTGGATGTTAATGTAATAGAGCCGGTATTGAATCATGCGCAAATGTAAGCTCGGTGTTTCTTGGAATCGCGTAATGTATTTGTAATACGTTTCGGTGTGATCAATGGAATTAAGATTGCTAGACATGCAACCAAGTAACGAGGCAGCCCCGACATTTAAAGCCTCGACGAGGCTTGCCGGCAAACGCGAGCAGCAGCCGCAACGAAACCACCACGCCCACGGCTAGAAATTTGATCGATACCGTGCGGGCACCTATTATCCACGATGATAATTAGTCTTGCAATGCCGATTGTGCAAACGACATCGACGGGCGCGATTTGTGAGATTCCCGCTCGGAATGCACCGCGTTGAGAAAATCACTTCAGCAGGTGTGTAGCCCACGGATATAACAATGGAGATAGGCGAGATTAAAGAGAGCAAAATTGCGAATAAAGGATTGGAGAAAAATACCTTTTGCTTGAAAAAGATTTTGTGATTTTATTACTTTGCTGTTAATTAATTCAATAAATATATAAAGCATCGTGCTCCTACACGATACATCCAACCTGTTATTACATAGGATTGTATCGTCATTATGCTCGCAATTAATGGAAATATTAATCACTCTCGCATGTTTCGTGATCAAAATAATCATAGAATAAATACCACTTTCCCTTCCGTCGATTCATCTAAATTTTCCAACTCAATCGAGTGCAAAATGAAACTCTGAAAATGATTTTTCTGCAATCTCTCAGGGGATCAGCATTAAAAACCAAATATTTGTATTCATTATAATAGATACAATAACAGATAATAATCCAGATAATAACACAATAAAGGAAAGTATTTTCCATAATGTTAATGAAAATAATGTAAGCGACAATGCAAAAGTATTAGAGTCTAACAGAGTAATAGATATTGATAACGATACCAACAAATAACGATTGTATCTCATTTGATGAGACAGTAAAGAAAAACATCCGAGGTGTAAACGCTAGTAAACGAAAATAATCAAATGCCTGTATCTACATTATCAGATGGAATAGAAAATATTAATTCTTAAAATACTAGTATTCGCAAATCACGGTGAAGATATTTAATTGTACTGTTTTTTAACAGATGAGTCTTATAAAGTGCACATATACATCCACACACATTAATATATATAATTATTTAATATATAATTAATATATATAATATTATAATTTTTGCAATGTTCAAAGCTATATTTTTGTTTTATTATTGCATTATTATTTTTGCGATTTTTTATAAACAAAAAGCTGCCGTTTTGTTTTTTTCGCTCGAAATTTCAAAAATGAGATGCTTGAAAATTTAAAAGGTCATGGAAGAAAATCGGCATTAAAAACTAAATATTTGTGCAATAAATATCTGTCACGTCTTTCTAATATGACAGATATTTAAAAATATATATTATTTTTATATTATATATGTGAGATACAAAAAGAGAGCACTTTATAAAATAAATTTTACGTAGGCATCGTCAAGATAATGAGATACCGAGACATTTATTATCGCTTTAGACAGCACCCTTTGTAACAGACTCCGATATAAAACACTTTGTTATTATATTTTTTCATTATATTATCTTTTGTTATATACTTTCGCGCTGAAGATGACCCAAAAATAGGGTCGAAACGTTCGCTATCCTCTCTTTGTATGCTTTAATATCAATATTTATTTGATTGTAATATAAATAAATGTGTTATAACATCGACACTAGACTCGTATTGCCATTATAACTGTTTTGTTATAAAATAAACTTAATAATATATATTTATTATGTTTCTAAATTATTCCCCCAAATTTTAAAATATAACATGAGCAAGCTTTTATGTAACAATATTAATTTATATATATATATATATATAACAAAATCAAATAAAGAAAATCAGAAAAATTGAGAGAGAATGTTACATATATATTGTCAGTAAAACAAACGATGGAGGGATCTCCTTGAGTGTATAATTAGTAAAACTCATCTCGATAGCTCCCAGAATGGCTGCAGTTACAAATATATAGTTATATATATATCACTGCTAAAATATTGTTGAAATATATATCACTGATAAATATATCACTGCTAACATATTGTTGAAATATATATCACTGATAAATATATCACTGCTAAAATATTGTTGAAAATGGTTCATAATTATCGTGCGTAAAGTAAGATACGAATATTTTAGTTTTGATTATACACAAATTTTGATTTAGCTATTACTCAATAAACTAGCACAGAAAAGCCAATATCGTTTACCAATGTGTGAGGGAATCATCCTGGAATCACAAAGATGTTCTGTCTAAGAGCACAGCAAATAAACTGCGAGCACTGCTCGTTAATCACGAACTTGACAAGTATATCATCTTCCTTCATTAATGAAACATATGCAGGATGAACGGAGGTTTTTGGGAATGCGATAGTAAAAATCAAAATACGGATTTACGAATTTTATGTTGTTTGTATAATTTTATATTTATTTATATCCGCCGTTTATAGCATAAGGAAAGTATTGTTACATGATAAGACAATGCGGAATGCGATAGGTCGATATAATTGTATGAGCAATAAAGATCTGACGGCTGTCATAACAGCGGACGAGAATAAAGCACGAAATTCGCACTCGATGCCGGAAACGCGAAGTTCGCTTGCGGCGAACATAAGCATGCTTGAATTACGCGAGGAGCGGAATATCCTCACGGCATAAATTTAATCGTATGATATAAATATATCACTGCTAAAATATTGTTGAAAATGGTTCATAATTATCGTGCGAGAGAAAGAGAGTTAAGAGATAATTCCAATAATTAAAGATATGGTACTCACGAGGCAAGAGTAGAATAAAGATAAAACTTGAGTCGTAAAAGTCCAAGTGGTTTATGAAGTGTTTTTTTCTAATTCATCTAGCCAATTTCCTTGCGGTAGAAAATTGAGACATAAACATTAAAAAGCAAAATTATAGGGCGTTAAATCATGTGATAAACATTCGTGTTAGTTAAATTAAATCCTTCCAGGTGATATTAAAGGAATTTTTTTTTCAATACACTTTTCAATACACTTTTGACTGCAACAGTCAATTATTAATCACTAATTATTGTCAATTATTATGAAAATATTTAACATTATAACATCTTTCAATATCATAATATAATTTTTCTAATATAATATAAGAAACATTTAATCTAAAATACTTATATAATTTTCAGGTTTTGGAAATTCTTTTATTTAAATATCTGAATATCGATGCGTGAATTTTAGCAATACTTTTAATTCGTTGGAAGATAGTAATCATGGGTAGATTACATCTCTTATAAATATGATATAGTGTACGTTTGAATATTGTTAAATATTTATTGGCAATCTAAAGAACGTCAAATCTTTAAATGTTTAAATACTAATGACATGACTAATGATCGAATAATATTAAACGCGTATACGCAGAAAGAAATACGATGATGGAATCTCGAGAAAGGAAATGGAATGTCTCGATCGATAGATCATTGGCTAGTTAAAAACAAGTTCAACGGTACGCGTTTAATCTAGAATCTAAACCGAACAGCAGGAACAGGTCGATTTTTTGTCGCGTCGAACGTGGGTGGATGTATTATGATGTCCGTGAACTCGAATTTATCACCTCGCGGCGGGAAAGGGCGCGATCGAATTGTAGATTGTTAGGAATTTTCGGGGCGATTATTTATGACTAATGCTAATGGCCGCGCGATGCTTTTTCTAATAGCACGCTCCGACTTAATGTCACGATTACGACATGTATGTAATCATGAGATCTTTGCTTTTTGCCCCTGCAGCAAGTCCGGTTACCTTTAATCTGCTTTGAAGTTAATAGTATATGTTTGTTCATTTCCAATCTCTACTATGGTCAACGATATTGGCTTAAAGATATTTCTCATTACACTGGTTTCAGAGAAATTTTCATCGTACGTAAAGTTTGCTTTTCACTTTTCTTCAGTCGTGTCAAAAACCGCAAGATCTTGGATTAAAAATGAATTGTTTGTTTTAATTATCGAGTCTCGCGCGAGAATTTCTAACATCAAAATGGCAGGCACATTTGTGAGATAATTATAAATCAGATCAGTCGGCGTATCTCTTGCTTCAGATTTAATCGAGCGTCTTTATTGGTCGCCGTGAAATCCCGCGGATCGGACAAGATTTCCTCGTATCTTGGGACAGGTTCCGCTTGGCGTGTGACAAGCCGGGCTAATTTATCGCGGCGGTATAATTATCTTGATGCCTACCGGTTGTGGTGAGGTTGGTCGACCAATCGAGGATCACCGTCACGACTTTCGCTCCTCCCAGACGTCGAGCAATGCGTGACACGTCATTCGCTCGTAAATCGCTTACCGAGTATCCCGTCAATGGTGATTTATCGATGGATGATCGAGAAAACGAGGAAACCGATTCCGATTAGTTCAAATCTCAGATTTAAAACTCGAGATAGGGAAATTCTGATTAAAAATTAATTAATCGTTTTAATTTCATTTATAGAACGTCAAAATTTGTAGAACGGGGTCCCAGGCCGGTTCTTAGGGTCATATGTATGCAGTATACATGAACACGGCCCCACGGTACTATTTCCGAAAGAGCCTCTTCTACTATCTGCGTATTCGTTTCCTTGATCAAATTATAAAATTATATTAAATATTACAACCTTTATTATCATATATTTTTATTATTAACTATGACCACATGTAAATCCTAGCATCATGTTTATTTTTATCAAATTTGCAATTTATTTCACATGATTATCTTATTATTCATTTTTTACAAAATTATTTGCTTTAATTTATTTGACGCGTATAAATACTTTCTATTTATCGCGTATATTCTAGTATCCATACACATATCCGTATATTTTTAGAAAGCTCGCTTTAAGATGATAATAATCTCTGTTTCTACTACTATCATTGCTATTATCATTCTCGTCATGGCCTGTAACTCGAGAGATACTTTCGTTCTCAAAGGATCCGTGCGACCGCGTTATTGCAAAGGCAACCACAGTGGAGAGAGTGCTTATCAAGTCATTAGGGCACTATTATGTTCCGGGCAACGTTTGTTTAACCTGATTCCGAGATTTACTTTTGTTGCGCACTAGATAGGAAGTGAAATAATCGTCGAAGTTATTGATCAATTTCGGCTCTCGCGAAGAAAACGGCGGATTCCATTCAAGCGTATCAAAAGATCTCTGATATCACTACATATCTCTTTCATGATTTCCCACATGATAATTAAAGAATCATAGATTAATTAACGATTGCTTAGGCATTGAAAAAAATAAACACTCGCTCGTATCAGGATATCGCTGTGATGATTTTAATAGAGGGATCAGAAATAAATCTAGAATATCAGATACATGTTACGTTGCGACTGATGGCCACAGACGCAGCAAAGGGTCCACCGACTGGCCACGCGAACAGCATCTTTGAAAAAGAAGAAAAAAAAAGAAAAATAATATAACTTTATCTGAATATTTATCGTAACGATCTTTGCTCGACTCGACATATTTCAATAAAATATTTCAGGATAGTAAAACATATATATCTCGTGCCTCGATCTCTTAGACTTCGTCTCGCACAAATGAAATAGAACAATCTAACGAAAACTGATGTCGCATTCGCAAACTTCGCGCGTGTCGCGACTTATCATTATTTTATTTGTCTTTTACTTTTATATGAATCGTCCTATTTATACTTTGTGCACTATAATCACAAAGTTTGCAACATGCACTTTGTATTTCCAATTTAAAATAGTTCCAAGTCCATATATTCTGCCATGATATCCATTATGTATTAGAGATATCAATCAGTTTTTATATATTTCGTATATCTTGAATTTTTATTTCGTATTTAGTCTTGAGTTAGTAGTACAGTGAGATGCACAAAGTATAAATACGACTCATATAAGAGTAAATAACACATTTGAGAAATCATTTACTGAACCATTATACGAACATCGAGAGTATTCAATCAAATATGCATAATATTTACACAATTTGATAAAACATTGAATTTACATTTTAATTTAATGGAAAATTTCTTTGAAAGATATAATAAAACAGTATGTAAATACTGTCTATATAAAATATCTATTAAGGGATGTGAAGTTAGAATTCCGAGAGTTCTGATAATTCTGATTAGAGTTCCAGCATCCTTTTAAAGAATTTTAGAGTTCCTTATTAAAAATTAAGAGAGTTCCGGCGATTAATATCATTATAATAATCCCTAAAAACTTACCTTTTAAAAAAAAAGTAAAAAAAGGGCGTCCAATTCATGCACTAATTGTATTTAATTGAGAACATTGTTATTTTATACAAAATAGTTGTTTTAATTTTCAAAAATATTTAAAAAATTAAAAACTGAAAATGTATAACAATTAAAATATTCCTATTTAACTTGTACAAGTTTTCTACTTCTATTTATCTTGTACAAATTTTTATCCTTAGTTGGTTCAATTTTTTTATATTTTATTTTTCTAGACAATACAACAATTCATGCATCAACGGCACGACCAATATTTTTCAATGCTTGTATTTCAATCCTCAGAATAACATATCAAAAAAGTAAAAGAAACACTGATAAGGTCGCGGATAATAGTCGCTGATTCGGACATTATTTACGGAAGCGTAACGCATGAATGTGCTCATGAACTAACGGTCTGATTATTGTAAACGTTAACAAGGTCCACGCAACTTTAAAATTCGCGTCGGTCAACGTAAGATTCCGAATTCCGTCACTCGCCTCGCCTTTTAAACATGAATGTAAATATTGCAAACGGTTAACGTCTAACAATTCGTCGTTCTTAATTATTAACGAGATGAATTGATCACGGAATGCTTCCTATTCGCTAAATTTGCCTGAAAATTTGGGAAGATTCATTCATGGTAGCTAAACGGTCGAGCGCGGCAAAAAATGATTTCGCTGGCTTACGGGCTATATTGAGCCCGAATGTACAAAATATTTGTTGTAAATATATGCTATAAATATCTAAATATTATCCATGATATACACATTATTCTTATTGTATTCAAAATATAATAGATTTAAAAGTAAAGAAGTAAATTGCCCCTCCCCCTCCTGCCCCACCGTTTATCACTGTTTCTTTTACTTTTTGTTTTTTTACTTTTTTGGTATTACATTCTGAGGAATTAAAGCCTGATCAAGTTCTGCTTTATACTTTTCGAACATATGTTTTATGAAGCTGACTCAGGGCTTGACGTTCGTTGCGGCTTCAAATTGCTCAACTGTTTTGCCATAACGTCAGACGTTGCCAGATATGTCATTTCGCAGTTAGGGAATCGGTCCTCGGTAAAGGATCGTTGGGTAGCCATGATTTCCTTGAAAGCGGTGGCAAGAATTTTCGCGTGAAAATATTCACATCGAGAAAATCTATTGATATTGACCTGAATATACAAACTATTTGTAATAATTATATGCTATAAATATCTGAATTTTATCCATGATGCGCATTCTTCTTATTGTATTCAAGATATAATTGATTTAAAAGTAAAGAAGTAAATTTAAAATTGCCCCCCCCTCCTGCCCCACCGTTTATCACTGTTTATTTTACTCTATTGGTATTACATCCTGAGGAATTAAAGCCTGATCAAGTTCTGCTTTATGGTTTTTGATCATGTGTTTTATGAAATAATACCATTACTATGTGGTGGAAATTTATAGTAATTTATACATTTCCTGCCTTTATGGCACATATTTACTACAAATAGTTTGTATATTTGGATCAATATAACTTATTGTTAAGTCATTACATCAAAATGTGACAATACATTTTTGAGCGAAGCGTGGCACAGTAGACACTAGTCTACAAAGCCAAAGGTCCCGGGTTCGATTCCCGGTAGAACCGAAAAATTGTATACGCTCGCTCCTCTCTCGGAAGGCAATGGCAAACCACCGAGAAATCTTGCCAAAAGCATCTCTCTAATGTAGTCGTTCGGAATCGGCATTAAACTGTAGGTCCTGTAAATATACATGTGATAAACTGGTATATAAAAGAGAGATCACCATGTTCGAAATCGAACATAGAACGAAGAAGAAGAATACATTTCCTGCACACTATTATTTTAATCGCACTTGCTACTTGCTCAAAAACAAAATCTTGATTGTTGCGTTGTATCAAATCGCCAAGTGGTATCCAGTTAACTTTTTTATGTCTATCTTTTAAATGTTCTTTCATTTCTCTCGTGCCATATATTACAGGAGATACTTTATCGTGACAATATTTGCATGCTACTTTCGAATATCTTTCAGTAAAGCTTTCTGTTATATAATAGTGCTCATCTATATTCATAATATTCTGAATATTATGTTTCTCTCCTAGATGGTCCAGCCGATAATTTCTTATTTCCTTCGCGCCCGAAACGTTATTAAGAGTATCTGAGATATACTAAAAAAGATAGAAACTTCTAAAAAAATTTTTGCGAGACGTATAAAAAAATTTTTATATTTATTTAAAATTAAAAATCATATGTTTAGAATTCCGTATGATAAGAAACTGTGCGTTGCAATATCAGGGATCGTACTCTTTCCCCTATTTCCCCTATAACTTACATGACCAATGCACGAAATTTGTTTTAAAATTTGTTTAACTGATCAAAAACATGGCAGTGTTACATGAGCGCCTTGTAAAGGAGCGGCTAAGCGCTGAAGCGCAGTTTATACCTATACATATAAAAAATAAAATTTTAATCATTTTATATCACATTATTTGTTCATGTTGCTAATTTGAAGAAGTATTCTTATTTTTATCCTAAAATTAAAAAAAAACAAAACAAAAAATAAAGTAATATATAACAAAATAGAATAGGAATAGATGGTAGGTATAAGTGCAAATAATTAATCTGTAATTACCAGTTTTTTATCATTTAAATTTTTTTCGTTTCGATTTTTTTTTAATTTTTTTGGTCCTTATTTTCTTTGTTTTTTTTTCTTTATTTTGATGTCTCTTGAACATAAAATGGCGGTCCAAGTTATACTTGTAGCGTGTGGTATATGCACAAAGATCACAGGAAAATGTCTGAAATAAAAAATTTAATCAAATTGTATTCAATCCATAGAAAAATAAAATTTAAATATCTTATACTTACTTTCCAATTTTTTGGTTTATCATTTTCTCCACTTTTTTTATATTGTCTTTTGTCATTGTTTGTTTGGCTGTCATTTGGTTCGTCCTGCTCCCTGGACATATAAAAATGTTCATCTTTACTTTATTTAATAAGTTATAAAAAAGTTAAAAATCTATATCTATAAATCTCTTAAACTACAAATTTTATAAGTTAAATATAATTATTACGTTTATTTTAAACATAATTATTGCGTTACTTTTTAATTGTAATTATTGCGTTAATTTTTAAGTATAAATATTGTTTATTTTTTAAAAATATTGTTTAAATAACTTATTGTTCAATAACGTTTTGAGACTGCTCTAAACAAGACTTATAATGTTCGCCTTTAAATTTATTATGATATTAGATTATTATGATAAGTTATGTTAAAATGTTACAAAAAAGAGTCTATAAATCTATAAATCTTATATAAATTTCATCAATTACAATTCCCCTTTTTTCTTAAAAAATTATCCCTTTTTTGATCATGATTTTCCTCTTTTTTTCCTATAATAAAAAAATAAGAAGTACGATCTCTGCAATATAATTAATAGTATAAATGCTATGCAAAGCGTCGCGCGATCATCGTATTCCGCTAATTAGCGCTGCGCATGATCGAGTAATCGAAGCTATCGGTATCGTTCATCTATCCCGAACAATTTCCGTGATTCATCTCCCATATGCTTCCATCTGACATTGAAAAGAGATGTATGTAAAGAAAACAACGGTACCCGCATTCGTCGTAATTAATCCACTAATTTACGACACGCGCTCGGCTTGTACACCAAGAGTGCTCATATTTATATACCCGGGTGGAGATATATCGCGCCGACCGAGACGCCTTACGACGATAACCTTGCGATTTGCGTAATAACTATCGCCGCGCGATCAGCATCCGGCAATGCAATCTTTTGTTGCAACCGGGTCCGCAAAAACCGCTCAGTGTGTGGTATCTGGTCCTCGACTTTACGTTCCTTTTTCTTTTCTCTCTCTTTTTTTTTTGTTATACACCGAGAATGCGCGGTGTATACACCACCACCGCATATAGCAGCTATTATTCCAGCCCGTTTGAGCGACATGCGGACAATGAGGAGTACAGGCCACCCGCGGCTTAAGTGTTCCCCATTGAAAGTGCGAATTCTACTACAGTGCTTCTCTCTTGCCCCGGCTAACAGATCTCATAGACGTAACAATTATATCGCGTGCTGACGGCTGTCACGCGGTACTCTCTTCCCGCATTTATTTGTATCTATGATCTTAAAAGTAGATAAATACACGCACCTATATATATGAACCAAAAATATGATTCTAATTCGTGAAAAGGAAAATATAGTATTTATTATGATAATTACATTCTTTTAATTATTAATTTTTTTCTTATAATTATTTTTCTTATATTTTTAATTATTAATTTTTTAATTAATAATTAAAAATATAATAAAAATAATTATAAAAAGAAAATAATTTTTCTCTATTATTAATTTTTCTCTAGATTCATAACTTTCTTTGTACGTTAATCGAACGATGCATTTGCGGCAAAATAAAATCGTAAGTTTAATTTTGATTTAAGATAAATATCACAAGTTCTTGCATTAAATAAATTACCATTCACAGACGTGGGATTGTTTACAAAATTTCTTCACGTCTGAGACTCCGCTATTAAACTTAACGCCAAATCACCGTTAGCTAAGTCTTGTTTAAATTGCGACCATATGTTCTGCGGAATTATTAATTAACAGAGAGTCGCGACTGAGCGTTCCTCGCATCGATAATAATTTCTTGATCGCATCTCAGGTCGCGACTTGCTAACGGACGCAACGTCTCATCACGATTATACGCTCGCATACATTCTCATGCGTCTGTGAGATGATAGCGCATTAATGTTGGTATCCCGCGGAGCGAAATGGGTCCATTCAGGTGTCTTTTGGTCCTATCAAGAACAGTAAGAGCTTTTCGAGACTCAAAGGCCACTGTGTTCTCGCATGTTATTTGCATCAGGATGCATAAGCGGTGCATAATCAGATCATTCGAGAAAATAAATACGATCACTGTCCATGCAAGGTTCTCTCGATTAGCAAACGACGATGTCACGATCGAGATTCTCGAATATTATCAAACATTTGAACAAAGAGATACCCTTGCTGATTTTGTTAATGAATAAAAGTATTATTTTCAGCATTTGATATATTGAAATTATTTAAAATGTATTTATCGCTAGAAAATAGTGCACCGCTATTATTCTAAATGCATTTACAGACTTAAGATATTAACATTGAATATTATTTGAAAAAAAAAAAAAAAATGGAATTAATTTGGCTATTTTAGTAGGCATTATGTTAAATATTTTATAATGCTCTGTAATTAAATATTAATACATATGTGACATTATTTGGTATTTAATATTAATATTTGATATTTTAATATTTCAGTTATTAATAGAGAGATTTTTTAAAGTGCTTCTTTTTTTTAAACCATTGAAATAAAAGAAAACAAATATTTTTTTTAATTTTTTTAAAATACTATCAGTTGGAATTCCCTATTCGAGTTTCCGTACTTTGTTTACTCTTGGTATACGGTAACTACGCCGTCTCTCGTAATTGCCTGTTAAATCGCTCTCGGACTTCAGTCGGCGATCGGCGGCAGATTGCGGCGGTTTCCGCAAAAGCCGCGTCGGCGGAATCACGATGAGAGACCGGTACGTCGTAATTATGACAGGTTAATGTCGCCGATGCAATTCGAGAAGGTCAGCCTCGCGGCAAATTGAACCGCCTACGCGATATTAGCCAGGAGACCGCACTCCGTAGCTAAATCTCCACGGCTGCACATTGCGAATTCGTATACATACATGCATGCCGCGTGCACGCGTGTTATTCCATTAGCGTGATCCGTCGCGTTAGAGAAAAGGGAGGGGGAGGAGGGATCCGAAGTCTCCAGGTATACGCATCGCGCACTGTTGTACTGCGTTATTTATGTGACGTTCCATTACAAGCTCTTAATTGTTTGACTAATGCGCACGTTAAGTCACGCCGTAAAATCTGCTTCGAAAGTTTCTCTGCACTCAACTATCGCGAATCTTCTCGCGATGCAATTCTATTAGAATTGAAAGTCACTTCAAATTTGGTTTCCAAGAAAAAAATCGTTTAAAATTCAGGCTTATTTGATTTTAAAAGTCAGATGTTCTACTTTTCTGATTCATATCTATTCATTTTTACAAAGAGCATTATATTATTTTATACCTTTTCGAGATTTAAATTCAAGATAACTCGTATATTGTAAATGACGTAAATGGTTAAACGAAGATTCACTCAATTTCCAATATCACCTATGAATATAAATGCATTTGATAATTGAAAAATAAAAAAAAATAATAAGGAATTACAATTAAAGTTGAAATATTTTTACGATTGTCTCTTAGAGACGGTATTTTAAACAATTTATGGAAGAAGAAAATTATATAGAATAAAGAAAACTCAAAAAGCAGAATTTAAAAAATTGTTAACAAATTATTACAAATTTAATTATACATTTCGAAGTCTAAGATTCTTCCCATATTTATATTGTTATATTTTCCATATTTATATGTTACTAATGGGTAAAATTAATTGTTATTTTTTTTATTTATGATACAAAATTGACAGCTATTGAACACAATTTATACTTTGGTAAAATTGCATATTAGCGACGACCTCATTAATTTCGATGACCTTGTCGCTCGTTTATTACAAAGTTAAGAAACAAGAATATTGCTGAAATCTTTAAAGAGTCATCAACAAATAGCGAAGAAATAGATACAAGAAGAGATAGAAGATAAAGAATATTTCAGAATAATCTTGCAAAGAACAAATAATCTGTTAAACAATCTGTTAAACTTCAAGAGATAGCTAATCTTTAAATTTTTAAAACCACAATTCATCTTACAAATTCGTATGGCTATGATATTCTTTGATCAGGTGATGTGAATTGTAACGAGAGATAAAATGGTATATGACTTTGTTAATAATAAAAGCGATTATTTAGCAGTAGGACACACAAGTATTGCATTGCAGCTAGAAAAATACAAGTCTTATGAGAGAAAAATATAAAAAAATTTGCTTATAGCAAGGAAAGGCCTCGCATGTTTGCACTTATAAAAGAGGAGGAAATGCATTACAGGAGGGTGATATTAGAAAACCTTAAATTACATGATTTTACATAATGTGTTTGCATAAAATCTATACAAAGCTTGTGTGTTATGTTAACCAATTTTCACCTTCGTAGTTTTACGCGCGCGGCAACCGTGAAAGTAGCAAAGATTCCATCTTCGTAGAGGTGCGAAGATTTTATGGCGATATCCAGCATCCAATTATCTGCCCGCTCGTTATCTCGACCTGATCGTTATCGTGGAGCGCGACCCAGAAAACGAAAAAGAGAGAGAGAGAGGTAGTATAGAGGAGAGTAACCGAGTTCGAAAGGGATTCGAAGCTACGAGGATACCCCGCGGCGCCAAATCATTGGCGATTCTTGGTTGAAACAATGGCGGTCCGCTTTCGCACCTGCCTTCGAGCTATGCGCGCGATGGAAGCCCGATTAAATATTGATTTTAGCTGCGCAGGGGAGACAAAGGGAGAAAAACGACCGGGGCGAAAACTGCCGAGGGCACCTGTCAATTTCGCATCGCTCTTAAGTCTCCCGGACGCATTTATATGGAAACCAATAAAATTTAGGCCATAAGGCTTCGATTATTAAAGAACCACGCGGAACTTTTGTCCGGCAGCATTTGTTAATTTTTTAAAATTACATGTTGCGTAAAATATAAAATTACTACACATTTTCCCTTCAACATCTTTTTACTTCTGTGTGTTTCTAAAAATTATAAGTTTTCGATAATATATAACCTAAATATTTAAATTCTCTATTGATACATCGAATAATAAAGCGTGGGTGTGTCATTTTCGTAACCACACTTTCCCTGATCTCGCTCTCCCTGTCTTTCACGCGTGGTTAATACATCATTGAATATATTGATGGAATACGCACTTGTCGATAGGCTGTTAGAGGTTTGAATTAAATTGTAAAGTCTTTTGGATACAGTAGGCAGCGAATGTAATTGAAACGGGAATCCTTTCTTCAGACTGGAATAAAAAATAAGAAACAGTCCATCAAAAATGAAAAGATTATCTTATCTGCGTGTAGGTGATTAATTTTCAAAATCATTGAATAGAACTCGTTTAACTTTTTTTCTTTGAGAGAGCGTTTGTTTATATATATTCTCTTTAAAAATGAAAAGATTATCTAATCTGCGTGTAGGTGATTAATTTTCAAAATCATTGAATAGAACTCGTTTAACTTTTTTTCTTTGAGGCCCTCGCCGGATTTCAACGCAAGTCGGGCGGGGTACGCACCCATAACAGGTTGCAGACTCCCCCCACGCCGTCCCCTGGGGATCCGAACTCCCTGAGGAGGTAAGTTTTCTTTCTTATTAATGTTCATTTCCATTAAGTTTTCATTGGTTTATTTTCGGAGTGGCCTTCTCCTAGGCCAAGTTTCTCTCGAGTAGGTCATCTCGGCGGTAACAAGAAGGGCGCGGGGCCGCCCAGCCCCTGGAGATTTCTTGTGTCTTCATTAATTGTTTTTGATGTTTATTTTATTTTATTTTGTGGGTTTCTCCTTCCCAATTTAACTATTGTATACTTATATCCTATTATCTAGATTAACTTTAATCCTTATTTATTTACGGTAATAATTTTTATCTATCATTTATTATTAGCAACAACTAGGACGATTTGCACTGGCTTACATTTAAACTGATATTTATTCTATTCTAAATTAATTTTAATAATACTAATTATAGATTCATAAGATTAAAGATCAATATATACACTTTAATAATTTCCAATGAAACAATTGAAAGAGCGTTTGTTTATATATATTCTCTTTAAAAGATGAGATTTATGAGAAATATTAAATATTATAAAATTTAATTAAAGGAAAAATTTAAAGAAAAAAAATTAATTTTGCGTTTTTTGGAACGTATATTATATACGATCAAGTGTCTTACAAATTTTATAACGCCTTTTATTAAATATACTGTTAATATTATTCTAAATAATTTTTCAAGTAGTCTTAACAAATTATTTTGAAATATATAAAACATAAATTCATTTCGGTGTATTAGAAATATAGCAAACATTTCTAAAAACATTATTAGGATAAAGAAAAATGTTGATCCAAGAATTTTGCAAATTTTTTTCAATAATATATACTTGTTTATAGATCTTATCCGCTGTAAAAGAAAATTCATAATATTTTGTTTCTCATCGTTTGTGCATTGAAATTTAGCGTTTTCTTTTTTTAATAAAACGTAATCAATGCTCTTTTCATCTAAGTTTAGAATCCAACGTCATACCCCCAAATATTTGACCTTATTTACATATGGTATCATTCCTGAGTTGATATCAATTCATTTAAAATGTGAATTATATAATGTGAAATTTTATCTGGATTTGTATCACCTGGTACATACATAAATAATTTTGAATGAAATTACAGTGTAGAATATTTTAGATGATCTAATTCCGATTTCTCGGATAAAAAGAATGCAGGTATAGTACAACAACATACGAAACATTTTACTACATGGTAGTTTCCGCCTATATAGTAAAATCCAACTTTTGCAAGTTTTTCCGGTCTTATCTAATCTTTATACGGCCACTTTATGAAGCTTTGTAAACGGTCAAATTCGAATCGATAATCAATAGTTATTACTTTTCAATCAATGTACGAGGTAAATGGATAGTGAATGGCTCCTGTGACAAACGTTATTTGGAATTGGCACATATATTTGTGTGTAAAAGAATATTTTTTTTTTATTAAACGTAACTGCTTTTGTGTCTATATTATATCATTTTTAATTTGAGTTTTTATTGGTATCTTACACTATGGTTTATTGGTCTTATATATGGTCCTTTTTTTTCTAATAAAAATTCATTTTCGATACTCTTTCCTTGTAAATATCTGGCCCTAGGTTGTTTCCTGAGTTGTTGCAAGATCACATCAATCTTCCACTCTTCTTGATGCGATTATATTTTCTACATTATTCGTTTTTTGACAGTTTTTACAAATTCTTTTTTGTCCATATCCTTCTTCTCCAACTGGAGTAGAACATGAATCAATTGCATGCGTATTTTTTTAGCACATATAACATTCCGAGCCGCCGGCAAACATATATTTGCAAGGCGGTAAGGAATCGATCTTGCGTCACTGATCGTAGGAGACACAGATCGGTCCGTATGCTTCTTCAGAGATGCTCCCTCCAATTGTCGAATCGATTTTATTTTTAGGCGTTTCTCGAGCAACGTCCTCGTCGCGATCGACGTCTCGTCGTCGTCGAAGATCTTGTACCGCTCTTGTACTCGAACGCCTCCGACATGGTGCAAGTGATATTTCGATAATCAGGAGCGAGCACGTCTTCTACGCGCAATTGGAGGCGCACACGTATCGTTCAGTGTAGCATAGGAGGTCGTTAACGTATTGAAGAGATCTCTTCTCGTCTTGATCAAGTGGCGGTCGGCTCCCCTGTATCCGCGGCAAAGTGCGTACGCCACCGTCAAACCTCAGTCGCACAGTCACACCATTTTGGCACCTCTGTGAAGTTGGCCCCTCATTCTTCAAATTTGAAAAAAATTATTAGAGTTCTGGGTGCCCCCCATAGAGTTCTAGAGTTCCCAATCCATTTTAGAAAGAGTTCCGTCATTTAAAATAAAGAAAACACCGCAGAATTGTACGCCTGAACGTACGTGACGACGTTGTCCGTAGGTATCGAAGTGTCTGCTAAAGTATCCGTATTTGTATCGGAAGCCGGCGCGATATTTGTTCGTTTTCCCAGATATATTTATTCCTCCGCGAAAGACGGATAGTAGGGATTCCTCGTCGCGACCGTCTAATTTTATCAGAGAGGCGGATTCTCCCTCGTCGTCTTCAAACAGCAGCGTGTCCGGGCGGTGAACTATTTTTTTTGCTTGTAAAGAAATTAAAATTATGTAGTATATATTCTTTGTTATTTACTTTAAATATATATTTTATTATTTATAATTACTATATTACAAACTTTTATTATCTGTAGTTTCCATAATACCAATGACTTCTACGTGGTCACCTTTATTAATATCTTGTGCAAAATAATCTTCATTCGTAAAATTCAGAATATGTACCTCGAGTTTATATGTTCCATCTGTTATTGAGCCACATCCAATAACTTGGACGACGACCACGTGGGAATGGTCGACGTCGCAGACGTTGTCGAGGAACGCTTTGGCCAGCGGCTTCTCCAGGCGCAATCCGTGCCGGCATACGTAGAGGCGTAAGCAAATTATTGAAGGAGAATTCATACTATAAACGATTCTCCTTTATAGGTTGTTTTAGTAGTCTAATAGTTTAATAGTTTAATAGTTTAATAGTTTAATAGTTTAATAGTTGTTATAGGTCTAATAGTTTAGTAGTTTAATAGTTGTTATAGGTAGTTGCCATATTTTTATTACAAATCGTACATATTGCACATTCTGGCTAAGATAATGGCAGCGTCATATGCCACGGTACGGACACGACCCTAATCGCTATTTTCTTTTGCATATCTCTTAGAATCTTCTGGGCCTCTCTCGAAGAGGAGATTTTTTCCGCCCATATCGGGGATCCGTACATGACGATTGAGGTAACTACATTCGCGTACAGCCTTCTTTTAGATTCATCAGGTCCTCTCAGATTAGGCATAATTTTACAGAGTGCGCCATTTACCTTGTTTACCTTTTCCTGGATATATTTAATGTGACGGAGAAAATTTAATTCATTATCCAACATAATACCGAGGTATTTCATAACTTTTTCGGATCGGATGTACTTATCTTCTATCTCAATGATGAGCTCTGTTTCAGGATCTTTTTTGTTTTTAAACACAACGATTTCCGTCTTCTCCGCTGCTACCTTGAGGTTTAGCGTTTTAATTTTTCTAATCGTCATAGCCGCCTGTATTTCGGCTCAAGGCTTGCATACGCGTCCAGCGGCGGCACGATTTGTATCCCCACCACTTTCGCACACTAAGGCATGAGGTCTCATCCGTGTACGCTCGACGTTCGGCCACTTTCGGTTATCTTCGATTTACAGAGGATAAGACGGTTTAAGACGGATAGATTAGCTTCTGTCCCCTTCTCTCCTGAGAGGTCTATTGTATCTTACCTATCTCTCTGAATACAATAGCTATGTGATCCTCGAAATCTCGAGCTGGCGAGTTGGCGATGCAAGTTGCATCGTTGCAAGTATCGCAGCGATACTTATTATCAAACATAATATTTTCCTATTGATTTTTTTTTTTTATAAAAGTTTATATGTTGTTTAAAAAAGAGAATATAACATATACAAAAACAAATTTTACATATTCTTATCTAAATTTTTATCTAACATATTTTTATCTCAATTTTTCCACTCTTGGCCAATATGTGCGCTTTTTATTAAAAAAAATTTCTTTAAAAAAATAATTGTAACAAAATAATATTTAAATTTATTTTAATAGAATTGTATTTTGTTATTATTATTTTGTATTAATGTATGACGTACATCTTGTTGCTCAACGGAAATCGCGAGAAGGTGGTGGTCTCTTCCGCTAAAAAGGAAATGTAAAAAATTTAATAAATGAATAATAATAAATATAAAATTAAAATAAAATAATAAAATAATGATAAATAATAAATAAAAATAAAAAATAAAATTATAATAAAATAATAAAATATAGTCAATTTTCTAATTGATAAAAGGTCAAAATATTATTTACACACATTTCCTTACATATATATATATATATGCAATTTGCACTATGTACACTTCGTAAATTAAAATAATTTCATATACATAGCGTCATGGTGTCCGTTATGCCATGATACCACTGTTAGAAATAATACTACCTCTCTGCGAGGAGAAGCCCGGTTCGTATTCGGAAATTTACGCCGTTTTTGGAGATAGAGCGTCGTCTTGGTGTTTTTGACGACGGTGGCAAGCGATACAGGATCAACTCGCCGATTCGGCGCATCTCAAGGACTCGATCGTCGTGCACAGCACCATGACCGAATCGATGTCGCCCGCATTTTAACGTATCGCAACCGGACGCGTAGTCGATCGCCGTGGGATTCAAGAGATCCACGATCGCTCGAGCGTCGATCACATTTCTCGCCTTTTCTCGCTCGTATTTTCGTCCAGTAGTTAAAAGTGCTTATGTGGGTATTCACCGAGGAGTCCAATAGCCCCACGAATTGTGAAGCCAGGCTCAAGCTGTCGGATGCATCTGAAACGAACGGTAGAATCAGGCAATTCTAAACGGGTTCCAGAAAGTTTAAACTTTTCTTTGAAAGTCGTAACTAACTGAGCCGGATTGCCATGACCGTTGAAGATGCAATCACCCACTAATTGGGGGCACTTTCCAGCAATGGTGGAGAGAAAGGCGCGAAAAGCTCGCTGATCATAAGCGAGATCACCAGGACCATAACGGTCTGGGATAATGTGATTTGGATTGATAAGTCGATTACCATTCCAAATAGCACCCGGAAGGGGATTATTCGCGATAAAATACTCTCGGACACCAACTTCAGTTTCGCTCACTCTCGCTCTCTTCGTAATTGTTGGTATTTCTATATTTGTGTATCGGTTTTCGTGGGTTGAATAAGTGAAATCAGTTTGTCATTTTTGGTTCTTTCTCCACTTCCCGCAACGGCTTCGCCGACCAGGTGTACCTTTACCATAAATATAACGAAGTGTAATAGGTCTCCTTAGCCTACACTTATTTAATCTAATGTTCGATAGATTGAATGATTTATAGCAACCTGATGTTAATTGTTTATTTTGTACTAATTAATTTAGTCTATATAGGTTAATGACATATTAACATAGTAATTATAATTAGTATTTATTTGTATTTAAACATGATATTATTGGCAACATAAAATTATTATTTGCTGCAATTGATTTGACTTATAGTTGTTATAGAAATAGTGGTTTGGTCTGGCAGGATCCTTGCGGCTTACAGCCCGGTAACTCTTTACGTCGTAGTTAATGGTCCTTATGAGGTGATCCTTTTGAGCTCCAGAACGTAAGGAGTTTAGTGACTTGATTGTCTCTTGGTAGTCTACGCGGAGTATCTTGATTTTCTTTCTCCCCTTTTTGGTTTCCATATGCGATCGGACCGGGATGGTCTTTTGCCCCATTGTGGAACTTATAGATGTACCTTGAGAATCTATGGTATGGTATAATATAATTAAATAATGTAATCAATTGAATAGATTTTATATTGAATAACGTATGATAATTATCGGGCGACATCTAACAATACGGAGCCCAATACTTTCCGGAGCTCTTCGAGGGTGGAGTGTGCCCTGGAAATTTGTCCAATTACGCGCTCTAGGGTCGAGGATACCCGAAAATTATCCCCAATTTATGATAACATGGATATGGAAAAGGACATAGAAAAAGGCTTACCTTCTCAGGGGGATTTCGGAACCCCCAGAGATCGGCAAAGCGGCGAGCCCGAAACATGACCGGCCACACGATGTGCTCTTTCGACTGCAAGCTGTATTTCAATAGTTTTCAGTTTTTCTAGGCCTTTGAATTCAGTTTTAAAATCAACAACATTATCGGAAGACATTTTTTGCCCTGTAAAAAAGAAAAAAATAAGATATCTGCATAACAAGTACGAAACAATAACTTTTCTCATATAATATACAGTATAGGCTATGTTTCATTTTTTAAGAAAATAGTTCCAATATCTTTAATTTATTCAGATTTTTGACAGAGGTCTTGCAACAGTTCGCATATCACTCATGTCACAATTTGAATTGAGGGGCGGAGTGTTTGTATGCTAGAGCTATCAACTCATACTGGATCACGAAGTGGAAAAAGGGAACCTTTTACCAGAAAACCTAAATATCAATAACTTCCTTTATTACTTTCCATTACCTTTGCGTAGGCTTTTGAAGGTAATGATTTCTGTCATTGCTTTAACATAAGCTCTGCTAACTTTATTTTTATAATCATTAGGAATTCTTAAATTTTTCATTAAGCTGCTCTTCTTCTAAATCAAGTTCATTCATTAATTCTACACATTCGTTTGGTTTTAAAGTTTTTTCTCTCTCTTTTAAAGATAATGCTATTCCAGGAATACTAATTTTTTCTTCTTTTTGTTTTTCATTATAATTTTTTGCTAGAGCATTAAGTTCATCTCGTTCCTTCTGATATGCTTCTTGTAATTTTTCAATTATCTCTTTATATTTTTTATTTTTTAATACTAAGTTAGACAACATAATACCTTTACAATCTAAAAATTATCTCTTTATATTTTTTATTTTTTAATACTAAGTTAGACAACATAATACCTTTACAATCTAAAAATTATAAATGGAAAATGATCCGTATGATAAAATCAAATCGGAAAATAGTAAAAGGCTTTATGGACCAAGCAATAGGTGTAAAGTATGCGAAAGTATAAATTATTACAAAATCATATGATGGAACATGTGTAATCATTTATTTAATGTGACAAACGCTGCGTTTCATTGAAAAAGATCCGATGTGGATCGAAGTATGTTAAAAATTTTTACACTAGAAAATTTCAACAGAAATACAGAATGTTTTTTACCGTGCAGTTTAATGGTTTACTTGTTACAAATATTTTAATTAATTTACACGTTATCTACCGTCATCGCGAAAGCGCAACCGGCCTGGGTGTTAGCGATCAAAGAATGGAGAGGGGTTTTTAGTTGGTATACTCGGCCTTGCACCACAGCCAGGGAGTCCAACACTATCCCGATGGACCGGCTATCAGGATGTGCATAAAGCATTTTCCCCTTTCGCGAAAAAAAAAAAAAAAAAAAAATTGCTATCTTATGCGTAGATACAGTTTTCACATTTAAACATTTTATTTTCCCTCGCCCTTTCACCGCGTTCAAAACAAGATATATAAATATCTCTTTCTCTCACTCTCTCTTTCTCCAATATATTCTCCCTGTTTTATTCGTGTTAAATAAATTAGAAATGAATCGGCAATTAATCTAACACGGCGGTTGTGTGCGACCACTCCCTATATCTTTGCCGATTTTCACCGGTGTCGGTGCGCTCTTTAACCAGCTTGCCTGTTGTAAATCAAACCGAAAGCCACCAAGACCCGCTTTCTTCCTCGAACAGGCTCGCTCGCTCGCGGGCAAATGCGCTTGATCAAACCAACGAGGAGATCGGTAATATCATTATTATCGGCACATTACACCGATATTGCGATCAGACGCCATTTCCTGCAAGCTTAATTGACACGAACTTTCGAATAGGGTTACAGAGCGGGGCAGCGATACAAACGATGCGGGATGCATCATCATGACATTCACGTTCTTGCGGACGTCGTCTATTCGCGCGGATTTGTTAGATCGCTCCGACAGCGCGCGTTTGTCTCGAGCTATTCGTTCCAACGCTCACGTAACACAATTCCTAACACTTTTCTCGCGGCAACAAATACACCCGAAAGGATTAATGACGCTATCAGGCACGTTAAACGTTACTCGTAACAAAGCACCGGCTGACTCGCGTCCACAGGATAAATCATGCGGGCGCGCAAAAAATGCCCAGTACGCATAATAATTCCTGATTGATCGCTCGTTAACGTGCTCGCATCGAGAAATGACCGACGTCGTTACGAGATGCACTGCACTTAAGTCATCACAATTAAACTTGCTTTTATATGTATATAATTCAATTTTTTTTTTGTCTTGATTATATATAAGATTCTCTTGAAAAGAGATTCTTAAAAAATCTCTTATTTAATGCATGAATTTTTCTCATAAATATTGATATAAGCCTTTCTTATTCCATTTGTTTTTTTATTAAATATTAATTATTAGATAATAATTAATATTTAATCAAAAAACAATAAGTAAAGTAATTATCAATTTCAAGATTATTATTTTGAACATTTATTGATTTTTTATTAAATTAATTTTTTTATTCAGAAATTATATAGGAAGAATTCAAAATGTCGAATTGATTTAGTATTTACTAAGATTTAATACATGATATGTAACGTCTCATATTTTTTTTTGTGTTTCTGCTCTTTTTCTTAGAGATTATTTAATCGATGCATGTGTAATAATCTTGCTGGCGAGAACACTCTCTTGTCCGCATCTGCGATGATAAATAAACAATCTACTGTACAAACTGTCAGTCAGCAGAGTTGATTTCGAACCGACTGAAATTTGTAAATCAACCGATATCGACGCGCAAACGAGATGCAAATGACTCGTGCGAGCCATTCACGCCCACCAGCACGATCGTAGCTGCCAGCCGTAATTGACTTTGTATTGAGATTTATCCAGTTCTGCCGGCGATCCCTCAGCCGGTCGATTTCCAGTCATGGCTCTCATTAACACTTGCGAACATGATCATTGTCACATATATCATTCTTAATGATTCCAGCTGATTTTTTTACGCAAAGAGCCTGAAGATGTAATCAAAATTGTTCTGTTTCTTTTAACTTATGAGGAAACAATTGTGATATTTCAAAATATATAAAACAGTGCTTGCTTACATAGTTTTAAATACGAAGATTTTTCATAAAATATTACTATTTATATAAGAAAGATATATTTATACTATTAAGCAAATTAAATTTTTCTAACAAAAAATTGGAGCAAGCAAAAAATTCTGCTAACTATAATTATTGTCGAATATTTGTGAGAGATATTCTTTCTCATGGGAATAGAAAATTTTAAAAAATGTATTTAAATGCATAAGAAATGTTTGTTTAGCCGATAAAATACCTATTATAATTTAGAAAAAAAAAACAAAACAATATAATTTTGTTGTTCAGGGTGTCTGTCTCTTAAACGGCGGCTGCGATAGCGCATAATTAACGTAACGCAATATCTCGACCAGCCTCCAGACGGTGAGACACCTTAGACCCGGCGCGGTGCGATTATCTGTCCGCCAGGCGACACCCTATATCTTCGTTAGTGTCCGAGATGATATAAGAAACGCGCGCGGTGCGCTCCTTCGAGGAAACGTCGAAGACTTTTAGGCGTCTCGTATTAGATACGGTGTATCTCGTGCAGGCGAAACGATGCATTGTATCCACGTGTGAATGTTTCAGCTGCCTTCTGGCTTAAGTAAATGATCGCGATACCCGACGATAAAGGCGTAACGGATATTACGGAAGAGATCTAAACCTGACAAGGGTCTCTCTCTTTTGTTTGTTTAAAATAATAATTTAATCAACAGCGCAATCAACAATAATTTTTTTAATAACTATGAATGATAATCATTTTTCAATCTGTTATTACGTGTATTTCAATTTTTTATATTCAGAATGATTGACTTATAACTTTTAAAATAGTTTTTTCTACGTTTTTTAATCGTCATTTATATCCGTGCAAAATCTTGCGAATTGCTACTTTTTCTCATTTAAATTCCATAAAATCCACTTTTGGTCGTTTCTAGCGCAGGACAACCTGCTATGCAAACTCTTACTTGTGCACGATTCTTTCACGATTTTATGCGTCATTAAACTGCTGCAAACTGTCATAAAAAATATAAAAGTTGAAAAAGACGTGTGAAGTTCGGAATCGTTTGCGTCTCATATAACATGATTATAATAAAATATGTATGGATGAAAAAAATAATTGTCAAATTAGTTTCTCGATTATGAATTGGAAATTATTGTCGAGTGATACGAGTGCAAATCCGGAATTAACGGTGCCACATAATTTCATCGCGGATCCATTGATCACGCGGCTACGAAGAAATTTTTCTCCTTCGTTTTTCTAACTTTAACTTTTATTCAACATGTATTCGAAAAAAAAAAAAAAAAATAAGTATGCTCTCACTTTCTGTTATTAATTTTGTGTTTTACATAATCCGCGCACTTTTCTTTTTTTTTATCGACAAAATTGGAAACTTTCTGTACATGAAAACACCAAGCGAAGTCCATGCAAAGTAAATAAAAAATAAGGAATACAGAATAATGTTTCATTAATTAATGAGGTATTGTTTGTCAAGAACAAAATGGTACAAACTACGATAGATGAATTCTATAAAGTAGCATTGACAAATAGCATTTTATTTATGGGGGGGGGGATACTCGCAGATCTGGCTAGAGATGCCACGGTTGTGGAAAAATGAAACTACAACCTAATTTCTAATTGGAGGGGGGGATGCCCAAGGCAGGAGCACCCGCCAAAAGTTACCCCCTAGTGCATAGAGGGAGGATAAAAATCCTTCCCTAATGGCTCCATGCAGGACGAATACAGTCAGGACCGCCAACCCCTATCAGTGGTCTAGTTTCCACCGAAGTCTTCAATCCGATTCTGCTTCGGTGCGCATCGGATTTAACATACTGTTTCCATCGAAAGTAGAATAGAAGTGAGGAAGATTAAATTTCAGTGCAGCCAACTTAACTTTTGTTGAATGTAATACAGTATGTATTTAAAATATTAATTAAAGTTAATGCTTCACTATATGTCCAAATATCTCGCTTATTTTCCATTGTAATAAACTGAATTAAACTGAACTTTTTGTAACTGAACTGAATTGTAATAAATTTTGGATTGCATGTGTGTGTGCTAAAGGTTAGCACATGAAAAGTAAAGGTTGGCACTATTTATTATCAAGCGTTTCCACGGACTAAATTTGGTATCAGTTCGCTGCCACTCCGATAAAGCTTGTAGAGCGAAGCGGGAGTGAAATGAGTACGGTTAGTCGCGTTTCCATCGACTTAAATTTGATTCTACGCCGCACTAGATGCGAATTAACGCTTCGGTGGAAACTAGACCAGTGATGGGTCATACATCCGAGGACACTGAAATCCTCTTCCCACGTGAAGGAGTGCTTTTGTGTCTCTTTTTTTTTCATGGCACAATTTTGTATTAAAAATACAAACCATAATTGAGCAAGTGTAAATATTCGATTTTAAAAATTCACCTTCTCAATCTTATTATCCTTTCAAGTATCGGATTAGGAAGCAATCTCGTTAAACAAACCAGCGGTTAAATAACGCTCCATTCACGAGCAAAGAGCACCGTGAATAAAATCTCGTTTCGGCGACACCTTAAAAATCATTTATTACGAGTAATCACAGAATTTTACAGCTTCGTTGGCGTTTTTCCGGCGTTTTTGCCCGCTGCGGGGAGAACGCGTGGGCCGGCACCGATGCTTTCTCTTCCGTATATCGTGTATCAGCGAAGAGTCGACCACGCTCTTAGCTAACGACCGATATAAACGGAAGACAAAACTAATTAGCCGGGATTATTAGAGACAATATTGGCAAATTGCGCTTACTCACGAGGCCCGCGGGGGCGATCGCGCGATCGCGCGCCGCGATAGTCGACAACACTCGGTATCGAAGCGTCGACACGATTCGGCTCGTTAATTATTCCCGCTTACGATTACAAGATCACTTAATTGCGATTGCATAATCGGTGGCCCGATCGATACACTTATACATGCAGATTTTAAATAAGACTCGGCGAGCGTACCCGGAGGGGTCTCTCACACACAATCCCACTGACCTGTTTTTCGTTTCGAGACGCATCTGAGTTCGATCGATTGCGAAATCGTTTCGCTCCAAGTGCTAATTAGCCCGCGCCGCGGGATTTTTTTCGGAACTTTCGTATCCTTCGAGGGTGGTCCGCGCTGTTGCGTCGACAGGTACATTAATAAATATCCGAGTCTCCCTTTTCCCGCGTATTTTTCTCTCTAGAAGTACGATTTATAAGTGTGATAGGCTGATACACATGCTTTATAAGCGACTATGACTAGTGATTTCTACATAATATGCATCGAAACATTACAAGGTTTTGTTCATAGCAATTTGAATAGGAGAGATTTCGAAACCTCTGCGTTATTGTAAGTTTCCGGCTATTTTAATTACTCGTTTCTTTATAGATTTGACACCTTCAAGAATAATATCGGTATCTATTTACAATTAGACGTGAAGTCTATTCTGACATTTCGGAAGATTAGATTTCAAGTTTCATAGCGTTGTTAAATATATTAATCGTGTTATTGCTTTAAGAACACTTGCGCAAAAATTCCGACGGAGCGACAAAAATATAAAAATTCTGTGGGCGACATAAATTAGTCAACTTATCGACTTTTTCCGCAAAATACGCGTGGGTATCACGTATGCGGCCGATTCGGTGGAGCGTGTGTACATCTGTCATCGTAAGCGCCGCAAATCATATTACGTGTATCGCGTTTCAATTTACGCTTATACGATCGTATAGCGCGATCGCGACGGCGCCGCCAATCGCCACCGTCTTTAATACGTTGCTCCGCTGGCTTAAATGAGTCAGAATGACCTCCTGTTACCGGTGTCGGGTCTAGCGCCGACCGTTGGATCGTGTGTTCGCTGTCCACCCACGCTCGTCTATCGTCGATAGATCACACCTGATCGCAAATAGATCATTCGCGCCTGCTGGCCCGGTCCCGTAGGCGTTTGCTGTCCAACCTTTTCCTTCCTTCGCGCCTAAACTATTTTCGATTTCGGCGCGAATCAATGCCACCGGGCTTGTTGTCCGCTTGTGAAATGCGCGTTATGTCATTATCTTTCGGCGTTGACATGGCGCACGGGTAAAAAGATTAATCAACTTATCTGCGAAAGGCAGACCTAATAGAATCAATACCACTGACAGTATCCTTGACATATCGAATCTTGCGGATAGAATGCTCCAATTCACTCGGAATGATCAGATTAATCTTTGATTCCATTATGTTTAAGTTATATACATTTTGTATCTTGAGGGAATGGAGCAAAAATTCGAAAATAGAGTAACTAATTAACAACGACGTAGCATTAAAGAAACGTTATTTTATTTATTTCTTCATTTTTCTTCATATGGCTATACTAATTTTAAATTTAATACGATGCAATGTTCTCAACGAAATGACTCGATTAAATCTGATTGTGAGACAGGAATTTATAACATGGAATTTCTCTGTATATGTTTTAATCAATTGTGTTATTTGTAACTTACTCTCTAAAAGTGAATCAGTGTATTATCACTGTAATCAGTGCTGTATTTATAACTGCTTGTAATCAGTAAGTATTTACTGTTTTTCAGTGATAATACACTGATTCACTCTAGTGAAAATAGTATATATACTACTTTCACTAGACTGAATCAGTGTATTATCACTGAAAAATAGTAAATACTTACTGATTACAAGCAGTTATAAGTACAGCACTGATTACAGTGATAATACACTGATTCACTTTTAGAGAGTAAGTTACAAATAACACAATTGATTAAAACATATACAGAGAAATTCCATGTTATAAATTCCTGTCTCACAATCAGATTTAATCGAGTCATTTCGTTGAGAACATTGCATCGTATTAAATTTAAAATTAGTATAGCCATATGAAGAAAAATGAAGAAATAAATAAAATAACGTTTCTTTAATACACTGATTCACTTTTAGAGAATAATAAATGTGTTACACACACAAAATAAATTTTTTTTCTAAATTTTGTTCAGATTACATGTTTAATGAATTAAGATTTCAGAATTAAGAATGCAGAAAAAGATTTCGTTTGTAATTATAATAATAATACACGCTCTATTATTTCTACTCATCGTCAATATCTTCTATAAACTGCGATCTGTACGTAAGCTTATTTCTCATAAGGAAACTTTATTCAATTAAAAAAATATAATTCAGCTTTCCAAGTCTCTCTTCACCGGATACTTCTGATTTTAATTATGCAAAATTTTTTCGATTACAGTTATCTATAAATATTTGCGATATTTCTGAAATATTTTGCGTCTTCTAATGAATTACATAATATTTGATATATTTGCATATATATTAAAATAAATTAAGTCAATTAAGTTTTTTGCCTTCTTATCACTGGCATATTAATCAACGTTGGTATTATTTAATTTCAAAAATTGCTATTGTTTACTCTTTATATAATCTGCACAGAATATTAATTAATATTAATATTATATATTTTCTCACTTTTGAATATTTTTAATATTTTTATACAAATGGATAAATTACAAATGTATTAGAAGTATTTTTAGGAAATTTTTAATATGTTAATTGCACACAAAAAAGGAGAAAAAATTTTTTAATCCTATATATAACATTATAGTGTGCATTGTTAGTGATAATTTCTTTTTGCGCTATCATTTTGTGAATATTTTTATTTATATTATAAAAAAAAACGAAACACGTTACAATTTAACGTTAGAAAGATTCGACGATAAGTACTTAATCATACGCTCAATCAATGAAGGCGCATAGATGCATCGCCGTTAAAGCATATGTGAAAATGAGAAAGCAATAAATTCGTAGTTTATGTCCGTTAATTTACGGTAGGTTGCATGCGCATGGAAATCGTGTGAATTTTTGCCAAAAAGTGTACAACGAAGCGTGTGGCGAAACGCACTCGGGAAAAATACATATCAGCGTTACTCAGCGCGTGAGCAAAGTCGCTATCAAGCCGCCGACAAGCTTATATTTTCCTTGTCATATTAAAATACGAACGCCGCCGCCGACGCCGGCAAGAGAGATAGCGATCATTATTCTTTATTTCTTGCGACACGAGAAACCGCGGATTATGTATCCGAGTTGAAATGCCACAACCAGCGCTGCAGTGTTTGGCGTCAGCTCGGAAATTTACTAACACCATTAATGTGCGGAATGTTAGCTTTTTAGACCTTTTTGCACCTGTCTGCTCAGTTGCATCTCCTTCAATTTTCTTAAGAATTATTAGTAGGTCTTAGAACTTTATTAAAGAATTGATACAATTTTGATCTTACAAGTATATTAATTTTTATATTTACGTAAAAGGAAAATTTTTTATTTCTGTTGTGTTATTAGCGATAATTTCTATATCATTTTGTGAATATTTTAAATCTCGACTTTCATTAATTCGCAATTCGATTACTGAAATTTGATGATTACATATAAGACTTGAATATCGCAAAAGTAGCGCAAGCATGATTATTCCACGAGAATTGAATGTTTTTTCAACATTCTAAGAATTCATTTCGAGAACTTATATTTTAGTAATAAAGTGCCATTTATTTTTCGAGTACGAATTTGTTCAGAAATCTATTTATAAATTGTGAAAAATCGCAAACGGTTCGCGAAGCTCCTCGCGATTTGCATAACACGCGCCGTTGTGTATCGCGCTAATAATTCTCAATGTGTTGTACAGCCGGTTTCGCAGTAACAACGGGACTGCGCCCGTCGTCTCGAAGTGATCGCGTTATATATTCGGTGTTCGCGCATTCAAATTGTCTTGTAACGACATGTAAAGCTCTCGCGCGAAATCCAAGGCAAGCGGATTTCTTCCGCGCGAAGATGCCTCGAATGCATATACATGTATATATATTCGGGTAACGGGGCTACGGACGACAATTTGCTCGCGCGTTGTCCGTTTAAAGGATAATACTGTACTTTAGGATGTCATTAAACGCGCAACACGGTTTTGTACGTACGGAGGTTCCTTATATCTTTCACTTTACAACGATTTCTTTCGCTTTTAAATAAATATCTCTCTCTTCCCGGTTTCACGCGCCGGAAGTTTTTATAGGACGTCTTTAAATCGTGCATTCGAAATTTGGGGTCAACGATTTTTACAGTTAATATTTATGTATTAAAAAAATTGTTAATTTATACATATACATATATTATGAATACAAATTTTCCAGACTTTATTACAAACAGAAGAAGAAAAAATTCCTTCTAGATCAATAGTATTGTGGAAGGCATCCTGGTCTACTTTCCTGATCTCTTTTTCAAACGGAAATTTCTCATCACCGTAAAGAGTCCCGCTAAACACAGCGATGCATCCGGTCCTGCAAAAAAGATCCTATTTTTAAATGGTCTCCTTTGCTACGAAACTCGGTCAGATTCAAAATAGACGAGCTCTTACAAGGGAAAAAAAATATTAATAAATGGCGGGTGGGTCCTATACTTCCTGGGCCTAGGTTTACACGTGGAGTATTGACAGGAGGGTAGGCAATACCGTTAACCATCATCATCGACATCGCTCAATCGTTCTTTGTATCCGACAAAGGGTATCTTTGCATTTTCCAAAAGGAATATTTCACATCTCATCCGGCCTTCTCGTCATCAGTTTTACTTTAGGGTGAACCAATCCAGGTTTTATTCATCGATCGACATTCAATCTGATAACAAAATTTCAGCAACTGCATCCTAGTTTTGCACGCAATATTAACTTTTTATAATTAAAAATATTTTTGTTAACGAAATTCATATTAAAAAATCGGAATATTATACTTCTTGGATATTTTTGCTAATTTTTTTATTCTCTTAATAAATATTTTCTAATATTCTTTAATATTTTTTGTTAGCTTGGTATTCTCTGGTATTGCTATCTTTTTTTAAACATTTAGGAAATCGATTAGTGCAACATATCGTACGACAATTTATTTCTTTGTAAATATCGATTTAATTATAATTAGAAATAAAATCATTTTTTTTTCTCATTTTCTATTAATTAAATCGCGATAGAGGAATTAAAATATTCAATGAATATTTATTAAAAAAATAGAGAGAACCGCATGAGATTATTCATATATGTAATTTTCGTATTTTTTATAATAAATATATTTAAAAAGATAAATCCTTTGATACATTTGCAGTTTCTCTTGGACGTTATTCTGAACTTGGCTACCCCGTGCTAAAGACTTTCGCGTACTTTCGATCCCCCGCGGGCACGATCGCTTGAAATTAATCTGCTCCTCTCCCGTGAGGGGTCATCGGTCTACGCGAGCACCTTCCGAGATCGTTAATTCACGATTTACGCAATCGCGTTTCGTAATGGTGCCCCGTACATCTGCCACCCACACGCCTTGGGACAGGTATTATCCTAATAACGGTCGAGGGCTGTTTATAACGTCTCAAATTGATTCCGCCGCCTTGTGGTTTCGGTCAGCTTGTATATTCGAACAGTCAATCATTACCCCCTCCCCTATAAATATATAAAATCAAAATTGAGTAGAGATATCTTATAGATATTTTTAAATACACATGCATTTGGAATTTTTTTATCGTTTATATTACACAAGTTGAAACGCTCTTTTCTTTAATTATATACTTTTATTTCTAGGGAGAAAGCTTGGATCTCATTCTGTAAAACATTTGCAGAGTTGATCAATTATTATTCGATCGATAATTATATGGCGCACTGTGGCTGATTGTTACTTTACGCTTCACCTTTATCGTTTGCATATGATCGTTTGCATAAATTTCGTTATAGCGTGCATTGATGATATTTTAAGTAGATTCTGTTTGCCCGAGCCGGAAAGAATTCGAGGAGTGCTTTTACCACGCGACCTTTATTACCTATCACGCAGGTGCATGAGACAGGCTTTCGCGCTTACGATACGTTCGATGCGGAGGCGACGGACCAAAAGAGTAACCATTAATTTCATTGAAAACGTGTTAGAGGCCTGCAATCGTCTATTGATCACCTCTGGACTTTTCCACATTGTGCGTGTGCTTCGTAATGGTTCCGTAACTCATTCTAAATTGTAGATATCACCTCATGCGCGTGTTTGAGGAAAGAAATATGAAGATTATTATTATATAGAAAGTTTAAAATATCTACTTCTCGATGGGCATAATTCATGTTTCTAGAACTTAATTTCGTCTGCAGGTGTACGAAATAGTAAAGTAAAATATAAAAATAATTTATGATTTATTTTATATATTATTTTATATAGATTATTTTATATATTATTTTATATAGATTATTTTATATATTATTTTATACATATTATTTTATATATATTATTTTAAATAGATTATTTTATGTTTTATATATATTTTATATAATTTTATATATATATTTTTTTTAATTCTCTCTAGACAAGAAGTAATTATGAAAAAAATATATTAAATACATATTTGTTACATCATCGCGCAACAATTGTGCTAATTCGCTTATCGGACTCTCCCAATATCGCTCGGAAAGAGCTCCGTCACGTCGGACCCGCGGCTTTGTGACCCAGTGAAATAAAAACAGAGGAAGGGCCGGCGGCATTCATTAATAAGCGCAACACCTCGTCGGCGCGCGGCCCACGTCTTCATTAGCGGCCCGGCCGGGCGCGCGATCCATTAGTTTCCCAACAACGGCAACACGTGCATCGTTAAGAGCGATATTTAATTAAGCGTCGAATAATTGGAAATATTCCTCGGCAAAACGCGCGCGCCGCGGGGGCACCGCGTGTACGTTGCTCACGTTGGCGTAATTAAAACTCCGGGATCATTATATGCCTGCGTTTCCCCCTTTGCCAGATTAATACACGCGTACGAATGGATACGTCGTGCGTGAGATTTTTCCGGCCACCCCCGGCGATGACTCTTCCCCGATTTCGCTGCGTGGGAGTCGCGCAGGTGCATCCTCGATCGCCCGAACTCGCGAGCGCGGTGATTCAGCGTCCGATCGCTACGATGTAATTCTCTCTTCTCTCTTTTTCCCCCTTCCTCTCCCTGCACCGCGGTGTATCATCGACTTGTGCCGATGATCACGTCGATAGACTATTCGTTGTTCGCCCGATGACGTGGCGCTTTATGATTACTCCGCGTGTTACTTTATCTCGAGACGAGTTGCGACCTACGCCAGCGGATCGGCTCATGTTGGGGCTTCGTTTCTGTTTGACGGATAGCCGGCATATTTAATATTCATTGTGAGAGAGTACGTTGTTTATTTTACACACAGTGGCTATTAATCGATTGCCGAAACTTTAAAATACATAATCGAATAAATAATATTCGAAGATATATTTAATATAGACAACTTATCTCACATAATCGACGAATCAAACGTCTCCATAGTCTTATAAAATTACAGCTCGAGGCATGTTTCCCTTTTCCCTCCTGTGTTTCACATCTCGTAAAAAATGATTTAACCCCTACCGGCTGTACCGTTTCTCTCTGCACAGCCGCTTCTTAACCAGCGTTCCTTTAACGTTAATAATCATTGGTCTCGGCTCGCGCCAAGATCACAGATCCGAGGGACGCGGACGTGAAGCCGCGCCCGAGTTATCGGCGCATCTGTCTCGTAAATGGGATCAGGATTTATGAGCGGGCCAACACGCGTCCGGAATCATTACCTCGACTCGGGCGAGATATTTATACGTGCAACCTTGGCGGCTCTACCACCCTGTCATTATCCGCGCGCTTCCGATGATTTCGTTGCTTCTTCGAAAAAGCGAACCAAGAACTTGATGTACTTGTGTACACTTTACCGTCAGCGATCTCCTCGATGCAAATATATTGCATAAATGTATCGTATTCTTTATGAAATCGAGAGACTAATTATATTTACCTTTTTTTTATATTTTTGTTTCTGAAAACAAATAGTCCAAGTGTCTAATTTCAAATTGTGGTCAAGACTGATTCATTTGTCAACCTGCGTCGTTGAATAGCATTGTTTCCTTCGTGACACGATGTCACGATGGAATCCATGTGTTGCGTACAAAGCTGACCGTATTATTCGCATATTTAAGCCTTCCGTGTCGCCTGCTAATTATCAAACGATTAGCTGTCATAATCCGAGTGCGATGGCATGCATTATCGGTCCATTGCCATGAACGGGAACAGTTCACCTGTCCCGGCGCTACGGGTTAATAAATCACGCGGTTTTTAAAGGAGAAAAGGAAGAGAGTCTCTCGGCGGAGTAAAAAAAAGAACGAGGTCTCTATGAAGAAAGAGAGTCTCTTTCACGCTTTCGATGGTGATCACACGGCGATTCACAGCATGTGTATTCAGCGGTGATCATTAACCGACTATTATATGCGCTCTCTCTCTCTCTCTCTCTCTCTCTCTCTCTCTCTCTCTCTCTCTTTCTCTTTCTCTTTCTCTCTCTCGAGAGGCGATTTTTTTCTCAACAGTCACTAGGTTCTCGGCCGCTATAGGAGGAGGAAGAGAAGGAGAATGAGGAGGGAGCGGACGGATCTTTCAGAGCATTCAGCCGACACGTTACACTTGTTGGCCTCGCTTTGTCCGGGATCGTACGCCGCGTTACCGCGGCCATTATTCATCCTAAGGGGTTGTCTACCCGGATATGTACCTTGATACGCGAGCGTCGGCGGTCCTCCTCGAGCTACTTGTCAGTTCAAAGCGGAGAAATAATCCGGCTCGCCGATCGAATCGCTCGTTAACATCTCGGTGTACGCGCCTATCCGCCCGTTCTCTGAATGTGTCACGGATGGAATAGCCGGGTCCGAACTTACGCAAGCTTACATAACTGGATCTTTTTACGATTATTACGGTTATTGTAGGTTGCGCCTGTCCACTTCGAAGGAGCGTATTCTAAATATAGTTTTTAAGAGAAAATATATAAATTTTTTTTAATAACGTTGTGGCAAATGGAAGACAAAAATAGCTTCAATCTTCAGTTTCATAATTTTATCCATTCCTTCTCGCGCGAAGTACGCCAATTAACATGCTATCTTTCGCTATTTATCGCGATCTCTTTTTCCTCGCGTTTATAGCGACCGTTAAAATGGCACTTTAGGCGATTCAAAACGGCGGTAAATAACAGGTTTAGCGACTCATTAGACTAGCTAATTTTACGCTGACGCAGACGATGTCTCAGAAAGAATAACAGACTCCATGAGAATATTGCTGTTGCAAAACTCGCGACTGATCGTAAACCTACATCATAATTCGCATTTCCGCCTATTACGTAATTTCTTGCTTCGTTGGCTTTGTCGTTAGATATTGATGACAATCTATCATTCAAGCAAATGAATTCACAACAGGTATTATCTCGACGGAAAAACTTGCAATTCTCTTCGAGAAATTTGCAAATAAATGTTTCATATCCTTTTGAATTGTCATTATTACAAAAATACATGGTTCAGGTCCAGGAGTGTAATAGATATCATTTTCAAAAATGCATCCAGTTTGGTCTTTACAAACTCCGTTTTCTGCATGAATCTTGAGGCGAATGAGGGTGAATATGAGAACCATAATCGAATAAATTAACACTGCTGCTGTTGTGCCTCATTTGCATCTGTTATCTCGTCATAGTGGTATGTCTCGAGGCGTAGCTATCCTTTCCCCCGGCGATTTTATTAATTCAATCATCAATGTGCGTGTGATGGGAATCACATTTCGCTTCACGAGAACACCATCGGCTGTATGGAAGCGGTGGAAGTGGTTTACGGGTGCAAACTCGCTTGACAATTACATCTCACCTGATGATGATGTATCTAGATGCGTCTTATTTTACCTGTCTCGAGACGAGGTTGCGACAAAACTCGAACGCGATTCCATTGGGCTAGTAATGAGTTAATTACCAGCATGTACGCAAGTACTATTTAATGTAGTGGTTGAGTGCTAGCAATTTTAATGAGAGGCGGTTCTTACCTACGAAACACTGCTTTGATCGCGCCGCACCTGGTGACACTAGTGCAGATATAATTAGACCGCTTCTGTGCAAAACTAATTCGTGTATCAATTTTAATTTTACGTGTAAACATGATGTACGTAAAGTTAGCATATCATTTCATGGAAATTCATAAATAATTAACATTTTTGGTTTTATTTTTAATTGTTCCTGGTGAACAAATTTCTAGCAGTTAAATAAAAAAAATGCCTCAACAAATCGCGACGTCAAGTTCACGCAACATCTTATTTTGCTCCGATTTTCCTCATTATTTTTCATCAGATTTTCAATGATTTATAGTTTAATTTATTTATTAATTAATATATTTATAGTATAATCTAAAAAGATTTCTATTTTTTTAAAATAAAACATCGATTAAATGTCAATTATGAAAAAATGCATAAGCGAGATATGACGCTTTTTGTTGGAATTACATCTCGTTATATTGTCTAATTTTGCTTCTTCGGGTTATCCACCTTTTCTTAATTTTCTGTATGATTAGATGTATTGATGACATGCTCGTTGAAGAATATATGCGAGATGGGATGATTTCACTTTTCATTAAATTAATTTTATTTTATTTTTTTTGTTGCTTTTTCATTCGAATTATCGTTTTACTATATTCATTTGACGAGATCTTACATCTTTGTAATAACGAGAAGACTCATAATCGAAATCGAATTTTCTTCTGTTCTATGCTAATATTAAATTTTTGTACATCGTCATCGTCCGAGTTGAATATATCGCTTACGAAACTTTGCATCACAAATCTGCAAACTTTATGTACTATATGAATCACATATAATCTCTTATAAATTTTGAGATATCGAAACTTTGTAAATCGAAACATGCGTTTTCGCCGATATTTTAATATGGTATTCAGAAACCATCTCTTAACGAATGTTTATCTCATCGAGGAGAGAATAATTTCATGAACATCAAGATTCCATATTGAGTTCCAAGTTGCGATTACACGTGGTTTTGCGACGAGACGCCACGTAATCGTTTGACACTGCGTTATGTGTAACCGAAAACCGCTGCCGTTAGTACGTGCGGAAATTTACAGATGAACGGATAGAATTGTTTATTTGATCGCCATCTCTACAATTATTTAAATGATATATCGATGGCATTCGAGTTTTCTTGCATTATATTATCGTAACTTGAATTTGTTATTATATTTTTGTTTTGCATCTTTTATATTAGATACTAAATATTTTCTTAATCCATCAAATTTAAGCCTATTCTAAGTCGCTACCTATAATATGTTATAGAAAAGCGATGAAAGAAACAATCAGCGATACGAGAATCATAAAAAATCATAAAATTTGTTTCTCATTTGCAGTTGTTCTGTTTGAAATTTTTTAAGTCTCAAAGCGTATCGATAATCAAGTCATAAATCATGGGTTATGCATTTGCGCAATACAATGTACTAGTACGTACACGTTTTTATGACGATGTGACATATATTGATATTTACGACTTTTTATTTTAGTAGAAAAATTCTATAAATTATTTATTTAATCTTTACTCCGAAATTTTTTCGATATAAATATTTTAATAAAAATATCCTTCCCTCTTTTTCTCTAAATAATCTTATGAGCAAAATGTAAAAAAGTGATAACAAAAATTTTCTGTTTTCATTTCCGATCAAATTATGCAGATAATGATCAATCAATAATTAGCGAGAGAATCGAGAGATACAAATTGTAGAACAATCGTAAAACTCGTTAATTCAATTTGGCGATTTATCATTGATTGCAAACAATCCTCACGACGTGTGTCACGATCTTCACACGAAGTCGGGCCTCGTGTGTGATTCAGCACGTGAGAAAGAATAGGGATAATAGGTGACTGACATTTTCAAGGGAGGCGCAACTTGCGACACTTTCGGATCATCGACCGCGATGCGCTCGATATATCCTTGAACATCGACAGGTTTGCGATGTGATCTCGTCCGCTAGATCTACAAAACATTCCACGTATGGCCGTTGCAAATATGTCAGTCGTCTTGTAGGCGAGACTTCTTTCATGCGCGTCTCATCGTAGCACTTTTGTGCGAATTATATACTCGCGGCTTATCTCGTGCCTTGATGGATAAAGACCCGCCTTCTCAAACGGGTTCGATCGATTGATCGATTTTCCATCCAGTCTGCCCACTACACCGGATCCATCGATCCTCGAGCGCGTGAATTGATGCAGCTTCCGGAGGAGCGATAAACGACGCAAGCTTAGATAAACGTAGGCGGCCTGTCGACGAATGATCGATATCCCTATTTTTATTGCTGTTTTACAACATTTATTAGTGTTAGATCAACATCGCAAACCCCAACCTCGGATTATATTATCTATTTAACGGCATCTATTTATTAGGTGCGTCTTAATCATACGTGTCATGTGCACACACGCGTCGATGCTTACACATTTAAAGTATAGATTAGGTTGTAGAGCATAATTATTTTTATTACTATTTTCTTCCTATCGCAATCAGTCTTCATTTTTTTTCTTTATATATCTAATAAGTTAAATAACTATCTGCGAGCGGCAAATCACAATAGTTGGCGCACAACAAACTTTGCCAAATTAAACCTGTTTGCGCGTATATGGTACTCTTATCCAGATATCACGTGTAAATTGTATTTTACGATGGTGGTATACACATATATCGATTATCTGAAAAATCGATCGACCATCAAATAAATTGCCGTGCTCGCGGATACTGCGTAATGATATCCAGTTATGCAAAAACCCTTTCCCATTGTTACGCCACGCAGTACGTAATCATTTCTGGCGGTAGTTGTACGCCTCTTGAAATTCGAGAACACCGCTCGATCTTGATACACTCGACTACCGATTGTACGGAGAAGATCGAAATTTGCAAATTTAATAAAAGACGTGGACTCTAATTTAATTACTCATGCTAATCGATTTGTTGACGAGTGGATATTATACACTATAAGAAAAAATTGTCTTTATTCTGTATGATTTTTAATTTTATTTTATTATATAATTGTAAAAAGAATACCGTCCTGGTGATAATTGTGAAAAATTAAAATTAATTATTTCCCAAATGACCGAAAGGGGTGCGCGTCATGATGTAACGCATACGCAAACGCATATAGCACACGTCGATGTGATATAAATTTAATTACCGGATCGTTCATGCTCGAGGGAGCAGACCCCGGCGGCCCCGAGTCAAACAATCACTTTGCGTGAAAGTATGAAAATAATTCCACAGTGTCTGCTCGAGCGTGTCTGCGCTGCATGCGTACCATACAATTGTAAGTATTCTCGGAATATCGAGGCATCCGCATAGATTGACGTATCTAGACTCACCTGTTCCAAAATGCAGCACTATGGCTTCTCACTAGCGTACAGTTATTTTATACCAATTATTTTATATTTTATTTTATTATTATTATATTATTTTTTTTATTATGTTATTATTTTTATTATTTATTATTATATTATTATATTTTTTTATTATTATATTATTATATTATTTTATTATTATATTATTTTAATTTACTATAATTATTTCGTTTAATTAGCAAAGTAGAATTGAACGGTCGATGGAAGTAACAAGTTTCCACAATCGATTCATATCATATTGATAATTGAATATCTTTTGTTCATTAGGGATCGTCTGCTCGATCCTGGTTCATAAATTTATTACTTCGAATATAATAGTATTTCACGCGCATAATTGATAATCCTCACACGGAACACAGATACTTTCAGTATACTTATTGATTGCAGTTCGATCATTATAACCACGTGTTTATTATTAGCTGCTATTTCTAAGCGCGTCTGCAGATATAAATATCCTCAGGTGCGAGGGAAGCAATTTTCTATTTATCATGAAAATATCTACAAAAACGTTAAGTGTTGCATTGCATTCGTTCTACATATTCTTGTATATTTTTAAGTTTGATACTTTATGCAAATTTGCTTTATTCATTAATCAATCTCGATAAAAGTCTACGTTACGCGATTCATAAATAGAAGCAATTGATGTCTCGCGTATGTCTCTGTATTTTCCAACCGCGAAGAATTCTAGCGGGATAAAGCGAGAATCCCGAGTATCATGATATCTTACTGGTTAATTGCGACTGTCGACCGCGTGATTTACGAGACCGAGAACGGTAATCGCTTTGTCCTTCTCCAACTAAAGCTTCAGCCTAGATTATCGATTCTACTCGCAGAACCAGTTGCTCGCGACGTGACTCAGGTGACCAAACTCGCATCAATGCTAAGAATTTTTAATAATGTTAATTATTATATTATAACTTTACATGGACATATCGATTAAAACGTAACAATATAACTTATAAATATATTGTTAAAAAATATTGCAGAATTATATAAGTGTCAAATTATTACAAAATAAAAATGTACATTTTTATTATTTATTATGTGATTTTACTCTTAATTGTTTATTTAATTTTACATTTTTTAAATTATAATTTAGCGTAATTAGTAATAAATTTTCTTGCTTTTTTATTAGAATTCTTTTTAATAATATTAAAATTTCAAAAAGCTATATTTTGAGAGAAAATTATTTCATTGAAAGAAACTTTATATGCTATGGTTAATATTACTATAAAAATTTGCTTATGAAATTATTTCTAGTACAATGCAACGTATATACTTTCTAAAATAATAAGTATATTCTTATATCTATCCTATGATTATCGAAGTTTATAAATTTGAATTATTAGTATGAATTTGCAATCGCATTTTTCGTCATGGAAAATCTGATCGACATGCTTAAGACACGAAAAAACGTGTGTTGTCAATGTGTGACGCTAATTGATTGCTCGGGACAAGTGAAAATTTATAGATAATTGAATCTGTCAATCTGAGAACAATGTAGCTCTATAATTTTCGAAAGTCGAAGTAGCTAATACGTGTTTTAAGCTTGTTACTAGTACGTTATACGATACATAATTACATGTTGATTGTACAATATATCGAACACAATTTTGCATGTACCACGTTTCAACACGTTAACAACAAAATGGCCATTGCTTCATTAACTTGATTGTGCACAATTATCATTCATTGCGAATCGCATGATGCACTGCATAATTGTCATTACGTCGTATTATTACATCAGATGGTTTAAGTACGCTATTATATTGTTGCATGTCAAACGGCGGTTTAGGTGATTATATGTAGCCAATTGCAATTGCATTACGATGCTTTTATGATTCCCGGCTGGCGCGCACAATTCGCGCCGATAGAAAGCGCAAGAATTTTTCTGGATTAGCCATTGGCGATTTCTGTCTTGAAAAACGATCGCTCGTTTCTCCTCGTTTCGCTAATTCGCTCCACGAAAATTGACTATGTCGGGCGAGAGATAATACGATCGATTGTGTTCGAATTTTACGAGGGTCACGTACGCACTCGTTCAGCCTAATGCATGTTTCGAATGTTTAATTTCGCAATCGAGCGCTCCCTGCTCCATGATTGATCAACATATAACTACACAGAAAAAAAGGACACCCTTCTTTTGAAAATATATTTAGTTTTAACATGGAAATCTTGAAATGAGATTATATTGCGTTAATTAAAGAAAAATATAATTGCTTGAATAATTGCTTACTTGAATGAAGCCATTTTATATAGTTCAATCAAGAAAAATATATTCTCATGATTTAAGATTTAATTTTCTTGAATGGAAAAGAAACAATGTTGGATAGAAAATAACATTTTTAAATCAAAGATTATAATTTTCTTAAAGTAGAATTAAATAATTATATATTCTTGAGGTGACAATTACAATATTAAAATAAGATTGTAATATTGTTGAAATTTAAAATTATTAAATTCTTCTAAGAAGATTATAAATTGTTGCGTATATACGAAACAATGAACGCGTTAGTTTAAGTATATAAGTTTTGATTTGACACTTTTTTTTTTTCTGTGTAGACTCGTGGCATTTTTCATTTGGTTTACACGTAGATCTTCGCCTTACATGTCCATTATCGAGCTTCTTGGCAGAATAATTTATAAAATATTACAATCCTTTTAAGAATCAAAGTCGTGGTAATTGAAAAAAATCGATTTCTTTAATAATTTATCGACAATTGCTCAAAGATTTAGTCTTTTGTGATATTTATACTTCATTAGCTATTTATTGACACACAAATGTTTTCGTTATTTTAATAAATATAAGATTGAGTTTTTTATTTTTACCTGAATATAAAGGATGCTTATGAAATATCAATATTATCTCACGATATCTCGTTAAAGCATTAATCTTGCGAGCGTATCTACGTGGAATTAACTTGCGCATGATTGATCTTGGACACATAGATATCCTACAGATACGTCCTGCGTATCTCGCGAACGCAACTCATTCTCGAGTCGAATCTCAATCGATGAGAGTCGATTAAGTCGACATTATCGTGTCGGGCTCGTAGGCGGTGCATGGGTTATCGTACGAGGATCTAACGCGTGTTTCTCTAAATTCCCGGATCCTTTTTCTCTCCGCCTCTCGATCCGAGACGCGAAATGAAATATACGTGGCAACGGCTTCAATTTCCCGTTTGAAAATATCTTGGAATTCCAATCTAATCGGGGCTACGATTTTCCTCTTAATTATACAGAGTCGCGGGCCGATCCGGTAGATCCGATCGTGATCACTTGCCGCGCGCGAAGGAGGTCGGAGGTGCACCGTTTCAAGTATCGAGAATGACTTCGAGCTCTCATATCCAAGTTCCCCGAGACTGCAGGTGAATTAGAGAAATAACAGGCTTCTCAGGATCCGAACGCGGTTACCCCCGCACTATTGGTTTCCTAGATGGCTACCGGAGCTGCGAAGTAGCTAGTAGTCCTCTTTTAATAGGAATAACGGTATCCATGGTGCACTCGTCGACTCTGCTTGTGTAAAATCTTGGCTCTCTCTTTCTTTCTCGCCGAGATATACGACGTTTTGATCGCCTCTCGAAATTAATGACTCAAAAAAGTGAACTTTAATAATTCATTATCTTCAACTTAATAATTCATGGCGCGTGTTTTACAACCGTTGGATTTATCATCTCGTGAGACGTTTCTATGACAGTTATCAGGTGGCGAGAATGTATGAGCCATGATCAGGAAAGACGAACTAACTATGAATTCACACGGATAATTCGGATTTATAAATAATTTTGATATAATTGTAGGATAAAAATAAAAATAATTGCAAGCATATATTACATATTTAAATTACATATTTAAAAATATTGTATTGTACAATGTTGATCGGCGAGCACAGTCGAGCTTTTCAAGTGACAATTATCGTTGCAATTAAATAGTAAACCTGAACGATGTAGCTTTGCTGCCGCTTTGGCCGATACTTTCCGCCGATATTGCATCGACAGCCGTATATCATCCACTATTGGCTGGTGTTGAAACACATAATTAAGAACTCGCGCGAATATGGTGGCCTGCCAGTCGTAGCGAACTTGTTAGAGGGTGCTCGGCACCATTGTGCGTCTCGTAAGCAGCGTAATACAATAGGTACTAGTTCGTTATGCAGCCCATTACGTTAATAATGCAATATCACAAATGCAAAAGTTACACCGGAATCAGAATGTGTTTTGCACGCGAGTATATCTCGTTCAATTCTAATCTTTATAGCGTAATCGAATTATTTGCTTTTCTGAAATCAACGTATTTTTGTTTTAATTAATATAATTATATAATTAAAAGAAAGATGTCAAATAAAATTTAGAAATATATAAATAATTAGAATAAGAAATAGTTGTAATTTATACTGCAAAAATAAAATAAATTATTAAAAGTGGATTAAATCTATTTTTGATATTATTTTTGATTCTGTTTTTTTTTTCTAAAATTTATCAAGAAGTATATCTTTGTTGTTCGTACAAATTAAAGAGAAATGTAGTCCTTAATTTGACAATTCGTCGCGGTATCTTCGATATGGAAACGCGTTGATACGATGTGAAACGGTCGTCTGCTATCGACACTGACGAATTAAATTCACCCTAAGGGATGTGCACATGTTACGTCGCGTGGGAGTATTATATCGGAAAATATTAGATGCGTGTTAAGTGTCTGGATATTATACGACCCCTTATATTCGTTAGACGAAGTACGACGCTCATTGTTGGCCTCACGTCAGATGGAAATTTTCACGTGAACCTAGCGTGAGAGGAATGTTCATTTTTTTACAATGAACGCCTCGCAAGACGTCGAAGGGAGTTAATTACCCTTTTTAAATGAAATCCACATATCTGATTTGCATGCTTGAAGCTCAAAAAATGAATAGAATGTATTATATTCTATATGAATCTGTAACTGAAAATATTATGCTGCTTCTTTTTTTTCTTTTTCAATATTACATATATGTAAATAAAATATTCATTCATATATGTAAATAAAATTTCATTTTTGTTGTATTAAAATAATATAAATTTTATTTACATTAAATACTACTTACAATGTATTAAAACTAAGTCATATATCTCTTTATAATATATTAAAAAATATTAAATAATTAAAAATATTATAAATATATTAAAAAATATTCTGCGATTTTAATGCTTGTATCATTGACCATATCAGCTGTTAAGAAGCACAGAAACATGATAATTTACTCTAAATTATATTTACATACATCAATATTATAATAGTCGACGCATATTACTTTACACGTGTTATTTAATATGTTGTGAGTAATCGCGGAATCTCATTGAATATCCCATTCAATCATCTCATTACTTGCCGCTTCTCCGACGATGAAGGAAGTAATGGAAAGCGGGAACGTAAGAAGTATGGCACTGTTTCGCAGATGGGATCCTTTCGCGTATCTCGCGCGATTTCCGCATCGCGAGGCTATCAATCATCGCCCATCGCGGAAAAGGCGCGCGATTCTCGATTACTGATTGGCCCCGGAATCGTTCACGCGTCATTAGCGCATCGCGGCTGTCCGCTCTAATTAATTGTTCTACGTCAAGATCCCATCGCCTGGGTTTTTACTCACCGCGAGGTATTTGTAGGTGGAACTTTCTGACATTTCGTTCTAAGCTTCCTACACTTATTGCGCGAAAGTATTATAACACGTTTCGTGCCGAAGATGAGATTGATACTCGATGTTTACGACGTAATACTTCCATTGCTCGCTACCATTATAGGTCAATTATATAGCACGATATTAATATAATTATAATCTGTAGATATTGAAGAAAAAAAAATATAATTTATTATATATTATATTTTCCAAGGAAACTTACATGACAACTAGAGAGCTCGTTAAGTGGCATAAAATTCCACGGCTGTGAAATTATTAAATGCGACGAGTTCCATGTATCCGCATTACCGTATTAAAGTAATAAAGTTTCGACATCCGGCAGTAACAAGTTAAATTAGCCATTAATATCAATTACGTTCGACGTAATTCGTGGAAATTACCTTATCCCCCACATAATTGCGTTCTCATACCATTTACCTTTTTATTAAAAGACCGTCTCGCTTAATTTTATCCAATCAAACGATACGGGTCCACCTAGATGGTTATCTATTCGGCTCGCCACCGAATTTAGCTGTCGCTGGAACCTAGTTTAGACCACACCTGCGCACATGCGGGCTTCATCGAAGACAGATTAATCCCTATATTATATATTAGCCCGTAGGTATGCGTTCAACTCACGCTTTAGAATTTCTACTCTCGTGAGATTTTCCTCGATGTATTCTTTGGATCACAAATTTATATTAATCATACAAGAAATTCTTGAATTTGTTAAATTTCAAAATTACTACAATTAATTGATTAATAAATAAAAATAAAATGAATAAAAATTTTACGGTGATAAATTTTTTTTATATAATTAATAATAAAACTTAATAATTATTATTATAAATAATGGAATATTAAAAATAATTTTGTGTTAATTGGTATCGGATTTGGAGTTTTATTCACACGATCTATGATCTTTCCCATGACGATACGATGAAGAGACGACTCGATAATGCTTGTGGATAGGTTTAGTCCAAACTTGCCACCCTTCTAATCGTCATCGAGGTGGAAACATTGAAACGTGGCGGAGAAGTAAGAAGGGGACGCGCGCAATATGCCCCGTGCCAATATTATCAGCCCTCTCCGCTTCGCAGGAAACCTTAACGACCGAATGAAACGATGCACCAGTCCCACGCTAGTAAGGTCACGTGCCACTTTCAGGACCTGCACAATGCACCGGTCCGTGTGATTCTGCGAGAAGTACTTTCCATCAAATGTTACCCCTCTTCCTATACTTTAAAAGATTTATTTCACCCTATTTGTAACTCGCACATATTCCTGTTGCTACAGACAGCGAATGGGTTTGATTAATACATTTAATCGAGTAAAAGAAAAATATATAAATTAAATGTATGATTTTTTTAAGTACCTATATAAATTTATATTTTATAGAAATAATATTAATACATGTATAATATTTATTCTCGATATCAGGTTAAAGAAATTACTCTTGGAGATTTATTGACGCGTCTAATTATTTCATACTCGATCGGATACGCATTAAAACGAGTATAATAAACTAGTATGAATCTAAATAGCCCCAATTGTGTGATCCATTTAGCCACGTATTACTTTCTCCGATCAAACGAGCCGCACATTAATACATGTAACGCACGCTGATAGAATTCCAGCCGGTGCATCAGAAGAATTGCGCGAAACGATCGTACAATAGTGACTTCCGGTCTGGAATCGTATACTGGAATGAACCGCCGAGTGAATTGCAGTTAATGCATCAGCCCCCTGCTTTGGCCATAGGTCAGGGGGATGCCGAGGGCTGGTACGGAACAACCAGCTTCCGATTGATACGAGTGGCCGATCTCGTTCCCTCGTCCCTTTCCCTCTCTTCTCTTGTCTCCCTCTTTTCGTCGAGGCGAATATCTCGTGGATATTCGTGCGAGAGGCAAGTCGTCATGTGATTCAGAACCGGATATGCGTCATGGAGGATTTCTAGACGATTGAGCTAAGTGCACGGTGCGGATCGACGATGTCGGTCGCAGGTCGCCCTTCTCCTATGCTGGATTTATCTCGCGCCATTAACTACAGCGAATATGTAGTTGCGTTGCATCGATTGTGCCATCACTGACAGTAGTTCTAAATTGGCCTACCGATAATCAGCATGCCATTAGAAAAATTTATACTATTCCTTGTGTGACGAATTTGTGTAAAATCTTTGTTATTTATGTTAAAAAATTACAGCTTTTTAAAAATTAATTTATTCAAATTTATTATTTAATATTCATCAGTTTTATCAAATGATATCACTTTATCGAAATGGTTTAAAAATATTTCTACAAAAAAATAAGATAATTCTAATTTTTTTTCTCTCGTGTTATGAGATGCAATAATAAAAAATTCAAATTGTCTTTCAACCGCGTCTTGTAAAAGTATCAAGATGTAAAACACCTTTCATTGATAGTCTTTTTAACCATCACATTGTGCGATGAATTTTCTGGTGCCATGGAGACTGTAACTTCCTCTCTCTCTCTCGTTTGAAAAAAATGTATTGTTCGCTACCCGGTTCCCTTCCCCGCCTTCCTCCTCTTAAACCGATCTATTGTTTTCCGAACCGGTTCAGGAATTTATTCTGCTATTAATTGGCTCAGTTTCCGCTATTATATTTCAATCGGCGATTTTATTCTGCGCGAGCCATTGAATCGAGGAATTTAGACTATCAATGCCGCACTTATAATTTTATGAATGATACGATGAGTTGTTCGTTTTTTAAAAGACTGAATGAATAACATGGTCTGATTATTAATGACTTCTTATGAAACGATACATTGATATACTTCAGGTTATTACTTGCAATTATACAGGGTGTTTCTTAATAAGTGCGAAAAATTTTGAAGGTAATTCTTTGTCGAAAATTAAGGGGGGTTTTTTTATATAAACATATTCTTCTACATCCCTCCCTGTGGAGTTACACTCCTCCAAAAATGGAGGTAAAAATTAGGTTTTTATTTTTTTTCTCAAATTTAAAACAAGTTAAAGAAATGAAATTAGGTGGATATTTTCTACTAGTAAAAAGGTTATTTATTAATATTTTTTCCAGCCTCCCGTATTGTTATAAGGGGATGAAACTAGCAATCCTATCCAATTTTTTATTAGAACTTTTTAATGTTTATATGAAAAATCCCCCTTTATTTTCGACAAAGAATCATCTAAAATTTTTCGCGCTTATTAAGAAACACCCTGTATTTCGTATTTAACACGTGCTACATTTATTGATAATATTGTCTCAAGAAAATGATAAAATAAGTGAAAATTTATTAAAAATAGGTCGTTAAGCTGACATAGGTAATCGGGACAGTCTGCCGAACAAAATGGAGCAATCTTAACAAAGTCGTGGACAACCATGTGTACATTGGTCGACGTACACGTGGAAATGAAGGCGAACAAGCCGCGACTTTGCGCGCGCGAGCGCTGATTACCGATACCGCGTAATTTATTGCTTTGTATTCGCGAAACGTGACGCCGTGGCCCCCGTCTCTCGTAAAATGCTTCCAGTTCTGAGTCACGGAGCCAGGCTAAATTTTTGTCCAATCGAGAATGCAGATAGACTTATACTCGGCGGCGCCGTTCAAGCCGAACGAGCCGCGCGTATGTGTGCGTACGCAAGATTGCCGAAGATAACGATACAATAACTCTGTAATAATCGCGGTCTGATTGTTATTCCTCAACCAGGCAGCCTATTTTCGCGGAAAATCGCCGCGGTACGCGAGATAATGTCTCGAAAAGTAAGCGGGATACGTAACCTTCCTTCGTGACATGTTCGAGAAGCGACCAAAGTCTCTGCCAGAGACGCAGTTTACCGGATTCGTAATAAATTCCGGATGAACAGAGAGACTACCCAACTATGCGCAGTCTTTACGTAACTGTACGCGATCCGCGCGTAAACATACCACGTGTCGATGCGAGAAGAGTAACGCACGTACGCATAGGCATGCGAAATCTCTAGCGAGGTAGGTGTGCGCGAGAGGGACGGTAGACGATCGGTAGGTAGGCATTGCTATTTGTCGAGATGCTATCTGCATGGGTGTAGCGAGTTATTACAGGCAGAAGGAAGGAACGGGCTACGTGCATATCGACAGAAGACCGTGAACCATGAAGCCGGTCTTCTGTGGAAGCTCTCCTTCCACCCCGCTCCGATCTTGCCAGATCCAGAGATCTAATCGCGTTACATCACTACTTTCAATAAACAGTCGCGATTTTCTTGTATAAATATAACATTGTTAAAATTCATTTTTATAGTTTTAAATCAAATTTTCCAAGATTTCTGTCATTGTATTTTATGTTATAAATCTGCTTTCTCAATTATACATCGATTAAGATATATTTATAATTGTAATTTTATTCATTCTCCTTTCAATTTTTAATATTATATCATATTTAATATACATCAAAATCTAATAAAAGTATTTCCTTGTCAATAAAATGATTTTCACACAAATCGAGATATGATTGATAAAACCTTTGATTTAAACATTCGTTGAATGTAAAAAATTAAATATCGATTATTGATATGAATCTCCTTGATTTTACAAAAAATTAAAAATTAATAATATAGTTTGTGTTTCGTTTGTACTTTATTTTATTTTTTTCTCATCTCAAAATATTATATCGCAGGCTTAATCTAGGATTAATATAAACAAGATTTCTGTTATATATTTTACTATTCTACATTGTTCAGTGTCTCTAAAGTCGATACTTCCGTCAATATTCGCCAGCAACATTTATATAAATTAAAAAATAGACGATGAAAATTTTCTCTCTTGCAAAAAAATTCGAAAATCAAAGAATACTTTTTCATTATTAATTTTAAAATTTTATTTTGAAATTCCACAATATATATTTTGCCACTAAATCACATCTTGTTTTCTTTTGCAAATTTTGCTTCAAAGTTTGTGAATACACTTCTTATTCGATTACGCTCTTGTTGACTTCAGAAAATGATAAATTTTGGAAATTAATGTTACATTTGCTTGCGAATATCGACGAAAGTGTCGACTCCCACGTTTCGCCAACGAGGTTTTATGGGGCGGCTTTGGGGAAAAATAGCAGGTGAAAAGAAGTCTGGCAGACGGAGTGGCTCCTTGTAACTGCGAAGACAGACGCATAACATAATGGCACCGGTGATGAACCGCACCCACGTCTCACACCGACGCTGCCCGCTTTTGCCCACGTTCGCCCGACACACTTTATGCTATCCATTTAGTCGAGTAATTTGTTTTTACAGTTTCTCCTCCCCGCTCTCCGCACATTTAGCTCCGTCCTGCCGAAAGTAGCTATTTTTTTCAATTATGGTTATTCTTGTTACGAGCGCATATCTCACTTTCATAAGACATTACAAAGATATGAAGCACCGGCTTTAAAGCTTTCGTAATTACGTCCGTCGATTGAATATCCGTCGCGCGTTTTTGCCACTCGCTCACTTTAAGCAAGAGAAAATTGCAGTAGTGATCTTCAATTCATATGGTAATTAATCTTATAATTAAAGAAATAAATTTCTAATATAAATTTATCGACATCTTCCCCTGTAAAACTTATATCCTCATCATTAATTTTGATTGTAAATTGATAAAAATGTAACAAATAATTTTTAATCATGTCCAGCAAAGTCATTTAATTATTGAATCGATAGCTATGTCATGATGCTTAACACTTTGACGGAATTATCTTAGATAATTTTACCGGCTACACGTGCGATTTCAGTAAATTTATTAACAATGCAGCTTGATATTTTTCCATGTTGTAGTCTACTGTCGTTGAATTATGTGTCGTAGCCTCCAGACGCACAAATCTCAGACGCCAGGGAAACCTCTCTTCGCTCTCGTCGCACAGCTAATCTAACGCGACTAACCGGTCATTACCGCGGAATTAATCATCTCACGAGCTCATGCATAAATAATCGCAAATTTTAGCGTGCTCCTTTTCGCTTAAGTGAAACTAAATCTCCCTCATGGGCTCCGGACATGTGTGCTCGACCCTTTTATAATTCTCTAAACAAATCCTAGGCTCCGCTGTCACTTATGTAAAACACATGGTAGCAAGGTTGCTCTGTTAATGATTCATTCTACAAGCATTATCCGTTTCTCGTATAATTAAAAAATTCTTTACCGAGTTTTATATCCAAATATATGTTGCTTAATTTATTATAATGTATTAATATAATGTGATTATAATAACACGAATTTATTTCTTGAATAAAATACTATAATAAAAATCGATGAAAAAGATTCACCGAAAATTATAGACGTACTTATTTTTTTCTTTTCTCCATCAAATCGATGTATATGAAAATCATTATTTTATCTTGCTTTTTGTTACACGAAAAAAAAACGCTTTGCCTTTTAGATGAAATGTACAGATCTATCGCTGCTCGCAAAATAATGCTCTTGGAAAGCTATACATTTATTTATTGAATCTCTCTGAATCATCGCCTTTTTTTCGCTTCGTCATTTCTCGATACGCTATATCATTGCATTGTCCGTGACATCTTCGGCATGAATTGTGCTCAAGTGCATCACTTCCGCTGCAGGCAGAGCCTCGCTCGCCATCCTCGTTTGTCCCGTCACGTGTCACGTGGAGTCAACTGTCATCCGCAGCACGCGAGCGTCACGTGTCCATTGTCGGAACGGGCAAGCGTACTCTTTTGAGAACTATTGTCTGCAAATCAGCGCGTATCGCGCGTCGTGAGACGGACAGAAGTTTCGCCAGCGATCATCTATCTCTCCGTTCCTGGTCCTGGGATTAGAGAGACGCTCTCGTTAGCCGCGGGTTCTCCATCCGTCCGTACGTTTGTTCGTTTGCGGGCGGAAAGATATCTACTCTCCGCCAGAACCAGTACTCCGAATACCTTATCTGGATAAAGCGAGCGACCGGGACTCTGAGAAAAGTTTCCCGGGCGCTTTGCGAACTGCATTTCGAAATGGACTTGTATCTGATAAATGCGCATTCGTAAACGCGAATAGCGTACGACTTTATTATCGCTACGGCAGCGTGTTTCTGCGTGTGTTTATATGTCCTAAGTTCACGCATGGAAAAGATACGATGTTGTGCGCACGTCAGCTGTTAATGTTGACAGTTCTCTGAATGTATATTGGCGTGGTATGCTGTAGAAGAACAGAATAAAATGAAAAAATAAGCAGAATCGAAATATCAAAGATTTCAACAAATACATATATAAATTTGATGTTTCATTTTAAAATTGTATGCGATGTTATAACGAGAACCGTATCAATTTTGTGACGATCCATACCTGTGGCAAGATGGTAACGTTAATTAGTATCGCGAAACACGTTAACAATCCGGCGTGTAACAGCGATTAAATGAAATCGGAACAATCGGGGAACGATCCTCGTTAAAGTCGATAACGATTCGAGCATCGAGATAATGCAACGTGAATGAAAGCCCCGCTCCACCTGCGCTCTATCCGAGTAACGAGCATCGATAAGCAATCACCGATCGGTTCGAATCGCCCCCGGCACCGGCGATTATCGTACTTCTTTGTCGTGACATAAATCACTGTTCTCCTTACATCTCGTCATGCACGGGCCCGGATTCTTCACGGGCTGGGATCGCCCCGCGGCGACACCCGTTACACGAAAACGAGAGACCACGATATCGAGGAAACGCGCCATTAAATACGGATTCCTTCCATATATTAATGTTTCATTTTTATCTCGATGATTATCCTATTTTTTTATTCGCATTCTCGTTTATTCTTTCTATATAAAATCTATTTTCTATATAAATTCTTTTTTTCTACATAAATTTTTTCTATATAAATTTCTATATAAATATCTTTCTATATAAAATTCAATATTATATAAAATATAAATAAAAAATTTGAAAGCTATAGCGCATCGCGAATGAAGTAAAAAAAAATTAATGAGTATATTTATAAATTGATTTATAAAACTTTTATAGATTATTGATTAAAACAGGTGGTTCTCGTAAGAACGTTTATTTCTCATGGCTAAGAATTTATGTAGAAAAGTATGCATCGCCTTCGCCGACTCGCGAGTAGCCATCATCATGTATCAATATATCGTAGTTATGCGCTCGCTGGTGCATAGGCGTAAGCAGGTCGCTGCACGCTACATGCTGATGTGTCACCGTGCATTGCATTTCGCAAGGTATCGATAGACTGTGTCTGCCGAGAATGCCTCGTAACGTGTAGTCATCCAAGAAAGCTTACTCATTATTAGGAATGAAGGAGAAAAAAGGAGAATTCTTCATCAGTAAATGTTTTTTTTTCTGAGTTATTTTCTGTATTAAAAACAATCTATTCTCTATATAAATATTTGCATAAATTATAAATATTTCCATCATATGTGAATATTTTCATAAATTTATAAAGAAATATTAAATAAATTATTTAACATATATATTTATTGTTAAATAAATTATTTAACGTATATATTCCAAGTCTTATAAAAAATATCTCATGTATAATAACAATTCTATGAAATATAAAATATGACTGGAACGCACATCACATATGTGCATATCTTGTAATGACACTGATGACTATCCACGTGTCGTTATTAAGCAACTCGCGAGTAAGAGAAAAGGGAGCTAAAAGAGAAGGAATACGAAGATACGTGATCGTATAATGAGATTTTTTTAACCGTGGAAGCTCGGTCGCGCAAGGGAGGAGCCGGTCTTTATTAAAGTTCCCGTGGTCACGAAGAGACTCGCATAGATCAGATCGGCGACCCTCGAGTCGCGAGAGAAGTAAGCTCATTAATTCAAACTAAATCGTTTATGCGCCACGACGATCTCTCGAGACTTCTTTCGAAAAAAAGCGAATCTTAGTACGTAATTCGACCAAGATGAAATAGTCCGTATAGTTTCTTTTAATCTTCGACTTTGAAAAAAATTAATATAAATGATTAATTATAAGAATCAGAAAGTTGCATCTGAGAAAAGTTTGCACAAATATTTTTAAATATTATTTATAATTTATTAATAAATATTATTTATAATTTTATTTATTTAATCTTATTATTTTTTATCTTATTTAATCTTATTATTTATTAGTTATTATTATTTCTTATTTATTGATAATCTTTTTTATAATTTCTTATAATTCATTAGTATTATTTATTAGTAATTTTTTTGTAATTTAATTAAAAATTTGTTTCGTAAAATTAATTCAGGTTGCAAATTTTTTCCATCCATAAATTTCTTATACGCACAATACACGAGTATCTCGTTCGCTAACTCTCTTTCTGTCTCTCTCTTTCTCTCCCTCGTTTTCCCAACAGAGGTGTTCAGGTCGCGATGCGATTTTTCCTTCGAAGCCGTCAATTACCAGCTGCGATTCTCTTATCGCGAGAACGCCTCCTAGAAAGTCAATTTAGCGGTCTCTCGCCTCTCTCGGTTCTCGATCAGCGAAAAGTCGGCTCGATATTATTCCGAGCGAAATCGGGAGATCGCGGCTACGATTTGATGAAGGCGAGAAAAACCTGCTCCCCGTCGCACGAGAGCAGTCTTGCGACACGCGTCGCGTCGCCGCCACCGCCGCCGAGATGTAAACCGCCGATATAAGATTTATGTTTCTGCGGCGCGCGAGCTCGAGCGGCATATTAGAGATAAATCGGCGGCGCGGGCGCCTTGGCCGAACTAGAGAGAGAGTTGCGCCAAGTAATGACCAAATTTGGAGCAATCGCGACTACTTGGATCTAGCACTCGTGTCACCGGACTCGCTCTCGTGCATGCCTGACCCCTTTTTACACCTTTTTACGAAGCGAGCGTCGCCCACCTTTAACGAGCCGACGACGACGGCAATAAATATATTAATTGTGGGAACGTTGCGAGATTCTCTCGTTACGAATACGAGACGCGAGAAACGCCGACGCGTTTCACTTTCGACGCCCACCGAATCGCGAGATCGCGAGCCGACTGCGCGCGAGTGCGTACGGCGCGTGCACGCGCTCGAGAAAGGGCAGGTTCCGCGTTTTGTTTCGGCGGATTCGGCTCGGTTTACCGGCCACAGGCTTACCTGTCGAGAGGCAGGTTTACGGTTTATTTCAGGCAGTTTGTTACGGGCGACGGCGTATATTTAAAGCGTCCCGCGACCGTGATACAGTCGCTCTGAACTTTCGTTACGCCCACGCGCGAGCGAGCGATCGGCCACGAAAGACAAAGTCGCGGCACAGTTGCGTCGATTTCCGGAAGTTGTCGTTTTCGGCACGTTATAAAATTGCCGAAATTCCGTTTTCGATTTGATTCCGACTAAACTCTTTAATTTCGAAGAGAGAGAGGTTCGTCATTTTTCGAAAATAAATTTAGAGAAATCTTGCAATTTTTGAATAAAAAAATCCTGCAATGGATAAGGAAAATATTATTACGCAAATAAAGAAGAAAGTAATTTTTTAAGCCGTCATCAAGTGCGTCTCTCGATTAGCCGATCACACAGTGTGCGAGGGATCGGCCAATAGATCAACCGACCGAATCGCCGAGATCATCGGTATTACACAAGCTGTAATTGGATCGATCGGACGATTGAGCAATGACGAATGATCTGTCTAAATGCTAAAGTGTCCGTAATGGGACCTCCCGGAGTTATTAAGTCTATCCATCTATCCGCCCATCCGCGCTCCTTTTAGGTCCATTAATTTCGGTTTGCGGTGCCTCGTTATACGTGTCTCCACAGATTTCGACCGCGAACGAAGCCACCATCGAGACAAATTATGCCAAGTATGCACACACACACATACACATGCACACAGCTGCTTCGCAGATAAGATTATCATTTTGAAAGGTCCGCATTCATCTCGTAGCAAAACGCAAATGTGGCGAGATGGAAACAAAGCATCTAGGTCATCCATCAGTCCATCGTGTTTTGCTTGTCGTACCGAAATTTATTTTTCAAATTCATTACTTGACCATGTAATTTATTTCTGTAACATTAATCTTTAGAAGAGACAATTAATGGGTAGAAATAATTATATATCTTTGCAAGAAACATACATAAATGATGTGAAACGATACGTAACGAGACAAATTGCATCTCCCCCGTTTCATTGTTCGATAACGCAGCGCCGCTTAAATCCCCGTCCCGATTTCAAGGGAGACACATTCCCAGACAGTCGGTGGTCTTGGCGCCCGCCTATCACATTGGTTAGCAAACCGGGGCGAGTAACTTATCGGGCGCAAAACCGTAACGCTACATTCGAACGCGTCAAGATTCGAGCCATACAGTCGGGGATAAGAAGAGACAACGCATCTACATGTAAATTTAACTCTACTTTTAATAAACTGAGATTTCAGATAAATTTTAAATTCAAAAAATAATAATATAATATAAAAATATTTTTATTCGTAGTAACAATAATTTCGCTCGTAGCCAATTAAATTATTAAAGCCAAAAAATAACATTATTTTAAAAATAATATTATTTTAAAAAATTGCTTAATATGTATCTTAATTAGAATTGCAGCTATTTGTAATTATTTTTCTCCAATTATAGCATATTTGCAATTAACGAAAAATGCAACTTTGCATAAAGAAAAATCACTACAAATGACTCTTGAAACAAGATATATCAACTTTTTTATTTTAAAAATCGATAACAGTCATATTTTTTTAAATACTTTGTCTTTTATGCTTAGACTGTTAAAAAACTACAAACAAAATACTATTATTTTCTGTACTGAAAAATTTAATAAAAAGAATGCCAAATTTACATACGTCACAATGGCCATCTCTTCGATCACACCCAAGGTTCTCGCAGCTGATACCGTCTATAAGTCGGAGAGATCATGGGATTGCTGCTGGCTATTCCTTTTCGAGATTTGCGACACGAGTCTGGCGAAGATAAGCGCGAAATGTGTATGCAACGCTGCATAGACATCACTAAGGAACAACGTGTAATCGTCGAAACGTGCTCGGAACTAACTGCATCTTCCGTGTATTTGTTCTGCTCCAAAATGTACGCAACTATCAGCTGTGTTTTGTCTACAAGATCAATCATTTAATCAATATTACTCCTTAAATGCTCAAAATGAGATTATAATGATTATAATTATAATTAAAATGTCTGCAGAATTTTTTTATTTTATCGAGAGACAATTTTATGCATTTCCGATTTTCTATTCACTTTTATGATAGTAATTGATTATTTAAAAAAAATAAATCTAATTTTATTTCGACAATCCAAACTTTCATGTACAATATTCCTGGACAGCTTTGATCGTGATTTTTACAATTTCTTTTCGAAGGATATACACGCGCGAAAAGAATCGCTTCCGCATACCTAAAGCATCGGGCGACAAAGAAACGATCAATGAATGTGTCGAAGGAACGGCTCAATTCTCGCGCGATCCACGCGATAACATTGCGAAATCCTCAATGCGGATGCCCCGTAAAGGTTTTGTTGCTGGCAGCATTTTTCATTGCCCGGACAACGCGGCGTTCGGGTCAGCGCGGGAGGCTTTTTAAGGAGCGTTTTATTTTCGTACTGGACGCGACCACCGTTAATCCCGACCTTCTTACCTCGGCGATGATCCGTCCGATAAATTCCACGAGGCTCGCGCGGAGCTGTTACTACCATCGTTCGAAGTTGTCGGGCATTTATTCCCGCTCGAGTACGCTTTTGACCTGGCCAACGAGAGCCATCTCTACGGCGGCCATTGATCGTGATGATATTGCGTAGGCGCGTATCAAAATTAAACTCCGACGGTGGTCGCGAAAGAATTCAGACTGCGCGATTGCGATCATTGACCGTTCAGATGAAAACGCAATTAAACGAATCTTGGTCAACTCGGAAAAATGCCATATTTGACAATTGCGAAAAATTGTATCCTTTGGATTGCGTCTTCATAGATTAATTTAAAGATAATTTAATCAATATATTGGGCTCGCGAAAATTTCTCTTGCAAGAATTTTCATACTGTGGAAACACAAAATCAAATAAATAATTAAAATTAGATACTATCAAATTAATTCTGAAAGACATTGATGCTTTAATTTAAAGATAATTTAATCAATATATTGGGCTCGCGAAAATTTCTCTTGCAAGAATTTTCATACTGTGGAAACACAAAATCAAATAAATAATTAAAATTAGATACTATCAAATTAATTCTGAAAGACATTGATGCTTTAATTTAAAGATAATTTAATCAATATATTGGGCTCGCGAAAATTTCTCTTGTAAGAATTTTCATACTGTGGAGACACAAAATCAAATAAATAATTAAAATTAGATACTATCAAATTAATTCTGAAAGACATTGATGCTTTAATTTAAAGATAATTTAATCAATATATTGGGCTCGCGAAAATTTCTCTTGTAAGAATTTTCATATTGTGGAAACACAAAATCAAATAAATAATTAAATTTAGATACTATCAAATTAATTCTGAAAGATATTGATGCTGAATAAATGATACTAAAAATTGATGATTATTAAATTATACAATTACAATTAAATGAAAGGAGAAATAAACTGGTTTAAGAACGTACAAGTGTAGATCCTTCGGTTTCGCATCGTTTACTTATTGTTAGTTAGGATCGCATCCCGTATAACGGTATCTATCAAGATGAATCTTATTTTATCTTGTGGTGGCATTTAGCCTTAAGCAGCAATGTCGCACATAAAGATCTCTACTTCAATGTACAGATATAATTCATGGGATTGCCTTTAATTTATCATTAATAATATATATATCGATAACTTTTCAATAAATAAAAAATAATTATTAAGGGAAACACGTATCGTTTTGAGATTCGTTCCGAAATGATCGATAAATAATTTCATGACACTTAAAACTATCCGCGGCGACCTTTCAACCTCGCTGGGTCGATAATCAAACCATCTAGAGATTCGACACAGACTCTCATCGATCGTGGGAAGCCTCAGAGTCAGGAAAAAAGTTTCGACGTGAAATATAAATCATGAAAATTTTGAGATTGGCACGTGTGTAAAATTAAATGTAAATTTATTTATGCATTTTTTTAGTTCAGACGATGAAAAATATTACACAGCAGACTTTATCCCAAAAGTGTAAGTTGAGTGCAATAATTAATTTTTCGTTGATATCATCAAATATTGAACGTTAAATATTTTCTTCGCCAATTCTAAGCCTGCATTTCTCTTCCATAATTAATTTTTTCAATAGGTATCACTCAAAATCATTTTAAATTTTTCAATACATAATTGTAAGCGCGAAAAGCTGACTTTGATTAAAATAAAAGAATGACAGATACAAGAGAGAAACGAATACAATAAACTTCTCATAATTGAATTAATATTATTATAATATAGTTAATATATTTAAATTAATATACTCTTTTAATACTTCTATATTATATGCTTTACAACTCAAAAATTGATGAAAAAGCAATCTCCATCTTTTTAATAAAATCATCGATTCTAAATTCAATGCTTCCTATGTCAGCTCGCGAAACTTGCACAAGAATTATTTAAATTCTAAATATAGCTTACATAATTATAATTTGAAATATTTAAAAATCAACACAAAATTAATATACAATTATTTTTTATATAATTATTTCTGGATGCTAAAAAATACTGGATTCGCCGGATTTAAAATTCATATTGCTAAATAAATTAGTATGTTGCATAAGAAAGCTCTGCGCAATCATTTTGATCATTGGACTTCATCCTTCTCCGGTGACAAGCGCGACGCACATGAATCGCGATCGCAGCGGGTGTCGATCTAATTAAAATTACGACAGGTAGGCTCATTAGCCTCTTGCGCTGCAACACGCCGATAATTCACGGCTCCATCAGAAAAGCGCAACCGAGCAACGTCCGAATAACTAACGAAGCTAGGCCTCCGGTAATTGTCCCGCTGCGTATCATGAACTTACGGTGTCTGGCCGTCGTGCGGTTACTGATTTTATCGCGGTGTTTTACTCCCCGAGGATCTGGTTAGCGTTCGATTTCAGACGGCAATGTCGTCGTCGGAACATATGCGCCCTGTCGTGTATTGTGCGCGCCTTTGATAAATGCAATAACAAGCGCAGAATCCGCGGTCGCGTGTGGGAAAGATATACATGTTCTCGTCCTCGATGGGGATCGGAGCCGAGGCGGTTTGACTGCCAGGCTTTATTAGTTAGCGGATAGCTCGGGTTACGTGGGGGGGTTACTCTCTCGTTGTCTTCCTCAAATAGCTGAGGGCTAACGTCCAACGAGCGATTTGAGGAAGGGATCGTGCGCCACAAAATGTAGGATGATGAGTCGGGGGAGAACCTGTTTTCACCCTTTACTCTGGGGAGCGGGGGGATTTAATTGGTTCTCTAATTTCCTGGCGGGCCGCTCGGCGCGGCAAGTTAATTAAGCGTCTCGTGGTAATAATGTAGATCATTTTTAATGAGAAGATCGACGGACGTTCGAAGTTCAAAGCAGAAAGACTTAGGTTTATATTAATCAGATTGTTTATCAAATTATTAGAAAAATTGTGATATTCGCTTATTGAAGTTTCTCAATCTTTAGCAATTTTTTATTTTACGATTTACATTTATGTTTTCAATTTCTATCACGTTTCATTCTCCATTAGCGAAAGGTGCGACCTTACAGAATTAAAGGAATTTAATTTCATACGGGTATAAATTTAATAGTAGAGAATAGATAATAAAAACAGATATTGGATAATTATTGTTTTTCGCGCAGTTGGTTATTTATATGTGATAAAATTCCGACATTCGCGTGAGATATGCATCGGAATATGTAATATCAACAATCTGCTACAGCCCGATAGACATTTAATTACTGCCAATGAACGGAACCTTATTACCTCTGAATAATTATCGCACCATAGTGTTAAGACTGAAATTAATCTCACTCGAGATCGATTAGTCGTGATTTCGCTCAATCGTGACCACCGTACGAAATCGATTTCGTTTTTCGGTTTTTATGTTACGACAGAACTAGACTGCACAGATTATATTGCCTCTGCTACAAAGATTATTACATCCGCGAAAGAGATATCAGAAAATACAGCGATTAAAACCAACGATGTAAAAAAATGCGCTCGATGAAATTGAGATCGTATCGGGCGTCAAATTTGCTGCTACAAACTCGTTAATTGAGTTGTTGATTTATTCCACGTTGATTTATTTCGGGAGATATTTACGTATCATTTTAAAATCTGTTCCGAAATGGTCGATAATTTAGTGACATTTTTATTATTCGTAACAACTTGATCTCTCTCGGCTTCACAATAAATAAAATTCAATAGATCATTTAAATATTTGACATAAATCTCTCATAAATCCCTGAGTAAAAAAAAATTCAATTTATAACAAAATATCAATGATAAAAATGTTTTAAAAAGAGACGCATGTATATCGATAAATATAAATAGATATTTATATATTTGTTTAAACAATAAAAAATATTATAGCAAATTGTATTGCAAATATAAGTTTAGCACAATTTGACGCGTAAACTCGCGTCCTATTCGTTTCTAAAATCGCTCTGATAATTTCACTATGATCGTTATCACTTTGCGTCAAATGCCACTCCAACTTTCGGGAGTCTATCATTTCTCTCTCTTGCATTTGCTCTTTTTAATCAAAAAATTGATGTCTCTCAATATCTAGAATCCATCTTCTGACCCTTTCCTACCTTAACATTTTTATGACATGCCTACAATATTGTTCGATACTCTGATTTCGGTCGCATTTTGCCTTATCGTTGGCCTATTGTTTGCTGATGGGTCATAGTTTACCGAACCACGTGCGTGTCGGCACGTGGCCAGAAGTGGCTGGATTCATATAATTCAATCCCGACCACGCACGATGAAGATGAAGGGCGGCGGACAGAGACGATCTATCCCTTCGCGAATCCTATTTCGATGTTATTGTTTGCTTCTATCTTGGCGGGAATACAGAAGGGAACAGAATCACTGAAATGGACTCGTGCGTCTATCGCGCTACGCACGTGCAGCCAGATATCCGGTCGTATAAAGTTTCGCGTTGATGATGAAGCGAATAATTCGATCGTGACTTTGCGATTCACGGAAAATCATTTGCAAGGAAAGCGTGTGAGAAATTGTAACAAGTTCGCGAAATATTGGTCCGTGTGTCGAATAAAAATATTATCTAAATTACTTCACGGCAACTTTCATTGGATCGCATGGGATGTAGAAATATCGCTTTCGACGTCGCTCTTAATCTGAGAATTAATTAGACGGAAAGCTCATCGGATCAGTAGGCGATGCATTACACTCGCGCTCGTAATTTATACGTCTGGCTTCGCGGAAGCTGTTTCTAAATCTCTTTTAAACCCGGCATCCGTATTTATCACCGCGGATCTCGAGAATTCATATCAATGTTCTCAGACAGGAAACCCCCGAGAGATAAAACGAGTACGTGTATAAAAGAATTTTCTTGGACGTCTCCCGCGCGAGCGGGAGTAACACGACAAGAGTCCGCGTATCCAGGAGATAGAGACAGAAGCGGAGCAAGGAAATCTCTCGTACACGCTTGTCGTGAATCCAAGTGCTCTCTTTCTCCTTTCGCTCTCGATCTCTTCCCCACTTCCTTTCCTCGCAGTCTCCATCTCTTTTTCTCCCTCTCAATTTATACCGGTAGCACTAGTCCCATTAGCAGTAGTCAGTTGGAGGATCTTCTTGCGCGCACATAAGTTTCCAACCGGCTGTTGACTTGCTCTTTGAGTAGGTACCAGTCGGTTTACCTCTCCCCGCAAAAGATAATGGATCTCGTGAACCTCCTCCTCTGGTCTCTTCGACCCCTAAGATACATAGTCTAAGATACATATTACTCTAGTCATTTTCGCATACAAATATATCCGGAAAAATAAACGTACGAGATGATAATCCTCTTCCTCTCTATCCCCAAATATTAGAGACAAAGCTGTCGAAGGTAAACCCATAGATTTAATCGCACGCCGTTATCTATTTTTCTAGCGGATCTATCGTATCGATAAATCGCCGGACGTCGATCTGCGATAAATTATGTATACTTATATCAAGGCAGCTAGTGTTCAAATACCTCAGAATTGTGCGTGTTTTGCCTGAAAAAAATGCTATTCTTCTCTTTTTAATTCGTTTTTTAATTTTCGCTGTATTTTTTTATATCTTTTTTACACAAGATTGCACAGAAAAAAAGGACATTCTTGTTTTGAAAATATATTTAGTGTTAACATGGAAATCTTGAAATGAGATTATATTGCGTTAATTAAAGAAAAATATAATTGCTTGAATAATTGTTTACTTGAATGAAACCATTTTATATAGTTCAATCAAGAAAAATATATTCTTATGATTTAAGATTTAATTTTCTTGAATAGAAAAGAAACAATGTTGGATAGAAAATAAGATTTTTAAATCAAAAATTATAATTTTCTTAAAGTAGAATTAAATAATTATATATTCTTGAGGTGACAATTACAATATTAAAATAAGACTATAATATTGTTGAAATTTAAAATTATTAAATTCTTCTAAGAAGATTATAAATTGTTGCGTATATACGAAACAATGAACGCGTTAGTTTAAGTATATAAGTTTTGATTTGACACTTATTTTTTTTCTGTGTGCAACGCGAATTTTTTCACCTGTTCGGATTTCACTCGTCTTTCTCCTTTTGCGATTACGCATATATCAATCGCATGTCTGGATTTAACGATAATCATACGATAGATTTTTCCAATCGCATAGCATATCTGACATTTCATAACGAATGTCAGTATGTAAAATGAAGATATAAGGATGAAGCAAAAGACAAGATCGGTGAGGGTTGTGCTCGAGCAAGAAGAGACCGCGCTACGAATGGATAACACATCACGGTTAAATCTATGACCTGACAAGATGCAACAAGCGATATTATATGAACCTGCCATCTTTGTTGTACTTCCGAGATCTAATGCTAAAATATGCGCTTTTTGAGAAAGTTAAATAATTATTTTTGACAAAATTATATTATATTAATATTATATATAAATAATTATTATTAATATTAATATAATTCTAATTATTAAGAATTATTAAATTATATAATTATAATTATTAATATTATATATAAATAATATATTAATTATATTAATATTATTCCATTTTTTACGCACATCATTTGTATATATTCCCTCTCACAAATCGCAAGGCAATTGATTGAATTAAATTTTATTTTATTTAATGCATCGCAAGTAAACAAATATAAATCATAAATTATTAGTCATATTAATACATTAGATTTAATCGGAAATTAATCAGCATCTGTATTGATCAGTATTGATAGGATTAAAATTCTACTAAAAATTTCAAATGGAAATTGTATTTAAATTCTATTGGTACACATGAGCAGGCGTATGAAATATCAATATACATCGCGGTGAATGTCTCGCAGACGGAAATGAGACGATACTGTCTCGGCAGACTTTATCTCGAAGAATGACGACGAGGATCTGAGAGTGCAGTGGTGTACTGTTTCCTTAATTCCGAGCGTGCTCCATCGCGTAGCGCGTGCCTCGGGCGCGGGTGTGTTCTCCCGACGCGTTAACGCACGCACACGCACACGCACGCCAGTCGAGATCGAGAGACGCGTGCGTTTGCCGCTACATCGCGTCGATCTCTCTCACCCACACTCCGTTATCCTACGGATAGGAAATCGTCTAAGCGGCCATTACGGCGTCTATCCATTCTACGTGTCGTCCATATCGAGATACCGCGAGCACGTTACCGTAATAATTTTAAAATCGTCGTATCACCGGCGCGCCCGCACCGTGCTTACGCACGTGTTTGTCAGCGCACACGTGCATCCGACACCGATCTAATGTCGAGGATAAGTGAGTCGTGCTTTACAGCTGATACATGCACGCGAATTACAATCGTGACGTCTCGTACACCATGTTTCTCCGCGGGATTCTTACATCTGACAAGAATAACTGGATATTGAAATGAAATTTGTGTATATTAAATCAAAATATTTTTCCTAGTATCCCGATATATTCCTAATAAATTTTTTCTCGCGTGAGATGAGATTAAACTAGATGAGATTGGACTAGAAAAATACATTAATAGTTGCATTCTTTGCATTTTTTTAAATTTTAATCTAGGTCTGTCATTTATAATATCTTAGTAAAAAAATAGTAGAATATATGTTGTGTGCATTTTAGATTTTATTATTACATATAAATGATAATTTTCAAGTCTTTCTTTCATTGTCGTTCTAAGAAGAATAAGATTTCGTGCAAATTCGTCAAATTTTCATTCACCAGATATTAATTAAATATTTTTTTTATTAATAATCTGGCAAATTAATACATGTAAGAGACTTAATCATTGACTTTTGAATAATTACTCGTGTTGTTTAATCTATCGTATCGGCAACTGCTCACGATTTACTCAACTTTCGCTCGTCATCGTTTAATGGCGCACATTTTTTAAAATGTGTCAGTTACACACATCTCTGTCATGTTTACGCGAATGATAGGCTTTGTTTCGCGCGATTAATTACCTGGTTATTAATTGAAGTATAATTACCGAACGCACAATCGATCACTCGATCGAAACGATCTCAGTGCGTCGACAAACAGGGGGAAATGCGTTCCGGGTTGTGTATGATTTATCGATTGAAGCCGCGATTGGACCGATCAAGGATTCCCTCTTATCTTTGCAACGTTGCTGCACACTTTATTAAAATGCATGCTTATTTTTCTTTTCTCTTCGTCATGTCATTGTTAACACTCGATTCACGATAACGATGTGAAGCGTAAGCCTCGCGCGATAAGAAATAATTATAAAAGCGACTCGCCTTGGGTTATCTTATAATATTAAATTTCTCGGGTTCACTAAAAAGAAAAAGAAATAGATGACATATGTTAATTAATCACTCGTTAGGCGCGCGTGTCTTTCACGGCAAACAATGCGAGTGGCATATCGATACGGAAAAGTGGGCGGAATAATCGCGCGATAAGTGAATGAGCCTTGCGCTTAATTATAACAATTACCGTCTCGTTTGGCGCGGGGATGCGAGATTATTTAATTGCGAGTTCGCGAGATACCTCACGCTTTACGATGCCGGACGCAACCATGATTAAGCAGCCTGGAATTATCATCAATTTCGCACCATCGCTGAAAATAAAATGCGATAATACGGTAACGTGATTATGGTATTTCTCTTCTACAGGAATATCTGTGGACTCGAGCTAATGCTGTCACATTAGCTTGTTGTATTTTATATAGTTCTAGTGTGTATGTGTATATTTCTTTTTTTATCAAAATATTTTTCAATAAGTAACGGTTAGTTCTTTAAATATGCTTCTAATTTCAACTGCGACTGAAATGTTTGTTGCATCTCTTTACATTCTATTTAACTCATTAATGATTGGATTAAGTCATGCCATTAAATTCATAGAATTGTTGTTATGTTTAAATATCATTTACAATTTTTATGATGTTGATATCAATGATATGTTTATTTCGAAAATATTTGATAACTTTCAGAAATATTATCTGTAATTTTCAATATCTTTTGCCAACAAACTTAATGTATATATGCTGATATGCATTTTCTAAACATTAACTGCATTATTTGTCACGAAATTTCTGATTTAAACTGTAAAATTTTTCAATAGCTTTAATGACATGGCAGCTACTTTTTTCAAATATAATGCAATACGTGGATTTTTGAAGTATTTATCCACTTGTATCTACTAAACTTAATTGCTCTATATGTTTAACTATAATACTGCTGTATTGGATTAAATTATTGGTTTATTATAAACATTGCTATATAACCATGGAAATAGTTTCACTTTGAATTTCTGAACAGATCTCGTTCAAAAAGAGTTTTACAATTTGACATTTATATCCATAATTACATCAATATAAATATGTTACATATTTTTTTCAATTGATCAATTTGTTTAAATGATGCATTGATAAGTATAAAAACATCAATTTGCTTATTTTTTTTATATAAAATAGGATTTAAATGTGTTAGCAAAATATCCAATACGATAAAAATCGTAATAAAAATACATGAATTTTTTATCAAGTTTATAAAGTATAACTTAATACATTGTCGAAAAGACCAAACATAACTCATTCTCGTATTTTTTTCGGTTAAATCGGAAAAACTCCGCATGCAATGTCGGATGCACATTAAGAAAGTATCAAAAGAACATTAATCAACTTTATGCCATTGCATATTAGTGCATGCGCACATCAACCTCCTGTGCTCAATAATAAATAATTGAAGTGCCTGTATGACCTATCTACCGTGCATCGCCAATCTCGGCAGTTCTGTTCTCTTCCTTCCTTGTATACCCGCTGAGACGATTAATCTCTCTCGCCGGGGCGAATAATTGATAAATTATTCATCTCGAGGGCGGGGACACACTGCGGCGCAAACTCTCCGTTTCTTTCTCTCTTCTCGCGTCTTCTCTTCGTTTCCGCCAACGGCGAATTATGAAATCGTGTATGTTAATTTCCAGCATTAGCATAGAATCACTGAAGACGATGCGAAATGAGACCGATTATCTCTAGAAAAATTTAAATATCTCTTCTCAATTTTCTTTTCATTATTTCTTTACATTCCTTACTTTAATTCTTATCTCGCGACATAAAAATAATTAAATCTAAATGACGGTCTTGGCATTTAATTTATTTTCTTATCTTTCTACCAAATTTATCATCAAAAAGTGATTACTGATGATATAATAACCAGCACGATTGTAAATAATAAAATATGATCATCGACATATTTTAATTGAATTATATTGAGCAATTCATTATTGCATATTATATTCATACTGCACGAAATGCTTGATGAAAGAAGAAAATATATATACACAAATGATAAATAATATGAAAGATTACTTCTACATAAAAATAATATAATTTATAATAATATAATTAGTAATATATAATAAATAATATAATAAATAATATAATAACTCTAATATAATAAAAATAAATAATATAATTTCTAATTAAAAGAAATTAGATTATGTAACTACAATAAAAAAAAATATGCGCGAATGTAATTAACTTGGAGTAGAATGTAATTAACTTGGAGAACCAATACATAGTGAATTGTTAAAAAAATAATAATAATTGAATGATCATATTAAATAAAGCCGTGTACGTCGCACCTGCCGAAGTTAACGATCCTCTCGCTGAGCGCCCGAACAAATGGTGAAATCGCTCGGTGCGCAAACGAGCACGATGGAAATCGTTCACACGCGCAAGATGAGGCCCTGCAGCTCTTCGGACAGCAGCAGCAGCGTGCGCCCGTCACAATTACATAATGCGATGCACCCTCGCGCATCCAGAGGACCTGCGGCGCACGCGACCCCGTGAATACACGCGTACCCATGGGAACCAGTAATGAGATGGTGGTCACGGTTTCCCACCCTGCGAAGGTGGGACGAAGGGATGGTACGTTACATGCTGGTGGGTGTGCTTCTCATTCTCCCGTGGGGATGATACGGGTCCACGGAACCCCCCCATGGCTTTTGTCAACACCAGCAATATGCTACCGCTCGATGAACCAACGTTGATGAGAATGGACCTGTGGGAACCGAAAGTGCTGGTCGGTGATGTTATTAAACGAGGACGTTTGACGTTTGGAATGGAACGGACGTCTCTTTTTCGCGATAAAGTTCTTGCGGCGACCGTAATAATTTTTTTTACATTTCGAGTGTTATCTCAATATGAAAGGGACGCGTCGAAGGGGTCAGGTAAAAGTGATTGATAAACTATAGTTGGATTACTACTTAGATTAGACGTCACACTGAGCCGGCGCGATATTTTATCGCGTGTAAAAATCGCGACTTTCGAATTTTCCCCTTAAATCTTTTAATTTGATTTACGGCGTCATAAAGATCCGCGGGATTGCGACGATAAATTATTCGGGAATAAATGTCTGACGCAATAACATATTGCAATAAGCAATTGGTCACGTATGCATCGATCCTCTCCTTCCTCTCTTTCGACTTTTTCGAGATGCAAAAAATGACAAATTCTATCGCGACACACGAACGATTTAAAGATACGATGTTTGTTTGTCATTATAGCAACATTGATACGACATGGCCGGGCAACAATTTTTATTTAATACAGCTTCATTAGATTCCAAACGATATATGCTAATAGTATCGACACATGCGTTTAATAGCTTGTGGGCCTCGCGATTGGAACCACTCGATGCATATCGATATATCATTAGCGGATCGTTATACGATGTCTGCAACACACGTTACAATGCTAATTAATTCGATAGTATAACCAGTATAACTCGCCGCGCACGTTCTATTGTGCACATGCAATCTGATATAATATTTAATAATTATTTTAAATTTAGGAAACCATCCAGAGCACCCATCCTTTTATATAAAAGAATAAACAATTTCAAACGTTAATAATTTCAACAGTTGAATTGTAAGATTTAAATATAAAAGTGCGAAACACATTCCTCGTGATTGATCATTCCTTAATATTTGGTATCGATATAATTATATATCTCAAATTAATATATTGACACAATTATATATCTCAAATTCATTATATAAAATATCAAATTATCATTATATAAAATTATTATATATCAAATTAATTAACATTCATGGCTTATAGTGGGTGACAATTGACATTCATGGCTTATAGTGGATGACAATTTTTTGTCGCAACGACTTCATTAACAGCGTCGATTGTGTGATATGGGTTAATAATTATTTCCGAGGAGAGTGTCGTTATCGATACGCTATTAGCCGACTGCCATAATGATCGGTTGTAACGGCGAGTAAGCGGCTAATTAATTCGATAATATGACCCAGTTAATGCGTTGCGCTATATGCGACACGCGTAACGACGTGCGTACGAAAGTCCTACCCCGCAATATTATTAGCAAGCCAGCTCTACCGATGATAGTGCTTGCGTACATGTCACCGGCTGGCGGTCCACTAACGAGCTAAATTAATTTATACTCATTGAATTCTGTTGTGATAGAACCGCTTTTCGAGAAGTCGTAATAAATGCACTGTTGGACGTTCTAATTATTTAACGTCAAAGCCCTTTGTTTTGTCATGTTATGTATGCATAAAATATATGTCACAGATATATATTCGATATAATTTCATATTTTCCTTTTTCTTAATGTTCTCGCGTATATATCTTATATCAAATATGAATTTAGAAGAATTTAGAATAAAGACAAGATATTTTTTGAAGAAAGTACATATTCTATATGTGTATGTTATCAGTGCGAATCACGTGTATTTTGCATGATGCGAGATTTATATCTAATATAATAAAACGCGGGATTTGAATTAGAAAATGAATTAAAGAAAATTTATATCACCATCCATATTCTTCAATATCCTTCAATAATAATATTACAAAATTATGTAATTTTATATATCTTTTTATAATGTAATTTTAGAATTACATGATTTATATAGAAAGATTTGTCATTTTTTATAAGATTTTTCTTTTTGGACAATATATGGATAATAATTCAATTATTTGATACATTTGTTGCACTTATAAAAATGAGACATACTTTTATATTTTTAATTGCTCTGCTTTCTTTCTTGCTGAGAAGAGAAATATCGCTTATAATCGGTGACATTAGAACAAAGTTACATGCATGCGAGACAAATCAACGTGCATATGTGTGTTTTATGTTATATGTAGATTCTAGTCGTACGATGGCAGTGGTTGCGCGCTCATTCACCGACGAGGAAACAAAGCGGGTGCATCTTAATGGATTACACTTGTAGGCATCGTCTACCGCGGGACCGCGGGTCCCTTATATCGCCAATTATAGTATACGCCTGGTGTGTAAATATCGTGTTTTATCGTCGGATCCCGACGCGAGAGTATCGGTGAACGGGCGTGGTGTTGACCAGATGGGCGCCTCTTAGCGTTCTTTTCGATGGTACACGCTCGAGCGTTTCGCGCCAACATTTAATCGCGGACCACCTTTGGAGAGAAACTCGCGAAAGCTACGATCAATGAGCCCGATGTCTCTTCATAGACTCTTCGTCTCTCCTTTTTCTTTTTCTTTCTTCGCCAAAAGTCGTCCTCTTGTGATCGAAAATACTCTCCAATTTGTTAGGTTTTCGATGTTTCATATAAAATTAAAAAAAAAGTTTGTTACAGTACAAAGCATTTAAATATTATAATTCAATTAAATGTGATTTTTTTAAATATGGTGGATGTGTCAGAAGTTGACTCTAAGATATTTAAGGAGGCTTTAAAAAACTTTTCAAGATCTCTTTTAAGATCGATAAAAATCCGAAATTTCGCTGATATAGTCTACTTCTTGCCGCATGTGTTCAGCTTATCTCGCAGAAAAATATTTATCGAGATTTGCTGGCGATCGCAATAAAGATTAAGATAGTTTTCAAAAATTTTTCGAAATAGACATTTTTTTAAATTCACCGATTTTGATCCATTTTTCACCTGCTTCTCGCGCGATGTTAACTTTCCGACTCAACACCTACGATTTCATCAAGTCCGCCGGCGTGTGACTTTCCTCTCACCTTGCGCGGTTTGCTTGCATCGGGCACGACGATGCATCTACGATGCGTCTACGCGCAAAAGTCACCAACTTCCCACCCTTTCGAGGGTGCGAGGTTATGCACGAGAGACGCACGATGAGACTTAGACTTCCTTCAACGCGATCGCGTCTGATCGGCGGACGCGCTCGGAGCCGGTTCTTGCGCCACGCACAATGGGTGCGTTACGACATACGCGCGATTATACGCGCCCGCTGTCTCGATACGTTTAACTGCCACGTTAATTTATTCGCGCCGCGCTGCCTATCGAGGGCGGCTGCGCGCTCTTTCGCGAGCTTTCTCTCAAGCCTTCGGTATCGGCGAATTAGGATCTATTCTGCGGATTTCATTGTTGGCAATATTGAGATTTCTGCGGCTTGTTTGTCGCGCGTCTTGAAATCTACAAATGCTTAGCAAGATCGCGCATCGGATAATTCGGACATTCTACGCCTCATAATCTAGACTATATTCTTGTCTTATTTATTACATCATCATTTCCTCGATACTGAATATCGCTTTTATTCCGAAGGCGATTCAGAGTCACTGTCGAGCATCGTCGACCCTTTCGTATCTTTGTGCATGATCTTGCAAGATTATCATTTTGATAAAGTAATGTTGTAGCTCGTTTATTTCCTATGCAACCTGTGAATTTATTATCGCATTTTTGGCGAATAAAATTTATATTTTTACTTTTTATTTTTTTTATTACACGTTCATTTTGCATTTTTTGCAACTAAATGTTGCTTCGATGAAGCCACAAAATATTTTCCATGTTTCCTACAAGGAAGCAAGATTCTTGACACATTCTTCTGTCGTGGAATCACGCGGATATAATTTCAAAGCATCGTCCAATGTGTCGCACACGTGAGGGAGTCAATGGCGGTCAATGGCACGAGCAAGGCTCGATCAGATTCACCAAGAGCAACATCTCACCGACTGGGCAGCACCTGGACTGGACTTAACCCGAACATCATTAACCGGGTTTCACACCAAATCTCGATCCAACTATTCGTTAGATCGAAAAATTAGTTAATTCTTTTTTTATTCGCTAATATTCTATCCACATAAAATAAATGAACAAAATTTCATTCAAAATTATATTCTTATTAAATCTTTATATTTCTAATTTTTCAATTTGTGAGATCTATAAATCATTAAATTTCTTTCTAGGATCTTTCATAATCAGACAATCGAATTAGTCCCCAGTTTCATAAAAATAACATCCTTTCATTCTTGCCATCATTAAATCAGTTTGTGCGTCTCAACGATTAACATAATTAAATTAAAGTGGTGATTAATCGGCAATAATTTAAATTAGCGGCGATGCCGCGTGACTTGTCATTCGTCATGCTACTTAAATCGAGATGGTCGTGGCGATCTTTTTCAGGCTGGCCGATAAAAAATGTCTGCGGGCACGTTACGGCAAATTAACGGCGGACAGATCGCGCGAGTGATTAGCGCGCGGGGGTACTTTTTCTTTTTTTCATTTCGGGATTATATCGGACGATGATTAATTGATCTTGGCCGGCGTGACCACCGAAATACCGGCGACGATGTTAACAAATTCTCGCCGAGCGGGCGGGTGCGATCATTAGCCCGATGTGACGGTCGCCTAAGGCGACATTGAAACGGGACTCAGAAGCGTCGTCGTTTCATGCTTCCGAGAACATTACCGGCCATGATAATCGGCGCATTTATCTCCGCTATTCTTTCTTCTAGGCGATTCTTGGTCCGTTCCTTTCTCTGACTCTCGTCCTCAATTTTTATCGTCCCCTCTTAATTTTACTTCGAGATAACTATTTCTTTTCTAATCAAAGTATAAAATATATTTTTATTAATAATATTAAATACTTTTATTGACAGAAAATTTAGAAATTATTTCTAATTAATAATTTTAAAATGCATCGGATGGCAAGCAAATATCTCATGATCTGAGAATTTTCTAATATTAGAAATATGACGCGTTCTTCTGGAATACCATTTTATTTATTCTTTACGCGCGTCAATTTGTATGAAACATTAGAGATCGCAGATAACCGATCGCATATCCACGAGCATTTAGTATATAAATCGATCAGAACCTTTAAAAGAATCACGGCCTTTGCACGGGCCCTCGGGGCCTCTAATTTTTCACCAGTTGCCAGCACGGAAAAGGAGAAAGGAAAGGGTCTGACAGCCGAAGTCCGCGCCTACGATAGATAATAGAATTTTGTGTCATGGTGCCGCGATTTATCGGATCTCAGCGTAATCGATTCGTCGTCCAGTCGACCGGTGTTGAAATTCTTTGAAATTCCGCGATTAGGCATTGAGAGTCTCGCCGAGGGATCTGTGGACTCCAAACTCGCACTTTTCGTGTCGTGGATTCGAGATTTTATCGGTACACGACTTGGCCATGTGCGTGACTAAAAAATAATCCTAAGTAAATATGGATTTAATGGACTTATAATTTCCGTTAGCATTATTCATTAATCTTAAACGATTTTTTAATCGAGATATTCTGTTCTTTGTCTTTGTCTTGATATTAGATATTGAGTGAACTAGATGTTAGAATTTTTTTACAATATTTAATTATTTATTATATATATTTTATCATTATATTTTTATCTTGTTTTATTTTTTATTATTATATATATATTATAAGTTTTGTGTGTTGCATCTTTCTTTTTCTATTTTGTATGATTTTAGTCTCACACTATTTGAACTCGACCAGCTGGTCGAGGATAAAAGAGAGAGAAAGTATCCTCGGCAGCTTGTTTGTTCAGATTTGGTTAATGTTGGCACATTGTCGGCATTTTGTCTTTTTTACATCCTAACTTTCAATAGGATTACATGTACGCATGAATTTCCGGTTAAGTCGGCCTTTAGCTCTTTCACATGTCTCTCGCTATTGATTCCGCACAAGATTTTTAATAAACAACGCTCTCTGATAGTTTCATCTTTTTAATTGTTGTATTTCTGAGAATCCAGCCATGATTTTTAAACATTAAAAATTTTTTTAATGTTCTAAATTTCTCGAATATCACATGGTAAAAATATCGATTGTAAAATATATATATTTTTCTTTTCATTATGTTAAATTTTTGAACAATAAAAATGTTCTTCTGTCGCGAATATATTTTCTCCCCTTTTATATAAAAATAGAGGTTTAATTCTGGTATAAAATAAGACACGCAGGTACTTTACAACTCAACCGCACTTCGTCTAATTCACCTGGGAAAAGCAATGTCAAAGGGTTGAGGGTTCATTAACACGGAGTGCGCGCCTTGGCCCAGGGTGAATGACAAATTCGGCGAGTACGCAGCGGCAGGAGAAAAATCAAAAGTCTCCTGGTGCAGGTGTCCAGGACCTCGGAGAGGTACCTTTCGGGCGGCAGGTACCTTTCAGCTTGGCTGGCTTTATTGTGCTCGCGGCTTACAAAATGCCTGTACGAGGTACGTTCTTGAATGGGTCGGAGCTAAGGCCCCGCGAGGTTGCGTCTTTGACATGGCCGTGCTGCGTACGTATATATATGTATTTTCGGGGACTATCCCGAACGAAAGTATATAAGGTATATACCACGTATATGTACCGGGCCGTCTTTAAACTTTAAAAAGAACAAGGGAACATCGTCCCGTCGAGATTTTCGTCGCATGGTCGCAGGAGCGATGACTTTTTTCAATCGTGCACGGTCCGGAAAGAGCCCGCGTCCGGGTCTACCTGGCCCCGAGTCAAATCTTTACGCGAGACCTAACGGATTTCTCCACTTTTTTTTTTCTTTACTTTCTATGGAAGGATATGCTACGATATTTTTGATTGAATCATGCGTGTAACATTGTTTTCATTACTAGACATGATTTTTAAAAAATCTAAAACATACCGTATCTTATCCAATTTCCTTGTTAAAGTTTGCAGTTCTAAACGGACAAGGAATGATTAATTTATTAATTGACTTATTAATCAGCTGTTAAAAATTTCTTATTTTTCGCACTTTAAATAAATCACATATCGTATTTATTTTATACAGTCGAATCGCGACACAATAGAATTGATGTGTAAAGCGCACCATCCCCTCTCTTCTTAGCTGCTTATGGAAGCGTGCCATCAAAAGCCAGCTGCCATCTTCGAGGCATGGGATACGTTAAAAGCAGATATCGTTTCGAATACTTGCGGGCAAAATCATGATTGCGTATCGAGACAATATTTAAAATATGTTTAGAGTCTCATGTAAATTTTGACATCCCGATTATTAAGAATCTCATGTAAGTCTGGATCTATATATTTAAAATAACATTATACAATTTATATCATTATTATTGGATGTTAAAACTAAATGATATGGAAATAATATTTTTATAATCTGGTTCTATAAAACACTAACCGGCCTCAAATACTCGCCGTAATTTAGTTATCTCAAGGGTTTCTCATGTAAATAACATTCATATTCGTAATTCGCGTCAGGACGAGCTCATAAAATCGCTAAAAAGTAACGGACGCGCGTTAATACAGATTCGTGGACGATTGAAGCAGGAGGAGGAGGAGGAAGATTCTCTCTCCGGACCTTGTGGAATCGTGGCAGTCGGTTTTACGACTGCGTCTCCCCTGTATAAGATTTCCACGGTGACACCGATCTCAGGGTGAATTTATAGCGCGACTTTTACGAGCGACCTATTTCAACCGCGTGGAAGAGATTCGGTACCGGCAAACGCACGAGCGGACCAAGACGATAGAAACATTGTGTCTCGCATTTCTCATGAATTTTATACTCTCAAATTGCTCTCTAGAGTAGCCGAAATTATTGTAAATAGATATTCGCGTTTAAAAAAGTGATTAAATATTAACAAAATTATTCTATGTGATATACTTGAATTTTTCAATGGAAAAAAACATCATTACAAGCGTATAATAAATAGTATAATAAAAAAATAATTTAATAATAGTATAATAAAATAATAATAATTTTTCTCGGTATTAGTAGCGCGATACATGCTCTGAAATATCATGACGCAAGCCAAGACAGTCTTCGAGGATCTTATCGCGAGCTCTTTCTTTCTTTGTAGGACGACAAAAAGAGAGAGAGGACAGAAAGAAAGGTGGCGCATGTAGATATCGGCGTATCTCGAGGCGCCGATAAATCGAGCTCGCCAACGGTAGGAGCGTCATGACATTAGAATAATTCGAAGGCGCATCGATACTCGCGCCAAGTTCCTCGGTAGCTTGCCATTTAATACCGTCCTGCGACCGGATAAGTATTGACCGTTCGTTTCGCCTCTCGTTTCGGGCCCGGAGACGGAGAAATCGTCGAGACGTTGTCTCGACATTGTTGCGAGGAATCCACGTGGTTGCCACGCGATATCATATTGTATCGCGTGAGATACGTTACTGCGCGTTTAAATTTAAATCCGTATGATTTTAGTAAATTTCGTCGTCGGAGAGATCGCCTCGCGTCCCGACAATGTTGCGCGCACGATTACGCGAGGGCCTCTCCTCGATACCGTATCGCGGAATGCGACGCGTTTTATTGTGTTCGACAGTTTAAATGCGTATAATTTTGGCGCGCGACTCGTCGGAAACGTTGTCGACTCTCTCGGATGCACGAAGCATTCAGGTGTACCGACTCGCACGCGCGCGTCCTACATACTTTGGCCTTTAGCACCGAGTTTTTATACGCGAAGCTGGGTGGCCGGAATTAAATCGGGAATTTATGTTATCGTTTATAAATTGAATTACGACCGAAAATTGCCGTCGCGATAGATACTTACCTTATGATACGACTCCCCGTCCTCGAGTTCAACCCTTAGGACGATGTGTACGTGTGAAATAAAGCCCTTGGAATAGCCCTTCAATGGAACTCGTGCAGATACGCGCGCTTAGAATAAGTAAACGCGTAGTCTACTCGGAAAACCTGATCGAGGACGAACTTGATATCCTCGATAGCCAGAAAGGTATAGGCAACCGGTACAGTTAGATCGGGATATTCGCGGTTGAGGTCGCGTCTCTTTTCGGGATCATGTGTCTCTGTAATGTACACGTCGGAGTAACCTTCTAATGAGCGATAAAGCACCGGAATCGCTTGATATATCCTTCTCGAGTGTCTCATCGCGTGCAAGCAGCAAATATAATTCGAATCTCTGAGAATAAAATATAATACGCGGCTCCTAAGGCTTTTAGAGAATTGATCGGTTTCTAACCGCGAAGGCATAATTGTTTCATTCATCAAAATTTATTTTGAACTTATAAATGAATTTTCTGATAATCCCCATAATTATAGGGTACATTAGACGCATACATATCATAAATTGTAGTTAACTGTTGATAAATTGTAGTTAACTGTTGATTGATTAAAATTCTAAATATTTAATCGCGGTAATCGAGCGATCGTATCGATAGAAGTATTATAATTGTTCGACATGTGTACCTGTGCACGTGTACATCGGCTGATATTAGCGCGAGGTCGCAATCTCCGGATAATGGGAGTAATCGATGCGAAGAATGCAGATCGATTCTCCCACCCCGTGCCATGGCAAAGATCAAGGCGGTCCAGTGACAATGACGTCAGATCGCAGTAACAATGTTTACTTCACGATCAATTCGCATCTTCCACTCTTGTAATTTTTTTAACATCTTACGACCCGTGATAATCAATGCAAACCCTCTGAAAATCGCGAGAGATTTCTTCTCGTCGCTTTTTATTATTTTTGCAATACCATTCGTGATGAGCGAGGGAGGATAATTGACGTTGTTGAGCGCTTTCACGCCCGAAGTAAAATGAGCGCCTACTTCTTCAGCAATGCCGGTTCCTGCTCGGGAGGCGTCTTCGTCTTCGTTCGCGCTGATTGATAATCCTGATGGACGTTGGCCGTAGAATTAGCGTCACGGTTCGCCGTTCCTGTCGCAAAATGACAGCCGCGCAAAGGAACGAAGGGGAAGAAGACCGACAAGAAGAGGAGGCCGCCCGTGTATCGGCCTCGCAACCTGATACCGACTGGCAACGCGGTTTTCTTCATCATCATGACAGAGATTTCATGCATACATTGAGCCTGTGCTTGCCTCGTAATTATAATAATTATTTTATTAACGTCTTCTTAATATATGTAACTGCTCCTGCTGACGCTTCATACAAAAAAATTGATTCAAAATTTCTTGCAATGAATTTTATCACTCGCATACTTAGATATAATCATTATTAGTAAATCGGAAAATATTTTCAATTGCCAAATACTTCAGTTACACACGTGGAATTAAAAAAGTATCTTTTTTTTCATCAAATTTCTCGACACTCTCAAATGATTGTCCTTAAAAAGAATATTGTTGCGCATCATCGGCCACCTAAAAGGGCCAACATCCGCGCGGCATCAAGCGCGCAGGTATGGATTCGTAATGTAGGATTTATTTGTTGCATCGGCACCGGCCGTATGTGTTCCGCGCAGAATCCGAAGGGCAGGCTTGACGGTAGCGCACCATCCCGACGACGAGAAGGGCCAGGTGCTACCGCGGGGCGCGTGTCCGTGTTGGGGTAGGGGGCAGGTGGGCCCCCTGCATTGTCAATCTCTGCCTTTCTGTACCTCGTATGTGGGGCTGCGTATGTGTGCGTTTGCGAAGGGTTCGCCGTCCATGATGAACGCACAAACGCGTGTAAATGCGTCGCTCGCGCGCGCACGGTTGTGGAGGGTGCGGCCAACATATAATGAGGATGTACGCGGATGAGGAGGGGTGGCTTCTCGGATCGGGGATGATGTGTGCCCACCTCGGCTCACCTAGCCGAACGGGCACTCTCGCCATTGTAAGTAGAAAAGGCAGGTGATGAGAACGGTCGACACCACGCGACTCCGCGCGACGGTTCTCAATTCGCGGACCCGGAGATGAAGCGAAGATGAAACTCGAGCCTCCGTCGTCGGATTTGTATTCTCCCTGCGAACGAGTTGAATTTTTGCGGCCTTATACATTCTTCATTTCGTGGCACCTGTAGCACTTTAGATTTTTATTTTTATTTACTTTCGTTAATCTGGCCTCCATAAGAAATCAAATTTCCATGAAACAATTAATTTTACTCATTTATCGTTTACTAAATTAAAAAAATTTTTGGAAAATTGCATGTTATAATGCAAATTAATTTTTAATGCAATAGTTTATTTTTATAATAATATGGACGTATTAAAAGTTTCTAATTGTTTTTTAAATTTATTTTATGAGCAGTAATTTGAACAATAATTCGAAAAATACTTTAATATAAAGTTGATATAGTTGACTTTTTATTTTTGACTTTATTGTTATAATATTCCGTGCTTGTGCATTTATAAAAATGTTTTTAAATTTAATATTTATTCGCAAAAACACAATTAATTACAATCGCTCGTATACACTAATTCGCATAATAGATCGAATGTCTCTCCTTTTAATAAATCTCGCATTGATATTTATGCATGTGCTATCATCTGTCTATTTTGGACTGTAGGGTGGTAATAAATGACACTGTTTTAAATTCGCAATTGAACTCTTACATCACTTGTAATAGATTCTTTTAGTTTCTGTATAACATTAAGTTAAAATCCTCCCCTCTTGATACTTTAATAAATCAAAACACAACGATAAGCCTTCTCGTCATGGAATTAGCTTCATTTCAAGTCGCAGAGGTGAAAATCGGAGGCAAGTCCAGAAGCTTAAGACTCGCGACAAAAGATGTCCTTGATTATGTCGCGTTGCTCGTCTTGCTCGCAGCTCCTGCAACGGGGAAAAAAGGAGCGTGTTGCGAGAAAAGTCTGGCGTACCATGAGCGAGGAATCGTAAATCCAAGGAAACGCAGTAAATCTGCACCCGCGGACAATGTGGCGCGAGTCGGAAGCGCCGTGATCAACGCTTGGATCAGTGAGACCGCCATCCTGGCGTGGCCAATGAGATTACGGTCTCCTGGTCCGACACTATCGCTTTAACTGGGTCCGGTTGCTAGTGAATAGCGCGAGGAGATTTCAAGGATCTATTAGACTCACAACGAACGCTGAATAGATGTACAACCTGAATGAGCTTCTTTGAAACCTATATGTATCAATATTTTTAGCTACCCGTTTACGCAAGCCGGAGGCTCGACGTGTGCATTACGTTCATTATTTTTCCTGAAAAAGATGGGAAAACCTGTGACTTTTGAAGCCTGATTTACATTCTTGATAATATATAATTAACTTTCAAGAATATTCAACGTAAAAAATATACAATAAATTCGTAAGAAAGATGTAAAATATTTTCATTTTATAAATTATATAAATATTCTAATTTTATCAAACTAAAAAAATAAAATTGAGAAATAAAATAGAAACTTAAACTTCCTTATTTGATTTCACGGGGATTAAACTTAAGCGTTTATTATATAGAGTATTCATTATACTTAAGAGATGAACACAACGTAAGAAATCACCGAGCTCAACATTTCGAGCATTAATTACCAGAGTCGCAAATACGATTACGCCCGATTCCAATCCTCCGCGGAACTATTAATGATGTGTAACGCGCTAGAGCCGCTAATGCGATTCTAACGGCACATATTAAAGCCGCTTTGCCATTGCAAGATCTCGCAGCCCTCGAGGCAAAGTGGGAGAAAACAGAAAAAGCTTATACGAAACAGATCTTCGGACGCGCTCTCGGTTGTTTAGGTCAGCTTGATCCTCATTAGTGGAGGTTGCCGTCTCTCTTCTTCCTGTGCACATGCGTGTATTTAGTGTGCGTGCACGTACGCTCGTAATTCACCTCGCACCGCCTGTGGTGTCTCGTTCCTCGTGTTGCTCTCTGCTCTCTTTCTCGCGCCTTTGCTTCTTAGGACGAGGTCTCTCTCTCTCTCTCCCTCTTTCCTAGTCTCTCGCGCTCTGGAAACATAATAGCGCGGTCTTAAACACCCAAGCAACAAAGCGTAAGACAATCCTCCTATCAACGCCGCTATAATAGCCGGCCGGGCACGATCACGGTGGACAATCGCTCCGCGGATTGCGCTGGAGCGACTGGCGTGGGCTCGCGAGTTGTTGCTGCAGCAACAACTCCAGCACGTTGCTGATACAGCTCCGTCCAGCCTGTCCAGCCAACAGATCGCCCCGAGCCTCGTCCATAAATGGCAGCGCGGAAGAGAGCCGCGGATCTTCCTTCTGACGGATGAATTATTTCGCAGGCTGATACGTGTTGCAAACCGATGTCAACTGGCGCGTGATACAATCGTAGTGGCTGCCGGGCTGCAAAAATTGTATCGACCGGTTCCTGGAAGTTATAGCGCTTCAAGAGAAGCAATACCTAACTATGTGTTTTTTTTCATTAAAGTAAAGAAAAAGAAGATATCTTTTTTATGTATATCTAAATTAAATTTGAATTTTTTGGGGTAATTTATGGATTCTTTGAATATTAATAATAAAAATAATTTATGGATTCTTTGAATATTAATAATAAAAATAATTTATGGATTCTTTGAATATTATTAATAAAAAAAGTTAATATAAAATACTTTTTTTCATTGCTAATATATATCTGATCATTTGATAATTTGATCTGGGTCATTTCACATTTATGATTTATGGAAAATAATTTTCTCTTAAAAATGCTATAATACTAAATATGATAAAATGAAAAACACACTTAATTATTCTTTTATGATTAATATTTTTTTCACTATCTATTGATAGAAAATTCTTAAACACTCCTTTACATCTTTAATGTATTTTAAAAGTTTTAGATAAAATACAATTTTGTTAAACAAAGTAATTTTTCTTATAAATATACGAAAACAGCCGGCACACATCTCAATGGACCAAACGCAAAAGGTGCACATGCATCTGTCCACGTTGCGTGTGCATCGGCGTTCTGTAACCTTTCTTTTGTTGACAACCCCCGCCCCTCTTCTTAACACTCTTCGATGATCCCCCCATCAATATGTCGCCCTTTAACGGTTGCAATCAGTCTGCCATTCTGGCACGACAAACGCTGTTTTTGTATCTATCAACACTCAATCCATGAATAATTTATCATTACATTTTATTGCCTAATTAGGTAATATGATATTTGATCAATTGACCGGTAGCGGTTCAATAACTATATCAAAGAGGGAAATGTCTCGAATTTGAATTAAAATTAATTAAATTTAATTAACAGGTATTTACCTCCGTGCAAGGACAAAGGGGGACGCATTCCTCTAGTTGCGATCAACATCCGATCTCGAATTATTCCAACGGTCTTTTCACGTCTGTCGTTGATCCTCGAGGACTCGGTGAGTAGAATAATATAATATATCCCTTCTCGCGGCGATGAGAAAGCCTGTTGAAGCATTAAGAGTGGTTAGTAATGAATTCCTACGTGAAACACGGGCGCCCCTGCGGCGACGATGAAGAACGCGTCTGTTCTCGAGGCGATTCAATTCACCGTTTCGATTCTCACGCGCTTCGTCCTGAGAACCTGAAGTGGCCTTCCTCCTCGCAAGACTCTCGAGCTCTACCGGAGCCTCGAACCCCTTCCGGATCGGGCGATGCGACGACGACACGCAGGTAAATGCGAAAGAGAGGAAGAGAGCGAGGTCCTCGTTTCCATTAGCGCTCCCGTTGATTGGCTCGAGTGCGATTCTCCTTCCGTTTTCTCTTTTACGCGTAGAAAAGGCGACGCAAAGCGCCCGTATAGGCCACGAAATAAAGTATCTAGATCCGACATGAGGAACTCATTATTCCGCATCGTGCACCTGGGCACTCGAGAACGCCGCGAAGATTTGCAATCACTTCCGTTTATACCGCTGCCGCCCTTTGTGGCCGCACCCTTGGGTCAGTCTCGCCAAGTAATCGAGATTTCCGTTGCTGCTCGAAACAACCATCTATCGAGCTTCTTTGATCGCGAATATATGTTTGGCCTCGACTGATGGTTGCAGCGAATTATAGTTTAGCAAGCCATCGATATACTTTCGACTTTTTAATATTGCTCCGGAGATTTTCTATAAATCAGATATATATCAAGAGGAAAAGATAAACCGTTTCAGACGTTAAATCCTAGTTGTTGCAACGAGAACATATTAAACATGTTGTTCGATGGCGAGAATATAGTAGTAGAACGTGAGATATAATCGACGTGGGCGAAATGTACTCGGTACGCGAACGTAACTTCTTATCGACCTCTGATTGAATTGTCCACGTTAGCGAATTACGTGCCGCCCGCGCACGCGGAGAAATCCTCGCCTTTGTCACATTATGCAAGAAAGTTGCCGGTTGCGATATATACCAGTACTAGGAGTTCTACGCATGAATATGATTGATAGCCGGGAAGTGTATTATTAGGTCAACGAGCGCCGTGTGTTCCAGCAGTCGCCGTGCGATTTCATTTCGCCTCTCGAGCGCTCCGCAAACAAGCAGGTATATCGAAATAACGCGTAAATTAACGAGCGATATGAAATCATGATAATTTATGGTGGACTCATTTGCAGCATTACGCGGGAAAAATTACAAAATTACCGTAGCTATAAAATATGATATAGGCGATCGATGTTTGGTCGCAAAATAATTTCGTTTCTTTCGTTCGTGGAGAATTTCATATTCGTTCGTGCAAGGTTCCTGGCGTAATATCGATTGTACACTTGTTAACGTCATGAAACGCGGATATACTATGCGAAAAATCAGTACCGCGCACTTACGGGCAGTTATCTGTAACGAGTATGTAAGGTTCGTCGAGCCTGTCACATTATGCAAGAAAGTTGCCTATCATAAGGATGTAATCGTATGTATGATTGATAGTCGGGAAACATATTTAGGTTAACACGAGACTATTATAATAGACTTGTGTGTGAATTTGACACCTCACATTTTTAATAAATTAAGTTTTCAATAGAAAATAATAGTATTTTGTTTATAAATTATTAATAATAATAATTTCGTAGTCGGTCATGTAAAAAATACAGCATTTTGAAAAAATAATTCGCCCTTTTAAGAGAAAAAAATCATTGATTTATCTTGATTTAGAATGTTTGTAGTTTATTTCACTTATAAATACGCTTATAGTTGAAATTATAATATATTTACACAATTGCCAAACAGTTTTCAAATTTTAAAAGTATCTTAAATTTTTCTGCACTATGGTTTTTAAAATTGCTTATAGTTGTAGTGATTATTTTTTCGTTTGTAATTCATTTGTTCAAAAATTATAATAATATCTTGACAACGTTCAATTTCAAACATTTCAAATTTACTTACATCATGTTTTTTAAAATTATTTATAGCTATTTCGAGTCATTTTCCTTTTGTTTATAGCGCTGTTTTTCTTTAAATATCTCGTAATATTTAAGCGACTCAATTACAAATAAAATAATAAGATTATTATAAACAATTACAAATAATTAGCAATCGATATTTTTTTCTTACATCTTAAATTCGAACAAATCATTTTTCAAAATGCTATATTTTTTATGGCTTTAACTCTGAAAAAAATTATTATCAATAGAAATAAAAATTATAAAAAGAAAATCTTTTTATTTTTATATTGAAAAATTAATTAATTAATTAAAAGTGAGTGCTAAATTCACATAGATTGAAGGTTTTTGATGTCACGCGGCTTGCTGGATACCGATGCACGCAACACGCGGACAGATGCATGTGTACCTTTACGTACAGTCCATCGGCAGCCAAGGCAAATGCACACGTACACATTCAGAGTGCCACACAGCGCGATTCGCGTATGTGCGCACATGTGCTACGTCGTCACCGCCGGCACCCCGAAGCACAATGCCAATAATAACCTATCGCCCTCGTAGCATCCCTCTCCTTGCAGATTCCAGCAGATGCTGCCTGATCCACGCGACCCCTCGTTTCCACGGCGGTCTTCTAGTTTTGTCTAGGAGGGGTCGCGTCGGGTTTTTTGGCGCACACAATGAGCCGCAGGGGCAGGTGTGGACTTCCCTTTACGGGTCCGTGGCGAGCGCGTGCCCCACACGAGCGGGGGCGGGATACTCCCCCTCCCCGTCTACCAGTTTCTTCGCTCGCGCCACGTTTCCCTTCCCCCCTTCCAAGCTCCCTTTATTTTTCCCCCGCGAGCTCCTTAAGACAGAGATAGCTTCGCCTTGGCGCGATTTCCTCCCCTTTGGCAACTGGAAAAGCTTACGCGCGGCTCTCCTATTACCAAAGGGGAAGATGCATGGCTTCATTGGGGGTTGCAGCAGTCGCTGCGATCCACGCAGCGTCTTGCGGTACTTTTTGGCAATGTCTATAGTAAACGTTGATGCAATCGAATCTTTTCTATTGTCGAAACGGAGAACGTGGGCGTTGTTTCCGAAGTGAAAAGCGGTTGACGTATAACGGTCGCGATGTACGATATTCTCAAACGATTCAATCGTGTACGTATTATGTGATATATATAAATTATATCGCTTGTACATAAATCACGAACGTTAAACTATACATTTATAAGACTATTTAATTATCAAGATGATGGACAAGATTCATGTCACTTCTGTGATGAAACTAAAGAGTGTAGTTACTTATATTTATTATTAGCGACTTTAAAAAAAATCAGAAAAATAACAAATTTAATAAATAAAAGTTTAAGATACATTTTTTTTACGATTTTCTTGGAAAAAAATATTTTAGAGATAAATAATTACTTTTTGCCGCGAGACCATCCAAGTATCCGGTGTACTTAAAAGCAGCCCATCCAAATCCTAACGGTCACCGCGAAGTCGAGGAGGGGTGGTGGCATGTGTGCGGCGAATAATAAGAGCAAAGGACGCATGTGCGCTTCCGCGGGGTGTATGTGTGTGTGTGTGTGTGTGTTCACCCCCTTTCAAAGCCGGGATTTCTAAACGGACGCGTGCCATCGGTGAAAGTCGTTCTGGACCGTACGGGGATATGTAGAAGGGGCCCGATTTAGACAAAAATAGTCCTTCATGGCATCAGAGGGGTCTTACATCCTCACGGACAGCTTGGCACGATGCTCAAAGGGTTCATTGTTGTTCTTTGTCTGCTGTTTTGTATCAGCCTTTAACTCCTCCGGAAGCATTTGACTTTCCGAGCGTTACGAGATGGATGGAAATGAATGAAAACACTATCTTAAGTAGCATCTTATTCCCGCAGAAAAATAATTGTAATCTATTCATAAATTGATATTTGGGCGAAACATTTATCGTGCTCCAAATAATTATTATTTAATATTCGTGGGGATTTATTTTTTATCGCGGTAGTGCCATTGATATAAAAAAATGTAGACGTGTTTGTTTAGTGGAGAGAAACAAAGATGATCGCTTCCTGCGGTCAAGTGCGGCTGTCTACGTCTTCAAGTACTTTGCTAATAAGCGGCCGCTAAAAACGATACAGCCGGTGCTTCGGCTCGTATTACGCTCCATATTGAAATATAAATTCTCTTCTTTCTAAGCAACTGTTTTCTTTCCTTTTCTAAGAATATAATTTAGGAGCATTTCTATATTTTAAATTATCTACAGATTTCTTCGTAAATTCCTTTGATACATTTTTGTCTTTTAATTCGATACAAACTCTTGATACATTTTATATTCCAGACTCTTCTTTAAATTATTATCATATTAGTCTAAAACATTCCTTAAATTTTTTCAAGATTATTTGACGAATCCCTTCGCCGATTGATTTTTTTTTCTCTGTAACAATAGCAGTCCAGATGTCGTTTTATCGCAAGATGCATCTCGCGGGTTAGCAACCCTCTCCTTCAGATGCCAAGGATTCGTGGAAGAGAGATCAGTATTGTAATCCATGAAAGAACAAAGCCGGCGGGAGGCACATTCGTCCTAGGGGATCGAAAAAGGGAGTCTCGGATGTCTACATCCGGTTGGTCACTTCCGGCACGCGCTAAGACACGTGGCCTCGGTTGCCCCTTGCACTCTCGCAGCAACTCTCTTTTACTTTATATGATGGCGAGGGAGAATATTTTTCTTCAAGGGCCGGCCGAAATTAATGGTTGTCCAGGCTAAGGGGTCTATCTCTAAATATTAGGTAGGAAGTAGCTTTTCGATCTGTCGAATTGAGTTCTCTCGAGTGCACTATATTAACCATGACATATAAGATGATAAAGAGGGAATTTTATGTTGCACTTGAATAGACCTTTCACAAAATATCAAATATTATTTCGTGTTTCAAAGGTAGCTTAGTGTGTGTGTCGCTATAATTATATAAAAATTAATTAGAACATATTTTATATAAATTTTTTGCGTTATTTTGGATTGAATATGACGAACTTTATTTTTAAGACGATCGCCTAATTGATGAAACATCATTTTAATTTATACATATGTATTTATATAAATTTCTAAAATATTTAGTTACTATTAGTATGATGTAAACCCGCATTTTGAGGAGAATGTTTAAAGCGCGCTTCCACAGGTTCGACAGGACGCAAACTTACACTTGTGCGTCATTTACGCAAGGCATCCCGCACTTGCCGCTATTCGTTTTTGCCTTGAGCGCGTACCTTGAATGGTCCACGGTTTTCAATAGAGAGGATTTCACAAAGAACCGGGCAAAGGAACCGACAAAGGACTCCAAGACTTCTTTTGTCGAAGGGTCTCGCAGTCGATGTGACACAGACTCAGAGTCGCGTCTGCGGGTCCGGGATCTGGTTCAAAATCCCGGCCGTCCACGATAAACCTGCCCGATTGACGAAGTGCGTTCCTGCGCATCTTTTATGAAAGATGCAAGAGGCGAAGAGGAAGAAGTGTGTGGACAGGTGAGATGGCATACCATTGATTCTTCTATGAATTTTTGCATCTGTCGGTGGATTGATCTTCTCAAATCTTATTTTCCTGGAAAAGTGTCGTGGATTCTCCTCTTCACACTTCTCGAGATTTCCTAGTCGTTATAGAAGCGGTTAGCTCGCTATCAATAATTAAACCAAATAATTAAACAATTCCATCTTTGCAAAAAAATACGAAATGCTATTTATCTATTTATTTATATATATAAAACTATTTATCTAAAATGGCCATTTTGAAAAATTTAATAATAGAATTAATAATTATTACTTCAATATTTTGTTCTGCAATATTTTTATTTTGCTTTTATATTTTTCAATTGATGACGATGAATGAAGAATATATAAATTTTATGAATGATCGCATTGTCGCCATTTGGCGTCCAGTAACGCAACCTCCGCTATTTCCGGCAAAGATTGTCACCTCTTCGCGTCTCGAAGACATGAATGAAGTTTCGCGACAATGCGAATTCACCCCTAGAGAAAGGGTTGTAATTACAGCGTGCACATGCATTGCTCGCGTGCATCTGCCCATCATCTGCGGACAGATGCAGGGCCGATCGTGGACGTCGCCTGGCTCAAGAGAGAATGCCCGGAAATGAAATTCTAAATACCTCCCCCTATTTTATATTCCAGTTTATCCGTGCTTCTTTCTTTCTTCCCTCTGTCTGTTTCTTTGCCGCGCAAACAATACGGAGGAGAACTGACTAAGTGCACGTCGTGAATCGTGTGCAAAGTTCGCTCATTTGACGAGGATGATGTTACTAATTAGCATAACTTTGGTGGACACAACAATGAAAATAACCATAAAAAATTCACATTGTAATATCTTCGAGAAATGGACTCGGGAAAAATCTTCTATTTATAGTTACCGCTTTTAAAAATAATTCATAGTTTCCCAGCTTATTTTTGGAGAAATATCGACACCCCTTCTCGACAAGGGAGGATGGTTGTCACGCAACCATCGTTTTTCGGCGACGACTTTGAGAATTTCGACAAAACATCAACACCTTCTGTTTTTCCTTAAAGACGCTTTGAAAAGCCGATGCTCTTAATTCAACATCACTCGAAAATAGAAAACGTATATCTGAAGATAAGGCTAATATCGCAGTTCCTTACGAAAATAGAGAACAATATCAATTGCATGAAATAGAAATTAAAGTTCTCTCTGTATCACATATATTTTTTATATAAATAAAATTAAATAATATTCTAATATGCACTTATATAATACTAATAAACTCCCATCGATCTAGATATTTCTCTAAATATCGGAGCATTAATTTCTCAATCGTGTTTACGCGCGTACGCTTCTCCTCTTCCTCTTCCTCCCTCCCTCGAAGTATTTATCAAACACACCGCACCTATCCCAAAACTCCCAAGGCAGATGGGCACGAAAGTACCTACTCACTCAGAAAACATATACTCCCGACCACGTGGTCTTTCGGTTACACCCATGGTCACGCTCTTCCACTCCGTCGTACATATGCTTCTCATACGGCGTAGACAAACACGCTCTTACCCTCTCGCTCTCGCTCCGCTCCGCACGAGGCGAAACCGATTCAATCTCCCTAATGGCGTCGTGTTCTTCGCCACGAGCTAATACGATGTATCATGCACCCTAATGGGCCAATGGACTCGTACCTGATCATTTCGGCGATGCGTGGGTCGGCAGGTGATACTCTCCCGGATGAACTCTTTCCAGTAGGGTCGCGATATGGGTGCAACCATCACGGAATCATAATAATCGGCGATGTGATAAACAGAGGCTTCGCGCGTGTCGGCAGTCATCGCATAAAGAAATTAAACGTCGACTAAGAAAATTTGTAAACGAAACACGAGCTTTCTTGCTAACAAAAAACTCATATTCACGTAATAAACTCAGCTTTAAGAGCAAGACAATAAGATAATAAGGAAAATATACATACAAAATAAATTTGTTACATAATATATTAATTTATTCTATATATTTTATTTAATAAATAATTTAATAAATTTAATTTTTAGAATTGTAGATGCGATAAATATTTTTCCTATCGATCGGCGATTCGATAGAAATCTTTGGACATGGATGTGGCTCGCGGAATGTTAAAATAAGACAAATCGATGAAATTACGCGGTCGCGCGATAAGATAAGACGGATAATAAAAACAATGGCGCGTATTAAATGATAGACAGCGTTATCCGCAGATCGCGATTAGCCGAGAGCGGTGGAAAATTTATGTGGGACTGACACGGAGATGAAAAATCGCAAAGAGCGATATTTAACGTATATACCACCTCGACATCTCCGATCGGAGAAGGCTGATTTCTCGTAATTTCATGCGCTCATATCGGCGCATATGCAAATGCCGGCGCTCACAAATGCAACCAAGTGCAACATTCGCGACTGCCAACGCGACAGTGTCCGATAATTTATTGCGTAACGGTGTTATTCCTTTAAATCGCGACGCAACAACGAGCAAATCTCGCGCGCGCGCGATAGAATTATGAATTACTATAATGCCGTTCGTGATCTATGGATCCTTTTTTTCGAAATCGTTATTTATTCCTTTGACTTCTCTCGACATTGTTAAATATTTTACCGAATGCGCGAGCATTCGTGCATGAGCCCGATCGTTTAACATAATTTATTTGCCGATTTCGAGGACGATTTTAAAATTCCAGCCGATAAAGCGATCGCGAATCGCGCGAGGTACGAAACAAACCCCCCCAAAAAAAATCGGCGGAGAAACGCGCCGATGAAGAAAGACCGGAAAGACCGCGTCTACGACGCGCCTCTTCGTAGGAGAAAAAGAAGGACTCGGCGTTTTCTCGTCGGTCCGAAATGGAGCGTCGTCAGTCAGGCGCGAGGTTAATATTTTATCGGGCGAACCGCGCGCAGTTATCTCTTCGATTCCCGCGAGAGAGCCCGGTAGAAAGTAAATCTCGTTCCGCGCGCTCTCGGGCCCCGAGGTCGCGAGCGCGAGCATAAACATCCTTACGTACACGACCTGGAATTCCCGTTTGATTTACTGCCGCTATCTCGACGCATTAGTCTTTGGTCCCCCGGGGGCCGATATCATCTGCCTTAAAAAATGCGCCCGTCAACGCGGCCCGCCAACTACCGTGCTACCCATCCCTCCGCGAATCGGAGCCGATCGCTCTCTCGCTTCCGTCTCTCTTCTCTCTCTTTCTCCCCTATCTATCTATCCATTCATTTACCTCTTTCTCTCATCATCGTCACCGCTTTCGACGACCGCGCGTCTGGTCCTCGTCTCTCCCCCCGCCTCGTTTTACCCAAAGATTGCTCTTCGATCCCGGTGAGATCGTCTTACGACTGGACAGAAGCATGTTCCGGTGTAAGGACCAACAGGTAGCCGAGCTGGCTACCAGCGAGATATTAGTTTTTTATCGCGGGACGTAATGGATCTCGCGATCTGGTAGCATTAACATTTTTATATCCTCGTTAAAGATGGTGGATAGCGCGCGGAACGTGACCGCATGGAAATTAATTTCGAGGTTCGCCGCCGGTTTTGCATCGTGGCCATGCTCCCTCGATCGAAAATTAATCGCAACAACGGTTTTTTCGCGATTACGAAAGCAATTGAATATAATTAATTATTAAAAAATATTCAATGTTTAGTAATATTTTATATACAAATTTTGGAAAAAGTGATTTTTTTAAACTTGTTAACATTTTATCCGTTTCTTTCTATAAATAAATTCACAAGCATGCTATAATACAAAGAACAGTTTTTTTTTCATAACCAGATGATATCTATAAAATTAGAATATACCATTTTCAAAATAACAAATATCAAATATGCCTGATAAATTAAAATTTAATATAATCACAATCGACGATTCCAAATTTTAATTAAACATTTTGCTTTATATGTGTAATTTTACAACTCCATAATCTTAGGATAATATAATTTTTTTCTCTATATAAATTTATATTTACGATCGTATCGAGAATTATTTAATGGACCTACAGGTACACGGGGTCCGAAAACGAAATTAGTGCGCGAGCTCTCGATGCGGGCGGGTAGCTCGTGCGCCCCACTGTTTTCGCCGGTCGGTGGTCCCCATAAGAGAGGACGGGAGCATACATTAAATAAATAAAAATCCCGATTCTCTCTCTGTGCGTCTCTCTTCTTGTAACGCGACTGCTTAGAATACCGTGGAGAAGCTACCGCGGCGCACCAGGGCCACCTCCTTGCGCAACTGTCGGCCGGTCGTTTCAATTAATTAGCATCACGGTATAAAAGACGATGCCCGTCAGCCGACACCGCTCCCGGCTCGCCTAGATTATTCAAAGCAACTTGCAGGGATGCGAGACGCATCTCGTCGGCGTTACTCATCCCTCGCGCATGCTTTATATCCTGGAAAAGCTATTAGTGGCCGGCCGTGTCAGCTGGTCCGTACATTTTACGCCGTTCGTGCCGCGTAAATAAATCGCCGTAGTTTGCATCGCGACGATTTTTCGATCGAGCCTCGCGGAAGCGATTCGCGTCTGACGACACCTCGAACGTGTAAAGCGAACGATAAAATGCTCGTACACGAGTCGTTCATTTTGCCAACGGTATCTATTTACGAGGCTCTTGCGTCCAGTTATTAAGCCTCTGGAATTTCTCATTTTTCAGGCGAGCACTTTATTCCAGAGCGCCCGAAATAAATAACGTCAAGTGATAATAAATTTCGACTAAATACACAGTCTGATGCAGTGTTTCAAAATTTAAAAGTCATGTCTGCTTGATTAAAAGTTGAAGCTCGCAATCCGAAGAAACGTAATCGATCGCGGCCAATTTCACGATTCAATTGAAAACTCTTCGAGAACACGTTCCAACGAATATCGCACGCGACAAGATATACTGATTTGATCCCTCTAATCATTCTCTTGGTTATTAGGGTCACGCTTTCTCCGTCTACCAGACGAGACAATGACCGATCGGATTACGTGTATTACGTATGCGCGCGTGTCGGCGAGTGAAATTCCGTTTGCGAAAATCCAACTGGCGAATAAAGGCTCGTTTTGCTAAATCCACAAGAGGACCAGACTCGGATCGTTCTGGTGGCAGGAAAGGTTGTTGCGAGAAAGAAAGCGTAACGGATTGTCGATATTCTGCTGACGACTCGAGAGCAACCTCTCTCGAAGCACTTGAGACAGGACAGATTTTCTCATGGTTTGCTACGGCCACACTTTGGATTTTTCTCATGGTATTCTATAGTTTTTTTCCTGATAAACGACTCTAGTTTTTTTGGAATAAATTATCTCTTCTAGTGGGCAGTGAAATTGTTAATAACTGCAACTAAAATTTGATATTTTTATATCAAGTTCAAGTCTGATTACATAACATTTGTATCATTTTTTCAATAACATTCACGATCGATTCGACGATCGATCAACGTGATTTATCGGTAGATCTACATGGCATTTCGCACCAATCGAGGTGCCAGCTTACAATTATTTCCCTCGTAGTCGTACTCATATGTTCATTTATCTGTCGATCGTGAAAAAGTGAGAACGAGAAAAGATCGAAGTCAGCTGCGCAGTCATGTCCGTAGGTTATTACATTGACTCGTTATTGTTGATGCTCGTGGCGCGCGTGTATCTGAGATAAATTGCTCGCAATTATTACCTACATCAAACGATGAAAATTATGACAGATCGAGGTGGGGAGAGAACAATCGCCAGAAAGTAGCTCCCGGCATTCGATTAAATCACGTTTTTTTACCTTGAATGAATATTGCACTAAATTTCTACCAAAAAATGTGCAAAAACCTACATTTTTTTTTAAATTACATATCAAAGATTTGTCATAAACTAATAATTTTTTTCATTAATACTAATTATTATTAATAATAATTTTCATTAAATTTTAAAATGCGTATTTTTCCAGTGGAAAAAAGTTATTATTAAAATACTATTTATAAGCATATTGCATGTGTATTGTGCACAAGCACACTGCTGTTCACACATGAACACACCTGAGTCTTTTATCAAGTGGCGCCTAACATTGCCAGTCTCTGGACGAGCTGGCGCCTCGTGTCCTGAGGGCATGTTGCAAGAAAATCATATAATTTACGGGGCGACAATGCGTCCAGTTCCGCTTCATTAAATCGTGAACAGCTAAACCTCTAATCGTTGTCCTATCGATCGTTCGATATGAGGCTCGTACGAGAAGCCCGTTCTTTTTCGAATTCCGCGAAAATCGTCGCTTAATTATAGTACGTCGCTGCAATTTTTAGAAACAGGATGAAATATTCATACAATTATTTCCTAACGTATTCATTAATGATTTAAGAAAGTATATGCTAAAGTGTGTAGTTAATAATGAGAAAAAATGGACTTGAATCTTGGAATAAATTATAATCGAATGTCACATATTTTATTATGTCATATATTTAAAATTATATACTCCTGGACAAAATTAACGCATAATTTTTGTCACTTTTTCTTTAAAATTTTTCGTTAAAATTTAAATATCAGCTTTTAAAGAAAAAGCGAAAAAAAAATTATGCGTTAATTTTGTCCAAGAGTATATATCTTACAATTATTAACAACGTGATTGATACTATTAGTATCTATATTGTCGAAACTGTCCGCGAGAAATCAAAGACAAAACGTTTACGGATCGCCGACACTTTAACGAGCCGCGCCGAATCGTCTTTAGATCATCAAGTCACATCCGTCCGTTGATGACGAGGGTTGGTTACGGCCTGACGGCGCGCGGCCCGATCAATTAACGCGGTATTGATCTTACACCCGTGCTCCATACGATGATCGTTTAGAAAAGTTGTCGGCACCTGGCCCGACCCCCGCAGCCTGCCATGAGCAGATGCGTTTTCCTCGTACGTTCTTAGATTTCTTCTATCTGTGATTCGATCGATAAACGATATTCGACGGCTGTTTGACACCGCTATTCAGGCTTTGAATTTCTCAACCGACTTTTTTCTCATACGATGCAACCGATTTTTTTTTATTGCATTTATATTTTAGAGAGAGAGTTGAATTTTCTAAATTTAAATTATTCCAATTTCAATATATTAGTTTTGAAATGCGATACACGGATCGTTGCGCATCATTCGAGATGAGAGACGGTACATTTGTTCAACGTTTCTAACGTTTAACGGAAATCCTTTCTCGTTTCGCGTCTAGAAAAAACGTCGGGAAGATTTTCTGCAGGAGCTGCACGGTTATTGCTTACGTTTTTCACACGTTCAACGGTCCCGGGGGGGACCGCCTTAACCTGTCCGGGCCTCAACGGTCATTCCCATAGTCACCTGTGCCCACGAAGATACTCACCGGCCCATTGTGATGGTCCCTAATACGCGTCATCCTTGCGACCGGTCCTCTTCTTTCCTCGCAAGTGCCTTCTCTTTATCTTTTGCTTTTATTCTCCTTCTCTCTCCCACCGATTGCTCGTCGCGATGACACCTTGCTCGCGGGAGACAAAGGATCCCGAGCTCGCGGTCGCACTAAGCTGGAAATGCTAATCCCCGGCATGGTGGCGAAAGAAGCGAGAGACGGAAAGGGTGAAGCCGGCGTGAATTACGAGACAGTCTTAATTTTGTCATTCATTCCGACGAGAATCTCGGGACCGGAGAGGAAGTATCACGGGCGAGACGACGGTTGCGTTGATGAGAGACGCTGTTGTTGCTGCTGCTGCTGCTGCTGCAGCTAGTTGTATGCGTATGCACAGGCCGCGTATGATATATACTGTCGTTTCATTGGAGAAAAGTCTAATAATCCTCGGCCGCGCAGACGGCGAGACACCGGTCGACAAGATATGCCACCGCCATAATATAATGGCTAAATGTTACTAATAACCGGTTTCGAGCGTTTAACTAATGCCCGCATTAGACGATCGAGACTTTGATAAGGGTGTCCCTAGAGAGGTAGGTTCTCGCAGTTTATTTGATCGCTAAATAGAACACTGCCATTGATTCCACTATCTATTTTATCTCGACTATTTCCGTCTTTATCCCAGCGTTCTCGATACGCTACAATACGAATATTTCATAAAGTTAACTACAACGTGAAAACTTCCACTTTTTATTATATTTCATTTATTATCAGGGAAAATGAAAATTGTAAAGGACTTAAAGATTTATCAAATATCTTAAATTTCTTGATTTTTGAAAAATTAAATTTTGAATTATTTATTAAATCCACTAAATTAAAATTCTGTTCTGAATTTTATTATATTTCTAAGGTAGGCTTTATTTATTGCATCAATGTTTTATTAATAATAAAGCGATAGGTGTCATCAAACTGGCATCGATTGGTAGTGTGTCATTTCCTTTGTCCTAGTCATACGGCGACCTGTTTAGAAAAAATCTAACACCTCTCTAATCACCGTTAGAATAACTGTACGAGCGCTCATCGAAGCCTTTGACACATGTTGTCGGTCGGCGCCAACTAGTGTTTCGCTTCGAAAACAGATGTAAATCACCGTCAATTTGGTGGTCCGATTTTATGTTTCGGGCGAAACATCTAATTTACGCGGAATTTTATGCGATGTTTGGTACGATTTTGCAAATTCCATGGCGAATTTTGATTCCGAGAAATCGCGGTCGCCCATGATCGTAGAATCCTCGAGTTTCTTCGGTTTTTTCGGGAAGATGATTAGCGGAATTAAACATATAGCGGTTTGTGTGCGCGGATACTCGTAAAAGTGGTCAAAGTAAATATTAAGTCGATTTTTACGACATTCCTTTACGCTCGCTGTCCATTATCCACGTTCGGTCCGCTATGAGATTAGCATGTATCCGTCTTCCTTTTCATATCGCGGTTCCCGCGATTGTTGCGCACTCGTCGAGATAGCAGGTAGTTGGAAATTAATATTGCGGTTAAAGAATAAACAGTCGGAGCGAGAAGAGAGAAAGAGAGGAAACCGAAGGAAGAGAAACACTGGCAGGTTACGATCGAAATCATCAAGGTTGCGGCAATAAAACTTGTGGTTTCGGCGGTCGCGTCTTTACGACGATCTAGCTGTCTGACCAAGTGAAGTTGTTAGGCATTTTTTCACTCTTATTCAAAGCGCCAAGCGAGACAAAACATTTAAAAGGATACTTAAAATACTTGAAATTTGTTTTTTGTAAAAATTATGGCCGATTATATCATAATAACCGTTCGACTTATTGCAACATTGTTATTTAAAATTCTTGTCTTTGACTTTTTTTTTACAACGCAATTACCGTTGCGAGTATTAGCCGCAATTGAGGTAAAGTTTACCATAGTACAATGAAGTCTTGCAAGAAGCAAGAGCCGATGATTGAACCAACGGTCGATACGGTTCAACAGAGATGGCTTTATCCTTTCGTGGCACTATGGAACAGTAGTATTTTTGTATGCGATCCACCACACATGCCACGCGATAAACGTGCCATTGAACACTTATCGACGAATCGATAAATGCCTGTACAATACTATCGTGAGAAATATTAAGACGGAAACTTGGATTTTTTATCGCATGGAGAATAGAAATTGCCTGGGTGAACGACACTTGGTCAAGAATATTTCATAACGTGATTCGTGTATTCTCTACTTTTTAGATAAATTTTTTTAAACTAGTTCTGAAAAAAAATCTCGAATTTAAAAAAAAATTATTTCTTATTCAAAAAACAGGCCACATAATTCGCCTTAATTGGTTCTTAATTTTATAATAATTTGTGTTGTAAGAAAAAGGTAACTGGTTATATAACAATATTACGTGTATTACAAACGTTTGCGCCTTTTCTTCTCGTATTTTGTACGAACTTCCTGTTTAGTCGCTTGAGTGATCCTCACGCGAGATCCATCATTCTTGCTTGCGCACGTGGGACGATCAATGATCCAAAGATAGATACTTGCCGGGCCAGTCGGCGGCGCGCGATCGCTCGACTCGCCAAAAACAGACAGAGCAACGGATTAATTAGAGTCCGTTTGTTCGTGGGCCGCTCCGGCATCGCGGCGAAAACGGTATTATCTTATTCAGAGCGTCTTGAGTTGCCCGAGGTCGGTACCAGCAGCCCCGCCAAAGGAAGATGATGGATCGTCGGCATTAGATAGAACGCTGGTCTTTCATGAGAATGCCGGTCCACGAGGCGCGACTTAATAACGCCATTGAGACTCGTATCTATCGTGCTGAACGACCGGAACGTTGCAACTGAATGCACTGAGACTTGGGTATATTGCTTGCGCGAAGCTATGTGTATCCGGCCAAATCGCGAGGAGATATCTCTTCGATCTATTATCTCGTCACCTTTTTTTGCATTTAGACTATAGATGAGTAAAAAATAAAATTATATAAGAAAATTTGTGCCCGATTTAGCTCTAAATATCTAAACCTGATGAGAAAATTTATGCCTGTTGAATTGCAGTCAGTTGTCAGTTTTAACTCATCTCTTAATTTTGCCATAAACTTTTGAAAATTAATTTTATATACGTAGTCTCTGTGCGATTTAATTACAATATATATTAATAAAAAAGCAAATTTTCTTCTCTATTAGATTTATTGCTAAATAATGGATATTTATCTGTGCTCTTATTTTGATGATGTATGTTTTGTTACAAGCATGTCACGGCTTTATATCATTCCCTCACCCCTCCTCCCATATTATTCCCTTCATTTTTAAAAGAAAGAGAGACTGTACCGTATTATTCTGTGATTCCGGAACGTCTTGTACCGTAAATATTTGAGGAAGCCGCATTAAAGCGTGCAACCCCTAAAGGATCACGAACGAGTTCTAACCGGCCACGCTGTAAATTCATCATGCAAGTCTCATGCAGTTGCTTGAAAAGAACGGTCGGTGGCGAGCAAACAGCAATTTCACACCGTGATCGCGCGAGAAGCACTTTTTCCGAGACTCATTCGTGGATCGAATCGAACGACGAAACTATCGAACTATTTGTTATATAATACTTTATATTTTCGCGTACAATATATCGTAAATATTAAAACTATAGCATTGATTTTACATCGATCGAGAAAGGTAGCGATCGCATTCAATTCCAACATGGTTTGCGATATGGTACATGAATATTTATTTCTATTAACGTTATTAAAGTGACACTGATAATATATAATATTGAAAAAAATTGCAATTTTTTAAACACAATTCTATTTCTAAAAACCTGGATATTTATTTTATTATCTCTAAATATATGGATAAACATATATTAAAAGCTTATTAGATAAGCAAAATAAATATTTTTCTATTTAAACATTTATATCACATTATTTAATGTCATGGTTCTTTATTGTGTGTATGTTGTGTTGAAAATCAGCTTCAGGTCTACCTTTATCGCTCGTTTTACGCACTCAATTCACCCTCGATATCTATCGAAAGATAAGGATGAAAGGTAAGAATTCTATATATGTGTGTTTATTTTTTTCTATATCAGTACGATTCCGTGAGACTCGTACTCTATTTGCGGTACCACAAGGTGCGTTGTCATCATGCGCGATTGTCACAGATTGTCACCTGTCATATTAACAAATAATGTTATCGAGATACTACAGAGTGAAAGTATCGTCCCGCCTCTCCTTGCTTTTCTATCGGAATATCGATGTATGGAAAAAAATTCCGACTTTAGGCAACATTTCTTAGCAGTTATTTTTTTATCTGCTATCAAAACTCTGCAACGACAAATTTGAGTCAAAATTCAAAACTTAAAATCTACACACAAAGTCAGATTAAAAGAGTTTACAACAAATAGGATAAAAATTTTGAGAAATCTTCAAATCTAAAATATCTATGTTTACATAGTAATTAAAGCGTAATTAATTAAACATTATACGCTGTATATTCGAATTCTTCATCGTGATATGGAATATTGTTGGGAGAACTGCTGATGATATCTTTCAACTTTATATGATGATCTTTCGATAGTGGTCGATTTCTTGACAGTTTGTGTCGTGTCACTGAATAAATTCCATAAAATGAAAGGTTGTGCTTGTTTGTCATGTTACTTACGACCTGTTCTTCGCGACCCGGTTTTGTTTGACTTTTATCAGAGCTTTTAGTGACAAAGAATGCGGCATTTCGTGAAAACGATATCGTATCGTTTATGGTATTTTCGGATTAGTCCGTTATTTATAGACCATATCGATATCGAAAATATCGTTTAGGGATGATGAAACGAGAATTCATAAAGGTACAAGTCAGTTTTTTATTTTCAATCATATCGTTTAAAATTTTTTTTATATAATTGCTTTCCTCTTATCGATTAGTTATTATCTTATTGTACTACGCTATCGTGTGTAAAAAATTATATAAAATATTTTGTGTATTTATAAATATTGTGTGTATTTATTCTTAAATTAAATATATTTTTTTTAAATATACCACATTTATTTGTCTAATAATTATGCAATAGCTAAAAAAATTATTTTAATTATGTTAACGATATATTGTAACAACAGTCGATATTTTTGGGTAAAATAAGCCATAATTCTTTACTTTTATATTTTTTTATAACTCGTAACTATTCATTTTCGAATATGCGCAAAGCACTAATAACTAGCGTTAATGTGAATTCGAGCGGGTTTAAATCTATCAAGAAACCGGTTTTTATTCTCACAATAGTCGGTCGACAGGATGAGGCAAAAATCCGTGAAATCCTTAAAGGAAAACAAAGTGTCGATCATGCTGGGATCAATTAGGCTCGATTTATGCAAACCGACTAAAATTTAAATTTTTAAAATCACGTATATATAAGTTTATAATTAATTGTTTCTAATCATCTATTTTCTTCGATAAAGAACGAAATCCCTTTCCCTATCTCGGTTTCTTCAAAGAAACGAAAACCCTTTCCCGTATTTTTTGAAACCTCAATATCTGTTTTCCTTCCAAACAGCTCCGATAATGCTTCGTCACTCGTGTCTTTTCGCTTACGCCACGTTTAAGAGGCGGTTTCTCAAAGTGCTTTAAGCGGCCACGCGAGATCTCCACCCCCCACGCTTCCATTTTTGTCTCGGAAAGGCTTCCTGTGCGCGACAGAATCCTAGAACGTGCTCGACTGATCAGAGATCGTCTTATAACCGTGGAAAAAAAATGCTCCTCTCGCACCGGAATCGGCCATTCATAAGCGGAGAAATCCCGAAGAAAGATTCCGTTCTCTTTTCTTTCTAAAGGAGATTCCTCTCCCGATGGAAACTGTCCCTGGGTCGAGAACAGGTCCGGTTTCCTCCTCATCCACGCACGGGATCCCGCGGTCTGATCCTGAATATCCTCCTCCACCTTCGTCTCCTTCTGCCTCTAGCTTCGCCGCTCTTTCTACCTCGTTTTCACTACGGCGGGTGGTGCATTGTACCGACGTTGAGATGCGTGTACGCCTTGTCGACGCTGATTATGAACGCATCCGTAAGCTCCACTGCCCGCGTGCTAACACGAAGAGCTAGTACACGGTCGTTCAACCCTCCGCAGGATTTTTTAAATGCATTTTTCCCCCAAGGGTGGAATGTTCGTGAGACGACTGGGACTGTAAAAATTAAAAGGTTGCGAGTGAATCAGTGCCTGGATTATAGACATTGAAAATATTTTATCGCGCGAATAAATCGATAAAAATTGGAAAATTTCGCCGAGGCCATACGACTCGATTGTTCCTTTCGTGTCTGGTCCGGAGCGACCAATCGACCGAAATCATGACGTAGGATCCGAGGGGGAATAACGGTCGGCGCGCGTTAGTCGCGTTCCAATTCCTGTCGGATAAATTGTTGAAATTTCGAGGCGCGACGCGTAACGGACGGCGGACGGGCCCGGTTGCGTTACGGTAACCGTGCAACTTCTTAAGCGGGCACCCACGAACGGGGCCCGAGGCGTCTCCGACATTGTTATCAAGAGCGAGGCGTACCTGTATCAGATCGAGATAGTGAACGTCGGTGCTGAAACAAACGCTTGCACTGTCGCAATCGCGCGGGTGAAAGTGTATCGGGGCTCTCTCGCGCGATACGAGAGCCCAATTGAAATTAATTTAATTAAGCAAGCACTCGCCGTGGAGATTGCCTGGAGGACCTGTAGTCCGGCGCACCTCCTTGTGCACACTGGACAGTCGCTGACTCGATCATCGATTGTGCCGGCCGATGATTATCGACGGCACGAAGGAACGGCAGGAATTTGATCAAAGTGTGCCAATTTATATGTATTGATGGCCGGTGTTTTGCATAATTTACTCGTTTACGCGAGAAATTCAATGTTTACTTGCAAAGACTGAATATTTGTTGATTATTATTTTAAATAAAATAAAAAATCTTTAGTGAAGTAAATTTTTTATTTTAAATAATATATAATTAATATTATATTTATTTATAATGTAAATGTACTTTTGATATGCTTAATTTCATTTATGAAAGAGTTTTGTCAAAGACAGAGATGAGAATGATGAACCGGATGATTTAATTCAACATCGCGTTGTTTATACGAGCCGATGATTGCGAGCAGTGGTCATCACTTTTAATTTGCTTATTCGACAGGAAGGAAGATATCTGTTCGCGAATCTTTCTCGATGATATGACAGATAATTTGGCCGATTGAAAATAAAGACGTCATCCGTTGAAATTATATCCTCTGTTGCATCAGTATATTAAAAAATTTATTGCTTTTTATTTTTTTCTCTTGGATAAAAACGTTCTTTTAATGGTTCCCAAAAATAAATCTATAATATATATATATCACATATTAATATGATAATGTAAAATTAGTCATTATCGCAAAAATAAATGGGCAATTAATTTTATAAATAACAGGTAATAAATTAACAAAATTATGATTCGATGCCTCTCGGGCCTTTTTATGCATTTTTTATCTTTGCTATTTTTTTAATAACACTTATGAAAACATAGTTATTTACGCACATTAATTACGTGATAATTGCAAAAATTACGCGTGCTGTTTAACAATCTTTAATTGCTCATAGAATAATTATTTGATATCCTTATATTTAATATATGTATAAGTACTTTATATTTTTATCAATTTTCTGCTATTTGATGAAAGAAACAAACCTGTAATTAAGCAATAATTAGCATTTGATTATGTGATATTCGAATTTAATTTTTCATGAGAATACTAAGAAAAAGAATGATTATTTATTTATATGATTGATTTCTATTAAAATATATCTATTTGATCAATGTTTCTAAGTATCAATATTATACTTTGTCATATTAAAAAGATAAATTTAATTTCAAGTTGAATACAATTTATAGAGTTTTGCATGATTAATTATTTCATAAAATCGGACTGTATCTCGATGCCACAGACGATGGTGTTACTTCACACAGGTATTCGCAGAATGCGTCGCATCAGATAAAGTTCCGTAACGCGTGAGGTCCTGTCAAAAGGACGAAACTAGTCCATCGAAGATGCCGGACGGTAATGACGCGGACATGTACGGGGAAACGAGGGCGCATCCCGAAAATATAAAAGTCAGGCGCGTTTTGATGTATCAACCGTGGTTAGTGTCTCGCCCTAATGGCTGATCAGATAAGGGCGTCTTGTCCGGTGGTCTTGGCGAGATGCTATCGCGTTCGCACGCTCTCACACTCCGGAACATGTACCGTGATGTCATTATAGCGTCAGAATATTTTGTAAACGTGCTGCTGAAGGAGGTTCGGCGCTTCCCTGCTTTACCGTGCCCTTAAAGACTGGCACGAATATTTCCTGATTGACGAAGGACGTGCTATCGACCGTAAAAATTAACTCGTCTTGAGGTTCGACTTGATCTTTTTGTGATTGAAATAATTTTTTTGTCGATCTGAGTGATAATCGATGCACAAAAGATCTATCATTTAAATGGAACGTGATTTAATGAAATGTTTATTTATCTTTTTGAAATTTGTGCGCATCTCGGGAAGTAAATTAATTACTTTCAGAAAATATAAATATATATTGTAAAATACCATTATTTTAAATGTTATTATTTATCGTAAAGCATTATTATTTTTCAAATTCTATCATTGAATTATTTCTCTCTGTCTGTTTTAAAAATTATTTGATTAAATAAATTGAATACTATTGATACTATATAAAAATATTTATGAAAAACTTTATGCATTCTCCAATTTCGGATTACCTTAAGTAAGAATTAGATTTGTGTAAAAGGGTGAACAGTTGTTTTACAAGATCATCATCAATGTTAACAGCCCTGCCGGAAGGTAAGCTGGACATGGTAGAGCTTTACGAGGGCAGAATTTGGCGGAGTTTTGGTCATCTGGTCCATATTCGATCACCTGCTTGTCCCTAAGAACGCACCCCTGATGGGCACGCGTCGCAGGAAAATCGTCTGGCAAACTGACCATATGCTAGATTTCTGGAAATGCGATATGCAGTGTTCTTATCTCCCTGAATAGACAGACGTTCCATCTTAGGACGGTTAAATCTGCGGTTCGATGCCACTCGCGTCTTCTTCCTACACTTTTTAAGCATGTTTCGAGAAATATATTATTTATTTATAAGTATCAAAAGGTCACATCATAATCACTGTCGAATAAATTTAAAAAAATATATTAATAAAATATTTTTTTCTAAAAATAATAAATTTTTTTCTAAAAATATATTAATAAATTATTTTTCTCTAAAAGCAAAAAATATGATAGTATAAAGTCAATTATTTCAATATTAACGTTGCTTATTATTCAACTATTTGCAACATTATATTTCCAATACTGTTTTTGTCACAATATTGAAATTGTTAAATAAATAAAAAATTCATATCATTAATTTAACAGTACTCGACAAAATGCTAGTTGCTTTACAAATTTATGGTAAAACCGATAAATATTGAAAAATACTGAATAAATACGAAACCGTTTTATTTATTGGACTAATAATAGACGAGACATTCGAACGGAACTCTAGACGAGGGACCGACGAACCCCCACATACGTCGATTTTTCGAAAACGGTAACATTGCCACGCGCCCCGCCGGATCAGCTGTCGTGAATCCAAGACAGATGCTGTCCGCTCCGGTACATTCGCGTACGTTGCACCGGAGTTTCATCCCCAGAGATCTTTTGAGACGTCGATTTTTCCTCGATGAACGCAGGTGAATACGTTCGGGCTGGAGCCGAACAAGTTTCGACTCGCACGGAAGACGTGAAAAATCGATATTTTTTATCGGCGAAAACGCGTTCTGTTGCCGGGGGCGCTTTATTGCTCACGTCGAACTGTCAGGGCGGCAGGTTACATTAAACGAGTTCCGTTGAAACTGTCGTGTGAATCTCGGCCCGCTGGCGGCGTGTAATTGACGAATTATGTTGATACCTTGCTACAAACGAATAACGGTATACCGTATGCAGATCACGACCAAAATTGTGACGGTGTTAGTTGAATATATATCGCACAGATTTTACCAATGAAACGATGCATTTGAACGATAAATTAATAAATTAATATAAATATTGTACAAACGCAATCTTCTCTTCCAGAAATTTTATCTGTCAAAATAAAAATTTGTAAGCATTGTCAATTATAAATTAAACACTATTAAATCGATATATATAAAAAGCGTGTTGTTTTAAAATATTTATCCGAAAATTTATCCTCCATTAATTACATATCGATGAAGTATTCGATAAATCCAATAAATCGAGTCGTATTATTGTTACGCGATATGTTGTCGGTTGAAACGATCTAGCCGACTGCTATATGCATCGCGAAAAATTTATATGCTCGTTAACCACGACAGAGAGCTCGATTCGCCCATCGATAAGCGGTATAGCCACGATCTTGAAAGAACTATCCGCTATCTGCAGCGACTCGAATCACGCGTTATTGCTCCCTATACCTGCCGTCCCGCTTATCTCATCGACACCCACGAGTACAACGTCGCATGTATATCGAGTGCGTGCCGATGAACTACGTTCGACATGACCGCCGATCAAAGGCAATGCAATGAATGTACTCGGTGCTAATTTTGATTTTATGCATATCTCGCGACGTTCATTTATATCAAGAGGTTCTTATATTATGTCATTAGCATCTTTTCCTAAATATTTTTCATTTTCTTCATATAATATCTTCGTGATTTTACCTGGTTGTATAATTGATTTAATCACTGGTGCATTAATTGCTCGTTGCATCTAACAAAGAGAAATTTATAGTTTTTAATAAAATTCATATGTTTATATAAATATACATCCAAGATATATTTCACACCGTGTCTTGATTCGACTTGGACAAGGTGTACGGGTGCGTTTAATTTGCAATCGTGCGGCCTACCTGCCGTTTCTCGGATGCACCGCATTAAATTAAAAGCCACAATCCTCTCTCGCAGTCGCGTAAATATGCGCAGAGGGGCTGATCGACGTTTTCTTCTCGCGGCGGTTTACGAAGGAGCGAGCGTGCACCCTACCGGTTGGCACTGCCTCCGTTTTAACGCATCTCGAAAACTAGAGAGAGAGAGGTACCAAGAATGAATCGTGCACCGGTCGTCGACGAATCATCCATATATATCATATATACACATTTAGCTACGCACATGTATAAAGAAGGGCTTTCACGCGGCTATCTGTCTCTCGCACAACTCTTTCTCGTCTTAAATCGACGTACGCGAGAGTGAGAAAGAGGGAAGGTGAAGAGAGATCCGAGGGAACCTGCATTTTATCCGGTTATTCCGGTAACTATGGTTCCGGCAAAGAATTCCGATTCTTTCCTTCCTTCCTTCCTTCCTTCCTTCGTTACGTGGCGGATAAATTATACGGAATACTGGGCGCGCTAAGTTACCCTCGCTTTCGTTTGTCAACGGTAAAGTGTACGTCCCATGCGTGTGAATTCCTAGGGAACAACCCGGCGCCCTTCACGCTGATACTATAGGTAATCGCGCGTTCGCACAGGTTGCTTGCGAAAAGATTCTTTATGCGCACGTAAATGGAAGCAGGTCCCACTGGCACCGTGTTCGTCGGTTATGTTGTTGCGCCGCAATGGCCAACCATTTCCGCCCTATCGCGAGAAGAAATACAAATACAACTATGCGCGATGGAAGAAGCAGGTTGAGACTGCAGTGGGTTTCATTAATCGATTTTAATATCTTTAAAAAATCCTTGATTTCTCTAATTTTTATTTTGTAAAAGATCAAGAGAGATTTAATTCCCAAAAATGCTTCCTGACGCACACCTTCTGTTTGTAATATGTCATAATGATATAGTCAAAATCACAAAATGGCCACAGTCGTGAACAATTTATAGGGGAGAATGAACGCTCGGTTTTTTGAAGATAGATACATACGTCGGGCGAGCGTATACTTATATAGACAACCGTTTACGGCCGGTATCTCGGTACGATTCTTGTTTTCCCGCTCAAAGTGGTAAATTACACGTTACAGCGAGAGGAAATGAAAGGTGTGACTCCTCGACCCTCGGCAAGATACCCGACGCGCGACGTTACGAGTCCCCGGAACACTCAACCAGTTCGCGCGCGCTCGCTATTAACCCGTTGCGAGATCCGGGCCCGTCCGAATAAATCTGTATAATTATTACGGCGCGCGCATAGAGGATCCGTGTGTGTATGTACCGGGTGGCCGCCCCGTTGGAAGGTATAGCCCCATCGGAAGGAAGCTGGTTTATTTTTTTGTTACGTGCCGCCTCGAGGGGCGCCCCATCGCCTCACCTTTGAAACACCTGGCTATTACGCTGAAACGCTTTATACGAGTGTGTGCGCCACCATATGCGATCGGCCCCACCGAGACTAGCTACGTAGACCCATTTTTCGGGGCCCGTGGATCCCTACACGTGTGGCAGATACCATCCGAAAAGCGGAGGGAGGGAGAAATCGAAAAAGGGCTTTTTACCTCTTCTCGCATCGAATCCAACATCAAAGCTAGAGTCGCTTCGTTGATATTGTTAGATTTTCCAACTTTGGAGTGACTAAATAAAATTTGCCTCTTATTTTATAATAAACTATAGCTACATTGGTAATAATTTATATAATTTATTTTCAATAGTACAACGCGAAATCGTTTTTTTTTGTCTTTTGAAGGAATTTGGATTTATATCTGTTGTACAAATAAATTTATTATCTGACATTGGACACAGTGCAAATCTTATTATTAATGTTTTAATCTAAAAATATTTTCTCAAGTTAATATAAAATCAATGAAAAAAAATATATATGTAAATTTTTCTTATAATAATAAATTATTTATTTACGTGCAAATCGGTACCAATAATGTAATAAGTCTTGCCTAAAAAAAATTAGAATTGAAAAATATATTTTAAATTGATAAAAAGAGAGATCATAAATTTAAATATTAACACTAAAAAGTAATCTATATTAATTGCAAAATACTTTTATCATATGCAGTTGAGAATTCGATTAAAAGAATAATTTAGATAAAATTTCTATAGATATTTCTATAGATATTTTTATACATATAATAAAATATACTTATCATTTATGAATTAAATATGAAAATACTTAAAATATTTACTTCAATAAATTATTCGAGCCGCAATTTATCATCCAAATTTTATTTTAAGCATTATCTATTTATGCAACTTTCTATGCATCGGTGTATCTTGAAGCATTTCTGAATTATTCTGCTTTAGAATAATAAGTTCAGATTTTTAATACTTTGACCAATGTACGCCTGTATCTTGGTTTTTGTGGATGGATCACGATCAAAGATGCAAGATTCTAACAAAACTTTATCTTAAAAATTATTTAACGAATTTTTCTGCACGACATATCCAAAATAACGTTGGTATCTCATTCATATTCGTTTTGGATGACTTCTATAATGACATCTCCCCTGTTTTTATCATTCTTCTATTTAATAAAATTGTACATAAAATATTTAAACAATTTATTACCATAAACAATGCGAGCAAATTGACGAGATTATATATTTAAATCTCATATTAATAAGAATTATATTTTATATATTTGCGGATAAAAATAAAATACTTCATTCATAAAGAGAAATAAAAAATCTTTTTAATATTTTCCACTTGAGTATCTCACCGTTACTCGCACAAAAACACCACAAAATTCCACAGGTTAATCGATTGCGGAATTCGATATTGTTACAACCGAGATAATGCCTCCTCGGATTTTAAAAATCCACGTGTATCTTATGTGAATACGTTTTCTCTCTTAATCCCTTGCATCAGTATCGCTCAATCCGTATGAATCGGTTTTCCTTTACGAAGGTCGTCGACGGGATGATGATCATCGCGGCAGATCGAGAACCACGGCGTTCACAATGATGGATATTTCGTCGATCGTGAATAGAAAAACGGTGCGCCTGAGTTTTTCCTCTTATTTTTTCTTTCCTTCCCTCTCACGGTGAATAGTCGCTACGACGCGTAAGGCCCCCTTCATTGTGCAATGATCTCAAAGAATCACAGCCTCGTCTTAAGTTCGTTCGTTCGGCCAACAACCAAAGTATTTTGTTCTTTGTATCAAGAACCTAGAAATCTGCTGGTATAATTTTCTCAATAAGCATTGTCTTATCGCATTCGTGCCACCGAATTTTACAAATAATATTATTTATTATTTCAAGAATTAAATAACGTTTCGAAAAGTATGATTTAACATTGTAAAATATTTATTTGTTATATTTTGATCGTTTTGTATTTAAAACAAACTTTGTGAAATTACTGTATGGAATAGATTAGTTTGACTCTCTCTCTGCAAAATATTATTTTAAACATCTTATCAATATGTAATAATAATCTGTGCGATATGCTGACTATATGACAACTATCATTGCTATTGATAGTACAAAAAAAATGAAGATAGAATTGTTTAATGTGTTTGTTACACAAAATGTATGCATCATTCTTGGCTGCTTTATCGTATGAAAATTAAAATATTGTAAAATAAACAAATGTTAAATCCATATATTGATGATAACGAGGACTGTTTTGTCAAAAAAGATATATTTAATAATACTCATACTAAATCAAAATTTTATCGTGAATTTCTGCTTTGCTTGCACATATATCTCTTTTCCCATTTTTTTCTTTCCAATTTTTCTTACCTGATTCGATTTTTTCCATTATTACTAAATAATGCGACGAAATGACTGGCTATGTGCACGTCTAATCCGAAGAATAAAGTAGATGCGAACTACTTTCGACGACAGGTATAAGAATTCTATATCAAAAAAAATCGCTTAGTTCTTACTTTCTCGCGATGCCTGTCCATATCATCTCTTGCTCCGATTATTATTTCATTTGAATAATTAATTAATCTCATATGACAATAGCGAAAAAAATAAGCTTTTATTTATTCCTATTTTCATTATTTGAGTATAATTAGAAAACAAGAGAAAAAATATAGCTTGCGAGCGAAAATCATAATGTTTTCGTAAAATCGAATAATTCAAATATTTGCGAATATCATATGGGGTCTGATTATTAAAATCGCAGGCAATATATTCGAGTATTGATAGCATCCTAAAAAACGTGGATGTTTTCTGTCTCTTTCCATGCACGTAACTCACAAGACGTCGCGTGTTTCTCCCTTCGCGCGAAAATTGCAGGCGATCTAATGCGAATCTGTTGCTGGCGCACAAGAGGGGGGGACATGAGTGCTCCCACAAGCACGCGCACGTACGTGCTACAAACGCACGTATAGGTAGGTTCCCGGCGCGCGTGGGCGATGCTATGGCACGCGACACGACCGTTACGTTCAGATCTGGCACCGTAGGTCGACGCGAAAGGGGGGGAGGATGAAATTCAGAAGGGGAACAGGAGGTGGATGGTAGTGTCTGCCCTCTATACCACGCTCTCGCACGTACACACGCGTGTGACAGGCAAGCGTGCACACAGGTAAGAGACGCACAAAACAGCCGACGCGACAACCACTCTCGCACAAAGAGGGAGAGAAGGAACGGCGCGGGGTTCAGGTAGGCCGAACGGAAATTCGAATAAAAAATGCGAGTCGCCGAGTTCTCGCGCGGAGGGGATTCAATACACGCGCGCGCGACCGACGTATCCCTGATATGTATATATGAGTGGAGGGGGTCCCCTAAGAGGGGTCACAGCATCTGCTCCGTAGAGAACAACATAACATGCACACATTGCAATTCACGCGCGCGCGCGCGCGTGTATGTGTGTATGCGTGACAGACAGAGAGAGAGAGAAAAGAAAGAAATGGCGAGTAGAGCGGAAGGGATGATGAAAAAGGCAGGAGGGCACGCGGTGCGCAGCGGACAATCGCGTCGCACTCACGAGCATCCTGTACCTCGACGACGACGGGGGGACCAGCCGGTGGAACATACGTCGATTGGCCAACGGCCCACAACCGACAGTCTCCCATTGGCAAGCAGCGCGGGGCCTACAGGCCCGTATTGGCTTGGCAGCACGTGCGGGCCACCTGCAATTAGTTGGTGGGGCGATCTGTTATAAGAGACCCTGACACAATCCCCTGCCAGTCAGACACCGGCTTGCAGCCGAAACGTTCGCAGCGAGTCGATGCAGCGTATCCCTACGTTTCACTTTCGTGTTTTATGCGAGTCCAGATCCACTTGAATCGCTCAGTCAGTCGGTCGAATTCGGACGGACGTGCGGGCGGGATCGATCTTGTTTCTTTTCCTGAGAAGAGATTAAAGTGCCGGTTCTATTTTCGGAAAAGAAGACATCGAACTTATGTGTGAGATAACAGTGCAGTGACGTTGCCGCGTAAAGATTGTTATCTTGAGGATTCATCGAGAATGTAATTATTTGATTGACGTTGTGACAAATATTTATAAAAGAACACGAGAAAGAGGAAAACGCGGTGCCTTCGTCATGTCGTCGTGTCGATAAATAAAGAAAGAAAATAGATACGTAGATAAAAGAGAAGAAACACAGCGAGAGAGTGTCTTCGTAGTGCCGCGGTGTCAACAAATACGAAAAAGACTATTTCAAGTATTTTCACCAAAAGTGCCAAAATGCTTGTCGCCGAGATGCCGCACAGCGTCATGAAAAAGAATAACAATTATAGTCACTGTCCGCTAAAGAAGCGGCCGTTTTATTACACGTCCGAGGATGAAGATGAAGCCCCTGAAGTCACCAAAGGTGATTATCGCGAAATTATTCATTCGTTATTGTGTAAATTGAAATTACTTTTATCATGTACACTTGACGTTTATATCGCATAGACTTATCTAGAATTGGCATAGAAAGTATATTTTATGCATCATTTCTCTTGCTTTCTTTTTCTTTTTGTTTTAGATATATAATATATTAATTACTATATAAATAATATATTATTCACAAGAGACAAAATAAATAATAATAGCAATAATTTTGGTTTTACGAGAGATAAACAGAAAGATATATAATATAATATTTCAATATCTCATTATTATCTCCTCTCTTTCTTTTTTACTTTTTTGTTTTTGTTGTTTCTACCTTCTTTCTAATCTTATATATCTAAATTTCTGCAATTTTTATATTACTATATATATTCAAAAATAACAAGATATATCTATAAATATGTGTAACATATATAACACAAAAAATTAATAAAATAAAAATTAAATTTAATAATACGTATACTTGTATTTTGTATACTAGACATTTTTTTTATCATGTATGCAACGCGTATCTTGCAGACGAGATAATCGACGTAGGAGTAGATGATATTCCCGAACCCGAGAATCTTAGCACAAAGCCCGAGGATCTCAGGAGAACCGCGGATCGCCATCATAATCACCATCAACAACAACAACAACAAGAACAAGAACAACAACAACGCGCCGGATCCAGGACACCGCCGCTGATCCCTAAATTACCTCTTCCGCCTCTAACGATAGAGCCATCCTCGCCGACGACTCACCACTCGATGTACGTCCATCCATCACCGTTGCATCACTATCACCATCACTATCCGACCAAGACTATCACGCCGCCAGCGGGTATCGCGCCGATTCATCCGGTTGCGAAGAAAGCGCGAGTCGAGGTGATCCAGCACAATGAGAGTTCCACGGCGACGCCGACGGCGGGTATGACGGCGACATCGGCATCGCTCTTTATGGCAAGCAAGGCGCCCTTGGAACCGTTGAATCTAAACACTCCGGTCGAGCCCTTGGCGCATTACGCCGCTCCAGCTTGGGCCCGCGCGGCCCCGCTGTATCCGCCTCATTACCTGCCGTACCATCCGCCTGCCTATCATCGTTATCCCGGAGCGGAATTGTATCCGTCGTATCCGGTATCAGGGTATCCTCACTCGTCTCCGGAGCATCATCCGTCGATTTCGCCACCGCCGCACGGTGCGCTGACTTGCCCGACCATTCAACGGCCCATCGTCAGGAGCTACCACTGGAGCAGTCCGGATCACTGTGGCTTATCGCCCACGAGTTCCGTGGGTTCCGGCTCGCTGCGGTCACCTCCGCCAGTCACGCCGGAAGACCTGTCCTCGTCACCCAGCAGCGACAGTGGCAGATCATCCGCGGGTAGCACCTCCGCCGGGTCTACGATCGTGAACACGAAGATGGAGAAGAGCAGCCCTGGCGCGAGCGCGTCTTCGAACACGACGTCGCCCAGGTACTCGTGCGCGGACTGCACCAAATCGTACTCGACGTACTCGGGTCTGTCGAAGCATCAGCAGTTTCATTGCGCGGCTGCCGAGGGCCAGGCGAAGAAATCCTTCTCATGCAAATACTGTCAGAAGGTGTACGTCAGTCTGGGCGCGCTCAAGATGCACATCCGGACGCATACCCTGCCCTGCAAGTGCGTTACGTGCGGCAAAGCGTTCTCCAGGCCGTGGCTTCTTCAAGGTCACATCCGGACGCACACCGGCGAGAAGCCGTTCAGATGTCAGCATTGCAACCGCGCGTTCGCCGACAGGAGCAATCTCAGGGCTCATCTGCAGACTCACAGCGACGTCAAGAAGTACTCCTGTGACAGGTGCAGTAAAACCTTCAGCAGGATGTCGTTGCTTACGAAGCATCAGGAGGGCGGTTGTCCCGGCGTCCCGGTGTCGGTCACCTATCCTTGCTAAAATTTCAAGTTTGCGCGATCTGTACCATGGAGACGAACGTACGTTTCAATCCCGGTCTCAAAGTGCCTTAAAATGCAGTACAAACGACGAGATAATGCAGCCCGGTATCTTTCGGTGAACTGCTCGCGGAATATCGTCTTCGATTAATCCTTTTTATTATTAAACGTTTCTATTAAAGCGGTAAAGCGAGCATTAAATTGAAATTTTTATTTGTACAAAATTGTATTTTTGCACAATTAAAATTTAATTTTGAGAAGAAATAAAATAATCTAATATTCATATATATACTTGGAGTTAATTTTATAATAAATTCACTACAAGAATTATATGATTTTATTATTTTGATTATCTTGCGGAGAAAGGATTAACAATTTCACGCATTTTAAAATCATATCAAACACGCGTCGCGTTACGAAATTGAATTCTCAAACAAATATCTCGAAAAGTTTTATAAAAGTTGGTTTGTTCATTTTTGCTCTTCGCTGTAAATATCGGTATACAAGTGTGTGTAACAAACATGCAGTGATTCATAAAAGTATATATTCCTTTTCAATCTTTGACTTCAAATTTTTAAAAGAGTGTACAAGCATTTAATAAATTTTTTAAAACATTCAAAACCCACGCGTACACATAAATTACATAAAAAATAATTATATGAAGTTATATTAGTAAGAAATTGTATTTTCTCGCTTTTAGAAGAATATCGTTTGAAGTCAGAAATGAAGGAATGAATAGTTTTATGATTTATCGTATGCGCGCTGATAATACTAGTACTTAGAAATTATTTCGTCCTTCCGAAAAATCAATCACGTCACTCAGAGTACGTGAAGAATATTGGCAATAAAGAGCCGCTCGATTACCGCGTGATGTGGTCCCGTGAAACTGCTGTGCCATCTTTTTATGTCATGCCATTTTCTCTCTTTTTTTTTTTTTCATTTTTTCCGATACATTTGAACATGTAAAATGCGATCAGGACGAAAAGATCGAGATGTAGGACGATTTGCAAGTTTTCCTTTTTTTCTGAGCTTTATTTCGTTATTGCTTCGGCGTGCGAGCGTATCCCTATTCGATGATGAATGACGCTTGACTGTATCGCTAACGATTCCTCAATTTTGCTGGAAGAAAACACATGAAAAATACGAAGTGTTAGAAAAATGTCATATTAAAAAAAAATTTTAGAAAATGCAAGGAATATATTTTAAATATAATAATCAATGTAAATTTGAAAAAAAATTTGAGAAAAATTGACGCGTTGCGATGCACCAAGTGTCATTCGCAAAAGTGCCACGTGGAGGGCGACGTCAAATCATATGCACGCGCTTGCACGCGTTAAAGTGCAGATTGTACAGTTTAGCACTTATCGATTAGCGAGTAAAACAATACAAATATTATAATTTACCTGCGTTGGGCACGGAGCTGTATCGATAAAAGGAAAGAAAAGCGTTTAAAGCATGGAATGAGAAAAAAAAGATCTCGGCTCTGTATGTTGCATTAACGTTTTCCGTACTTTGCGTTTTGCAAATCCACTATAAGTTTCTCGAACAAACTAGTCATTGTATTATACGCAGAAGAGCAAAAGACTCGCTATGATTATCGAAAAAAGATATATATATATATATATATAAAGAGAGAGAGAGAAGTAGAGAGATTTTTCGAGCGAGCCGTTGTTGTGTAGTTTTACTTTTTATCGTGCGTGTAATTAACAGCGCGGCTCAGGTGAATACTACTATTCCTAGTTTTGTAAAGAAAGTAAACTACTACAAGAAAAAATAGAGATATTGCCTATATATATAGAAAGAGATATTTTATACAAAATGAATTATGTGGATTTTAAACTCTCATGTGTTTTATGTATATCCTTGTCTTCTCCATTTCCCACATATGCCTTCTCTAGTATATTTATATATTTATAAGTTTAGATTAAGTTTAATAAACTCTATTTGTGGTATAAAATATTTATAATATTTTTAAAATTTTTACGAACACAAAGGTTTGCTTTATTACATTTCCAAATGTTTCAATCGCTTACGAGAGGTTACTAAATATATGAGTATTATATAATCTTGCCGAATTTTGGTTATCACATTTTATCTATCGTGTCGGAAGTTTGCTATAACATATCGATATGTCTTAGAGATTCGTATAATCACGCGCTTTATCTTTCGACAAGAAAACGCGATACTCATTTCAGAGGACAGAAATCATTTAAAAGAGAAAAAGAAATCTTTCGACGAACATTGAAATGCGCAGGTGTACTTAATCTTTTGGAATAAATGATTCAGAGGCCTCGGAGGCTTTCGATAAAAATAATTGTCAGTGCTTGTACTTGACTCGAAATGAATCCGATTCGAGATTGATTTGACGTACCAAGTACATATTTCGCTGCATGTATGGGTGTCAATGTAATTAATAATATACGGAAATAGTAGAAAAATTACAAGGTCGTGATAAATAAATTTATTGGCGGTTTCAACAAGCAGTGATATTTACATCCTTTTCAGCAAATTACGCTCGTTATGCAATTTGTGCCGCCGAGAAAAAGAGAGGAAATCAATATTTATCAGTGATAAAAAAAATCTTTTTTCATAGTTCACGCATATTTTCAAGTATTATTTATATATATTTTTAAATATTATTTATATATATTTTTCAAATATTATCACTTATATTCATTGCTACAATTTTACATGGGTGATCCGAATCGATCATGCGACAAATAGAGAGAATTCCAAATCTTTCTGTCAAAGCAAGACTTATTAATTTTTTAGATTATCAGATATTTATGTGAAAAATGCTTTTTAAATCGGCTGATATAACTGTACATTCTATCCTTAAAAGAAGAAAAATCTTTAATTATATTTTACAATTATAATATAACAAATATATTACGATATATTACAAATATATTGTTTGTTCAACAGCTATATCTTTCTGCAGCAAACGATATTTATAGTTAAGCTTCTGTGAAGTTGATCACAATCCGCGTCACTTACACAACGTGTGTGTTAACCGCGTCTTCCGGTTATGACAGTTATAGCTCGCTTCGCCAATACATCTCATCATGCGAGAGTTAATCGATACATGTCGGATGCGTTGGCGTGAATACGCGCGGATTATCCGGCAGGTTATCCAATTTCTCCGCACAATGAAGAATCGAGAGACGGTTCGCGCTCGCGCACGAAGAAGAAGGAGAGAGAGAATCCTTCTTCTTCCATCTTTTTCTCTCTTTCCGTCGCGTGTTCATTCATACATCGAAGCGTGTTCACGCCGGCACAAAGCTCTTTTAACGGAACAAACAACATATGGCGAGTAAACGCGCACTAGAAATGCGTCCAATTCATTTCGCTCGGTCAAAACGGGCTACCTGCAACGCGTATTAAATCCCACGCGCCTCTAGCACACACGCATTGCCGATTCAATCGGCCGTGCTGGCTCCGAATCGAGCTTTTTGTTTGGCCGACTCGTCCATATGGATGCGTGCCACGATCTTGCCCTTCCGACACTGTCGCATCGATAATATATGGGTCGACGTGCGAGTTAAACACGCGTTTAATCGGTGTTTCAGGCTGATCGATGCGCGCGAGCAACATGTGTTTCATTTAGTTACCTAAGATCGATTAAAGATATTATTATAAAATCGATGCGATATTTCATAATTCTTTTTATGATAATAAATCTGGATAGGAACAATTATTTTATAATGAATAATGTGGAATTCAAGCTGATCTTAATGTTCGAATACTCAAATCTGAGGGTTTTACATTTACGGTCTCGTATTGTATAGTTAACTGCCGTTATGACTGTAATTATGACGGCCCATTGAACGGTGTCCTTTCGCTCGGCACGACAGGTGCACGTGCTATTTTCGAGTACCGGCCCTTGCAGAGGCTGCGCTGTATGTACACACTCGCTCAGAAATGCATGCACAAGCAAGAAAGTGTGGAAGCAAACGCTACCTTGGCCGCTGGGCTTTTATGGCGACCGGCCTGATCGAACAGGTGCGTCGAGACGGATATGCACACATATAAAACGCCGGGGTAAAAGGTTCCATTATTCGTTTGTGTACGGAATGCCGAGGCTTTGCGCTGTGCGAAGACTTTTGCGAGAGAAAAGCGGCTGCGCGGTGACAAAAGGTCGCAACGTTGTACGGGCCCTGAACCGAGAATGGAACGAGGTTTTCGGGCACAAAAAGGAAGAGGTCGAGGCCATCGACATCGATGAACATTTTTTCTTGCCTTCTACGACGATTTCGATCACTGAAATTGATAAGTTCTATTGTTGACATATCGATTGTTAGTAGATATCACTACAACTTTATTTCTAGAAAATCAAAATAATATTTCACGAATTATGCTCAATGAAAATACAATTACTTTTATATTTTTATTTTTTAATTGTACATATTTTTTCTCATTATTTATAAGAAGCAATGCAGCGTGTAATCTGGATATTTCTGCATGAGATTTCGAGCTATAACGGTCTCACGATCTCTGACATTGCTGAAGAGGCAAGTTGACCCCGTATAAAACTAATCGTTCCTTCAGAATGTACAGCACACCTGACCAACGAACGAGAGTCTTTCATCTCTTCCCGGAAGACTCTCGTCTTCTTGCAACCCTTTACTCCTTGGTGGTACGTGTCCCATTGTGTCAGGATCACCGCTGCCGGTTACACCAGGTGTGTTAGTGCCCGTGCATTTCTTCTTCGAGAAGCATGATCGCCGATAATGCGGCGATCCGTGCACAAATTATATATAGTCGTTGCCTTTAAAAATTCTCATTCGCTTGGATAAATATATTGAACAATCGAAATATAATGTATAGTTTTTAATCAATTCTTATTTTGTCACACGTCATGTTTCGCTAATCTTGACATTATGAGAAGAAATTATTATAATGTCTTACATTTTTTAAATTGTATTATCTCTTAAATTGTATTATCTCTAATTGTATTTTAAATTGTATTATCTCGATAAAAATTTAAGTTTAAGAGAAATTAAAAAATATTAACAAAAAAACGATTTTTCTACAATCATCATTTAATTATTATTCAATACGCTCCTCTGGCTACTCCTCAGATCGTAATCGATACGAATCGTTTTAAGAATGTGAGCGATTGAAAAAATGTGAGAGACAAATAATGAGATGAAAGAAGCAAGTCGGTATAACACTGTTGTCGGTATAACACTTGTATTCAAAGTAACTTCGATACAAAAGCTATTCTTTACTTTATATCTTTGATCTAAATGCGATGTGATTCAATGATCCTTTGAAAAATTTGTGATTATAAAGTTGTTTACATTCATTCATTTCGAGACAAAGACATCAATATATTCTTTTCAACTAATATTTCAATTTTCATACAAATATAAAATGTTTTAAAATTTTACACATTTTTATGGCTCCAATAGATAGAGAAAATCTATAAATCATCTACAAAATGCATTTTTAATTTTTATTTCCCATTTGTAATATCCGTTGAAAAATCGGGGAGCCCGTAATATCGTGTGAAACCTCACGCAGGTGGGCTGCGCTTAGGAGCCCAAAATATCCGAGTCACCGTACGAATAACGAATGGGTCTTATATTTCAGTAGCGCTGATCAAAAGCAGCGCGAGGCATCGGGCCAATATAACCGGCAGAATGGCTCATTAGTCCGTGGAGGACCTTTAAGGCCGCGGACAAAACAATCTCTGCTCCGTGGCGGCAGCAAGGTGTTACCTGCGCCTTATTTTAGGTGGCGTGTACAACATATGGCTCGCGGGCGAGCCCAGGCAGATTTCACCTGCCGTTCCGCGGTCCTCTAGGACGCGGATCGGTGGCGATTCCCTCGCAAACCTGCAACGTCCGCAGCTCGCAGGTCGTTAAGAAAGTTACCAAGACAGACTTAAATCAGGCCCCGCGATTCCCTGTACCTTGTATCTAAATTGAGTGGGGTATGAATTTACTCGCGCGTAAGAATCGTTGTTATCGCACTCTTCACGCCGGTCTTAATGATCCCTTAACGGTCGTTTCGGGGCCCGAGCTGCGAGATGTTATCACGGAGCCTCACGAAGGGGGTCCTCACTGACGAGAGAATTCGTGAGACTCCAAGAGAATGGGCCGTCGATGTGAAATAAATGACGTGTCGTTGGTTCCTTTTTTGTGGATTTCATCAATTTCAATACTTTGAGTGTTAAATTATTTTTATACTAATAGATGAAGATTATTTTCGATGACACGATGTTTATTTTAGTGAATTTGCAGAGATCCAAGTTATATGTAAAAAAATACAATATTTAAGATATTAAAAAAATGCTAATGTATTTCATTTGTAAATGTAATATTCTATTTTGGTAATTCACATTTCTCCTGAATTGCTCGGATAAAAGAATAGCGAAATTTTTGGGATGATCGTACTAAAGATGACATGGCATGCAAGATGACGTGTCATCCATTAAACGAATAACAAAGTGGAATACTTGTCATGATCATATGTTACATGAAGATTTTATGTACTTATGTAATGGCATGGAAACGGACATGTTCACGTCTATTATTAAACTGGCATAGCCACTTCAGCACAATCGAATAAAACTTTTATATAAATTTAGCGCTCTTTTGTTGCTAATTAGTTGCTCTATTCCCGATTTTTTTCCTCCACTTTTAAACTCCGAAAACCACCGCCAAAGTTACCCATATTAAAAAAGTATTATGAAATTGAGAATTAATCAGATATGCTCTGTTAAAATTAAGAAAATTAAAAAAAATGCATTTAGTTTCTCATATATGAGAGATTTATGTATGTAAATATAAACATTACGAATTAATTCGATTTTCTTGTGAGAGTTAATATTATTAGCCACTTGAAGAGCTTTAGAGATCATATGCAACAATTATTAAGATGCAAGAAGAGAAAAAACGAGATTTGATATTTTTATCATAACTATACTAAATTTTTATCGATCTTTATTAAAAATTGAAAAGTCAATATTTTTGAATATTTTTGAAGAATTATATTTTAAAACATATCATGTTGAATTCAAGTCAATTATCTTTTCATTTTTTTAACTCAATCTTTTTTTAAACTCTGCAGATAAATTTTAGCCAATGTCTAAAATTTATTCTAGTAACTTATTGCATCATCCAGCATAAAAAATCAATATCTCAATAAGCGATCTCGGTTTGTCGGCGCGATCGCCCGTAATCTTCCTCGCAGCAAATAATTTTTCCCTCGTTCGTTGATGACTCAACGTCATCATCGCGGTTCCTTCTCCTCTTCGCCAATCCTCCCACGCTTCTCTCATTTTGGCTCGGAGCCGCAGGACCCCCGAGTCGGGGAGCGCGCGAGGGCGGAGGAGGGAGAGGGGTGCCGGCACACGGGATCATCAAAGTGCTCCATAATGAGCGACTCGCGCTGCGGGGTCGGAGGTCATGCGGTAATGAATTGTTTTGCACCTCGCGGGCAAACCGGACTCCGTGAACCTTCCGTAAGAGCACATGCTCTCGCGCGGGCTACAGTAATACGAGTAAGGCACTCGGGGCCTTATCCGGCGCGCGGTCCCGATAGGCATCCGAAGGGCGATTCCGCTTCGCCATGAGAAAAATGCACGGTGACTTATGGCGATCGATCAGTCAGGCCGCGATGGCGGACTAATTGACCGTGATGCGGCCGTTAACGGTTATTGAATTTTACGTTGGTCGCTTTTTCGATTATTTTCATTTGCATTTAAAAGGCCGGATAGATCCAGCGCGATTCGATCACAAGATCAGTAAACAATTATCGTAATTCGCTTTAATTACTAGGAGAAGGTTGCATGTCCTCGATAGAAGTCTTCGCGCGGTATTATCTGGGCCCATCGACTTCACATTATGCCAGTTATGTCTTTCCTTCCCAAGCAATGACGCCAGCTCGTTAAGACTCGAAACGCCGGCCAGTAATGGTCAGGCACGATCTGTATGGATAATTAAAAGCCGAATCTCTTTCTTTCCGATTATCCTCGTTACAATACATGTCGCTGCTTATTAAGCAGGTGGCAAGGTGATTGGCGATCTCATCAACCTTAACCTTAGCTATGTCAATTTTGGCTCGTTGTTGTTGTTATTGATGCATAATTAATTATTGATAAATAACGGGAGAGACAAATAAAGATTTATATTTATGAGCAACTAATAACGTAACAATATAATTCAATAAACATATGTATCAATAAAAATAAATATTTCGGCTAATTTAACTAGATAATTAAATATATGCATTTTTATAATATTGTATGCATATTATATTTTGATTTATTGACGCAAAATATTTAGCTTATTAATTTTTATAAACAATATTTTATGTATAACTATATTTATTTATTTATAATAAAGCAAAAGATGAATTTTGTAATGCATTTGCAATTTGAGAATGCTAAGAATGCAGCATATGCATCTTATAAGCTGAAACGGGATTTTAACGATACATGAATGTCATCTCGTATACTAATGTCCGCATGTTCATCATGTTAAAACGAACGGCGTCACACATATCTGAGAGAAGTAATTAATTTCGACGCTGATTAATTCTTAAAAATTGCTGGTTTCTAACAGATAGGTGGGATAATGAACATCTATTTCCTCATCCGGCCATCTCGTAACGACAGGTAGCAGATTTTATCCTTTCAAAATGCATGTTTCCGAAACGCTTTTTTTTATAATTATCTAGGGCAGATGGTGACCGTGCGACACGTTTATTAAAAAAAGAATACTGCTTCTTTTTTTTACGTATTATGAGATACACATAAATTTCATACATAAGAATAGAATAAATACATAACATAAATAAAATAACACAAATAGAATAAATAACAGAAATCAAAGCGCGAAAATTAATACAAAATAAAAATGGAAAATTTATAAACAATTGTTGATATCACGGAAAATTAATCTCAAAATACCCAGATATGAAATTATCTTTAAACTTTTTCTATAGCAACGCGAGTACAGGAAAATCTCTATCGAGAAAACGATGCTCCCAATGGACTTTGATGAACAAAATCGAGCGAAAAGTTTTGTTCCTCACGCTCTTTATTCACTTCCGCGTGATTATTCTTGCTCATTATTCTCTCAGAAAGCCGAGATGTGCGCCATTATCCATGATTTCGCCGGTTTCTCGCCTCCGACATGATGACAGTCATGATCGGAACGATCGTCAACCAAATCGAGGTTCACACATAGCGGTTTGCGACCGGTGGACCACCCACCAACGAGTGTCAGCAGTGCCACACCTTGAATAATAACGCGCGGCGAATCGACCGAGTTTGCTGATTTCCAGCTGATGACTGGTTAGCATAATAACGACTGGTAACCATCGGAAGGTGAGTAGAGGGAAAGAGTCATCTCGTCTGTTTCGGTTTGCACGCGAGTGATATTTTATGTACGTGTGCAATCTTTAAAGATATATTTCAGATATAAATTAAATTTTTGTTTCAAATTTTTCTTTCCATCATTCAAAATGACAGGATCGATAGGAACAGAGTTGGAGGCAAATAGGTGCGAGACGTTATTGTTTTCCGCGGCGGTTTCGAAACTTCTCTTCGAGAGCTCGTATGAATCATTTGCACCTAACGATAAGTAACCCATTCCGCGCGTCCCGTCGCGTCGCGTCGGCGGGAAGTCGGGTAATTACGGCGGGTCGAGAACGTGCGCGATTATTCAAAGGGAGATAAAACAGACGGCGGGGCGGAATGAGCGAAGGAGGATACACGGCGGTACTTTCGATTCCTCGAAATATAATGCACCGAGGAAGATGGGGGGGTCGCCCAATCCTGCTGGTACTTACCTATATACAACGAGCGCGATAACGGTACCGGTTCTTAAACGCGCCACGTTATTCCGTCAAATGAAATCCTCGTGACCCCTTAGGTCCCGCATTCTTTATCCTTCGTCCGGCAGCCTCCTTCTTTCTCTCTCTTTCTTTCCTTCTCTCCGCCACCCACTCCATCCCCCTTTCCTCCCCCTTCTCCCCCATGGCCCGGCTCCTCTCGTGTGCCTTATAACATTACAATTGCTAATTCTTCCGTTGCGGTTGCTCTCGGCCACGGTAAAGCTCGGCCCGTCGTAAAAGCAAGGGCGACTCTTCATGTACGTGTCGTGCTGACACGGATGCGCTTATCATTGCCGGATTGAAAAATCGCCGGCGCCCCTTAGTTCGATATGGGATCAACAATCGTAATCTAAGGATACGAGAAACGTATTTTCTGCTTGTAAACAGCTTTATAATATACGATAATTAATTGGTAAATTATTCATAGCGATAATAAATCGCTGTAATATAACGGCAATGCCTCGGATACCATGTTGTCGGGGGATTTTAAGGCTGGTACAAGTTTCGTAAGTTATGTAAATCCGACACCTCCATCGAGGCAGCCATGTAAAGAGAGAGAGAGAGAGATTGTAATCCTTAATTTATTTCGATTAAAACGTCGTTTATTTGCTTGGTATTATGAATAATTATCATAACTGATAAAGGAACAACAAAAGATGAATGATTTATCGATAGATTCAATTTTACACGCGCTACTTGAAAGACATCGAGTTACTCTTTTTTATATTGCTTGTACCAATTAAATTTTTTGCATATTTTATAAATTACATAATATCCAGATAGAAATAGATTCTAGACAATGTAATAAATTCTGCGAGCAATGACAACGTATTCTCGAAAAAAAGAAGAACAACCAGTTTGTACAGGGCATTACCTCCTTTAGCGCGGCACTGACGATTCAGCACACATGCGTGCGATCGGCCGCGCGCACCGAGGGCGTGCGTGCACGCACGTGCATTTTGAAGGATCCACGGACGGGACTTTAAACGACCATGGCTCTTCCTGGTGCGCCGATAGTAGGTCAAGTTAATATGCTTGCATTGTGATTTTTAATATCGTCCCGCTGTCGGTCGTACCCTCCGCCTTCACCTCCTCCTCCTCCTCCACCACCTCCGTCGTCGACGACCTCCACCTCCGTCTCGCGCTCTTCACGCTCCTCCTCCGCAAAAAAGGAATGAAAGAATTCAAGTACCGGTGGAACGACTCGTTTCGCGGCGAGGACTTCGAGACAGCGAGAAAAAGCATTGTCGAAGATTACAATCGGGCTGGTTAACGCGCGGACATAATGCGCCTGGCTTTTTGTTAGGTGCGTAATGGAGTCGTGGATGTACTTTGTCAAGTAAATATGTCGGTCGCCCGGAGATATTTCACCCGCGAGCCGGACACGCGCCTCCTTCCAACACGCGAACGAAACTGCCAATTTTTCTCTTGATCCTTTTTACGAGCCCTCTGCTGCTAAATCCCGCGATATACGACCACGACGATATGAAAGGAAAGCGGAATTAAGATGGAGGAAAATGCGACTGTCGGTTACGTGGTCGTAAGTTAATTTATTAAACCGGAGATTATTAGCTCGGAAAGAATTTCTTCTCCGCAGCGTTGCGTTACGCAATTGATTGGAAAGTTGACATTTCCATTCCTCGCGCCTCAGACGAAACTTATCGATAGTTATCGTTATCAGCCACGCGTTTATTATTTCTATTACAATTGCTAACAGTCATAAATTCTTCGCGTAAAATGACATAAAGGTCCTCGAACGTCTTAGGCTGAGTGTTGTGGACGAATAAATTTTAATTTCGCAAAATCATTTACGATCCCGCGATTTCTCTTGGTAGTTTATAATTTTGCAGACGTTGAATCATAGCGCGATTCCGTCTCGATCGATATTACGTTTGTAATCGGGATAGACACGGGTCGGTCGTGATCAGCGAAACGACGTTAGATACGCCTCGTACGATCGATCCTACCCAAGACAAGTCTGGCCCGTACAGGTACTCACGCTGGAGGAAGCTTATTAGAAGCTTCGGTTGCATAACCGGGGGCGTTTAAGTAGACCTATCAGAGAGTCGACGGTTAACCCCGGCAAGGCCCTATTGCGCCGTAGGGCCCGATCGTGACCCAACCTGTCCGATCTACGGTCAGGTTGAGCCTTCTCCACGGGCCGTACCATATTTCGCGCTCCGTGAAGATTACCGATCGCTTAGACACTTCCGTGCCACGCTGCTTCGAGAAATCGCGTTCCAACGGCACGGCTGAATCGGCCGGAGAATCAAATCGGACGTAACTATCTCCCGCCAACGATAATGCGCTCTATTATTAAGAGTTATTACGAAGCAGGGAAAGAGTCTCAATCTAATAACGTGCACAGGTCGCGAGATTATCGTTTACGTAATTAATAACAATGAAGTAACTTTTCGTCTATCATGTATACAGAATCTTTGAATATTAATCTCCCGTCTCTCATTTTCTGCATTAAATATTTTTATCATAAAAGATGGAGTATTATTTCTCTACGATTAAAAGTTTTTATATCTATTTAAAATTTTTTTTAAATAATGTGATATATGAGAGAAATTTATTTATAAGGATCAGTAAAGATTGCAAAGGATCTTGCTCTGATATAGAGTTAGTATGATATTTAAATCGCGCACAATCATTGCATAACCAGAATCCAGCCAGCGACAAACGTGATGCAATCGCCAGTTACATTGTAACATCTCCCACAATTCGCGCGTTATATCGGAATGGCGGCTATATCATGGTCGTTCCATCCTCGCGAGGAACAATGAAGCTGATGAATGCAACATTAACTGTTTTTTTTTTTCATTTCTTGTGGAAGCTCCCATATTCACGTTTCTTTTATAAATAGTTGTCAGTTGTGTCATATCTAGATTTTTCTCCTTCCTAGACTTAGAACCTCCCTCGCTTGCATTGCGTCCTGCCTGACCTGGTCTACTCTAAGGTCGCCTCATCTCGATCTCTCTTTCTACCATTTCTTTCATCATGTTCTCTGTACACTTTGCAATCAAATTTAATTTATATGATTCCAATATAATGGGAACCAAATTGACTGCATTTATTCTCTTAAATTATTTTAAATAAATACGCATTTAGAGTAATATTATTTTTTTAATCCTATTATTGACAAATTAAATTAATAAATTAATCAGATTTTTTCTGTATTAATTTTCTATATTTTTTTTTCATGTTAAAAAATTGTAAATGTATGTATGTATGTGCGTCGAGGAAGAAGGCACTTGCATAATATATTGCGAGCACCTCTCGATTTTTCTTCATCTCGAGATGAACATGTAGCGATCGATCGCGCATCGAGCTACAAGATAAGAGCGCCGTTCTCGCACGGGGCGGAATAAAAAATGAAGCGGGTTTGGCGGTTAACGGAATTAAATGGAACTTGCTCGTATGGGCGGACGCATGAAACGCGTAATTGTCAGTATTAACCCGCTTGGGCGTCTTCTTTGCACAGACGCATCGTACGTGCGTGCGTGCGTGCGTTCGACGCATGCACGCGAGAGCGTTCGCTCAACCGAGATCGGAAAGTGGTGGTGCACCAATCCAACGTCGTTCTTTTATTAGGGTGAAGGTAACCGCGGTACGATAACTCGAGAAGAAAAGGATGAATACCTCGCTGGCTGGAATCACAAATAAAATTGATAAGGAAAAAAATGATAAAAATCAATATCGCATAGTGCATGCATAGAGCTGATTGTAAATTATGCAGTAATTTCAATGCTCTACTTCGAAGTTTTATATATTTTATACATTTATATAGTTAATTTAATAAGCATATATTTTAATACATATATGATATAATATTTGCATATATATGTATATATAAATTACAAATATTTAAATATGTGCTTAAATTAGGTACATAAATATATAAAATATATGAAATTGTTACCCAAGAGCGTTAAAAATTACTGCATAATTTATAATTTCGCTGAATACGAAATTACATCGACATATTTCTTGCGAATAATTTTTAGATTTCTGATAAAATGCGTTTATTATATCGAATCAGTGCATTCGAGTTGAGATATTCGCTTATTTCGTCTATCACTTTATGTTGAAAGTTATCCGCAAAAGATTGTATTCGTGGCGCGCAACAGGTGTCATGCAACAGGTGTCGTGTAACAGGTGCCAGTGCGAATATATCACACTTACGTTTGGTAATTATCGCATACGAGAACTTCATACTTAAGTATATACGCTGGTTGATTTTTCAGCAAAAATCAAATAACCACTTTAATGACTTAGCGTCTTAAAATGCAGATAAATTTCTCTCTCAATTATTACACAAACCTTCTTTGAAATCAAAGGTTGCACGAAATAATTTCTCAATCTTTGGATTCAATAATACTTGAACGTATTAATTTCTATTAAATGACTATATACATCGCTTAATTAAATATTACGTACAGGGAACAATTTCTCAATTGTAAAGATAAGATCGATAATGCAATCGATTCGATCAATCTGAGCTCGATCGATCCGATTGACTCGCCTAAATACCACTAACACGCATCGGTAACTATCCAATATCGTTATTATCTGCATTGCAAAAATATATTCGTAATAAAGTATCTCCCTAGTATCGAGCTACAATAAATTATCGCCGTACGAGAATTGCACCGCGCCCTGTTCTAACGTTGTATTTACGTATACACGGCCAGTCATTATATTCGATCGGTAATTAGTAGCTACAAGTTGATCGATAGTTGCACACAACTCCGAGAATTCTCATTATATCGATTCTTCTCACGTTCGCCACGGCATTGTCCACCAGCCGTAATTAAATGCATACATTTAATGAAGCCCTCCATCGCCAAATTGATCTCGATATCGGTTTCATTGATTCGCTGACATTTACGTTAAAATAAAGAAATGCAAACCCGAGGGAAAAATGAAAAGAGCGTTGCAGGCAAAATCAATTTACGATTCCGATTTATTATTCACCATCTCGTTTCGAGCGACTGCAACGGACGAGGGAGAGATATTATTCTCTAATCAACGCGATGTGTCTGATTGCAAATATTAATTACACTACGTCTCAACGATCCCGTTATCGACATCATTCGCGTCTCTCTTTGCACCTTACTATCGACATCAAATCGCAGGCGGAAATTTCCTTGTAGTGGTATCGCATTCAAGGTCAAAATTGTGATCGCAGGCGATTACGAAAGTATTGTCTTAATTGCTAGGAAGCAACGGGCAGGATGAAAAGAGCGCGATCAGGAGGAAACGGGCAGGTTCATCGCACGCGTGCGATTCGATCAATGACAAGATCAGTCGAATGATCACCGTGACTCGCTTTAATTACCATCGGTATCGGAGTGGGGTAGGATGGGAGGAGAAAGAGGCAGGCTCTCGATGGGAGTCCTCGTGCCATGTCGACCGGGACCACCGGCCTCACAGTATGCCAACTATGTCTCCCCTGAGCAATGACGCTGGCTTGTTAAGACTTGAAACGCCAGTCTGTAACGGTCAGGTACGATCTGTACGGATAATTAAAAAACTGAATCTCTCTTTCTCTCTTCGATTACGCTCGTGTAAATCCTTACATCGTCGTCGCTTATGTAAGCAGGTTGCGAAATAACGCGCGATTTTAACATCATGTAACATTGATGTGTGTCATCAATCGATTCTATTATGTGCATGCAACGCATGAATATTCATTATGGTTGATGAAGAGACTTTCCATTATCGTTAGATTCTCGCTCGCTAGAATTAAATGACTTGGCTGCAATTAATAATTGAAATTCTCGATTCTGCGATAAATGATAAATAATAAATAAACATTGATTTCGAAGGCCCGTTAAAATTAATCTTGAAATTTTAAAATATTATATAATAAAATATTATGTATATACATGTTTTTTATATCCATCTTATGTATCTTAAAAATATCAGATAAATTCTTCATTGACTTTTAAGAAAAATATTCACACGTGGTTGCCAAGCCGGGTCATTTCCGAAAAGCAACACAGTGTATCTTCGTGGCACGCGGGCTACCGTATAAAATAACCATACGTTATTTCATGGTAGTGTCCCGTGGGCGCACCCCGCGGTTAAGGCACAATACAGCCCCCTTCCCTTTCCCCCCGAAAGCAAGACTAAGAAATTAGTCATCCATTCTCGAACAGTCGCATTCTTCAAACCTTCTGTCTCGATCGCATAACGCTACTCCTCGCTCCTTCTCATGCTTCCTCGTCCAAGCGGGAATTTACATTATATTGTTGGCGACCGTAATTTCCGCGGGACCACCACGATGCGCGAGAAGAAAAATGGTACCAGGTGATAATGCCTTTCCCAGGTGAACGCGTCCCCGGGAAAAGGAAACAATTACACGTCGGCTTATCGATCTGTCTTTGCCCACGCTGCGAGCAATCAGGTGCCACACTTGCCAACCTGTCGTCCGAGATGCGTCTTTTCTTAACGGGACCGAGATCTAATGGGGCGATTATGCGCACGACCGCTATAGCACCTTTCCGTTATACGATTTGATACACCCACCTATAACCGCACGAATAAAGCGTAATTATAAATCAAAGAGAAGAGAAAAATATAATTATTAAATTAATTAATTATTTAATTTCTTTAACATAAAATTAGAAATCGATAAATTATCATTATTTTATATCGTACAAGTAAGCGACGATAATGATTCAATTTTCATAATTGCAGATGAAGACTGACGCGTGTCTCTCAAATTTGGATCGCGACTCAGAATCCTGCGAATGATGTTTTCGACTTGGCACGAGTGCTCGTTAGTAGAGTGCCGTGAGCACGTCGGTTGCCATTCATCCTGAAAACAAACGCGCGCTGATTCGCTCGCGAATCGCCGCGCGATTCGTCCTACGTACATGTGCACGCATACACATATATATACACGCGTTCGCTTCTCACAAGTCAGCATCACTCGCGAGGCACGCATACTAATTCCTTATTGATGAGTGTCATTTATTACCATCGGCTGTTCGTATTCCTCGCCTCCCTCTTTTCCCCCCTCGTTCATCTCCGTACCTCCCTCGGCGAGCCTCTCATCACCTTCGAGCAATCGATGGCAGCCACCGAGGTTGCGTTACGGAAAAGCGCGCGGATGCGACTAATTGTCCCTCGAGGGGCCTCATTTTTTGGGCCCCCGATGGCGCCGGATCCCTCGGCGATTTGTTAAACGTCAACGGGCCTCGAGAACGTCACGATCGATCGATCGATCGACGGCGTTGTTAACTCACGAGCTTGTAACAGTGAGCGGAGCACGAATTCTCTTTGATTGTTAAATGTAATCGATTGAAAAAATTCAATGTGCAACTTCATTAAACGTCAAACAAACATGAGAGAGATCGCACTGCCTCCTGACTGTTGTGGGAATACCGATCTATAGGGATTTCCATCGGCAAAGAACCAGCGAATAAAAGAGAAAACGGTATATCTCGGTCCGAACGAGCACCAGCCATTCCGGACGATTGCGCTTCGGATGCCCGAAGGCTGATCACGATTTGCGCGCGAGTTATACACAAGATCGGTAGATCACTACCGATGTAGATCACTATAGCCCGCGGAGGCGAGATCGCAGGATCGTACACACGTTTCACCCCGCTCGTTGCGATGCAACTGCAACAATAACAGCGTCGTGAAGTCCTGGGAGTCGCAGGGTGGCATCTCCTTTTCTCTCCTCGCTTTTGCTCCCTCTTAGATTCAACTCGATTAGCAGATGAGATAATGTATAGCGTATACGTATATATTATATAGTCGATTTCTCCACTCGATCACGATGCAGCCGATCGATCTTAACTTCACGGAATACCACGATTCTCGAATTTCCTTTATTATCTTTTACAGATTAAGTGATTCTTAATAATAAAATATTTTATCTAAATTTATTTAGATTATCTAAATCATAGAAATGAATTTATAAAATAGTAAAACGTCAGAAAATAATTCGAAGAACAAAAGCTCGAACGACGCGGATTCCAGCGAGGGTTGGAGCTCGTTAGAAATGGCAGAGAAAGATTCTCGTTGCTTGGCACATGGTATGCCATTATCCTACTATTTCGTCATTTTATTTCCGTGCCTTAATGGCCGATCTAATGAGCCAATAAACTTAGATACGACCGTCCGCGGTAAAATGTCGTTTGCGAACTCGTGCCTACCAGGCCACCGAATAATCCACGATTTGACGACGAAGTTTCGCTATTAAGTGAACGGCGAGTATAACTGCCGGTCGTAGAAAAGCTAAGTATCTGTCAGGAGCAAGTCCTTTCTGGCAGGATCTCAAAAAGGCGCAATTATGTCGACTTGACATAGCGTTTAATGCGTTCTCGGGGCATGTCATTTTTAGAAATAAATATTTTCTAGCTACTATCGCGTCGAAAGAGACTATCAAATGACTATAAACGAAGAATACTGGAACTTTAATGCGACTCTGGTTTTCAATACTGTTTCCAACGTGCATTCTTGTATTTATCTCTTCCATTTCAAGTTTATATAATATAGTGAAACCTTTGCACTCCTTGCGTTTTTCCATTATCTTAGACTTGTTTACATTTTTTTATTTCTTAATAAAAACATACGGATTATTCTTTGCATTTGAATTAATAAATTTATCTATTTTAATCTTGTTTAAGTTTCAATTCAATTATTCAAATTTTTTTTATCGAATTATGATTGGAAAAGTCATTAATAGCTGTTTTCTTAATGTGTTCTATTCCATCTCGGACGACACAAATTTAAATTTATCTCGTAACAGCTGTTAGATTTTTTTCGATTACTAAAACATTTACATGATTAATACAATGATTTTCGCAAACAACATTAGACGCCAAGAAGACGAGCGAATTTTATTGCACGTGCAAATTTGACAGATTTGCGCCTTTAATCGCGTGCATTATCATCCCTCGGAACAGTAACGACGTTGTAAACGACTGTAGATGTGTCTACGAAGAACGTTTCTCCATAAAAATCCGTCGTTTTGTCCTCTACAATATTAAATGCCAAAGAAAACCGCGTTCGCACATTATTATTTTTTACGCGCGAAAGATCGTTCGTTCTTATCTTCTTTTTTTCTACAGCGAGGCTATTATGTACAAGTTACGCGAAGTTAATGAGGGCATTTTAGGATGTAAGAATTTATGATGGCGATTTTTGTGGGAGCTGTTGAAATTCTTATGGTCCAGATTATGTTCCCTCGCTGCGCAGCTTAAGCTATAAAAATCCTAATATTCTCTCGAGAACATGCTTGCATAATCTAATCTATATAGACAGATTACAGAAAAAAAATTAATTACAATATTTTAATTTAATATATATATAATATAATAATTAATTATAATATTTATTCAGATTATTTATCATGGAATATTTTTCGTATATTTTTCGTATAATCTATGTTAATATAATCACGTATATTGCTCAGTATGTAGGAAATAATATTTAAACCGCCGCGTTATTAATACGCAGTTCATAGAACGCATTCCAACGCAATTATTTGTTTCAAATTATATTTTCTTGCAATTATATATTTTATCGTCAAATATTTCCATCCATTTCTTACATGCATTCTGCCAGGTCAGTCGACAATAAAAGTCGCGTTAGTCATTAAACCAATTACTTTCACCCAGATTTCGTCCACATTCTCGAGAGAGTCTCTCGCGCGACGAAGAGGATATCGTTTCCATCCCGATTACGTCTCGCGCCGGTTTACGTGTATCTCCGCCCGCTCGCAAAATCGCGAGGCGCATAAATATCCGCGCCAAGTATCTCCTGGCATTATTACAAGCGTATCCGTGTGCACGTGACACACGTGGCGAGGCAGAAAGCCCGTCGCCGTCGTGCACGCATGTTACTCGGACTCGTACTCGGACTCGTATACGAGACACTGTTCTCGTCCCGCGGGCACTTCGGGACTCCCCCGAAGTGGGGATTATACTGCTGCCAAATTACAGTGCCTGGCCACCCATAATGCGGCCACAGAGAGACGGCCACGACGGTAATAATGTTGATATTAACGGCGCGATAATGTTCCCGCCGACGAAATTATAGGTGTTAGGGGCGTGTTAATTTTTATGCTTATTGATTTTCATATTTTACCGCGTACGACGCGCGCGCGGAACCAGGGAGTGTCGCGGGTTGTTGTGTAACGGAGACCGAGATGCCGACTATCCTCGTTATCAGTCGTGGTGGATATTTTTGTGGCGAGAAGTGGCGAGGAGCTTGAAATTCTTTCTCGGCTCTAAATGTCCGGAGCTGGTCGCGAATGGCCAGATGGCTATTCGGGATCGACGTTTAGGACAGACGTGAACGCTCGACGCGTTTTTACAGTTATTGATCTCGGGCTTTTATTACTCGGCGCATGCTGAATACGAGATGAATCGTGCTAAAAAATGCATCTCGCGTGCAATCAGGTGTAATCGTAAAATTGTCCTTATCGCTTATTCATTTTAAGTATTCCTTGCTATTTTTCTTATTAAAAAAGCAAATATTTTAGAATGTTACATGAGATGCGAGATACTTGTTTTTACAATTGATCTACTTTGTATATCATTGCAATCAATTCTTTTTTCAACATACTATGAACGTAGAAAATATGTATCATTAGAGATCAAAATGCGAGAAATATCTTCACGCAAGTACATATAATATTTTTTGAAAAGATTATTTATTCATGATAAAAATGATGACTCTGCATAAATTTAATTAAAGAAACCACGAAGTCTGTTAATATTTTAGGGAAAATATTCGATTAATAAAAGAAATAAGTAACATAATTCACGCAATTTCATATCTTGTTTTCAAATTGCTGCATATGTTTTCTCTTGCTACATATCTTTGGAGTGCCGATGACTCGAGATTTCGTCATCGACTTGGGCAATTTCGGACGAGGCCGGCGGAGGTCGACCGCGAGCGGTCCATCAACGGGTCGTAGGTCGTGTCCCGGGTCAAAGGTGATCACGAGGACGTTTATGCTCAATTCCAAGAGCATTCCTGGAATCGAGAGATATTTAATATACCATCCGGACGGGAGAAATATACTCGGGGTAACCCGCACTCGCACGGGTAGGACCAGAACACGCTGCCTCGAAGGAGGACGGAATCAGGACTCGAAGAGTGACCAAGAATAAGAAGGGGAAGTGGACGTTGCCGAGAGTTACGGGCCATCCACGTCACGCTCAAATATTTTGGCAAATTTATGCCCAATAAAAATTAACCAGACCCCTTCTCGTTCTGCGGTTTCGGTCCACCACTACCATCATCCTCCGCCACCTTCCTGCAGCCGTTTAACGACAAGGTGGACCTCTGGTAGATTCTCCCGTCCGTTACACGTATATCCGTATATTTGTACGCACGTTCGTCTGTCCGTCTACTACGAGCGTGCAAAAGCGAAATGATTTACCGCTGGATTTTCTTCCCCTTCTTTCTCCCTCTTGCAGATCTATCTTCGCTCGTCTTCTTCTTTTCCGCGTTGACGCCCGTCGCGTTTTCTTCGTGTTCATCGAATGTCCCTTTCGTGCCGCGCGAGTTCCAGTCGAGAGACGAACGACCTTTTTTTATTTCACGCTCGCTTCTTCGCGTCTTCCATCCAGCGGGGGCGCGCGAGCCAACGGGACCTTTTTTCATTCCACGCGGGAATGTGTCGCCGGCATAAATCAGTCAACGTCTCCTGGGATTAGCGTTTACGGTATCCCCTGAATGACTTCTCGCGGTTCCAGGGATGGAGCAAGGTGCGCAAAAATTACGCGGTTTGACTTTTTAGTTGCTGTCTTCTATTTTTCTTCATCAAAATTACTATTTCGTTCAACATTTAAATATTTTATTATTAAGAATGATTATTAAATTCCTTAATTGTACGCTTTTGCTCGACATTTTTCAATTATACCAATATTTTATTGACACATAAAATTGTATTTATAATCCTTTATTATTTTCTTACGCACACAATTGATCGTTCCATAGTATGCATTATAGTTTGCTGCTTCGAATTGCATTATTTGATGTTCACAGCTCCTCAATTAAAGCCTTGTTCTCTATAAAGTTTCTCAGATAATATTTCAAATATAATACATAATTTTAAATGATTTTCACAACGCTCGGAACGCTTCGCGGTAGCGAATTAGCGTGCCTGGCATGACGGCCAGGATGCCGTACCTGAAGAAGGCGGCGGTTAAGGTGGTTAAGGGCTAACAACTGTGACGCGCCGCGACCGCGGACACTCGCGCGAGGAACCGAGATCAAGCGAGTCGGCTCTGTCTGATTTCACGGACGCTAATTAGTCCAGGCGCGCTTTACCACACGTCTAATCGCAAATTTATATGCCGTCCGTGGCATTCGCGGAAGGTCACACGGGGGCGTAACATCGAGCGCGCGACGAGATTTTTTATTTTTTTTTTTAAACCAGTCAGTCGGAAGTCGTCTCGCCACGTTTCCTTATACGCAGCATCCGATCCCCTGTTTTTATTTCTTGCATAAAATGTCGCGGGTCGAAGCACGAATATTTCTTTATTGCTTCACTCATTTTTGATTTTACGATTTTATGAAGTGAAATATAAAAATTATTCTTTACCTTGAGATAATAATTTTTTTTATCAATCCGTCTTTTTACCGCGGATGCGATGCATGTCGAGCGGTTTATCTCCTCTGGAGATCTCCCGGACGCATTAATTCACCGGCGAAAGCGTGGATCTTCTCCCCTCGACTAGTCTGCTCGCTCTCGCGACGAAACATCTTGATTCCGTGCGCGATTGTAAAGTTAATCGATCCGCTCCATCAAGTCACGTCCGGTAATCGCGCCGATACACTTTGCGGCGTGTTGTGACGCCGGGCATCATTTTCGTCAAATGATGTCTCGCGCGTATCTGTGAGGGCGATTTTTGAGGGACGGGTGAGGAGAAAGGACGACGGCCTTCTCGTTGAATCGCGGCGACTGAAAGCGACCTTTATCAAACCTCGCCGCGGGCGCCCCAGGAACCCGGGGCCCGCTCGCGGGGCCCATAAAACTCTCGCGTTATTTACTATGTTAATTGGCACCCACGTCAAACACAAATTTATGCTAAAAGCCAAGATGTTATCGAGTAGCCGAATGCGTTACGGCGCTGACAGATCCTGCCTCCCAGTGCCGGACGATCAGGCACCGGTCCCGAGACGCATGATAATGCCGATATCTATCTTCGACTATGGTCGACTTCAGCCTCCCGTTCGTCTCGCCACAGATACGCCTTTCCTTTTCATCGCGTGCTTCATTTTCGTTCTCTCCTCGTGATGTGCGAATTTCAAGTAAGATGTTTCAAGTTCGTAAAGTGGTAAAGAAGACGGACTTGAAACATGTATAGATTTAAAAAAAAACGGAAAAATATGGAGCAAAAATTCCATGGTTAGAATCTTTAGACCGAATAAAAACAAAATAATATATAGACTGTCAGATATTCTTCAAAATTTTTTTAAGAAAAAAGCTTATCTCGTTGCTTACAAATTTTTCTGATTTTTTGAGTCATTTCATTTTCTTTTAGAATTTTACAATAGCAGTTCTTCTGCACCCCATATGTCTGCTGGTCCGATATATTTGCGGATTCGTCGCTTTATCTAGTAGAGCGACCTGGTCACGTACAGAAAACATAAAATTTTATGCTCCATCCATCCGCGTAACATGGGTTCACCAACCATGTGCTATCCAGATAAGAGAATAATGGGGTATAATTTGATTGTAATTCTATTATATTCAAAATTTCTAAGAGGAAGATGTCGAAGTATGTTTGCCATACGGTCAGAGTAGTTAACGTTTACGGAGGGTTGTTTCGAAATACCAGTGTCGCGCACATGCAAGATTTCACTCCATCCGTCTCGTCCGTCACGGCCCACCGCCCTTTTGCAGCAGCCTTCGGCTTCTTAACGTCTCCAACAGGTGATTTACACGCGAGGATTTACTGCTCGCAAGATTTTACGAAAGGCTCTGACCAGCATCGAAACTGGCATGTAGCGAGGTGAGATGCGCGTTTCTTCTGAGAATGAAAAATCATTTTTTACGACCGGCCACACGAGCTACGAATTACAAACGCGATGTCGTACAGTCGAAGCTATGAGACTCTCGAGACGCGAATCCAACGCGTTTTCTATATATCATATAATGATGACAGGACCGGCAGAAAATATGAATGTTACAAGAAAAAAAATATGAATGTTACAAGAGAGATGTCAATATAATTTCGATAGCAATTGATGGCCTTTTAAAAGTATAACCGATATTCGCGTAATAAATCTTAACTGCCAGGAGAGAGAAAGAGAGAGAGAGAAAATCCAACAATGTCTCATTTTGAATAAAATTTGAAATTATTTTAAAATTAAAATAAAGGATTTTAAATTTTTTTAATATTTTACTAAAATATACTCTGATTTATACAGAGATTTATGTCAGAAAGAAATAAGCCAGACGCTGGAGTTTATCGAATTGCTGAAATTAACAATCACGCTCCTCCAATTTTCTGATAAATTTTCTGATAAATTCACATAAAATATTTTCTCATTCATTTTTCTCTTAATTAATAATTTATTTGGAACTACTATTCGATAAATAATAGATGGAAAAGTCAATGGTTAAATGCGACAGGAAGTATCGGCGCTTTAGAGGGTAGATGATAATAATATAGCAGGTAAATGTCATGTGTTATTAACACACAACCACATCGATATTCTCGTACGCGAATAGAGAGAGGGTAATAACAATGTGCGATTTCAAAATTTCTCCGGTCAACTATGGGAACCGACGTTGCGTGTACTTTGGAAAGGCAGGTGACGCGAATCGATTTTATGTAACGCACTTTTGTTTACTTGTATCCGATGATATTCCCATTAACAGGTGCCGGTTTCTATAGCAATTGACCACAATTTTTTAAAAACATTATTGGTATTCGTGTACGAATTCTTAATATTACCGAGAAAATTCCATAATGTTATCTCTTGTTGTAGAATGATTATGGAAAAATAATTGACAGTCAAAGAGATTAAAAATTTTAGCGACTGATTAATATTCATATCGCAACACGTATATTCATATCATCTAACACGACAGATGTAATAAAACCTACAAATCAAATTATTATTTCATTTTTTTTCGATAAAAAAAAAGATTTCTTTCTTGTCATAAAGTATCCTCTTTTTTCCAGCGTCCCTTTATATGAGGACAATTTTCTCGTAACATGTGCTTAATTATGTTTCAACCTTGCCGAAAATCTCGGAGAACCATGCTTGTCTGTGCATCATACGATGCACAGTCCATTTCGTGGGTCTGTATGGTTCGAGAAATTATAGGAAAGCTCGCAAAAACTGCCTGCAGCTTCTTTCTCAACGCGAGGAAGTGGCGTGGGTGTTTATGTCGTCGCTTTTATTACTGGAATGGGCGTCGTCCGGCCAACACGATCGCGCCTTTACAAGCGAGATCATTCTCCTTTACAGCCGAATTTCGATTCGTTTTGCTGGAGAGAATTCTGGAACCGCCATTGACGTAAACGTCAATCGGAAGATCGAGGTCTTCGAGCATCTCCCGATCGTCTTTCTCTTTGGAATTAAGTTGTTTGTTCCAAGTTGACGTTAAAGAATCTTGTATGTTCAATTGTTTACTGTCATGTGTAATTTTCAGATCTTTACGAGCTGTCAGAATAAAGTTTATATGCCGGATAAGACTTCTCGTTTCTAAATTTGTCGAAGTTATAATGTATTCTAAATAATATAAGTCAAAGGTGTGCTTCAAATTATCAAGTTCTAAAACAAAATATTATTTTCTTAATAGAAAGAAAAGGAGAAAATTCTTTTTTATATCATTTTCGTAAGTTTTATTTGAAATAATTAATAGTGCAATTATTTATCACCACAAATATATATATATATATATTTAATTTTGTAAATCCGTAATAGTAAAATCTACGAGGTTAAATACATTTTAGGAAGAAGACGAGGGAGTCAGAAATTTGCAACAAACATCGCAAGCATCGGGAACGACGAGTCAGTTGTACTGTAGAAAGCGAAACGGAGAGTGCATCGGGTTGCTGAGGTTTTTCCGCCGTAATTTATGCTCGATAATGAATCTACACTTCGCAGATAGCACGGGGTCAGGTGTTAATGTCGGTGCGTGTGCGGTGCGAGAGCGCGGCGCCGCGTGAGACTCGTGGCACATTGGGCCCACCCGCACTCTCTCGCAATTCAGCGATACTCAGTCGTGTCAAGTCGCTCTAACGAGCACTAAATAAAGCTTTTTCAGTTACCCTCTAGTTTCAATGAAAAAATAAAAATTACGTGAATTTTGTGCTGCCATGAATTTTAATAAAATTTGAATTAAAGATGAAAATTGTATTTTTTCACAGAGTAATTTTTTTATCACATATCCTGTCGAAGTGAAAACAAACTTGCGCGATCTTCTTACGAAACGCTCACGACCAATGAATCGATGAATTGTATGGATTACGTGCGTGAGATGCACATGTGGGAGAGCAATCCTGGGAGAACTCATCCTACACTTTCTCTCCATGTGCATCGTTTTCCTGAATTTGTCGCACGTCTTACTTTTTCTCTGGACATTAATTGTTCATCTTGATTACGCGGCATTTAGTGATAATTTACAATAGTTTATCTCTCATATCGAGTTAAACGTAATGTCGAAGAAATGAATAAACAATTACTTATTCGAGTTAAAATTTACATAATGGACGGATTTTAACTTAAGACATGTGCGTAATTTACGCGTCAACGTTCACATAATTCCCGTAGGTTGAGAACCACCCGACGAGCGCGACGTCCCTTAAACAATGTCTACATTAAGCCTAGTTAGGCGAGACGGCATTTCGCGGCAACGAGACGGGCGTCGTACTGGCAGACACGTCGCCGTCGAGAGTCGTTTAAAAGCATTAAACGCTCGCTTGCTCGGTGGAAACACCGGCATCGGCAGTCCGCCGTGGTATTCATCGGATGTATCCGCATATACCCGACAACGTATTCGCGATTCACGGTGTATAAAGTACGTGGTTACGAGCGTTGCACAATCGCGCGAGCGGGCTCCGCACGAGTACGCGCGTATGCGTGCGTATGCGTGCGGGGCACACGAGGCTATTAAGATATTTGAATAATATTAACATGGAGAACTCGCGCACGAGAGAGTCGCGGTGTCGATAACGGGAAGGGTCCGCTTGTGCAAAAGGCCCATCCAAGGGACCTCGGGCGATATCGCGCCAACGTTTTAGTACTCGCTACGTCGATAAAACGACCCCGCGATGATGATGCTGTTAGCCGCATATCGTGCACGACACGATACCTACAGGTTGACAGAGATTCAGGATTTTTGTAGATGCTGGTGCGTTTTGTATCGACATGACAGAATTATTCTCGTGGGAAAGGTGAAAATTTTATTAATCATCGCTGCCAATAATGGCAATTTTTTTCTTCTTGTAACGTTAAATTATTGGCACTTCTTACATAATAATATAATAATAATAAATTCTCTGAGATGCCAAGTCAAAGTGTTCTTAAAAAAATCTCCTTTTTCTCGTCTAAGAAATAATGGAGTAACGTGAGCTGTTGAACAGGTATCAGGCAGCCTTGGCGGCGCGAGAAGGTGCAATTGCAACGCCGCTTGAAAGATGACGTCTCGCATTTCCGATGTATGCAGGCGGTGAAATAGAGCACGTGCTCAACCATACCGGTGGCAGTTGATATACGCGGAATTACACCGTGTTTATTGGCCATGGCTCACGTACAGTGTTTCGCAGCGCTTATCGCGGTTGCGATGCATCTCTCTTGCATGGTGCACCAATGAAATCACACGGGTGACCTCATTCACTGAGTCAATACTTTCGATGTGTTCTGCGATCGGTCATGCGAGGTTCCGCGAACACGAGTGTGCGATTTCGTTCACGGAGAACGTGTTCGGAAATGTAAACTAGTCCCGCGCGATATGTTTGCCTGGCTCCGTCAGCTCTTGGGGACAAAATTTTCGGTGTGGCCATTCAATGGGCTGATTACTTCAGGATTTTATTTTGACTATGCCATCTGGAAGAGGATAAGTAATCGGCGAAATTTTCTCTCGCTGCAGTCTGATGCATTTTACAATTTTCTTTAAAATAAAACACATATGCCTCATATGTGATATATGGTAGCTTTGACTGGTTATTGCAGCTGAAGGCGGGTTGATACAAAAGAAATCCACTAAAAGCGACAATCCATGGCATATGTGTTGTATTAACTAATAGTAAATGTAAATTTTCGGATCGCACATGTGAGCTTTGTCTGGTGTCCTCCTGTTTTTCTTTTATACTTTTCGACATGTGAAGACATGTTATGGTAAAAATAAATTTAACACGAGTGATAGGAAAGAGAAAAGCAGAAACCGATTTTGAATAAAAAAAGATCCACACAGCTTTAAATTCACTTGTTAAATAAATGCACAATATAACAAAAATGTAGAAATATGAAGAAAGTTTAAAAATTTAAAATAAAAAAAAAGCAATAAGCGCTTAAAGAGAGAGTCGCGAATTATTATTCGTCCCCGAAAGGAAAATAATGCAAATGAGACGGTGCAATATAAGTTCATGTTTATATAGATGCAAGTACGTAATGTTGCACGTGCACGATCCGAATATATGCTAGTGTATAATGCTTTATAAGTCGCATAGTAACGAAGATGCAGGTTTGAAAAGAAGTCCGGAACACATGTGTAACTTCCGAGATTCTTCCAAGGTTTATTGAAACACAAATTAAGGATGCACCCGTGGAGCACACATGTCGGATAGTTGTATTGCACATGTCAGCACATTTTCGAGGAAGAAAGTTAAGGGTTCTGGAGATGTGTTTAAGGGTCCTACGCGCGTGTCTATACATCTCTTGTTTCGATAAAATATTCGCAAGATTTATTACCCTACATCTTTAATCTTAAGGTCTCTCCGCGCATATATCAAATCGTTCTGCGCGCGATTATTGTCGTTACCTCTGCCGCTCCGTGTGTATAATTTTGCAAAGCAACGGTGATTGTCTCAAGATTTGAATAATCGTATTTCCATCGTGCCATTACTGATCCTAGCGATTATTATCATTATGATAACTGCGTTGGTTTTGGCCAATTTAAACTTCTCGTTTTGAAAATATATGTAATATAATAAGCCTTTAATTTATACAATGTTTTCTAGTCCATACGTATGCAGTTCTTTTTATTTTTCTTTGTAAAATTTAAATTAATTATTTCAGATCCAAAAGAATTAAAAGCTAATTTTATTATAAAAATTAAAAAAATCCAGATTCAGAACTGAACATTTAATTATTACATTTGTATAATAATCTAGATATCAATTAATCAATATATGCATTATCAATCATATTTTAGCTGTCATATTTAAGCTTCTCGTTTTTATTATATTAATTTAATTTTCATATAATATAAAGAAAATACATATATTTTTATTTTTTTTATAAATTATACTCAAATTAAGTCATCTGATATTTATTTTAGTCTAAAGTATTCGCAGTCACATATTATTTTCATGTCTGTCTAAAAGTCACACGGAAACGTCACGGCAGGTGCAGGCAGCGGAACTATCGATATTCATAATTGACAGAGTGTTGGCGGAATCACGATAATGTCGATTTGTTATCGCTGCGTGTGTGTGTATATGCACGTTGGTGCACTTCCTATCTGCAAGTATCGCAACGGTCAACAATGCGTAGGCCATCGGGGGTCCGCTGACGATTAGTGGACAGGTTGGCCCGCAACATTCCCATCGTGCCTCGCACAAAACTCACCTGCTACCGGTCGATGCAGCTTGTCGTTCTATGCCACATGTTGTTTTACAATCTTAATTTTCCCAAGCCAATAAGTGACCGTGCGCGCCTCGAAAACCTTGATATTTGCGAGTTTTTTATATCTCTGGTAGCAAAAAAAAACATGGCTTATTTTTTACACATATACTGTGAAAGAAGTTACAGTCTTATACATCCGTTAGAGTTTAGCAAACGATTTCTCACACATGGCGAAACTCATTTTACTTTCCACGAAGCTTTAAAAGACAGTTTTGATGAAGATATATAGTTAAAAGATTTAGGGACCTGATATTTATTTGAACCGTTTGACTCTGTACATGTGCATTCACAAAAAGGGTGAAAAACTTTCGAGATAAGATGTAAAATGTATTTTTGAAATATATTTATAGCATGTGATTTACAATCTTAATTTTAATGATATTTTCATGAATTTGAAATCAAGTTTTCTACAATCTTATCGGTAATTTCCAAATTATAAGCGAAAGAAAAAGACCTCTTATGCAAACTTTAAGAGCATAAAAAAGAATGATTAACATAAGTATTCTTCGGTTAATTGTGGACTTAATTTTAATAGAATTTTTATTTGAAGTTTAATTACAAAAATATAGCATTCCAATTCAAAAGTAGCAATAAATGATTTTGTTGTTTTTATAGAAGAAAAATCGATTTCTAATTAGCAGTCGGTCGTTATAGATAGCGAGACATTCTACTTAAAATAATTATGTGTTATCTTAATAAAAACTACTTAATAAAAACTAACACAAATACAAAAGTAATTTATTATTAATATATGATATAGCTGTTTTAAGCTGCAAAATCAATAGTTTAAGAAATGTGCTTAAATTTTTGATCAGAGGATTTCGCTCTTTTACAGCACTATTATCCATTACTCATAAATTTCGATATACATCAAAACAGTTAGCTTCGCCATTTATTTCAATTTTGTTGGTTTCAGATGATTCTGAGGAAGTTAAAAATCGTAATATGATGCCCGAGGGGCATTCATTCACGTCTCAAAGTACAATGCGATTCGCATTATGTTAATGTCTTTAATGTATTATTAAGAACGAACGTACCGTCACCTGCATATAATCTGCAATGCTAATGCATCGCCTCGATATCACATCCTGCGACCAATAAACACTATTCGGCCATTGTTTGCGTAAAACAAAGTTGCGAGTTTTATTCGCAGCATTCTTATTGGTTGACAATGTTGTAAATGTGACATTAAGAAATATAGTTAGTCAAGACTTATACTTCATTCTTTGCACAACTTTTTTAATTATCATCTAATATAATTGTTTTCTTCCTCTCTTTTCCCCTCCTCTTTTTTTCTTCCAAAATTAATAAGTAGAATATTTTTACTTTGATGGAAAATATGTACATAGTGTGTGTGTTTTATTTTCTGCGCAAAAATGATTATTGATACTTGTATTTTTTTCTTATTCACCTTCACAGAAATAATAAATTCAATGAGGGTTTAAATTTCTTGGCGAGATATCCTAAGGAAAAAGTCTAACGATAAAGTAGGACACTTTTAATTAGAAGTTTCTATATTAATTATAAGATAAACAGAGCAAACCCATGAACAAATATATATTCTTTAATATAATATTTTAAAATGAAGATATGATAAATATTACATGCAATATAATTTGCAAAATCTATTCATAACATTATTTCACGAGCACATCCATCGTTCAAAATCGTAAAAAGGAGATGGAGAATACTTATGAATTTACGGACATCCTGTATATAAGATGCAGTACGCGATCTCGCGAAGAATAATCATTCGGTGAGAGATCGGCTCTCGATCTTCCTCGGTGCGGAAGGTACTCTGCGCGATGGAATCGGCGGTAATTAACGTCGACCGGAGGCGTGGCACGCGGGAGATGGAGGGGACCCCCTCGGCTCGCCAGGACGATTCGTCTTCGTCCTGCGGTGCGTGCATTCGCGCGCATCTCACATTCGCCCGTCATAAATTTATGCAGAACAATTCAACGACAACGGTGCATTACGGGGCCGACGGCGCAGGTTCAAAGACCTTGTCCGTCCGAGCCGCGGGTACCGTCGATCGTCCTCGACGCGGATACGCGTTCCTCGTTCCTCCCGTCCCTTTGCGCGCGGCCGCGCTCGTCTTTTGGCTGGCAATTAGCATACGATTGACCCTGCGCGATGACCCTGCGCGACTCCACCGCCGAACGATTGAATTAAAATACGCTAAAGGTGCGAATCGCCCTGGCAATTTTGATGCGCACAGGAAATCAATTCCTTCCCCGTAAAATCGTACAGGGATACGTTTAAATTCGACGTCGCATTGATATTCTTATTCGTTCGGTATCAAATATTGTATACATCGATATCGCACAGAAAAAAATAAGTGTCAAATCAAAACTTATATACTTAAATTAATGCGTTCATTGTTTCGTATACGCAACAATCTATATAATTTTCCTAGAAGAATTTCATAATTTTAAATTTCAATAATATTTAGTCCGATTTCAAAATATTGTAATTGTTATTTCAAGAATGTATAATTATTTAATTCTTTAAGAAAATTATAATCTTTGATTTAAAAATGTTATTTTATATCTAACATTGTGTGTGTGTTTCCTTTCCATTCAAGAAAATTAAATCTTAAATCATAAGAATATATTTTCTTGATTGAATTATATAAAATGGCTTCATTCAAGCAAGCAATTATTCAAGCAATTATATTTTTCTTTAATTAACAAAATAATCTCATTTCGAGATTTCCATGTTAAAACTAAAGATATTTTCAAAAAAACAAGAATGAAGAAGAATCCTTTTTTTTCTGTGCACATTTACGATTATGCAGATGATATTCCTTACAATCAAATGAAAATGCGTAAGACAATACGAGTGTCTTGAAATTCAATAATTTAAAAAAAAGTATCTCTTTCTAACGATTACTAGAAAGTTTCTATAACGTGGAATATAAAATAGAAATTTTAGTTTTCGATTTAGTACTAGTTTCTCTATTTATATATACAGAGAGAGAAATATATTTTCCTCTCTAGTTTTTTCATTCAAGTTTTCCTTTTTCGCTTTGCGTTTTTTTCTTCAACTATTGTGCGAATTTTTCTTAATTCTTTTTTGGTATTTTTATCTACTTTTTCACTCATTCATCTATTATTATTTATTACTCATTACTCATTACTTTTTTATTCATTTTTTATTTATATTCATTTTTATCTACGACAAAGCATCGATGACTACGAAAACAGAGAGAAAATTTTTTTTCTATCGATATAAGTTAATGACAGATTATAATCATTGTTTTTTTTTATTCCGCTCTATCTATCTAATTACTGTTATATTTTTATCTTGATAAAAACAAATTTTCATATTTCATTTCACAATAATCCCAAAATTTACATGCGATATTTAGTCACTTTTCGAACAAATAAAGTAAATCTTTTATCATTTAAGAATACAATGTTAAAATTAATACAATTAATACAAATTAATACAATTTCAGAGTAGATTGGAACTTTATATAATATATAAAACCTGAGAAATGTGCTAACAGAAGTAATAAACGATTAAACGAATTTGTCGAAGGCTCTATAGATGATTGACGACTGTTGGTTATTATTATACGCTTATTCGCTATTTCACTATTATTCACTTTTCTCGTCGAATTTCGGTCGCGTAGCGGTATCGCGTCGTAACATGAGTATCGTCTACCATCTCCGTCGATCTTCGCGGATTATCGCGGCTTGTACGACCATTTCTTTTCCTCTCTCCCGTGTGTCACGTCGAACAAATGTACGGCGCCTACGCTTGGCGCCAGACCGAGAAGAAAGTGCGATCGGGGTCGCCGAGAGAAGTCGAGTCTTTAAATGATTGCCGTGCTTGTTTACATCAGCGCGTCGCCCGAAATGCGGGTGAGATTCGGGGCGTCGCGTCGCCCTCCTCCCGGAAGCGATCGCGAACGTACGAAAGACGGCTACGTAACGACGAGAAAAAAGAAAAACCAACGCGTCATCATTTAGTATTACGTTCCCGCTGCGCAGGATCGGAGAAAGACGCGTGAAAGTCCCGACGACAATACTTTAATCCTTCGTGTGCTTTACTGCGCGGGGGTGATCGCGGATACGTATCGTAAGCGGATGTCGTTGTCGAATCCTTGAGAAAGGCGGAGAGATGTCGTAATGAGATGCTTTCGTTCGCGAGTATTACCTTTCTCAGTGTCGAACAAGCGGGCCGCAATTTGGCATCGCGTGTCCCTGACAAGAGACGTGAAATGTTGCAGGCGGATTTCGTTTTCTGCAACGATCATTTGCTGCATCGATCGTTATCACATATTAATAGTAGAAACGTTACATCGAAGCTGAGGAACGAAGGGAGAGAGGAGAGGGAAGGAGGATTGGCCAATTTCACAAAATTATTGCCAAATTGGCAGATGACTCTATCTAAAAAATACGATCTCATAAATATTAATTTAAAATATAAATATAAAATTTTCACTTCGTTGATCGGCAAAATACACTCTTAACGTTTGAAATGGCAGTTTTTATTTGCATGATACCTTTGTAATACGATGACCTACTCAAGGAAATAAGCGCGTAAGTTACAGACTTTGACTCGCGAGCAACCTTTCTCGTTTTGATCCGATGTCCGCGAGAACTGTTTTAATTGAGTGGTTAAACGCGTCGTCATAAAAATTTCCGCCGTTGCAGCTGCATCCCCCCTTCCCCCCCCCCCCCCGCGCACCCCTGCGAAATAGTCGGCTAAAAACCAGAACCGTGAAACCCGAACGCGGCTTCCGTGATGCCCGCGGCACGTTTATGCGCGCGTGGCAGGTGCATGGCCCACATATTTGGCGCAAAAACTGGTAACCTAACTCAACCGTGCCACCCTGCGGCGCATACTGGACGAAATATGCGCGCGATGCACCTGACGCGAAGAAAGAGTTGCGGTCATCGATGTTTCCAGCCGATATATTATAACGATATTAATCGCGATAATTATATTTCAAGTTTAATGAGATCTCTACTTGAAGTAATTGGTTATAGATTATCTGAGATGTTTAAATATAAATAATATGTCATTGATACCGAGTAATAAAAGTTGATTTTTTTATTGAAAAATATTATACTTAAATAAGGAATTGTCAACTATATAAAATACTTGGAAATTAAATCCAGAGAAAAATATTCCAGATATGAAAAAATATTGGAATATATTACACTCGTTTTAATCCGAGATGCACACGAAATATCTGTCTATATTAAAGAAATGCATTTTATATTTTAATAATTTAAAACATTGCGATATTTTGTCTCGTCTGGATATTTGCGATATCGACACTTTTCCCGCGCGATGACGGTACACCTGCTGCGTTTGTTGGTGACCAAGATGGGCCAAGGTCTGGTGACCTCACTTCCTTCCTACTCGGCTAGACCCCCAAGTCTCCACCAGTACATCGATTAAGTCCTGGGGTGGACCGTCACCTGCGAATCGCCCCGACTACTTCCTTGCACCCCTTTTCCGGAGCGCGTTTAGAAACCCCGTTCGAGCGAGGCGTACGTGCATTTCTTATCGTGGGTGCCCCCACGAAGTCGTCACACCTCGGCGAATCGCTTCCAGAAGCAGGTGACGTCGTGGTTTTTGTGTTACGGAAGCGGATGTACAGGCGAGCAATCTACCTCACGAAGTATAAACTCTCTCTAAATGAGCTTAAAGTTTTTATTATACCCGTGACAAATTTTAATAAATCCACCAATACAAGAATATTTTTATAAAGAAAATTATATATGTATTACGACACATATTTTTAATTTCCATTTATAAATTAAATATTTTAAATATTTTAGATATTTTATATTTAATTAGATTTTTTATTTAGATTTTTTATATTAAATATTTTTTTTAGATCGAACAACATACAGATAAAACTCTACATAAATGACGCTGTACATTTACATAATAAATTAAATATAGAGAAATTAAAATCATCAAACAGTGACGCAAGGCAATCGCCAGTTGGCTTTCTCTTCGACTCAAATCCACCGTGAAATTGTCGCGAGAATCGCAGCGGCTGACGGGAGTCATTACGGGCGTAATGTTCGACGGAAGATTGGCTTCTCCCCGCGTCGAACTCCCTTGGGCCCTCGGAGAAAAGAGGGATATAAATGGAATACAACACGCGGCTGCTCGAGCTCATTCGAGTGCCCGGGCACGCGCTGCACCGACACGCATACGATCGCGTCTCTTTGCACGCGTCCTCCATGTATCTCGTATGAGAGAACGACGTGATATGTATATACCGTAGATTATATCATCAACGTCGTTACTACATTACGCCTCTTTGCCCCGAGGGACGAGCCGCGGAGGGAACCTGCTAATATCCCGCCCGGCGACAGCACTGGAGGTGTCGATGTATACGTATGCGTGCATGTACGACGTATTTCTGCCGGCTATTTTCCAGATTTCTTGCCTTCGAAAGGGTCTTTTAATGAAGGCCACGTGACCGTAACAACGCGTGTTATTACGCCGAGATTGTGCGTGTTATCAATTCAATTGTATATAATTGTATACACGCTATTGAATGATTTCTCTCGACAATAATGCTACATATGTTAAGTCGCAGAGTGAAATTTTACTATTACGTGAAGGAAGTAATTGATTTATGATATTATTATATAAAAAAATAATTAAAAAATCACACACACACACACACAAGGATTTAAAGTGCAAGATTACTCTGTTGTCTTCATTTTCTATTCTTTTAAATTATCATTGAAAAAATTATGGAAAACGTTGAATATGAACATGCGCCTCCATTAAATTAAATTATATACTCTTAAATAAGGCATTCGATATTAATCGATATTAAAATCTATCAAGTTCTTTCGAACATCTCGAAATTTATTATTGTTTCTTTTCTATAGTGCCCATTGGTTCTTTTGTTCTGAACAATTGTCATCGTTTAATTTTATCGCTTTCGAAAAACGAAAATTTATTTTTATAAATATCTATCACTTTGATACGCTTATAAATAGTTAATTGTTAGTGAAAATTAATTTGTTGAGCTTATTAATATTCCACTAAAATCTAATCTATTTGAAGTTTCATCTAATTTGTTTCAGTTTAAGACAATGGATTTATTTATAATTTACGATCTCTACAAATCCATTGCCTAAAATAAAATAAAAGTTTGTCACTCACTAACCGATGCGCTGCAGCAATTATTTTATTATATACTAGCTTATATTATTGCACGCACTGAATGGAAAATTGAATGCATAAAATAATATTTTTTAAAAATAGTAATTATTTCGGGCATCACTATAATTTGGGTTTTATAATTGTATGTTACAAATCAATATAGCTTCAAAACCGCTGCTTATTGTTAGCATCGGTGACTGACAAACTTTTATTTTATTTTAAGGCGATTAATATATAAATAATAAGTAAAGTACTCACCCCAGAATTACTCCGCCAGCGCCCGATGTCTTTTGTAGGTCTTCTCCGCTCTTCAAATCGTCAGGGTTGTCTGAATCGTTGGGGTTCGTTGATTTACATGTTGTATTCGTTGTAAAAATCCATATAGTTTGTACAATTCACTCGCGAAAAGTTTTTATAATTTACTACACGACACTTTACACTCCCGCACTTGACGCGTGCACTCCCGAATTCATGATAAAGACGGACGCGCGATATTTTACACAGCACTCCCGAATTTTGCGATCACAAAATAATGTCGTTTCGCACTTCGAGTCAATAAGGTAGGGTAAACAGAAGAGAGGAATCGAAATTAGTAAATGGAATAGTTGTGAATAGGTGTCTGCTCTAACTCTTGTCTCAGAGCAGACTCCTGTCGCGATCGCTTTTAAAAAGAGAATTTGATAATATACAGGAATGTTTCGCATTATTATTTTATTATTTGAATGTCGACGAGTAAATAATAGGACTATGGAATGCGATACGTCACAAGGTCGAATTCGATGTTATTGTCAATTCTCGTTTGGCGAAATATTTCACAATTTATAAAATATGTATACGCGAAATACTACGTTTTTTTATTAATTACAGATTAATTATTTATTAAGCAATTATTGCATCACGGATTTTTTCATTATGTTAATTATTTGATCCTGCGATTTGTATTTTATTGATTTCAATCCGAATTGAATTTAGAATATCGAAAAATTGAACGATTGGACAAAATATATTTAACTGTCTTAGAGAAATAATTATTATCAGTACGGATCACAACGAAACAATGATTTCTAATTTTGATCGCTGTTATATATATTTCAATTTTTATTTATAATAATAAGTGAATAAATCGCGCTCGAAAAATATGTGCTATAAAAGCTTATTATCGCGATATAGTTATAATCGCTTATGATAATTAATGATTATAGCAAATTATATTTCCCGATATTTATCGCGATCGATTTATTTCGAAAAGAAATTTGATATACGGAGCATCTCGCACCACTACCTTACTCATTCGAGTGTCGCTGAGCGAATGATGACGAGGTCGCGGTATGTAAACAATGACGCGCTATACGTCAAGGCCGAACACCGTGTTATTATCAATTCTCGTAACTGAAATATTTTTCTCTAAAACTTATATACGCGGAATACTATGTTTTTAAATCATAAATTGTTTATTAATTTATAATCGATTTATTACAGGTCGTTTTATCATGTTAATTACTCGATCCTGCGGTTCGTCTTTGAGTGTCCTCAAGTCGAATAATAAATGATATTTAAATCGATGAAAAATGTAAAACATCGAAGTATATTTGACTTTAGAAAAACAATTATATTGCCCGTTATAAAGAACAAAACAATGATTTATCATTTTTATTTTATAGCTTTGAGATTCTTACTCAAAATATTAAATGATTTTGATATGAGCTTCGATAATAATATAACATTGTGATACAATTATATCGTTTATTGAAAGTTGATTAATTAATCGTTAATTGCAACAATCATAGCAAATTTGTCATAATTGCGTTTCGAACAGGAATTTCATAATGTATAGAGTGCTTTACATTACTACCTTATTTTTCTCGAGAATCATAAATGATAATAAAGTCGCGGCATATAAACAATACGCTACATGCCTTTAAGGCTGAATACCGTATTATTGTTAATTCTTTGCTTTGAAATATTTTGCGCGTATTATAAAATGTATATATTTAGAAAGAGAATATTGTTTACTGAATTATATATATTAATTATTAATTATATATAACCAATTAATATATTTACGAGATCTTTCGTTTAATCACTTGGTTTTGCGATTCGTGTCTATCCGCAATCTTAATACAAATAGCGCAAATTAAATTACGAGATTGACGAAAAATTAAAAATGTCAAAATATATTTGAGATCCCACGAGTATCGTTAAATAATTAATTATTGTTCATAAAAATCACAATAAAATAATAATTTATAATTCTCTAATTTATAATTCTAATATGAAAAAAAACGATATCTAATTATTGTGTCAATTAAGTTGTTATAACCTTGAAATATTTAACATTTTATAACATTTTAAGCGTCTTTTTGTATTTCAAATTATTTTATTAATTGGACAAGTATCGCATTTAAAATCTAACGAATTTATTTAAAAGATATAATTTATCTTAGTTTATAATCAAGAATCTATTTGTATAAAGTAATTTAATATCATTATTTATCAAATTTTTTATTCCAAAAAGATACTCCTTTCTTTAAAATTAGGATTTTTAATTGTAGTTTATTAAGTAATATTTGATATGAAGGAAATAATAAGAAATAAATGTATATACGCACTTTAATATTTTAGTTTATTAAATAAGAAACTCTCATCACACACAGAATAAAATTATATCGTATAAAATCGATAGTACACGAAATTCAACAAAATTCACATCACGTAGAAGACGCACAAATTTATTAAAATTTTATGTACCATATTAACTATGATATAATGTCGTAATATATGCCATAATTCTTTATTTAATAAATCATTTAATAATTTAATGGAGATGCAACGCGTCCATATTCAACATCTTTTATGATTATGTTAGCAAATATTTAAAAGAAGGCAATAGAATAGCTTTGCATGATTGGAAATCTCAAAGAAATAAGACGATAATGATAATAATAACAATGATGATGATGATAATGATGATGACGATGATCGCAGCGAGCACCACTTCACTTCTTTTCTTTACTCGACTTTATCAGCTCTCTCTGATTTACCTCGGTAGCGAGCAAAGTGATGAGGCGTGGTCGATCACCTTGTAGCCACCGGGTTCAGTCCGGTCCTTCGCGAAGGATTACGACCCGCGTGGCCTTTGCTCGCCGTTCGATAAAGCTATTTCGAAGGCGTAGAGACGGTATCCGTCGATCGGCAGCTCACTCTTAACACGTTGGCCATAACAGAATAATAATCTACAATAGTGCTCGTTAGCGAGTCTTATTTTTATTTTCTATTTGTATGTCCAAGCGAATCATAAAGCAACATTTCAAGCAACACACTGACATATCAATTTTACTATTTATTTTTGCAATTTTACTATTTATTTAGTTTTGCAAAATATTTAAAAAATTTTCTATTAAATTTCTATCAATAATAATAACAACGAATCGCTAATAATGTAAGAGAAACCGACGATCGCTATACTTCGTGATCGCTGCAAACAATTCTCTCTCTTCTTCGCGGCCGCACTTGCTCGCTCGACTCTCGCGAAAGTGCAAGTGTACAATTCAGAAGGAATTGTTATCAGAGCTGATTAATACATACATTCGGAAGTGTGCGATCGCATATACGAGCGACTCGCTCGCACACAGTTGCCGGTTTCTGATTTGAAATTACAAGAGAATACGTGCACTTTATCTCGGCGGATGAAGCTATACCGCCGTAATTTATACGAAGCCCGCGAAAAGTAATGGGAAAAGCATTCGTCGGGCTGCATAGCGGCCCGCGTCTCTGCTCCAACGATGCGAGGCGGATTACGATCTCGAGGATTCCGGCAGTCGTGCCGCTCACATAAGCAATAAATAATTCTCGCGGCGGCCGCGCCGTCAGTCGGCATTACAAAATATTGCCGTCGTATAAAAGCTAATCGAGAGAAACAAAGATTTTTTTTTCAAGGGAATAACGCGACGAGGAGAGTTTCCGGTGAACCGATTACCTTTCCACTTGTCAAGGTGGGTGATCATGACGTCTCGATCTTTACCCGTTTCTTGGACTTTATTTTTTTAGAAATTTATATTTGCATATACATTCCCGGTCATATATGTAATTGAAAATATTACTATTTTTTTAAGAAAATTAATTGATATTAATTTCTTCAAAAAAATTCTAGATTATATTGTTGCACTAAATCCTTGAATTATTCCTGAAACATGATATAAAGCCACGACAGGCATCGCGAATCGTGCCCGTTCTCCTCGTCACAGGTGTAAAAGATGCGCGCAAGTAAGATCATCGCCTCGCGTCGCAAGAAACAGGATCCTGGAGTGGCTCGGGAGAAAAGAGGCGAGATCGTCGAATCATCGTTCGCGCCACCCACGTCAAAAGGGACGTCGAGGATGACGATCGCGACGAGAGTGCTCGAAATGAATCCTACCAATCGAGCCCGCCGGCAATGGGCGCAGTCGGGTCCCGTTTCGAGAAAATGAAGTGCCTTCTCGGGGAAGCCCAACAGGCACGAGCGACAGCAGGCACTCGTGCGCGCCTTCGTTCGGCCGCGATTGTCGCGGGGGCCGACAAGAGCGAGGGGGGGGCGGACAAGGGGGGCCGCCGAGTCACGATGCACAATGCGCTCGCACGCGCCTTAATTAAACTTATTTAATTATCCCCGCTCCGTAATGACCGCAGCTTGCCGTCTCCTTAGCGGCGTGTTAGCGTTACCTCCTTCACGCGCGCATCGTCGAGAAACCTCACACATCAGGTGACGGTAATAAAACGGTAATTGTGAAGAGAGAGGAATTTTATTATAGTCTGTTCTTTAAATTAATTTTTGTTTTTTTTTACTGTCTTTGAATTCTCTTCTCTAAATTCCCTTTAAACGATTACGGATGAAAACCGTATCTGTGTCCTGAGTATTTTGCAAGAACGTTAAATCTTTCTAGAGAGTACTTTGCGTTTAGAGGAATGATCGCCGATGCCCGCAAGAGTCGTAAGAGATTTCTTCAGCGATTTCATCTCTCGCAATTATCAATCTGTGATCCGACTGGAATAATTAAGTAGGAGAATGTTCGGTATCCCGCAAAAGCACGAGATTTATCGCGATCGATGGGACGAATCAATTTCGAAAACGCTTGCGAAAATGTGGCTTCGTGACCGACCCCACCCGCGATATTGCCGAACCAAACGACCGCAACGTTTGGAAATTATCCGCCTCAAGTAGCAGTTTACGCTCATTTTAAATTGCAGGTACGAAGCCAGGACGATTACGTAGTCTCGCTTGGAAACGGCGAAATGCAGATTCCTATTTTTTTCTATTCCCCTTCCATTCCCGATCGTCGCTTGCGCTATCGGTCAACATGCTTGCATATTTCTCCGTTTAAGAAACAAACACAACGCACATTGCTTCATGCTATCCACCTAATTAACGATTCCTCCAGATTCGTTTAATTCGATCTGGCATTTTCTCGCAGTCAGTAAAACGAATTAAACGAAACGAAGAGATGCCATCAGCAATGTATGGCAAATGACAGGAGAAACGCCCGATTCGGTCGATCAGGTGAAACGACGCGGCAGTTTTCTCGCAGCGAGGTGCAGGTTCAAATCGATCACCTCTACACGATTACGCGGATTTTTTCACCGGCATCTTCCGTGATCGCGCATTCGCATCCAAGAAGACGGCTCTTCTTCCGCCCTTTCCCTCCGCGCGCGACAGCCTTCTTTCTCCTCTTCTTTCATCCACCCTCACAATAGAAGCAGCGTAATAGCTCACTTCGTTCACTGTTACTGTTATGCAAGATATAATAGGGTAATAATGGCCTCTCTGTCTCTCTTTCTGTCTCTCTCCCTCTCTCTCTTTCTCTCTCAGGTCTGACCGGTAACGCAGGGTGGAGCCAGTCACGATCAGAAAACTGACGTAAGCATCTCGTTCGTTCTCCTCCTCCGCTTGTTCTTCTTCCTGCGCGGCTCCGTCTCGTTCTTGCTGGCGCGAGAGACCGCGTTCGTCTCGAAATAAGCCCGCAGCGAAACGCTGCTCGACTTCCGCGCTGATTACTTGAAAATTGTGGAGGGCGCTCTGCGCTATATAATATTGGAGGAGGAAGCGGTAGAGAGGTTATTGTGAACCTGCGAGGGATGCCTGCATGTTTTGCGAGGTATTCTCTGACGAATGCACGAGAGACGCAGTCGTTTCCTACGGCGTAGCAACGCTGCGCTCGTTATAGAGATCCCCATCCTCTCTCGAATCCAATCCCCGATATACAGCTCGCTCTAAAAGAGGCTCTCTATAATAAAAGTATAAATGTGTATGCTTTATCATTCTGACTTGTTACACAACGGATCGAATAATCTCGAATCAAACGAGAAATAATATTATACATCTTTCGATACATGCATATTATTTTTGTCCTTATTAAATACGAATTTTATCAAGAACAAATAAATAATAAACCAAGTTTAAAAGCCTAGACGTCTTATAAATGACTAAATTTTATTTTAAATTTTTAGCGAGACAAATTTAATGTGAATCTTCCTTTGCTTTCCTGGATCATATGATATATATATATATGTCACGATATCTAAATATTTGATCTTTCCTTCATGCCAAAAGATAGTATCGAGAGAAATGGTTAAAACAGTCCGTGATTCTTTCGTGAACCGGTCCACGACATCGACGATAGATCGGTGTCACAGATCACGCATCAAGTCGGGCGATGCGAGTCAGTTGTCACGTGATGAAGCGGTACTGGCACGACACCGGACCATGAACCCGGACGGGGCCTCGAAGAAATTAGGCAGGGCCGCGCGAGAGGAGACCGAATCAATGGGTCATTAGAGAGAAAACGACGCGGAATTAATTACCGCTCGTGTAAACGACGGACAATTCGCCATCGGTTATTAATCGCGCTGACCGGCCGCGATGGCTCTAACGGTTCACCTTTTCCGTCCCGGAGGTGTTCCGAGAGAGTCCATCTTGCGTCTCTCTCTCTCTTTCCTTTCGCCGCGTGTCAATGAGATACATCTTCGTGTATCTAAATCGAATCATAGATCCGTTCTCGATCTGTCGTGGGCGACTTTTCGTCGTGCCTATTACCTACAGCACGCGAGCGAGGTAGATAAGTCGGGATACCGTGAGGAATTCAAAGTTGCCTCCCCCGTCCCATCTGCCACGGACCAGGTTCTATCGCGATATATCACGGGTAGATACGGATAATCGATTTACATTCAGAATTCATTATAGTATCGTTGTTACTTTGGAGATCTTTCCGAAAACGCTTCGCTTTTTTCTCAGAAGGTTATTATGTTTTTTTATCATTAAACCACTTTCATCTGTACGGTATTTCGTCGATTTGCCTGGCGAGTAAAAATAAACGTGCCGCGGGACACAATGGGACCTGTCATCGCGCTCGGTGTTCGTGCGGGCACGTATTCTCGATGCTCTTCGCGCTCGTTAGTTTCTGAAACGAGCTTGAGCGGAGCGATCCGTGACCCCGGTAGAAAAAGGGAGTCGATCGATCTCGAACGATCGATCCGCCTAGTGTTGCGGCTATCATCGCGATCCGATGGAGATCTCCTCGAAGACCTCCGCGGAGAATTGCCTTTTTGCTCCTCGAGATACATTACTCGCTTTCGCTCGTCGAAATTTCCATTGTTTAAATAAAAATGTGAGTAGAATGGGAGTAAAATAAAAAAAGCTTTGTACCGTATTTTTTAAAATTTTGTATGAGACTAAAATTATATATCTATTTATTAAGCGTATTTTAATTTAATGTATCGTGAGTCACAAAAGAACAATACACAAGTAATTAAGTAATCGATATATATCATTGCACCGGGTGTTTGCTCTTATCCATGCACGGTCCACGTAAATGGATATTAATCGCGATACCTTTGTGATCCCAGATCGCACTTCCTGTGCCACTTAAAGATCCGTAGGGATTAAGATCAGCGTCATCTGACCTGTCGTCGAGTGCCGGAAGAGGAAGCCGCTCTGTCACAACGAAAAAGAGCCCTCCTTGTCATTCATCCGCGAACACGTGTGCATCACGTTATTAAAGTGTGCAACATGTGATGTGCGTGAAGAAACGTATCGTCATCAAATTTGCTTATTGTTTTCAGAATGTGAAATATCGATTTAATTAACGAAATATTATATTATCGTAAGAAAGATACGAAATATTTTATATCAATAATATTTCGCAAAAAAATTAATATTTCCTTTCAAGAATGTTGAAAAAAATATCGAATTATGATGATAAACGAAGTTTTATTAAATTTAAAGTATAATAGAAGTATTCAAGCTTGAATTTAAAAAGGAGAATATGTAAATATTATCAAATAAATTCTTTGAAAAATGACAATAAATCTTCCCTGTACTTGAAGAAGTTTACTGCAAGACAAGAATCCTCGAAGACACGATCGATTGGATTCTGCCCACGGCTGGATCGTGCTCAATTAACTTCTACCCTGTCGATCAATCCGTTTAAAAAGATAATAAGTATTGCGAGAAGCGCTCCGATGACTAATGCAGTCGAGCAAACAAACAGAAAATAAGAAAAAGGGAACGCAGGAACAAAGATGGAGTATATCGAATCCTACTCGTGTTTCTCCTTGTCTCTTCTCTTTCTCTTTTTCTCTTCCCTACCTGCCATGCGCATTGCTCATGCGATCCTCCTTCAGAATTCAACAGGTGGTGCGTTGCCTCGTAGCCGTCCACGGTGTCCCACACATCATGCCCACGTAATCGCGTACGCATGGGTGTATACCCCATGGGCACCCATATGTAGGAAGTACTTTGACCCTTCATCCGTTTCACGGTCTCTCCATATGCATTTGTACGTGATCTTGGAACCCAGCAGGTTCCTCGGAAATGCTTTTAAAATTTTTTAGGATTTTTCTGCTATAAGAGTAGACAGTCTGATCAATTTTATGGAACAGTATAATAATTTTTTTGATTAATGAAATATATTATAATAAATTAAGCTTGGAAAATTATGCATAATCTTATATAATCTTCAAAATTAATATACATCTTACTACTTGTTACTTAACAGGAATGTTATATCGTCTAACTTTTTTTGTAGTCAGCTCCGATGATCTATCTTTGACGTCTGCTACTTACAAGAAGTTAATGATGTTTCGTATAGCCAACGGCTCGGTCGAATAATAAATAATAATAACTTAAAGAAATATATTTGCCTTCACAGTCTTTCACTTCGGGCTGATGCCTAACGAGGTGGCCGTCCACGAGTCACCCCTGAGCCTTGCGTTCGATAAATCGCGTTAGCGAGCGCATAAGTTTTAATAAAGCTTCTCTCGCGCGAGCGTTCGGTGCGATCGACGTTCGGCGAATTTATAATATTGACATGGCAGCTGCTTACGCAGCATCGCCCGGAGCGGAATTCGACAAAGGAATAAAATTCAAGAGAGGGAAGGAGAGAGAAAGATGGGAACGAAAGGAGCGAAAGCGCACGTTGCGCATGTAAATCCGGAGAGGATCTTCGTGATCTTTCTCTCATCCGAGAAATTACGCACGTGCGTGTGTTCCTTTAACGTTCGTGCGTGCCTACGCTGCTGAATCGTGGGTACAGTTCCGACCAGAGACTAAATCAGTGTACGCCGGAGAGCGGATGTTAGGCAACACGAGTGGTCGGCAGGTGCCGCGATGTGGGTGTCGTTTTACGCCAAACCCGAGAGAAAATGTGCGGCCTCTCGCTTCCTTCGGTGCCACCCGCCTTTCTATCGGTAACCGAGCGCGAGAGAGACGGATGACGAGATGAGATGAGCCTTCGTAACGTAGAAAGTTCGTTCGCTTGCTTCATCCGCCAAGCGAACTCGAAATCATCCAATTTAGTATGCTACTTATTTTATCTATTCATATATAGATTGCTATATCATTATTATCATTCAACGAAGGGTTTATTAGATTTATTTTTCTCTTAATACACTTTTAGAATTCACATGTATATCAGAATTAATGATTAATACACAGTTACACAATTATATTTCTCCTGATTTAATATTTGAGATAATGTTGAATAGATTTTTCAGCCTGCACATTTTTTTATTTAACAGTTTATAATAAAAAAAATTTGTCTGTTAAACTTTTTAAATTTTATAGAAATGTATTATTTGATATTTTTGATATTTTATATAAATTATTTTATATATAAATATTATATAAATTATTATATATTATATTATATATTATATAAATTATTATATATTATATTATATATTATATAAATTATTTTATATATGAATCACTGATAGACATAAGCGCATATAAATATAAATTATGATACGTATCAATCTTATTCGAGCTTATGATCAGGACATTATTATTGTTAGATATCAAAGCACACTGTACAAGGATCAATCATTCTTTCTATATTTTTTATTTTAATATCGTACAAGCCTTCAGTCTTCGCAGGATCAAAGATCACAAGGAACAAGTGCGAGCGGTCCTTCCACGAAGTAGTCTCATCAATTTCCTCGTTAACTCTATCATAATCGGTCAGAAAAAAAGAAAGAAAACCGTCTAACAATGTAGTCGATAAATGGCCAATCCTCCTCGAGCATTCCTCCTCGCCGAACGTGGACAGGTTTCTGTTGGTCCTCTATTTCATTCCATAAAGATTCACTCGTGTCCAGACTTTTGTAAATATTTTCAGCGCGGATGATGAACGCCGAATTAAATGAGCAATCGCACAGCTATGATTTATAGATTGGAAATGCGCCTCCTTCTTCCCTTTTGCACTCAATATTTAGTTTCTCATCACTTTTCTCTTCATTAATTTTTATTAATTACATTCTTTATTATTCTCTTTTTATCTCTCTCTCTTTTTCTCACAATCATCGGAATAATCGACATAAGATGTGGTGATAGAAATTTAGCATAAGTGATTTGATTAAAAAATATTTTAAAATTCCTATTTGCTCCGATTTTGAAATATCACGTTTACTTGGCAAAACTTTCAGATCAATAATATTGCAAATAATTGTTTCATTAATAGAATCATTTAATACTCTCATAATAAATTTTTATCTAAAAATGTATTAATATAAAAAGAAATTTAAAATTTAATATGAAATTTAACATAAGTGATCTACTAAAATATTTTAATACCATTATTTGCTCCAATTTTGAAATATCATATTTGCTTAGTGGAAGTTGCAGAATGATAATACTTATTGGAAATATTTATTGCTTCATTAATAGAATCATAATTCAGATGTAATAGTCCCATAAAAATTCGCTTAACACAGATTTTTATCCGAATATATTACTATGAAAAGAATCATATATCATCTTTGCCTGCCGCGTCGCGTTGTCCTGGATTAACCAGCTGATAAAAACCAGGGACAATCTCATCACGGAAACTTGCTGGCGACGCAGCAGCGCGCGGTAAACGCAAATACGTTGCGACGTGCAGCGAGCGCTTTTTTCCGCTCTTTTCTCTCCTCTGCCGCCCTCCTTCCTCATCCTCTTGTTTTGTATAAGCGACTGGCCTCATCGGTAGACTGTCTCCACGTCAGCATCATTCTGCCGACGCGAAGTTCGCACTGATTTAACGCGAAGCTACGTCGCCACACGTGACTGCGGCCCATCCCATATCTCGATAAAGTCTTAGCTTACCTAACCGGTGGGGCACCTGAATGATTTGCGTCCTAATCGGCCAGCGAACTCTCCCCGTGCCGCGAATATCGATTCCGTCATCCCTCCTCCATCCTCCACGCTTGTCTTGTCCTTCTCTCTTCCTTTCCGTTTGTTCGATCGTAATATTGTTACGTAATCCGCGCGACGCCCTAGCATTATGTGGGTGGAGAACACGGAGGAAACGTCCGGCTGGAAAATGTACGACTTAGCCGCCGGTAAAAGAGTACCACGAACAAACAATCTATGCTTGGTTTTGAGTTATCGGGAGCGCAGGCCATCGGGTCCACAGTGACAGCCGGGAGATCCTTATACTAGCCCTCGTTAGTCGGATTTATTTATAACGAAACAGGAAATTCTGCCAAGACGTGTGTGCCTTTAAACGCGATATCCTCTAGATAAGTTATTACTATGGAGTGTATGGAATAAATATAATGATCAAATGACAAAATGCACAAATGCAAGATAAGAGAATAGTGTATAAATAAAAAAAATATTAAAAAATATTATGAATTTTATGAAATTATTTTTTTTTAATTAAAAAGCATATGAATGGTTTTCATATGCGAGAAGAAGCGTAGAATCTTTACGTGTCTATAGCAAAATAACGATATTTAGATTGATTAATATCAATCCGTATTGTGTGGTTAGCTGGAAAATAATCGTCAACCGAGAGATAGATACACACGGGTGGACGAAAAATGTTTATTAAAATGCGTGTAACGGTGACGGCGCGTTTCTACTCAGGTGGATACATCGCGGTGCAAGTTTCTCCGCCGTATCGTGTCTACCTCGATGGAGTATGGCACAAATCTTTTAACAGCTATCGCAGTACCGCAACGTGATCAGGGATGCGGCAGGTAAAAATCATCCTGACACGTTTGCACGTCCATACATATGATTCCTTAAGGTTGAGTAGGTAATCGTTACAGATACCGATGAGAGATAACGCACGACACAGGCCGGCCGATCATAATTTGTAGAATCCACTATGCAAATTCGCATTATGCAGGCGTATTACTTCACAGGACGAAATGTCACCTCTGGCTGTAATATGTATGCGGAAGGTCACTGCAAATTATTACTCTATTTCTCTCTTCGATGCCAGGACGACATTTATCGTTCGCGCGATTCAAATAAGCGAGAAATGCACTTTTTAATCGTAATCTAATCTAATATTTTACACTCTCGTGATGTTGTCCTTTTTATTATATTTTTTGTCCTTCTTATATTATCTACCTATAATTTTTATTTTTATCTTAACATACGTGCTAACATGTGAGTGTGAGATGCTCATTTGCATGCAATCATTGCTTTTCCCAAGATATGACGAGCGAGAGCGAGACATTCAAGCTATAATGCACAATGATTAGTACTGTAGGTAATGATCTTTCGTAGAAATATCGGTGATTACTCGCACATACTTGATATCAGTTAAATAAAAGCTATATATTTTTTAAATCAACATAAAGCTTGGATTTTATTAAAAATATTATAGTTAAATTAATAGCATACAAGCATATTTATTCATATTGCGATATAAAAAATGTATTTTATCATATAAATATATAAATTCTTTATTATTTTTATACAAATCTTTCGATTTTATAAAGATAAATGTTTGTAATTTTCTGAAGACTTGCATAATGTTTCGGTTATTCTTGTCTACTTGCTCATCTCTCACTAGAGAAAATATATGCTCATTCTTCCTTTTTTTTTTTTAAATCAATTCCAGGCGATTTCTTTATCGCTTTTATTTTATCTATTCTCTATATTTTTGACACTGTTTTAAATTTTTATTTCTTTAAAGAGACATTCGCTTCGGAATGATGATCGATCGATTGCCGATCTATAATTTTGTTATATATTGTTTATTTAAGATCTGGTTAAGGTTAATGGCTATGGTTAATTATTTTTGCAATCTAATTTATATATCTACATTTGTTATAAAAGATTGATAAATAATAGGATATTAATATGAGAGAGAATAAACTCAAAATAAGTTATGACTACATATTAAATCCTATTGGCATTGACCTGAGAAAATACAATCATGATCTGCTTATACAAAAAAGAAAATATAATTTTGTAACAATCGCGCACTGAGAAGAAATATAGGAGGAATTGTTTATTCTTCTTTTATACTACGCCAAATTTAGCAGTATTACTCGGCCAAGTGACATAAGCTTAAAGCGAACATCATTAGTCGGGCTGACGGTTGTTTTTGACGCACCGTGTACGCATTGTAATAACGGACGTAATGAATAATAGAATGATTTTTCAGCGGGCATTATCGCGAGAGGAGCCACAGCAGTCCGCTCTCCTAAGACTCGGGACGAGGACCGAAAGGCTCGCGAGTTTTCGGTGGACGATCCATTTGTATCCTCGTCGGACTTGTCCCCAAGAGTGTAAGGACCCCTGCAGTTTCGCCACACTCATATTTGCATTCGGTGATCGGGTCCCGTGGCATAACGCGGGGCCCATCCGTAAATTTATCCGCGGCCCGCGGCGTTCCATCGCGTGGTCGAGAATGAGATATCGGTCGGCCGCCCTCGCGATGCTCGCCCTTCTATAAAGAATCCCTCGTCCTGCCGCAAGAGAATATCGCCGCCCATTTCTTCGGGACCGGTCTCCGTTCGGCGCTCGCGAGGCATAATTTTATTAAGATCATTTCTTTATTACAAGGGGATTTTCTCTCGTTATGAAGATTATTTGGTAGCCTATGCTTTTTTTCTAAAAATAAATTAATGATTGTAACCAATTTTTTTTACTTAATCGTATCTAAGCAAGGTTGATGCGTGCCTGTGTTTGTCTCTATCGTGATAATTAATCCTCAGATCAATTCTACTTGTTGATGCTGTAGTCTGCGCCGACTATGTTAGCCGTCTACGCTGTTCGTAACAATGACACAAAGAAAGTGTATAATGAGTCTAATCAAAACGCAGTATATCATCGTGTCTTTCCAAATAACCACTTACAGTTCCTCGTCCAATACAATTACGCTCGTTCTTTCACTTTTGTTTACGTGTTGCTCATTTGTATTGCAAAGTATTAGGTAATCCTAGAACAATTTAGCTTTAGCATATATGCATTTCTATTGACAATACTCAATTACCGTGATTCTGATTTAGCAGGAGAAGACATCAGAATGTGCTGCGGCACGAGATAGATACGAGATGCGAATTAAATGATCAGATTCAGAATCTCGTGGTTGACGCAACGATGTCGCCACGAGAACAATATTGTTGCGTTTCGTTTGGTCGGCGATTTTTCCCGCTTGATTCTTCGTCGTCGAAGATCCTGAGTCCTGTCGTGATCGGTGCCACGTGTGTATCTGATGTCTACATGTGTACGAAGCGACTCGGGCCTCGGGCTCACGTGATCCCACACAGTCCTTTATACATCCACTTTAGCAGTCTTAACCACCTGTGCTTGAACCGAGCCGCTTTCCCCGTCACCGTCCCCTCTATCGTAGCCATTCCGTCGTTTCTCCCCTTTCGTTACCTCCTCTTTTCCGTTCAGCGAAAGGACATGCCGATGCCGCGTTGGCATCGTTGCCGCGCTCTGTACAAGGAGAAAGAGATGCACTTAAGGTACAGCCTTCGTTCCTAAAGCGGGCAAGATCTATCGTCCGCAGCTTTTCAAAGGGATCACGAGGAATCGCATGTCGCAAACCATTTATCAGCGTGTCGGCCGAGGCGTGCCCTTCGCGCTTGCCGGGAAAGAAAGAGAGAGAAAGAGAAGAAGAGAGAACAGTTCCGCAAGCTTCGATAAGGTCTCGCTGACATAATGAAGAGGCAGCCGCTTCTGGAAAACTGGCTGACGTTTCAATTTCGTGCACCTTCGATGCACGCACGGTTACTCGCGCTTGAAAAACGAAATCGCAAATTGATTAAGAACTAAAACCGAATCGTGGAAGGCGATATTAATCACCTGCAACGCCGTGTTGGGATCATATTTCTTGATTGACACTATATTAAAAATTTTTTAAAGTTTTTTTTGATAGTGCAATAATGAGATTACGTTGTCTTATATTTTGTTTGACATTCTTGCAATAATTGATTTTATTATTCTCTCCAATTATGTAATTAAATTCTAAAATTCTATTGTGTTTCGTGTTATCAATAGTTTTAGAAGATATTTTTCATTTATATTACCGCATTGTTCTTTAAAAATTCTGAAATTTTTAAAGAAATATAGCAATATTGCTTTAATCGTTCTGGAATGTCAAAGTTTAAATTCTCTGCAGAGTTTATTAGTATCGAAAACCCAATTTTAAAGACCATAATGTAATATTTAAAACGATGATTAGAATCTATTGTCGGCTGATAAAGATGAAGACGACTGATTTTTTTTATTTTCGCAGCCTTAATGGTGCAGTTAAGTGGTGTAAATAACGACCGCATAGTTTCCATATATATAGCCCATTTTATGGTGAAAAGAGAATACCTTTGTATCTTTCATGTTTTTCCGCCGATATGATTCTTTTGGGTGGCATCGTTTCGGTATCCATCAAAACCGAATGCGTTCCTCCATCTCTTTGTCTTCATAAAAATAATAAACATTCTCATTTTTCCTTTAGAGACCCATAAAAATCTCAATTTCCTCGATTCCCATAAGAACCGATCGCTATTTCATGCATGCGCGGATCCATCTGTGGATCCGAGATTTCACGCGGACGACGAACGCTCGCTAGTTCGATGGATCTTCTCGGAAGAGCACTAATTTTCGATGATGGCTGCCGGCGGAGTGTTCTTCACCTATCTGAATGTCCCGCTGGGTCGGCCCTGTAACTTCTCCCGGCTATATCATAACCCGAACATTAGGAATTCGAGGTGGTGGGCGGGATAGGTGGTTCAATAACCCGGCAACGGGAATGTGGGGGACATATTTCAATCCGTTCTGGCATGTCGCCTCGATAAGCGACGCGCATCAGTCAGCCGCGAGGTGTCCGTCTAAATGAATCTCCACTGAAACTCGGTTACAGGTGACTTGTACAAAATGGGTCTTAATGGCCCTTTCTCGACATACCTATATCTATACTTTTCGAGCGTGTAGCGTTTAAGCGAGTAGCGATGGGCCGAATTAATGAGCCCACACCACAGTTGATTGCGCTAAATTCTTGAGAGACTTTTTCTTTCGTCAGTTATTACTTTTTAAAAATAAAATTGCAAGAGCGAAAATATTAAAAATCTTTTTATATCAAATGTATATATCAAACATATTTTTTTCTTTAAATATATTTAAATTTATTTTTTTCCGTCATTATTATATTTTAATTTTATTTTTTTTTAATTAATCTGTAAAATATCGCTAATTTATATACAAGCTTTAAATGAATTTGTATCATCGCTAAACGGATATAATTCAAAATCGTTCTTAAATTTAATAAATTTCTACTATAATTTTTTCGATCAATCGTTTTAAAATTTCTATAACTGCCGAAATTATATTCCGATCCATTGTTACGGATATTTTGAAGATTTTTATCCGATGATATCGAAATCTTTTACTCATACATGTCGTGCTATTTGAAATAAGGTGCAACCTAATAATGTATAAATCAAAATACGAAATCTATGATCTCTTATCGATTAAAAAAAAAATATTTAGATTAGGTATAACAGATTAATCAAGCACAATTTGAGGCACCGTTACTACTTTAACGACGCGCAAGTTCATCGAGCCCCAGTGGCGAGTTTAAATCTGAGAGTGAAGAGAACAACGGGCAGGAGACGTGGGACACGAGCGAACCAGATTGCTTTAATTTGTTGCGCGTCCGACAAAAATGTTAATGCCCGTCGACCGCTCGTAATTCAGCCCCAGCTCCGGGGCCTACTGTTCCCCCCTAGCTTTCATTCCTTCCCGCCAACGCGTCCTTCCTGTCATCCTCCCCCTCGTCCGTATTCTCTCTCGCGCGCTACACGGTTGCCCTTATCTGCGGTTTTATGTTCGGCTTTGCGTTTTAGCCACGTCCATTCGATGGCACGGGAGTGCGGGAGGAGGATGCATCGGGTCTTAAGTTTTACGAAAGGCCAGTCGAGCGACAGGTTTATTCGTTCTTCGTACACAGCATCTTGTACCTCCGGATTTGCGACTCATCGGGCGACATACGCGAGAATTAAATCGCAAAGGAACAGCGAAAAGAAATCGGGCTAAGCAATGAGAAAAAATCCACGACATCGCCGAGAAAAATTTCTTTTACTTATCAAGATACGCTTACGTGAAAAAAAAAACAACTTGGAGTGTAATTAAATCTAAATTTTATTATTGAATGTTTTAAATTTTGGGATTATCGTTTTTCTTCCTTTTTCTTGCAATTGTAAATCGGCAATAAATTATTCATAAACCGTTGCGTAAGGCAAGTTTACTCCAATAACACGTCCGCGCCGATATCGATAAGTAACATGTTCCAGGTGTGAGTATCGAAACGCTCATAATTTTCGCCCGATATCTTAGAGCCGCGCGGAATCCTGGGGGATGCGATATCACGGTATATTTACGCTGTGCTAAATACGATACCTGGTCTCGCTACGACGGTGAGATAAAACCGGAAAAGAAGAAAGCATGAGGGGGAGAGGGAATAAAATCAGACTGCTCTGTATCGTTGAATAGACTCACGAATAGGATAAAGCGCACCGAGAGCAGAATCGCGCCTTGTCTGGTATGCATCTTAATAAGGTCAGTCTATATTAATCGCATAAAATAGTATCGCTCGCGTTCATGCGACTGGCTGTTGACTAAGGTAGAATGACGACCTATATCCGACGAGAGTTCTCGCAGGTTGATGCGCTTTCGATGCACTTGTCGCGTCCACTTTCCCGCAGGCGCATTTTCACACGAACGGCCTGTGGGAACCGCTCTCGTGCACTGCACCCAGCGTCGCAGGCTGCTGGTATCGTAGGGCGACATGTTGAAGAAAAAATCCGGGCCCTTCTGCAAACACTCGCAGCGCCGACTACGCCCCGGCGTCTCTCATATATGTGTGTGTATGTGTGTGTAAGCACATGAGAAGCGAGAAGACTGTGAAAGAACCTCCGTTATAAATAAACACAACCAATAGATATCGATAAGTTGGAGTTGTCCGGGTGTCGCCCTCAATATAATCCTAAGCTCGTTAGAGCGCCTGTCGCGCGACGATTCGTCTCGGATTTGCTGGTGATCTTACGTTACGCGAGTGCAAATTTCCTCGAGGACTTTGTCATGACGGAAATAGAACGCGATTAATAAGATAGGTTTGAAGCTAAAGGCCAGACAGCGGAGCGAGATAGCGTTAGGGCGATCAGGAATGTGGCACGATTCGGGAAGTAATCCAGATTACGGAATGTTGAGCTGGGCAAGAGAGAGAAAGAGAGGCACTCTATATGTTAATAAATTATTCTTTAATTGTGGGAACGCGGATGCATAGATAGAGGCGATCCTCGATTAATATTTCGCGGAATACTCGCATTCCAATTTATATTTATACATATTTATATTTATTCTGACAACGACGATTAAACCTGGATCAAGTGAATTAATTCGACGATTCAATAAATTTCAATAAAGAGATGAATGATAAAAGGCGATATGAGAGAGAACGGCGCTCAACCACTTGACTTTTTATTAAAAAAAAAATATAAGGGTTTGTTTTATATAAATATTATTTTACGGTCCACTCGAAACATTCCCTCGGATCGTCCCATTCATAAACTCGGCTTCAAATATTGTCGAAACGCAATCGTTTTACTACCGTCATTAACCGGTCGGAGAGTTTCGCTAGGTCTCTTCCCTTCGTCGGCTTTCTTATCCCGTCGCAGGACTTCATCCCCGTTTTTTTCCCCCCGTTTCCGTGTATTCGATCAACAGTAGTCGCTCGCTGTTGACAGTGAGTACCCTTTTAACGACGTTTCACGAGAGAGAAACGGCGTCGGACAGGCATCGATCACTGGTCGCGAGATCGCATCTGTCACTACGGAAACGGCTGCGCACCCGCGACTTCCGTTTCTCAGTATCATGTTACCATCCCGCTCGATTAATGTACTCCGAGGTCATTGGTTCCGTCTACGTCACTGAGAACAAAACCATCGATTCGAAACAAATGTGATCACTTATAGTCGCGAGATTAGATTTATGAGCAGTCACGATCGTAGATTTAATCTCTTATGACTTGAAATTTAATAGAGAGACGATTATTCGATTACACAGACATAATTATTGTACATTAAATGATGTTGTACCGTGATACTTTGGGTTCATCGTTCCCATCTGACTACGGAGAGACAAGAGGAGAGTATTTTCGGCGATTCCTTCTTTAAAGAACATGGAAAATATGGTAATTGATTGAGCAGCGAGGCTCAATGACCGCGTTCGAGTCTCTCCGCGCATCAAACACGGTGTGAAAGACGTTCCCGGCGTAGATCGAAATGCATCGGCGCCGATAACGATGGCCGAACGTTGACAAAGGACGTTATCTGAAATCTGTTTGGGACGCACTGCATACCGCATGCCGAGTAGGCCGCATAAATGCATTTATTTCACGGTCCGCGATGGCGCTTCTGCTCCGTGAAGAACGCGACGGAGATGAAGAAGAAGGTCTTTCATCTCGGTTCTCTATTAAAAATACACCGGGACAGAAATATACTTGAATTAACCATAAGCCCCGCACCGACTTGGGTCAACTATACTTCGAGGCTCGAATACAATCGTCTCTCAAGCTAAGACATGCAATGTCGTACGTATGCACATGTCACGAAATATATAAGATAAAAAGAGATATTTTTTCGTTGTAAATTTATATTCACTAATATTCATCCTTTTTTTTCATTTACAGATATTACGATATTTCAAAAACACAAATGGACTTTATTTTATAATAACATAATTTATATTTCTATCATTTTTTGATGAGCTTAATTTATAATTTTATCTTTTATTACAAATCGATATTTTCAATATCTTTAGATAACATTTATCACGAGAATAAATGTTATTGATAAATATTAATTATATAATTAATATTGAATAAATATTACTTATAATATGCCTGCTCTCATATCATCATTTTTATTTTGTTAGCCGAGATTTTTGCATCAGCATGATGCTCTGTCTCCAATAATTATAAAAGAGAATAGACTAAATTGCCTGCCTTTAAACACGTTTATGCAAATTCACATTAAAATTAAAAACTGTTGATTAGATTATGCTGGAAAAGCAATCATGGATTAAACTTTTATGCTCATCAGAAATTCTCGGATTCATTTCTCTAATTTACTACTCTTTCTTATCGAAAATATGCGTGACGTAATAGCCAAGCTGAATAGTGAAAGGAATTTAACTGACGCTATTCGGAATAATTAAGACCTCTTCTCGTTAAATCACGAGACATGTCGCTGCATCGAGCGACTATAACAAATTCCAAGTAAAGATGACAGGTTTGTGGACATAAGGCTCTCAGTTCGATTAGCTCGCTGCACGTACAGTGGGTCATTGTTATCTCATTGGTATCCCCGGCGTCTCCTTTCAGGAACGGATATATCATTCTCGTTGGGCAAACAGGTCCTTTACAGTGGAGATAACGGCGTGGTGGGCGCCGATAGAATTGCTGCATTCACAGTGCATTCCCGAAGATGCGTGACGCGCTCGGAATCGTAATACGGACTCCACTTGTCTTCTTCTCGGCAGATTCATCGTCCAGGAAGACCAACGAGAAAGAGGATTCGACTTTATCGCCAAGGAATTTTTCGGCGATGACAAACTCGTGTACCGCCCATGCTGTACACTTGTTCGGAATGCATTCTTAATTTACGAGGCCGTCCGTCTTTACATTTTTGTCTATGATTTTTCTTTCAAAGAAAACCGAATGTCAAACAATAAGTACGTCGTAGATTAGAGGTAAAAGGAATGTATCTCAAGAATTATTCTCAATTTTAACTTTTAATTATTATTTGAGATGTATGTGTTTAAAACAATATTATTTTTTATTTATGTTTTATTGTTTTAATTTTCTTGATTTTTTTAAGTTTCTTACAATACATGAATTTTTTTCATACAAGCATAATATAAATCGTGGCTCACCAATGACAGAAAAAAAGGAGCTGGCCAGGGAGGGGCTATCGCTGTAGAAATATAATTAATTTCCTCTTGACTTTGGTCGATGGGTGGAACACAGTCAATTTCTCTTGATACCGTAAGCCAACTTCGGAGTCCTTTATCCCTTATGCCACATAATCATTAAATCCATCGAGCCAGGAGACGCACACAAAGAATGACCCCGTTTTCCTTTGCATCCAAAACAAAATGAGCGCTTGAAAAATATCGATAACTGTTCTCGATCCAAATCTGTATTTATCGTAAAGACACCAGCGATATCTTCGCTTCGATACGGATGTGAAAAAAGGAGTACAGGGAGGAGGATGCGCCAGGTTCGGCGACAATTAGAATATAAATATGCCGCGTTATTTATTATATCCGTGTGTCACATCTCCGTAAAAGGAACGGGACACTTGTTCCAAATCGATCATACGCCGGCGTATTCACAATGTTAGCCGATCCGAGAGGAGCGTAGCGAGAGAGGAACAAGTGCGAGTCTTCTTCTTGACCTTCCTCACGCTCGATACCACAACCACCTCATTAATCTCCTCCTCCCCCTTCTCCGGATATTAGCTCACGGCTGCGTATGCGTGCGCGCGAGCGCGGCGCGTTCGACTCCCCCTTTTCCCCCGCTTTCGACCGACTTCTTTATATCTTCCTCACGATCGGCACGTACCGACTTCACGACTTCGCTTTCGTTTCTGCCGTTAAGAGTCCGGCCGCGTCACTGCCGGGGTTATCACCAGCGTCCTCCTCTGCGCCATAGAGTGATTAATGATCCATCGAGCTTGACCGTTTGCGGGCTAATAGCGTTTCTTGTATCGAACTTATTGTAGCGAATAATGAATGCGATCACTTGTTGAAGTTAATTATTAATTACTGTCTTGTGTGTTGCATACATAAATTTTCATTATGTAGTTATAAAAGAAATCAAAGATTTTTTATAAAAAGATATATTTGTGTATATGCAGGGTGTTTCTTAATAAGTGCGAGAAATTTTAGGAGATGATTCTTTGTCGAAAATTAAAGAGGATTTTTGGGGGTAAAAATGGGAGTAAAAATTAGGTTTTATTTTTTTTTCTCAAATTTGGAACAAGTTAAAGAAATGAAATTAGGTGGATATTTTCTACGAGTAAAAAGGTTATTTATTAATATTTTTTTCAGCCTCCCGTATTGTTATCAGGGGATGAAATTAGCAACCCCTATTCAATTTTTTATTAAAACTTTTTAACGTTTATATGAACCCCCCCCCCCTCTTAATTTTCGACAAAGAATCATCTCCTAAAATTTTTCGCACTTATTAAGAAACACCTGTATATATCTCTCTCTTTCTATTATTGTAGAAATATTAATTTTGCGCATTAACACGATCGTACTTTCATTGTGAATCTTTATTGTCAAGACACTTCTGAATTTTATTCTGAAATCTTCGCAATCTTTCAATTATGAATTCCAAAAAAAGCGTCGAGACAACCGTTAAACTCCATTAACAATTCGAAAAAATCCTACATTATGAACAACGCGACAGAATGTATACACGATTGACACTTACATCTGTTACTATACATAAAACATCTGCAATGCATAGAGCAATGCACTCCGTGCAAACTTCTCCTCACGGAACGTACATGAATCCGGCCTGAAATATAGATAGTAGGTCTGAAAGACAGCGCTTGGAATCGATTATGCTTGCACTTACGGTGCCTCGGCGGAATCCGCCTATCTCGTATATTGCGGGAGATTTACCTCTCGCAAAATCGAAAAAAATGCATCAATGGATGGGAGGAGATGCGCAACGTAGAGAGCGACTACTTCTAGCTCGATCGCGCCGATGAAAGAAACGAGAAAATTGATTCTGCGCTCGGTTTACTTTAATAGTACTGGCTCTCAGTAAGTATGATTTCTCTAACTAGTATCACACACTAGGTCGTGCAAAAGTAAATTTTTATCACAGTTCCATCTTGGGAGTACTCTAGTGCCGTCCGTTTCTTCCCATCTTTCTCTCTCGGCAGTTTTGCGGGCAGAAACGTTCGCCTCAATCTGCACAGCTCTTCTTATAGATCGCTCCGAGATCGTATTAACTGTAATGGCACGGAAATCTTTGGCGCAGTCAGCTCGAAGTAGTCGATATATATACATGCATTTTAAAGTTCCATGCTGATCAAATCGTGATCGTTCAGCTTTCATTCGCGATCACATATGACTCATTTGCTGATATTATATTTATTAAATCGTGATCGCGCAATTTGCGGTTCACTGTCTGAATTACATTAAAGGATTTTAATCAATTATTCAAAAAGAAATCAATTTAAAAAAAAACAAAACATTTTAATTTGAAATAAGATCTAAGCACTATATGAAATCCAATCAATATTATAACGTATTATCTATAGAATGAATGCGACTCGCGAAACTCGGATGAGTTATTTTCAGACCCGACATCTTCGACGTAACATCCAGGAAATCATCATTCCGCTCCTTCTCGACGGACTTAAAGCTCGTGTCAAGTCTGCACACCGCGAGTGGCATTTTGTACATGAGTGGCCCTCGCGATCTTGAAGAGACCCCGCGCGTTATCTGAAATATTGCGGTCGTATTTCGCTTAGAGCTGCAGTACGTACGGCACATCGCGAGATGACCCTTATCGGGCATGAACGCGACCTTTCGGGCCAGCGCGCGCTGAAAGAACCAATGTAATAACTCGCGGCGATAATCGGTGCCTAGTAAAGGAACGAGAGGGAGGAAAAAGAAGCCTCGCGCGGATACAATAAATAAGAGCTTCTTCAACGCGAGCAGCGCGATGGATTCGCGAGATTTAACGCCGGTGGTGGACGTCCTGGGTGGTAATAGCCGGATTTTACGTGTGGACTAGAACGATGCATTATCATTATTCTTCGCCTCTACCTCTTTCACATGTACTCTGGAAAGTGATTTTTTACTTTTGTTGAGATCAAGACTATGAGCTTAAATTTCACCCTGGATTTTATAAAGTGGCTAATCATATTTTATTTTCTCGATTTTTTCACGTTGATAACATGATGTTAACTCAGAGAAAAATGGCACTTGACAGTCGATGAAATCGTTAAAAATACAAGATCATGTTTTATATCTTCAATTATTGAAAGTCTGTCTGCCAACATGATCTGAAAAACTTGGACAACGAGCGATATATTTGAATTCGATGACTCGATAGTGAAATACTCGCGTCGTCAAGCTAGCGGGTCCGTGACACGATCGGCGCGAAGGAACCGCGTGCAGGCGTCTCGTCGTATTATGCAAAACGACGCGGGACTGCCGGCTACAGCGCCTACACATGCACGAGATCGTTCGATATATCGAACCGAGAGACCACCAGGAGGTTGATCGAGAGCACATCTCGAGCGTACCTATGTCAATATTTCTCGGCGCGTCGCGAAAGGACTGCGATCCGCATCGTTTTATCCTAATGCAGGATCGAAGAGACTTAATGATCTAGTCTCGATCCTCGGCTCGTATTCGGTAGCTGCAGCTTCGTAGATCATGCTCAACAGCTCTTGTTCGATATCATAATATATGTTTATGTACGTATGATGCCGATGTGTGTAAAATAATGTATATCAAATAAATGTTATCCTCAATTGTATGTTTGAGAGAGATGATAATATTTATTTTATGTATTCCATATATTATTTTACGCATCAACAAATTCCTCCCTCAAGATAAGCTTTAAAGATCGTGAACAATTGATCTCGACAACATTATTGACATATTCGCGACAGGTAATTAAAGAACACGAGGTACGTGTCAAACAGCGTGATACATAGGCTATTGCATTATTATTGCTTGATCCCATAACGTACCTATCAGTGCGTACGATCGATAGATTCCTCACTCGATTCGGACTCTCGACAGTTCGCTTCGCGATCTGTCGTGCACCCCCGAGTGCGCCAAAGCAGACCTTCTTTCCGTTCGCTCGTTGTTGAGCGTGATTTAAAGATATTTTCGATATGTCTGATAATTGATCTGTCCGTCCATCTCTGCCTCGACGTAGCTAACCACATGACAGGTGGGACAAAAATAAGAAACTATAAAGAACTATAGCTCGTTGAATTTATAGTACATCATTTAATCTAGAAATTTATTTTATATGTCAATAGTAATCTTATATATTTGATTTAGTTATTTTAAATTATAAAAATACTTTCCGTTTATACAGGATATTTCTTAATAAGTGCGAAAAATTTTAAGAGATGATTCTTTGTCGAAAATTAAGGGGAGTTTTTCATATAAACATTAACAAGTTCTTATAAAAAATTGAATAGAGGTTGCTAGTTTCATCTCCTTATAACAATACGGGAGGCTGAAAAAAATATTAATAAATACCCTTTTTACTAGTAGAAAATATCCACCTAATTTCATTTCTTTAACTTGTTTCAAATTTGAGAAAAAAATAAAAACCTAATTTTTACCCCCATTTTTGGAGAAGTGTAACTTCACAGGGTGGGATGTAGGAGTATATGTTTATATGAAAAACCCCCCTTAATTTTCGACAAAGAATCATCTCCTAAAATGTTTCGCACTTATTAAGAAACACCCGGTATATCGAAAAATTAAACTGTTGCAAAGATGTTTTCAGAGATCACGGGGGAGAATCAAGGAAGCTTCATTCTCAAGTGAGAATATGACATTTCGCATATTGTACCTTGCGCAAAGAAAGAAATAAAAATATATTCAGCCTGTTGTTGTATCTCATATACGTATGCATGATGCCTCGCGTGGGTGCATCGAATATGCCGATCGTCGAAGACGTACACGATATGGGACGAGTCGAATCTGAGCCGTTACTCCTTCGTCGTGGCATTAACTTCCTCGATTTCCTTTTGTGTACGAGTTTGATATAGTCAGCGCAGAAATATCAACGGGCGATTTTTAGATATAAAATTATCTTCCTGCTTTTAAAGCGGAGCTCGCCGAGATAAATTGCGTAGAGGAGCGATCAATTTTCTTAGAACACCATAATCTCCAATATCAATGAGAATCTTTGATCTGGAATGATTAATGCGTAATGAGATTCATTTATTTAGACCTCCATTTATCTTCCTTATACCGATCCGAGAAATTTGCAGAATCAACTTGACTGCGCGAAGGGCATTACGTGCGCAACACCTAGACGCAGCACGATATCCGACGCATCCTCCCGAGGTATCCTCTGGCGTGCGGAGCCGTATCTATTAAACCGAGATAAATTCCATCTCACCGTCGTCCCGTGCGGAAGTGGCGTTCACGCAACGCGAATGCGCGAATATATCTCTGGCGAAACGCGAACGAGGAAACGCGACGGCGATTCGCTATCCATCCCGGTAGCCCGGGTTCCGTAACTCCCACAATACCGTATAAGCGATACTCTCTTCCACGAGAGCGAACGGCCGAGTATACAGAGTCCCGGTGTAAGAGGATAAATTTTCTAAGTGAGCGGTGTGCTGCATCACCATATACGAGAATAATGTGACATTTTTTCCCATGCCCTCCCTCACCCAAGGAGGAGGAACTGCTCCTGCCGCGCAGATATTCCGTACATGGTTCCCCTATACCGTGCTCGCATATGTACAGTCGACCTGTGTACGAGCCTCCTCTGGACGCCGAGAACGCGTGCACGGCCCGTAACTTATCTAATGTTACGTTTACACGAGACTACTTTCCTCCTTTTCCCCCTTTACTATCATGAGCTTCGCGCTCTGGACTCGTTGATTGGATTTGATAATAAAGCATCGAGCATATAATGGCGAGAGAGTATGAAATGAGTGATTATCATCGTGAACTCTGATGACAGCATGGCTAATGCGCAAAGTTTTAGCGATATTTTTGTAACTTAGATTCACACATGCGACGTCTTTAATGATTAATTAATATTTTCACAAGATCATAACATAAAATATTATATACTTTTGATATATTTTTATTTGATATGTTTGTTTCCATTTTTTATTCTCCAAGTGCGCGATTAGAATAAATATATTATAGCATTTAACAAGTACGTCCTTAGCGCGAATAACGTATACATTATTTCGGGTACATTCATTAAATTATAAGCTACACGCGAATAAAGTCTCATATTTCTTCGGTCCGTTTCACCTTGGTGAGCAAAAAACTCGCAGTGGGCGTTGGGCCGCGCCATTAACTGCAATTTCGCTGATGCGGCCCTTCTTCCGGATCGTTAGCGGACTTTGGCTGACTTATGTAAAGTCTCCGTGGATGATGCAGAAGTGATTTAACGAGGATTCCGAGGCCTCCAAAGCGGAGACGACAAGGGTATGAATTTATAATCGCAAGTATTCGACAAAAATCTCGACGCTCTTACTGTCAAAGCACAAAAACATAGTAGTAATCTCCACAAAAATCAATGTCATTTTTGCTTGCAAAAATTCTTTCTTTATATTACCGCTTATATTCTTTACTAAGCGACTCGTTTACGCTCATAATTATTAATTTACAGCGCGAACACTTTAGGAACACGACGGAAACGAGTCGTGTTCGTCGCGGCTACGCCGACTTAATGGCTTCGATGCACTTGGAGTTCCATAACTCTGTGTTCTCTAATCATTTCTTCCGCAATTTCTACAAACCAGCTTCATAATATAAAAGTCTCAATGTCTTTAGAATTTTAATGCTTATATTAAAATTTTTTTCAATATTGAAAATTTTTTTAAAAACTGTGGGCAATAATATATTTTAAAAAGTAGCGTGATAATATATTTTACATCTCCATTTATTCATGTCATGCTCTATTTTTTAACATTATGGGGATAGTTTAGAACATTAACGAACTTGCGTTTGAACCAAACATTCCACACTTGATCCTTCCGATACCTTTTTTACTCTCACTCAAGTTTCGAACGAAGGGAACTGCACGATGACGGATGGCTGTCTCTTGGAGGAGTCCCTTCGCGTGGCCCCCCATCGTCATCAGGTCCATTACAATTCATTACCGTGTGATAGATGTCGTTCGTTTAGCTTCGATGCCTGATTGAGTTTAACCTGTACCTGTGCCCTAAGGATAGAGTATAAATTTTGATCCCTTCAATCATATTTAACGCGTGTATAGCACGATCGATGTTTCTTCTGTCGAATCATCTGGTCCTCAGGGTAAAACCAATCAACGCTCTTTTCAACGGATCAGATTTAATAATATTAGAAATCTTTCAAATCTCATTTGATGAATAATTAGTCAGCCTTTAAATTTTCTTTATTTTAGTGTCTTTATTGTAAAATATTATTAGTTTCCTCTTTTTTAAATACGTTGCTCCTTCTTTTAGACTTTATTGAAATGATCTCATTCTTTTAATAAATCTCTCTCGTCAAACATTCAGTTTATAAAATTATTTGACAATCGAAAAATAATTTTAATTGTTGTTGACAATTTGATATTTATTTTAACTTTATTATTTCTTTATAATAACCGATTTCACTGCTTTATACAATAATAATAATGTGCATACTTTCTCGGTCATATAAATTACGCTTTGTATCGCGATGTATAAAATTCCTCTTAATTTTTAAGAATATGTTACATCATTACTATTTAATATATTTTATAATCTAATACATAAGAATTTGCTATACCAATGGTTAACGATGTTTGTACCGTAACAGGAGCGTAGTATCTCTTGAAAGAAAAGAATATGGCAAAGTGGACCGAGAGAGGAAACACACGAGAGTTCAGGGTAGGATGTGGTATATCGGTCTGTCGCCTCCGTAAATCCTCGGTGCTTGGTAACCGCCACTGTCGTGCTATGGTCTTATCATTGTCAGGGCCGCAGGACTGCGATTCCTGCGAGTTTTGCTTCGCCAAATGATATCTATCGTATTAATGATTATTAGCTTCCTAAAAGGCATCTATCTTCAACATTGAAAATTATACAAAGGTATCTGCTTTACATCATCAATTGAATAATTTTGTTGATTGGACAAATTTCGGTGAAAATTGAATCCTAAAATTTATAAACTTTGAGATACTTTTCTACATAATTACGTAATATTTCTTTTTTATGTAATTTTATCAATTATTTTAATATTCTTATTTGAGATGGCGTTATGAAGGAAGCCATAAGAAATGTTGGAAAGTTATTTTGAGTTGTATGGGCAGTAATTCCGTATGAGAATGCATCCCTGGTTGGCGGGAGCGCAGTACCGGACCACGGCGGTCGTCCTCATGTATCGTTTGATCTCGTTAATAGGACCGCATTGTCCCGGCATCTACATACTCTACGTGCTCCTCTCTCAGTATGCACTTGGTTGGTGCGCAGTCGAGAGAAAGAAGGACCGGGAGGAAACGTCGGAGGAGGAGAGGGAGGGAGGAAAGGGATAAGCTACGTGCACTTCGCGGTCGTAGGTGCTTGGCAATCGGTGCATTATTTGCGAAATATCTGCCTGCTTATCAAGCACAATGCCGTACCATAGAAATTTGTATGTCGACTGATATCGTTTATATTTAACAACTCCTCGAGTACAATGCTACTCGATTTATTTATTCCGTCTTGTTCGGTTTATTTATTGTCGCCTTTCCCTTCGACTCTTACTTTATTATCCAATTTTACAGTCTCGTTATTTAACCTTCTGTTATTGACTGTTGACTGTAAAAGTTGTTATCTGGCATTGCAATATCGATTAAACAGTGCAAATTAATAATACTCGCGATTATGAAAATACTCTTATAATTTATATAAATCCAAATACGGCTGTACTTTCTTATTTGCATCTTAAGAATTCTGTTGCTATTCTCTGGAGTCTTTTTTATGCTTAATGCGATGCAACGAACGGACTGCACTCATCATTCTATTGTTCTCTAATGAATCCGTAGATGCTGACGGAAGCGTCCTTGCTCAAGATGCATGGGACAGGTTGCATCTGTGAGTTTCTTCTTCGTCGCCTCTCTATCTCCTCGTTTCTCTGCCCCGGAGAACAGAAAAAAAATTATTTAGGCATAACGAGCGAGGCTCTCGAGACTTTTGTAGAATCATTCAGTCGCAGTATATCACCTGCCAGAAAAGCTAGCCGAGAGAAACGACTTTACCCGTCATATATGATGGTAATGAAGAATGAACTATGCTTGTCAACGGGAAACGTTTGCATTAGAAAAGAGAAAGTCGCTTATCAAGTTACTTATTTTCTTTCATTAAGGTCATCCGTGTGTTAATAGAAGCTGCAATACTGCTAATTACTGTTGTGAGAAACATTCGTCACTGCCAGAGTGATAGATATTTAACCTGTGAGAATTTGAGATTCAAAGAGAGATACAACATAATGATACTTTTACTATGAATGATGATGAATCAAATTTTTTTTTTTCGAGGAAACTCATTAAACTTTCAATTCTTTTATCACATCACATACACATATAGGATTATTTATAATTAAATTGTAATTTTTTCTTCACGTTACTGCATAATTATAATTTGCCCTTCAAGATTCTCTTGCAAGCTGCATCAACTTTCAACGGAAAGACATCAAAGTGAACGACAAAAAGTCTCGAAACATCGGAGAGATGTTAACTGAACGCAAAGTTAGCTGTTCTTCACGGGACCGTTGTAAGACTTTCCTTCCTTTTCTTCTTCTTTTAACCGCAAGTCGCAAGAGACGAACCAGAGTCGTGCGCCGCAGATTTTCAAGTTTCTCGAATCCATTATTTACATGGATCGGAACGTGCCTTTCTTCGATCTTGATTCTGGGCGGGGTCGCGGGGCGAGGGACAGGGGAAAGGGTCGAAGAGCGATCGTGTGGACAATACCATATATCTCTCGCGGGCGTTTTATGGAAATTCATTCGGTTGACCCTCTCGATACAATGATCGGTGGTATCGATACGATCGAGATCGCGGCACCTGTATCCTACGTCTCTCTGCCACCTTCCTCGATAGTCATGCAGAAGCAGGCAGGCGGCAATGAGGTCTCCGGGTCATTGGCCTGTTTTAAATATGGAAGAATCGCGGTAGATCGCGATAAGAAGGGTCAGAGAAGCGAGTTCAGAGGTTCAGAGGGAGAGAATTTCGTTGTCATGTAAATTACCCTCTCTACGTTTTTTACGTCTCTAACTAACCGTGAGCTTACCCAAGCGCGATTGAAAGATTGAAGCAACCATGACAGCACATCTCTCTTTCTTTTTTAACATATTCTTTGGATACGTTCTTCGAGATTATTTCAAATAACAATGTCTCCCTATGTTTTGATGGTTCAACAATGAACTTACAGTGTCAAATTTTGTCCTCTTGTCCCAGTTTCTGTTCGAAACTATTTAGCTACTAGTTGCTTCAATTTATAGAAATATATACTTTCACATAATATACGATTTGAACGATGGAGATGTTTAACGCCATATCGTTCATTTTACTACAGAATTTATCCGAGTAATTTTACTCTCTCTTGGTCTATACGCGATACAAATGTGCTCAGCCAGAGATCATATCGTTTATCTTATTACTTTATTAGACGCTTCATCCTTGTCAGAGACGTGCCATTAACAACAAACTCGGTCTCGGTCTCGGTTCTAAAAATAAGGAAGATATCAGACTGTCTCTCACGGGAAACGGAAGATAGTGGACCACCTTCGTGTCTCCATAAAGACGCCTATCGCGCCCAAAGGTGGGAGGAAATAGAACGGCACGTCGATTTCCCTTTTAATCTAAGACAAGCTCGGCGGAACGCGATAGCTCGCACGCGACCGCTCGTTCTCGCCCTTGCGGTCCCAATAAAACGCGCGTTTTGTGCTCGCGCCCGCGGTCATAAAGGACCGTTTTGGTGGGCCGAGGCGTGGTCCGTGGTCGGCCTAGGTGGCCCGACAGTAACTTACGCGCGGCCATCACCAGACCTATCCGAATAATGCCGCGCTATCTTAAATATCCGGCAATTTATGCGTTTACACGGATTATCCCGCCGTAGCTTTACGGCCGGTAGTTACTTAATCACGTTAGGCACCGCCACACGAATCGCGTGGAGCCAACGTACAATACTCATACCATCGCCAGAGAGAGAAGGGATCGAGCAAAATATGCAAAGTTCCATCGGCGATGAATTTATTATTGAATCTAGAGATAATTCTATTCTCGACGTAGAAACAATTTTTATCTTTACATTTCAATCATAGTGTTTAGAGTTTATTCTTTTGGATCATAGAAAATATATCAAATTATTCTTGCCTTATCGAATAATGTTTTTAATGTCTTTACAATGTATATATTTTCTGCATATTGCTTTAATCTCGTACACCCTTCTTAGGTATTTTGTTTAACAATGGAGGTATATACTTTAAACACGTGACATTTGCGTGATCGTAGCCATGTGTTTCCGACGTGAAAGTCGAGAAACGGCGTCATCGGTCGACTTCTCGAAACGTAACGAGACCCTCGAGTGTATCACACGTGCGTAATATACGCGCTTTAGAGAATGCTCATACGTGTGGTTAGTTGACGCTCACGCGTGCACGCATGAAGAATCAAAGATACAGGTTGCCGGCCGCACCTGTAAACTCGCTCTCGAGAGACCGCGTGGGCGTCGGAGACCGCAACCAGACGCCAAGAAGGTGACGCGAAACTGCCAATTTAAATATAATTTTCATTTTTTATTCCAGAGAATTTGGAGCCTGTTTAGAAAGCAATGACGTCAGGCCTGTATCAGGTGGAATTTGTTTCGCTACCCATACATTATCCGCCGATTAAGATGTTTAAAGTGTTTTATAATTCGATTTACGGGTCTGTATTTTAGATAAATTACAGGGAACACTGTTATTTCGAATTTTTTACTATTTTTTAAATTTTCTTTTTAATTCACAAGAGAGAACCAGTTGTTTTTTAGTCTGACGTGTCAAACACTATGATTTACCATAATTTTTATCGCGTTAAAAAATATCGATAAACCTGACTCGTGCTGCATAATATTAAAAATCAAAAATATCGCCAGCACAAAATCTCGTCTTTTATCAACGCATCGTCATTTATCTTCTTCATACGACATAAAGTTGCTGCACAGTCGTTTAATCGTCATTCGCGGTGAACTCAGCAAACCTCGCGCGTATCGAGAAAGGATTCTGTGTATTCGACGCATCCATTCTCGATAAAGAATCATGAAACGGGTCACTCGCAAGGATACGCTACTCGCGAATCTCGCATTTAACGGCCGGCTGGGACGCGGTAAATCACAAAAATGCTCATTGAAATCGCGTTTCGCAAGCTCGACGGGGCCCGTCGATGATTCAACCGCGTTTCCTTGGCGCGAGCCTGGCAACGACGTGCATTCCACGACGTGCACCGGCGCGACCCGGCGCATTCCGCGCTCGCTAAATGCATTTCATTTCCAGCCTGTCGTGTGCCGTGTCGATATTCTCTCCTCGCGACGAGGCAGGTAGAAGTAAAGCGGCCGAGACCCGGTGAACCTTGAGCGGTCCGTGAATCACGGTGAAATAGATGTCAACCTCGTAACGAGCGTAAAGTGCCCGTGAAGAGCGGGTGTTTCGCCTTCGTCGAAGGATAAGGAGAATCCTCTCGCGGAGGAATTCGTCGTTATATCCCGCAAACATTACAACCGCGCGGCTTATTTGCACAATCCCGTAAAACCGCGTCTACTTCACGAAGGGGGGACTCCTCCCTCGCTCGCCGATCGATTATTGACCGCGTGACTCACGCTCCTTCCGTCACGTCTCGGACGAAACTTTCGCGATTCGCGCCGAAAGGACGCGCGGCGAATATTTTCGCCGTTCGTCGCGCCTTCCGTTTTACCGCGAGAGCGACAATTATTCTACCGGTGGACTTCTCGCGGCACGGTAGGCGGGATAATGGCTGGCATAAGTTAAAATTTCGGCCGATACACGCGAAAACAGGTGAGTTACGGACGGAATTAAGTGACTTAAGGCCGGCGTCGCGCGTATCGCGGTGCGCACGGCAAGGACGTCGGTTTTATGGCTAATTTGTCGGCCGTGATCGTATTTATCGCGCCAGCCGAGTCTCGTTGCATTCTGACGCGCGCGTCAGATATTTCTCAATTAAACCCTCTGCATCGCGTCCGTATATGGCACTTGCATCGAGCTTCTCGGTAAAAGTTTCCTTCTCTTTGCGATTTTTCATGCGAAATGCGTTTAATGCGATGAAAATATCCGAGCTCAATTAACACTGAAATATATTAGGCAAACTCTCTCTCTCTGTCTCTTTAGTCTATGCAGATAAATTACCCTTTATTTACATCGGACGCTGCAATTACGAGACTCGGAATCTTTACGACGAAAGTGATATACGTTTTCCAGTGTTTTATGTAAACTGATTTTTAATGATGCATATATGGAATCGCGATTGGCGTCTCGTTAATAGGCGGTTTGTACGTTGAAAGAATGCAGATGGCGGAAACACGCGTGCATTCTGCCTTGCGGTTGGTAAATTGCCGTTAATTTGGCCGGGAAGACGCATGGATTACCATAAATTTCGACACAAGTGACCGCTCATTAGATATGCAAAGCAGCGTGTGGGATATAGCGCCCAAAAGTGTTCACCAGTCGCGTGTCCTTCCTCGTCGTAAAATCTTACGCGAGCTTAAATTTTTTTCTTAAACACTTATCTTGTTAATTTTTGCAACGATACATCGCGTGAGTAATGCAAAAAAAAATCAATATTAATAAATTCTTTACCGTTATTAATATCTTATCATAATTTTATCGCGCTATTATAAATACTGAAAGAGAAATTAATGGTTAATTAAATTCTCGCAGCGATACATCCATTATACTTCTCGATATTTATCGCTGAGGCAAGTGAGAAAGATACGCGGAGCGGAAGAAATATCTGACGTAATCTCTTTAGTCTAGTTAAACGTACGATTAAAGCTTTTTGTTTAGCAACGATCGACCATTTCGTCGATCACTTCCTGCACATGGTACACTCTCTCGCGTTACATCACGTAGATAGCTAGCTGCACGATGCAACAACGTGTCGCGGGCGACTCCACCTCGGAGAAATTAACAGCATCGTTACATAACGACGATGCAGGCGACGTGGGAACGCGTCGCGTAGACATTAAAATCAAACGCAACACGCGTCAATGGGTCCGCGACCCAAGGGCGAAGGTGGGAGGAGGAGACGCATCGGCCCGGGGCTCGCACACAATGCCACTCGAGTGGTAATTTGTCGGAGATGGGTCATTACGAGCTTAAGGCTGCGTCTTCGTCGTGCCATTCGCCGAGAGACACGCGGGGAAGACGGGGCCCGTTCTTCTCGCGACCGAGGTTCGCCTCTCGTCTCGAGAAAGCGAGACCGGCTGACCTCATCCGTGAACCGCAGCCGTCAAAACACCCGCGTCGGACCCCCCGATACCCTCCCTTTCTTCCCTGGGCTCTCGTAATTTCGGCGCGCCATGGAAGAAGGTCGCCACGAGACGCGTCCCAGAATGGCAGGTCAAGATGCATTCCCGACGACACGAGGACCGGCCCAGGCTCCTCGTTCCGGATCCATTTAGCCCGTTGTCGCGTCACGATTTTCGCGAGACTGTAATTTCTCGAAAGGGAACGGAACGCGATGGTGGTAGGAATACGTTGCGACGTGCTTGACATTGATCTCGAGTACTTTGAGTTTACTTACGTCACACTGGGTAGTGCTCGTCGCGTGTTTTGATACCGGGGGGACAAGGGCGACAGAGAGCCGAAGCGCGAAGCGTAAAATGAAAAAATTAACGGGAACGACGAGCAGTCGTTCGTCCGTGAATCGGGCTGTTTGGACTTTCGCGGAGCGAAGACACGGGAGACATCGCGTGATGCGCGATTTTTAACGCATCTCAGTATTGAGACAAGACGCATGATGCGAAACAAAACGCCGTTGCTGAAAGACACGCGGAAGGTTCATTCTCGCGCGGATATCAGATCTCGTTTGCGGGGCGCGATCCCTGCCTCGACTCGAGCTGGATGCAGCGAGGGAGGAAAAGAAAAGAGAGAGAAGAGGGAGACAAGGCAGTTTTTAAGCGCGTTTTAACGCCGAGACAAGACCGCGACGGGCCCCTATCGGCGGCGAGGCGTCGGGCTTCGAGAATTACGGCTCCGCGTGTCTCCCGTAATCCTGGTTTATACGCCAAGACCGGGCCCGGACGGCGGTCCCCGCGGATTCCGGGCCTCGTCGCTCTTACATCTTCCCCGGAGCCGGAGTGCCCGACAGGCCCGTCGTCCTCGGAAGCCGACGCGACCGACGTACGTGCTCGACGCACGCAGGGGCCCTCGTCAGGAACGAGTTTCAGCAGGTTGAGACGCGGGCGGGCGGTCCGCGCCCACGCCACATTGCACGTATTGTGCAGGTACCTCTTCGCGAGGATCCCCCTCGACTCGCCTCTTTCCTCTCCCTTATCTACCTATCTGCCCCGATAGCTCGAGGCCTCATTGTTTCAGCGCGATCTGCTGTCATCCGCCACGCGGGAATCCTGACGGATCGCTCTGCGCTGCGCGAATAAGCCGCAAGCGGATTCGTTCCGTTGTCGATCATTCATCGATGATCGCTCGATGATATTTCCTACGATTTTTCGGTGCAAAAACCAGATGAGAGATTGAATTGATACGTGAATAAACGAATAGTTATAGAGAATCATATTTTTTTGGAGCATATTTCCAATAAATATTCCTATTGTTGTTATGTACATTTTATGTTGAGAATTCTTCTGTTATGTAATATTACTAATAAAAGAGATAACATTTATATGTATCTTTAATAATGATTATATATTATTATTATTATGTATGTTATATATATATTATTATTTATTATTATATAATTATTATAATAATATATTACTATTATTATTATTATTACTATTATTATTATTATTATTATAATTTTTAATAATTTTTATTAATTTTTATTTTAATTTTTATTAATTATGCATAAAATTTTTATTGATATTATCATCTGATGACTTCTTAATACACTCTACTTTGTGTTATTAAATGCATTAAATTTAGTGAAATTTAAAATAATAGCGCACGCTTATACACATACATATATTATTTCTTTGTTCCTCAATTAAATTTATACTTTTCATAACTCGCTCGATTTTTCATTATAACCGCCAGCAATTATTAGCGCATCGTATAATACGTTCTTCAAAACCGTGACGTGCAATCGATACGCATCTAATTGAAAGTCGTTCATTCGCGGCTGCCAATTACACGCTCGTCTCGACTACTCTCGCTTACGTGTTAATTTAAATTCTCAGTCCTAATACACCGCAGCGTCGACATGATTAGCAGACATTAATAATTTAACATATGAATTTAAATATAAATTACTCTCTCTCGACGAGAGATTGTCCGAGTTATATTTGCGTCCTGCCTTTAATTTGGACAATCCTTCACCGGCCGGTCATTCTCGTCGATGCTGTCGTCCCTTCGAGCCCGATATTCCTTTCGTACGCACATCGACCGAGGCGTGCCACGATCCATCACATAGATATAAACGTCCTACGTGCGCATCGCTTATATCCGCGAATGCTTTACGATCCCTAGTAATTACGCGTCTCATTATATTTTAATTAGCATAGCCCGACAGTACCGCGCTCGATTTGTGGGTTATCATTAATGTTGTTTACGAGGAACTCATTAAATTTGAATATTATCAAATAACGCTTGTTAGGACGTACGCAATCTTACGTACGTGTGCCACGAATGAGCGCGTCATCGAACGGGATCTCGACAGGTTGATGCAGACATATATACATATATAATGCTCCTCGACATTAATATATTTCCTCTAATAAGACAAACGCCGAGTCCACCCCCGCAGCCTCTCGATGGGAAAACTATTACGCTCTCGCGAGCGCCAGGCATCGGTGGAAATCTTCCACCTTGTCCCGTCCATCACTCGGTTGCCATTGCACTGTCGAGGAGATGACCGGGAGGTCGAGCCGTTTGAGGTCGACAAACCGTGAAGATCGTGCCGTTTCAGCAACGCATCGCATCCCATCGCGTCGCGTCGCATCGCATCGACGGATCCGAATCGGTTTATGCCGATCAGGACAATCGCTTCGCAGTGAATCGCATAAAGACGCGTTTGCGGAAAGATATGCGAATGCGAGCCCGATATCTCATGCGTTTCACGGGCGACCCGAACCGTCGATAATACCAGATCAGTGTACGCGCCATTTTTGCGGCGCTAAAACGATCGCGCGACTCATGGGACGACGTCGTAAACCTATGCGAATTCGCGATTCCATGTTTATTACCAGCTGGCTGAATGCGAGGTACTATTGGAAATTGTAAATTTTGTCGAAATAAGAAATAGAGAGAAACATCTCTACGAGATGTTGAGATTCTTGACGGATATAGTAACAATAAATCCACGCAACAAGAAAGGTGAAAATTTCAAATTTTATGAGATTAAAATCAGATCGGTCAAAACCGATAGGTTTTGAGATGCGGAAAGTCTCAAGATCTCCGAGATCTTCGGACCTCCGACGTAGTCAATCCGGGATTTTGCCGCGGACTGTATTCCTAACGATATGCGATTGTCGCCCCATTAGATGCACCTCTCACGGCCTGGTATATGGATATCCTCTCCCACTGCAAAGCGACCGGCGGGGTCCCGTAGCGCTGTTTATCTCTCGACTATGGCAGCGCGAACGTTCATATAACGAGTCGAACCGACCCCGCTCGCCTCGCGAACAATGGTCGCGGTCTGCGGTCCGATCATAACCGCGAGAGGAGAGAAAGAGGAACGAGGGGACGAGCGAGAAGGAGCATCCGAGGCGCCGCTGCCGTCTTCTCCTCGGGGCCCCCCTCGTTGTTATCGCCTCGACCGCTTTCGCTGCCGAGTCCCACTGAAAGATCGGTTTTGATTTATGCATCTGAGGCACGCGGTGCATCGCTGGATCTAACCGATGCGCATCTCGGTATTATTAGGTCAATTTGGAGTAAATGGATATTGGCTGGGGATTTTATACTTGTCACAGCGGAAGAACTGTCATTAATTAGTAGAAAGAATAGTGACCGTACAAGTTTGCTACACGATTATTAGAGATATATTTCTGCTCGAAGGGATTTTATAATTTTTAATACCTTATCAGGACAATGAGTTTTTTAATATGAGTTTTTAATATATTTGATATTGATTTAAAATAAAATATATTAATTAAATTCAATTAATTCGATATTAATTTAAACTACTACTCTCTTAATATTCTATCTATTTCCCCGTCTTTTTATTTTTCCCGTAATAACGACGAATGGCTGACCGATTGATAGTCAGTTGAATAAATTGAGCGTCAATCAACGGCAAATCGGTGAGCATTTACAGTTACTTTTACGAATACATGTACACTTTTGGGAGCAACTTCTCCCGAGTTTATCCGTGATACTTATCTCCGCTGCAAATTCCACGCATATCAAACATTCTCAAGTAATCTCGACGCTGCAAGCGGATGAAGTTCTCAGTATTAAAAGCGTCACTTTAATTATTTAAAGTGTAAAGTAATTCCACTCGTCGCCGGTCGCTGATAATAATCAAACTAAAAATGAAAGGTATGCGCGATAACGACTGTCAGTTTATTACGCGACTACTTAGTTAAGGATCGCCTCGTTGCCGGTCGCTGACGCTTCGTCTAGCAATTACCGGACTGGCGGAAAGCGTGAGAACTCGCGATATGAGGCCGCGCGAATATCTTCTCTCCCGGAGAAATGTTGGAAAAAAAAATGAAGCTTCCACACCGAAGGCGATCGCGGCATCGAGGCGGTCGAGCGTTCGACTGTGACACCAGGTCGTTAAGGGATCCCTCGTGGCCTCGCGCGTTGCTCGCTTACGTCGATGATTTACCGTGCTGTCGTGTCCGCCTATAAAACGGTCATAATGTTTTATCATCTCGGACGAAGCACGGAAACGATCCACGACTGCCGTCGCGTCGCATAACGAATAATGAAATCTTACTTTCTTGCCGCGAGAAACGGCGCGCGTCCATTGACCGGGTGATTGAGGAATAGAGGAGTGCAAGGATGTAGCGAGCATGAGTTTTATCGTCTCAATAGATCCGAGGCGGTGTCCGGCTTAAATGATATCGTTGTACACCTGTCAGGAGAGCTGAAGGTTTAATGGTGATGAATTGAATAATTCTTAGTTCCTCGAGTTTTTTTCTATCCCTCGAGCATACATACGTCGATGTCTCTTCTGACGATCTACGTCATTGAAGTGGTTTTGCGAGCATGAGCAGCAGGTAGTAGCGATAGAATGACTATCGATACATCAGGACGATCCAGCGCGCAAGGTCGGCGCTTCCAATGTCTGCAAATGTAATCCAAGTCTCGATCTATCGTGACTGCTCTCGGCACGTTCTGCTCCATCGAAAATTTCGTTCCGCCTGTCTCTCCCAACACTAACATTTATTTTCCGACTATCGGGATACGTGTCGTATCTCTTCCATCCATGCCTATCTATTTTATCCAATATATATGAGAGTCTGCTACTGTTGATTATTTTACCAATATTTTGCAATGCTATACATTTTTTATTTTATTATATTATAAATTAATAATAATTTTGAATAATATTAGGTATGAGGCATCTTGCAATAATCTTGAAATTAGCATTTTATTTAATTTATTTGCTGGTGGATTAGAAAGATGTGGAATCGTCGAATTCCGTCCAGCTTTTGCGTCATCGCGATACGAATCGATGCGACCTTCGGCACCGAAAATTCCGTTTCACTTGTCTCCGTTTTACCTGACGCATTTATATTTGCTGGCCCGCAGCACGTACAAGAGCGTGCCACGCGGTGTGCACCGGCCGAGCGAGCCGCAACAACTTTCGCCCTTGGGCGACTCGCGTTGCTCTTATTTAAACAACATACCTAACTCGCTCGCCTCTTTTACTCGCGACTCCCCCGCCCCCCACCACGGCGACCGGAGTACTCAGCGTCCTTTTTCAGGGACGTATCGCTTTGACAGCGATCGAGGAAGGCTTTATCCAATTTGCAACTATGATGAATATGCGAGGGGGAAATGCCATTAAAATAATAAGGATAGAATTAATTTATTAGCATTTTTTGGTTTTTAATCAGATGTAGGAAAATCGATAAAATTTTTTATCATTATATTAATGGAAATTCCAAGTTTTAAAATATAAATATTACAAACAATTTATGTTGATGTTTACACATTTCTTATTTCTGTCTGTTATCGTTCGGCTATTCAGTTATTAAGCAAGTACATGGTTTATCAAATTATAATAGATATCTTTTTTAAAGTAGCAATCCTAACAATTAACAAAAACAATCGAGCTTAGGAAATAAAAAATTCTTCATCTACTTTCTAAAATATTTTGCGAATATGAACAACGAGACGAGTCACGTGGGCTCCAAAAGAGTCCGAGTACGTCGTTGGTATCGCGAGTATCTCGCTTGGAAAGAGCCGTACTCGGGGTTTCTTAGCCCCGGTCCAGCAGGTACCTCCGCGACTGTAGAACTGATCGCCCGGCGATACCGGCGTAATTTAAAATCATCGGGGCACGAGACAAAACAGGCAGCCGGGGAACAAGTGTGTGCGCCTCGGAATCTTGATTATGCATTCCAGGGATGACGGGCTGCGGGATCTGCTTTCCGCTCTCGGCCTCGCCACCCCCGACACCCGAGTGTCAACCCTGTTGTTTGCGCGGCCAGATAATCGGTCGTCAAGGATGTCCTTTAAGCTGTCGCCGTGATGCACCGCACGGTACAATCGTGGTCGACGACGTTAGCACCTGAAGGCTCCCCTCGCCGATGGTAGGACGGACGGAGGCGATATTTCCTCGATAAAATATCGCCGGCGAATAGCGAGCCGCACGTCTGTGGAGTTTGCGCAGCTTTTAGCAACGTTGTTACCGCGGTCGCTTCTCATTTTTCTTCTCGCCTTTTCTTTGTCCGTCTCTTCTTCTGGGAACTGGTGCCGGGGCGATCGCGAGCCATCGGCTTGATATATCGCGATAGATATTGGCATGCTGGAGAACACAATTGCGCGCGAGGAGCAGCGCGAGGGACGTCGTTCTCCGATTAAGGCCGATTCACGCCTCGCGTTAATCCATTATCCTTCGAGTTATTTTAACAGAATTATGAGCGATTAAAAAATTGTTCAATAATTCTACGTAATTATTTGCATACGTCAACATAATAAAAGCTTGTTAAATTAAAGCACACATTTATATAATTTGTAGTATAATTGTTTTTAAATTAGTATACATCAGCTTTAAGTCATCATGCCATATAAGATGGTCACTTGTACGTATCGCATTTCATATCCTAACGTTCGCTGCCCGATGCGTAAAGACGATTCATATTTAATAGTCGTCATTTATTCACATTCAGAATCAGTACAAATACGAGACTCGTCAGTAGAGTAAAAAATCGCGATTGTCGGATTAATGACTGTTGACAATATTGCAAATATTGTCGACGATCACAGACTTGTTTTTTTTCTTATTCGCGTCATATATAACCGCGCCAGGTTCGCTCGACGTCATGAATGATCTTTAGATTCGATTGCGTGAGATATACTTTATCAAATTGTTTGTCTTGTGTATTTTTAGCTTTCACTTCCCAACCATCTGACAACGCTCTTCTCGAATATCGATATTTTTACTATTATGCATACGCACACTATCTGTAAAGAATTTTATACAATTCACAGACATCTTTCAATATTATAATTACTTGCCAGCATGTCGTCTAGAATTATTTGTATTAGCATGATGTTGATTGTGCATGATTGGATTGACTAATGCAATGTCCTACATTGCATCCTTGAATGACACATTAAAAGAAAATGAGGGAACGAATTGATTTATCCTCTGGAACAAACAGTACACGTAGAAATAAATTACAGCAATAAAGATTTGCATAGATTAGTATAAAAACTGACAATTATTTATAAGCTTGCATTAAGATACGCATCAACTATTAAAAAAGGCATTAATCAATATTCGAATATATCAAAGTCTCCTCGAAAGCTTCGAAGTTTGTTACTTCTTTTCCGTGACGTCAAGTGGTTCTTTTGTTGTGAACTGTCATCACATAATTGTATTCCTCTCAAAAAATATACTTAACATTTACTTTGATAAATATCTGTCATTTCGATATGTTAATACATCGTTAAAAAATATAATTCATCTTAGTTTGATCAAGAAATGAAAATTGTTGTGTAAATTAATTTAATGTTATTATTTTATGCTAAATTTTTTCATGTACTAATATTTCTTCTCTTATTTTTAAATTGTAGTTTATTAAATAATATATGGCGTGAGGAAATAAATGGCGCACGTTCTATAATATTCTGTAATATTCTAGTTACTTAAAGTTAACAAAATTAACAAAATATTGTAGAGCTCGATGGATTCTATCATTTGTTTTTTACAAAATATGAATAATGAGTGAATCGCAATTAAAAATTATATAATTCGCGTTTTACTTGCGCTGTTTAATAGTATTAATATTAATAACTATTATATATATGAGTTCACACAATATATTTGAATTTAATTAAACGAATAAATTTTTGTTATGCTAGATATGTGATCTATCGTAAAATATTTGAAAAAAGAAACTGAACGGTATTGCAATTGCAATTCGAATAAGAATAGCAAGAGATGCAAATTTTAAATAGCATTTATATATAAAAGAAAAAAAACAAAGAGAGAGAGAGAGGAAGAGATGTATGACGCCCCGAGAGCGATTACCGCTATAGCAGCGCACCTGCAGCGGATGAGTTCGTGTTTGAGAGCTCTGCTCGTTCGCTTCTTCTCTTCCTTCCCTACGAAACGAAGCGATTCCGTGGAGGAGATAAAGAGGGGGGCGTAGCCGATCCGCGATCTTCCCCTGAATCCGGCAGTGGTTAACCGATGCATTAGTCTCGCGTGTGTCTCGATACTTAGGATGCAGTTCATGGGGCCGCGTATAATCCAGCGGTTAGTGCATAAATCGCGCCAACGGGTAAACGCGATCCTCGGGAAGAAGCATCGCGTTCCCGCGGCGATGGAGCACTGGAATTCTAGTCTGCCCGATGCCTCCCCCGCAACCAATAAATCTACGCTCGACGTTTCCGTCCGCCATTTTTACTTTCACTTACAGTAGTAACCATACTTGCTATTTCATCGTGTAATTTATTGGAGCGATTACATTGAGTGGTTCATCATAGTTGTTATTATTGTTATATTTTTGTTATATTACGATACTCTCTTCACATCTAGATAAATAAAATATTATATTTATGGTACAAATTTTTATCATTTTTAATTTTTATTTTCTGATTTGTCAATTTGTTGTGTGCGATTTAGAACATTATGTTACTTTCAACTCTTCATTTAGATTTGGGGGGTTGCTTCGTTTAATCGCATCAAGAGTACAAAGATAAACGCGGCTCGAACAGGCGCCTCGGTGTAATCTATGTAACTTTAAGCGCTTGTGACATCGAAGGTAATCAAAGAACCGGCCGGTCATAATTGCGGTAATAAACATTACGATTGTACACATAATATCTATCTTTAGCCCCGGTCATGGCGATATGGTGCGGTATTAGAGTGTACCTTCGCGTATAAATAATGACCACTATTAAACGATCTGGTTGGAACGCAAAGACTAATGCGTCTTCGGCATTATGTTCGCACTGCTCGCTCTTTGAGCCGCTAAAAGGGCTCGCGAGCTATTTGTCTGCTATGCATTTTGTGCCTTGAAGGATCTGCGCGCACGTTCGCGCGAATTCGGCCTCAAGGCCGCGAACGAAAGGTATTATAGTCCTATGAAAATATTCATTTTTATGTAATTTAATAAATGCATTTATAAGTAATAATCTTAATATTTATTTATAAAAATCTTAATGCTCATGTATTACAATATTTTAAATAAATTTCAATTTTTACATTATTTTATAAATATCTGAATGTGAGGGGGAGAAAAAATTTGCAAACACAAAATACTCGTCATTTTGACTAACGTCATTTTCAACGCCCTAAACGTGCGGACGAGGGCATGCATTCCATATCGTGGATACACGAGGTCCCAGAGGTTGCATCGTCGCCTCGGGGTCCGTGCTCGAGAGGTGCGCACGATCAAAGGGCCCATTGCCGAATCGCCGGAACTTGGCGATCGGCGCGGGCCATACGCCCCGGGCGAATAAGAAAATGTCGATAATTCGCTAAATAATAAACGGCCATTATGCACCAACGAATTCTACGTATGCGAGTCTTAACGACGGCGCACTCTTACATTGTAGAGCCCGTGATATTAAATCCTCCGCCGCATGATAGATATAATGTAATCGCGGAGAATGGGGCGCGTGCTCGCGCGCTATTTTTTTCCTTTATTACAAGCGTGTTCATGCCCACTTAATGCATTCGAAAGTCACGCGGATTCACGCCAGGATTAATACCGTCCGCTCGGTGCGCTCTTCGAGCACGCGGATCGGTTCCTTTGGCGCGTCGGGGCCTTCGGAAGGAATCCCGCAGGAGAAGAAGGCCGGGTACGATGCGGAATAAGAAGAGAACGAATGGAGAGCGCAGAGCGCAGTTTCTCTATTGAGGTCCCGCATGACAGATAAGCTTGAAAAAAAAACCTCCGGCCCATTAACATTATTAACATCTGAACACAACGGACGGGGCACGAGAAACGGGCCGTATGCTCGGCACGTCCGGCCCACGCGTACGCCTCGAGTACTCGTGAACTCCGACGCGCTTGTATCGCGCTGTGAGGCCCCACGAGAGGAGCATTAAGGTCCCTCTCCGTGGCCGCGCGCGACCGAGTCGGCCGGATAATTAGGGGTACAGCATCGTGGGGGCCTCGCGGGGGCCATTTCTGGTTATTAATTCACCCCATAGTCGATTCCGACGGGCCCATGGGGCCCATTGTCGGGGAATGGCGGTACCCGCGATTTGGCTCTCGCTCGAGAATACGATTATGAATATCTTGATGCTATAATGATACGCTCTTCGGTGGGTTCTTTTCCTTTTTTGTACATAAAGCATATAACATGATAAACTCGCTTTCGGATTGTAACACGTGACTATTTTATGATGGATTGAAAATTGGCAATTATCTGTCGCTCCATTCTTTAGTCATGTTTTCTCTCCGCTTTGGATATATTTTATAATCTCAAGTAATTCAATATTTATATTTTTATTATATTTTAAATCTTGTTTTTCCCGTCAAAAAGCATACGTAAAATGTGTGAAAGTTGCATAAAATTGCATTGTACTGTTTAACACTATGCTTTTTTTTTAAAGAACGTGTTTTGTATTTTGTAGAATAAACCAATAACTATAGGATATGAATTAATTTTAGAATACGTTTTATTATAAATAGTTATTTCATAATAATAATCATCGAGCACGATGACATTTATTGCGCAAGGAGGTGCGGAGAACGAAGCGAGGCTGATCGTTGCCCGAAGCGAGGTCAGTTTCTTCGCGAGGCGTGTCAACCTGCCAAAAATTATGGAAATTTATTCCTGCAAGCGTACGCCGTTGTAATGGATTCCAACGTGCGAGAAAGACGAGGCACGTGCATGTAGGGAATTCGCCGTGTATGTCTGGGCTCCAAAAGTGAAAAAGCAATTCTCACTTTCATCCTCGTTAGTAATTCTTTTACATTTAAAACGCGCATTTGCTCTTCGTGCACTTAATTAAAATTTATAAGATATGATAATATCGACACATATAATTTCTTTTACTTTTTTTCCATTATAAACAATTTATACAAGAAAAATATATACACATGTAATTGAATAAACTAAAATATTTATATAATTTTATACGATTAAATAAAAATTAATATTGAAGAAAAATGAAGGAATCTGCATTACTTTGTCGACTTAATATTATCTCGGAAAATAATCATTACGAGATGTCGGAAGGAAGATCGTTGTTAGTGTTAAGCGATAGCCCAAGGTGAGTGCGCGCGAGTGAGGGTGCAGAAAATTAAATCCGAGGATTTTTGTTAGCCTGCCCCCTCCATCTCGAAGCGAGAGGAGATCACGACAGGTCTCACGGATCCTCGTCGAATCTACCTTCCGCGGCTTCTCTCTCGTACTCACCCTTGCTTTAGGCCCGCTCTCTCTCCCCCTCTGTCCCTCTCTTTCTCGTTCTCGCCCGTTCGGGCGCATGACAGTGTCACGTCCCCCGAAGCAAAAATCCTTATAAAACAAGACACGCCGCGGCGAGGCGCGAGGAGATGAGAAGGAGCAGTCGTGAGAAGCGGCTAAGTGGATAAGGTGCTAAGTGTGGCCCGGAGGGACGACGGAGGTCCTGCGCGGAATCGCCGTAGCCGGGCCCCAATTACCGGGCCCGCTCGGGGAAAGCGAGGACGCTCGCGCACGTTTTTCGAATAAATCGGGGCCCGAATCAGCGCCACGTACATCTGACGTTCGAACGGCGCCGCTTGTCGGAGATAACACGTGCTTGAAAAGTATAATATTGCTCTCACGTGAGAGAGGCGTGCGATATCACTCGGACATCTCGGTTGTCTCGTCGATTATCTTATGAATATTCGCGTGCTTTTCCATCATTATCGCACGGCTGCGGATTAAATGGCATACAATTTCTTTGACTGCGGGTATGAGTGATACGTGTATGTAAATAGAGACGTGCACGCATCTGTTATTCTTACGTGTCACCTGTAGGATATGGAAAATTATCGGATAATTTCGAAGAAGGTATAACTTTCATTTGAGAAAATATATAACAGGTGTTACCAATAATATATGAAATGTTATAAGAAAAAAAAACGAGATAAAAGGAGATATTTGTACATATGTATTGAACAAAATTTCATGTAAAATGAAAATTTTAAGATATCTATCGGATTACGTCGGTGGTGATTTTTTCAAGGGATACGTTCAAGTATTTTAGGGAAGATGTATAGAGTACCGGAACAATTTCTTTCGAATTTTATAACGGTTGAATTCTTTCTCGTCGATCGGCGAAGGCGGTATCGAAGCGCGTAGCCAATCGATAATCGCTTACAACATGTGTTAAGCCATGCATCATCGGCATTATCGTTACAGGGAATTCAACGACTCGTCCTTAGCCGAAATCTTGTAAGTCTTTCGTGAACGATACCGAGAACAATGATTATATAAATCTTCATGCGCGCGAATTTTTATTACAGAGCTTTGCCGAAACTTTATTCAATAATCTTAATTTAATTCAATTAGCTTAATTTGATTCGATTATTTTTCTTTGCTAGTTCTGAAATATCTTTCCGCGAAATTATCAGATTTTTATTTAAAACATGTACTGACAAATCCCTACAAGCGCAGAGCGCAAAGCTGTGTCTGTTGCCGAGAATTTCACGAACGCTTTCTCTTCCTCCCGCTCGACCTCTCCTAAAGCCAGATTTGCACTTTTGATCGATTTTCTCGATATCAGTCAGGTGCGCAGTAGAGAAAGGTGCGCGACGAACATTCGGTAGCGGAAGGAATTACAAGCCAGCCGTTCTGCTGAAACAATAGCTACTGCTGCAAGCAGTGGCTTGGACCCGCTCTTACTCGGCGAGCGCTGATATTTTACGTTTTCTCATTGTATAATGCATCTAATGTATATACCCATGTACGTGCGTGCGCGTATTTTGCATATATGAAAGTGAGAGCCCGCCAGCGCAAAATACGCGCGCATGCGCGCTCATTATGATTCATTATTGAGTCCCTTTGTGAGCAGTCTGGTTCTCCGCTTCCCTTTTTGCCCATTTTTCGTCCTCACCATCGCCGCTGCTACCACGGACGATTTTGGTTCCTCTCTTTCCAGATCTCCATCACCTCCTCGCTCTTCATCCTCTGCAACTAGTAGGTGCGGCAGACACCTGTAGAGCGAGTGCCTCGGCGACGGACGGAAGGAGAAGGGGAAGAGAGAGAGGAAGAGAGAAGAAAGAATTAAAGAATCAAAAGGACCAAATAAAAAGTCTGTCTTAAAACGCGCCCGAGAGAGAAGCCGGGAGAGAGAGAGGAAGAAAGGGAAAGGTAGGAGGTTGAAACCGTCGAGAGGGCGTAGCGAGGTGTGAGCGAGCGAGAGGAAGAAGAGACGGAGAGGACTCGAACGGAGCCTCCGGCCCCGCCGGTGTGGGTGAACACAGCGGGGTCAACCGAGTTCAACCTCAACTGGGTTCCCTTCAACCGGGTCCCCTTCGCGTTTCGCTGCGGCTCGCCCGTTCTCGCGTATTCGGCTGTGAAAACAGCCGTTGTCGGATCGGCCGTCTGCCAATCACAAACCTTTCTGCGCGATTCTTCAGCATTATAATTTTTTTTTTTCTTTCAGTAAAGTGCGACGACATTTCAAATTACATAAAAAGTGAGGATAAAACCTGCGCGTATCATCCGTGCGATTAATGATCCTTTCTCGTTGACTTTTTATTAATTCTTCAAATTTTATGCACGTTTTTCGCTTTGCACGATGCTTGATTCGAGATGATTGTAAAACAGGTGCACGCACCTTTTGCTGAAAAAACACTGCCAGGTGCATCTCGCTTATCGCTTCTACGATTAGAAACGTACGCCTGATGCATATATCTGACATTTGTTGCGATGATTTTGATAAACTTTATGTTGCTGATATATAGATCTTGCTTGTGCTAATTATAAAATAATTGCTTAAACAAGTGTTGTTATAATATGTTATAATATTAAGTTTATAAAAATAAAAATAAATATACACATGCACGGATTCTTTTCGTTGCATTATAATGCGCACAGCTTTTTTGGCTATAAATGAAATAAAAAGTAAATATTAGTGTGCGAAAATCGAAGTATATTAGATCTTAAAAATGCTCGGCGTTTCTCTGATTCGCGGCACCTGTTGCGAATTCCTGAATCTTCTTGCTGGAAGCCTGGGCAGGCCTCCCCTTCTTCCTACATCGTACGACTTAAAATTCTTTTATGCGGCGAAACAGATGGGCACCTGCTCAAGCTACGGCAATTTGTGGAGGGATATAACCGGGATGTATTATCTTCCTTAACTCGACAAAATTTCAATCAGTGCCATTTAGTTATCTCAACCACCACTGTATATCATTATTAAAACGTTCAATTAAGTGGCTTGTTTATGTAAAATTTGAAGTCCTTTGATTACAAATTTGTTATATATCGCGAAAAATGACGAGATAAAATACTTAATAAAAACAATAAAAATTAAGAAATATAAAAAACAAAAGATTAAATATTAAAATTATTAATATCTTTCATGTAAATTATTAAAATTATGCAAATACAATTTTGTCGTTATTTTTGAAAATTTTATATATAATCAAGATTCTCTATAATTTCTTTTTTATTTCTCCATAATTAATTTACTTTTTCTTCCCTTTCAACATAGAAATTATATGAAATATATAAATTTATAATATATTGATATACGTAATTCGGCTAATTCTCTCCGTTGAGTCAATAAACATTCTCTACAACAAAAATTATCGTTTTTTTTTTTTGTTATTCTCGACACTCAGCTTACTTCTTCACCTGTTTAGCAACCTGCGCACAATCGCTCGTATGCGCGTTACGCGAAGGCGGGGCACCTGCGTGACGAGAGAGCTACGCTCTCTTGCTTCCTCTTCGTCGATTTAATTTGTCGCAAGTATCATATGTTTCTCACATCCACCTGCGCTTTCGAGTCCTGTCGGCTCGCTAAAGGGAAAGTAGGGTAAAAATCGGGCACGAGATAAGTCGATGGAAAATTTGCCACGACGAAAAAAAAGACACAAAAAAAGGATTCGCTTCGTATCGGTTCGATCAGTTGTACATTACGTCCCCATGTTGCACCGTCGACAGGACGGTAGCGTGGTAAAGTTTGTTGTATCGAATATTTTTCTCCGAGACGATTATAACTTTACAAGGCGTGACGCAACCTACCGATAATATCCTGATTGTTACATACAGTGCGGTGATAACGAATAAGAGGTAGTTTAAGACTCGTCGAGCACTGTAATTAGAAATTTCACGGCGCATAATCTATTCTGCTCGGGAAGAAATCGCGCGCTGCTTGTTCGAGATGTTACGACAACAACGAAATCACTTTCGCACGACCCAGAGAAATGATCGGCGCTCACCTGTACGCGGGAAAGACGCGGCACCCGGAACGTAAGGTAAGGTAAGGCAGGGTATACGAAAGGTGAAATCCCAGATCGTGCGAGACCTGTCGCCAAGCTGCATCCATGCGGTCCCCACAAGCCTTTTCATCCCTCTCTGAAGGTGCAACCTGCACTTCCCACGGACGTCCGGTTCAGGCCGAGGGGTGGAGGCGAATTGAAAGCGTCGCAATCGAGCGTGCAACGTCGCACGTCACATTTCAAGAATCTCCTATAGAGAATCTCGTCTTCTGTGTGTCTGAGATTCCCGTCGCAGGCTCGATCGTTACCTGAAAACACGCTTGCGCTCGTTTATGCGCAGATGTTTCCCGAGAATTTTCCTCACGATTTGCTCCAGAAAGAGAGAGAGAAAATTGCTGAGTTAACATTAAATTATCTTCTCGTTGATAGATTGTTTCTCACTTTACTCACGGTTTAATTCATCCTCCTTTGTAAAAGATTAAGAACGTGACTCGAGAGTGTGCTAATAAGAGTTTATATCGTTTTCAAGTATAGCGAGATACAAGGTAATTTATGCATCGGTTTTTCATCCTTATGGCTATTTTTGAATTATCGAAATAATAAGTAAATTGCATTTATTCGTTTAAATTGCTCTTCACAGACATTACTAATTTTATTAATAAATTTTATATTTACATGGCGATTATATATGATTGAAAAAGATTCGGGTCATCCTAGGCTTAATTTCCTGGGATTAATTTCCCTCTGTTTACTTTGCTCACTTCTTCGAGGATGATCGAAACATATTCATGGCATGCTCGATGATACTGTCATATATAGAGGCTCACGCGATAGAGGATGACACGGGAATGCCACGTCTTCAAGCCTGGGCTAGTAAATTCTGAATACTCGGAGGCTGCCTTTCTTGATATGACTTGACACGAAGACAATCGCCGATGATTGCCGTTAAGGAGTATAATGGGACTGTCTGTGATTTCTGCACCATTCTCGAGATCTCTATCGGCGACGCAACCTTCCTAGTTTGACCTTCGTTTACCATGATAGGAAACAGACAATTTTGATCAAGGTGTTCTCGTATTTTGTGCAAACTGCGCGCAACATTAAAAGACACTTTACACTTTACAACTTTTAATTAAAATTAATTTATGGCGGTATGTAAATTTTATCTCTTTTCCCGATCTGCTAATTTCAGGCGCAATTAACGGCATAATATACCGTGAAATGCATTACATATTTTGTGGTAATGCGATATTAAAGTAAAATTAAAGCGATAAGTGCGATTACATAATTTTAATAGCATCGCAGCGAAATATCCAGTTTTTACGGTCTATATAAATCACATTTTCGAATCGCCTCTTGGTTTGAGATTTCGCCGCTAGAAACATGAGGTATCCAATCATTTGACAAATTTTGTTCGGCATTACAAACGGATCGCTGCGACATTCTTACGTAGCACATTCTGCGAACCTCAATCTTTCTGTTTTTCGTCTCCGAGAGGCAATACTTGACTTTTAAAGGCGAACAAACGAAAGTTACTGCTCGGTCCAGACGGTTCTTTAACTTCACGCTGTTTTTACGCGGCGATACGTCAAATAACATGGACCACCTTGCGAAAGAGACGCAATCTGGTAGCGATGTTAATGCCCGGCTGTGGCGTTTAAGAGACCGCGTCTGGCTTTCTGACTCCACTGACACTCTGTGTACCTGACCACCGTTGTCATTTTTACAACAATGTTGTTATTCCTCCTCGAGCAACCGTGAAGGAACGAATCGGCTCGACATTTTTCCCGCTTTGTCAAATAAAAAAAAATATTACGATGTATCAATATTCGACGAGCCGATCGCTCGAATACCATCTTAGGTTCCAATTGAGATTCTTATGGCATGAGTGTTCGCCGTTTAACCCTTTCGCTGCGATTCATCCGACTGAGGAATGTCCGACCATGATGGCACACATGTATACTTGTATGAGTCATTTAAATTCTGAATATTTCTGCAAGTTGAAATTCTTCTCATACTTTCGATCTCTCAATCAAGCACTTACTTTAATATTTTAAATAATCAGATAATCCTCTTTTGAAATTATTTAATCTATCTTTATCGAAAGCTTCTTGCTTAATTTTTTAAGTAGGAAACTGTTGAAATCTTCTAGAATCTATATGTGCGAAAATTGAGATTAGAAATGGGAGCAAAATTTCGATTGAGATTTGTTAAAATGAATACTAGAAAAACACCAAGAATCGATAATTTTTTATATTTTGCCTTGATGTTTTACATGCCTATTCGCAGCTGGGGAGCAAATGCCAGCACCAGGTCGGGCTATACCGGTGTTTGGGTTCCAGTGCACGAAATCGAGAGTACTCGCTCGGAGAGTGCGCGCTGGAACACTGGACGGAATTCCAAGAAGCCCGTGCCTTTTTTTTTTTTCTCTTCTTTTCGACGGAGAAAGCACGCCGCAGACGATGAACTCTCCATAGAGTCGGGGAGAGGGGCTTGTACTGATTTATTAATTCTCGTTTTATTTTATCAAGATCAACGTGTTCCGGTCTACAACGACGTGTCGTGGTTAACGATAATTTTACAACACTTGTGCTTAAGCATGAAATTTATTAACGCATAAATCTGTTCTTCGCAGATTTACGCGTTTCTTACGCATTTCGCCATTTACCGAAGTAATATCTGTATAAACGTTGGAAATTCTCCCTTTTTTGTTATAAATTTACGATGGAACACGCACAAAATACTAATTAGGAAAGAGCAATGTACCGGTCACAGAATGATGTAGCTGGTTTGCCGCGCTTATGATACGGTGCGAATTATGTGCGCTATTTTACTCTGACGGCTCGGCCGGCAGTTTATGATTGCACTCGCTATATTTGCGTTGAATAGACCGATAAATACGACGCGCGAGACAATAGACTTATAGTTATCGTCACCGGGTGTATGCTTATGCGTGTGTATAAGCTACGCGATGTAACCGGTGCATTGTGGTCCTCGATTTAATATTCGAAAATCAGTGGAAAACCGCGCCGGTTCGTTATGTGTAACGGCACAATGCGCAAATAATGGAAGTCGACAACGATCACGACCAGTGCTCACGTGGATTAATGTTGCGGCAACTGTATAACGTGGATAACGGAGTATGATTGTAACTCTCTTTGTATCGCGATTAATTGTACAATAAACTAGATAACGAGAAGTTGAATTAAACATTTGAAAACGATTGCGAGGGAATGAATTAACCGCCGACGCAATGAAAGCCATGCTCTCCTTTCGACGAGCAACATTACGAATAAAGTACTCGGGCTCGATACTCTCACTTTCCGCAGCTTGTGATGAATCCTGTAAATATAGGATGCTTTATTATATATATAAACAATTCTTATAATATTATGCAAGGATTCGCTTTTTTCTATCTGTCAAGATGAATGCAATATAAAACGGAACAATACAAGGATATATTTTTTAATCATGTGGAATGTGTCCAATTAATTTTTTATATAATAATTACATTTTATATTTTAATTATCATAAAACATTTGTGATTCAAAATTAATTTTGTCTCAATCTCATTTGAAAAGCATTTGCTTTCTAATGTTGCATCGACCATATCTGTTTTTACTTTATATGGCGATTATATGAATTCACATATATCCGTTTGCGAGAATAATTGATTTCTCGATTTCAATGAGATCGCTTCAAAATTCATGGCAAGGTTCTTAAAAATATTTCAGTCGGGAAACTTGTTGATAATGAATCTCGAGGATTGCGTGTTATCATCAGCATTGCTCGATCTTAAAAGAAGCCAAAGAAGTAAAATCGGCTCTTCGATTTTCGATTTCATTGCTCCAGATCAAAATACATCGGCAGATTCTTATCCAGTGATTTTGCACGGCCGAAAAGTGCATCGGAGCGCCGTATAAGGTCATTTGTACGATCGACGGTAGCCCGATGCCGACGCCAGATCTCGCGGTGGCTCACGTATACCTGTACGTGCCTGGATTGCTTATATCTTTCTCGCGCGAGTATAAATTTTATAAAACTTCTGAGAAGAATTTTCGGCGAATCTTTGCGTGCTCCGTTTTACATCCGGCAGTATATCCCGTTTCTGCAGCTTGATTGATATGTTTAACCACTTACTTGAAGATAAATTTAAAGTAGCATTACAAATAAATGTCACGTTTCTTCGTACAATCTTAAATCTCCGTGTTATATCAGATTAAGAATGAATTTTTAGCAAATTTTAATGCCGGCGTTTCTCGTCTCGCAGCTTTGTAATTTTACAGTGCGCCGAGTTAACTCGTTAGAGTTCCTACTCGTTTGCGGGTAAGTACGACGAGTCTTAATATAGCGTGAAATATTACGATTCCTCATCTAATAGGCGAATTTCCGAAACGTTCCCGCTGATCCCACGGTACCCGCTGTGAACGAAAAGCGCACCAAGGGGGCCCAACTTGTTTGCACATTGTGATCGTCTGGTAGGTGACATCAGCGCGCGCCGTCGTCGATGACAGCTGGAGACTCAAGGACCTTGTCGTAATGACGTTGTACGCGCAGTATAATATATATAATTGCACTGTTGGGTTCATAAAACTTTCGTGATCTTATCGCGATGAAATGCGCGTCTCGAACTGGTCGGTGTTAATTGCCGCGCAAAAGCAAGTTTAATCAGACCGCCAGAATATATGTTCGCGCACGCGCAGGAATACTAATTTGATGTTGACAACGATAAAAAAAATCGAGATTGCGCGAAAAAAGAAAAAGGATTTATAACCGCTATCGATGCGTCGTGGCAATAAAAATAATTGCCGTCATTATTCATTGATTAATATTAATTTGAATGATCTCGCGAAGGATATGATTAAATACTTTAATTAGTAACAAAGTAAGGAATATAGTATTTTGCATCTTTTATTGCAATTTGCTTCAATTTTACTCGTGAATCCTTTTGTTTGATTTGCAAACAATGTCGCGATTATCTTCTTGTCACAGAAATTTATCTTATTTATCCCCAAATTTTTGTAGAACAAGAAATGGAAATTACTTGCGCGGTTATTATATTTGATCAGAAATTGATTAAAATTTTCAAACATCTTGTTCATCGAGAAGAAAATGAACGATGCGTCCCTCTCTTCATCGGACGCGAGGAAACACGTGCACGCACACTAGCGCGGGAATTTATGCCAATTTGTTTGGTCCCGTCGTACGCAGCGGAGTCACATTCACCAGCCCTTCTCTCTCGCTTTTGATTTGTGCCCTCGTTATGCGTGCCTCGCTGGAGTCGCGCTGCTCGGAGGAGCAGCGTGCCTAATTTCGTATTCCCGTCCGCGATGGGCCACGAGCGCGTAATTCCATCTTAACGAATCTCGGTGCATCTCGCGAGCGGCGAGTCTGGTAGGTAGGTAGCAGCGCGGCCGCATCAGTAGTATCGATGATTCGAAGAAGAGGAGAAATACGAAGACAACGAGTCGGAGGGACAAAGAGAAGGAGAGAAAGATAGGAGAGACGATGACGGCAATGAGAAGAGGGAAAGGAGAACTTCAAGGAGAACTCGAGGGAGGCCGAGAAGGCGAGGGAGGAGGTAAAAAGGGCTTCCTGTTCGGGGGCTCGTTAAATCCCGTCCCGAGCATTCCGAGCGTTAACTCTGGCCCAATTAGCATACACAGCGCAGGCTACATCGCGGAATACACCTGCTTCTTGCTCCTCTTCGGTCCTCCTCCTTCTTGTTATCTCGCTCTTTCATTCTCTCCCTCTCGCGTTCTTCAAGAGCGCGAGTTCGGTTTCGCTCCCGCGCGCAGGTTGCACAGCCAGACGCAGGTGCCCCACCTGTTTCATCGCGACGTGCACGTATATATGTGCCATGTGTACGACGTAGCACCGATTTACGTCACTCGTCCAAGAGGCCACCATTCGCACACTGTGTACATGAGTGCGCGCACTTGGCAAAGAGGATATTGAGGATCTATACGAGGCTATTTGCGGTCGGCGCGAGAGGAAGACGCGTGCCTACAGATCTACCTAGACCTCACTCGTCTCGTATGCCTCTCACGTCCTAACCAGGTACCTTTGGCATCGACAGGTGAATCGAATTTGCTGCTTCGATCCGAGGCTTGTTTAGAAGAATTTTCTTTAAATTTATTTACAGTTAAACTTTGATTATTGCAATTTGACTTGTGTATATTTTATTAATATATGCATTTATATATTTATTACTTAGAGATTTTCCCTCTTAATATTATGTATGCATTTAATTATTGCAACAGATTTATATCGGAAGTAAAAAAAATATAAATAAATATAGTAAATGAATTATACGAGGTAGTCGTGTACGCGATAATGGGATTATTTCGCAGTCTACTTTTCAAACGGAATGAACAGCCTCGGGGAAATGAGGGTAGGCAGCATTACGTAAAGGGTTAATAACACTCGTAATCAGTCAGCTAAAGAGGGCATTACCTGTCCAGAGTTGGATGTGATACGGTCTCTCCTCTTAGAAGCTCGACGGAGTCCTGATACAACAATATACACGCTGCATATTATGGCAGGACATGATTATATGCCGCGCAAAAACGTAACAAGGTAATATGACGACCGACATTGGCGTGGAAATCAGTGGATTGCTCTTATGCGACATGACACGAATTCACATATGATTTATAGGTGTGACTCTCTAAATTTTATAGCTCTAAATATTAAAGAAATTAATTACATAAATTACCCAATATCAATAACTTTTTTAAATTAAGTCTATATAATTACAAATCAAATCTCATTTGTCAATGCGATAAATTATGGAACAACTTTTACAATAAAATAAGTTTAATATCATTTTACTCTCTTCTCTCTGGAAAATTTCAGAACGGAAAGACGCGTGCAAAGAGGTCGTAGGTTGCCACAGGAAGCATATTCGAAATAACGCGATCCTTATAATAGATCCGTGGGGTTGCATTTCCCATGGAGTGACCGCAAGGTGGTCCATCGAGTTTCTCAGCTCCCTATACTCCGGGATCACTATCGGCACCAGGCTCCCATGGAGTCCCATAGACCCGTACACCTGCCCGCGCGATCACCGCCCCGCTGGATACTTTCTCTCTCTCTCGCTTTCTCCCTCTCGCTCTCTCGCGCCAACCTTCTCCAGCATCCGCGCTGCAATCCTTGCCTGCAGTTAATCTCGGGTCCGCGGTCGAACCCGAAAGAAATCACGGTTGGGAAAAAAAGCAAGAGACTGGGTTTGACCCGAGGGATCGATAACGGCCGCTAATTAATTCGTGTTCCCGGTTCGATAATTGGAGTACCTATCCGTCGATCGTAGATCCTTTTCCACTTTCCCACGTAATGCATCGCGCTATTACCACACGTACGCGCTCCAATGACACTCTCAGCGTATCTCAGACGTCGCCGCCGACCCCCCCTGGCCGATCCCATCTATGTCTGATCCCCCGCGAACAGGTAAGACGCGCCAAGATCCTTTCTCACGTGTCACCAACTACGTGTAGTAAATTTCATTCCTCGTGCGCGCTCATCTCATGTGAAACTCTGCCATTACCGCCCGCGGATGCATCGCTCCTTGCATTCGCGCCGCTTCGCAATCGCCTATGTATTCCGCGTGGATCACGATCTTGCCGACCAGCCAAAGACATAGCTGAAGTGATAGCGCCCGATCCACGCCCTACTTTCGGGCCCACCTATGTCGGCAATTATTGTCATGTATGTGTTCTCCGCTGCAGTGCCATGTCGAATTCCATCGAGATTTCCCTCGATAACTGCTCTTTGCACGTATAATTAACTAATTATAACTAATTTGCCTAGATTGCTGTAATGCTAGTTTGTCATCACAATTTTTTTATAAAAGATTAAAAATATAATTTGTAATTTTGTAACAAAAGAGATTTTTTGACGATTATATTTTCATCCAAAAATAATAAACTTAAAATTAAACCTAAAAAAATAATAAACTGTTTAAAGTAGCCGTGAATATTGAATTAATTCTTATCGTAATCTCATAGTCGAGATGGCAAAAATTCGAGAAGCGCTTATTATTGATAATTCGATAGAGTATTAGCGGCAATGGCAACGAAAGGTTGTACCGTAGTTGTCTCTAGTTCTCACGAGGTTACGAGAAAGCGATTCCCTCTTTCTCTTTCTCCCTGCTCCCTTGCCTTTTTTCACCCGATTCGTCTTTCTCCGTGCTCCTTCCTCGATCGCGCATTACTCTTCATCTATTCAATGCAGCGATTGCGTAGATATTATTCACGTGTTCAAATTACCATAGAATAACTTGATTCCTCAATAACAGTTACGATTACACAATCGAATACGTACATCATTCAACATTAAAATAATAGAAAAATGCAAAAGAAAGTACAATAAAATCTATTACTATTGAAATACAAAAGTAATATAAGATGAATATAAGAAAATTCATATTTACGTTTCTATTGTATTGATATACAAGCAGAATCTCAATTTATATCGGCGATTAAATTTCATCTAGTAAAGTGTGAATAAAAAATTGATGGATCCAAAAATTGATCTATAATCGCTCGGCTGTGCTATGATTGTATTGTTGTAAATCCGTTCCTGCCAACACCTGCCGCATGCTCGTTCATTCACTTCTTCTTCTTCTTCTCTTTCTCCTCCTTCTCCTTCACTTCCTTCTTCTTCTTCCTCTCGCAATCTCCTCGCCCGCGAGTTCTTCACCCGATCGTATCTTCGACGTGCCTTCCAACGCAGATTATAAACCGTCGGGATTTATGTTGATTCCCGGAATCAAGCCCAGAAAGAAAGGGGCGAGACGCCACACGATGTTCTTCTTTCGCCTCTTCGCCACCCCCATTTTTTCGCACACCAGCGTACCGTTGGATTATCACGAGATCCCGATAAATCAAGTTCGCACGAGCGGATACAAGATGAATATCGTTGAATAATCTTGGCGTTCTCAACGGGAGAATATGCATATGTATATCTAAGTGTTTTATTTAAGATCAAGGTCGGATTATATCAACAATTTGCATTAAATAAGTTAGCTTGGCAATTTTCTTGACTCGAATTTTCATAAAGGAATTATTTAATGTATGACACATATTGATATTACTTATTAAATACTTCTCGATGAAATACATTTGCTATTTAAAAATATTGTGGACTATAATATATAGATTTTTTTCGGTCGGAAAATTCGTGGAAAAAAGACATTAGACTGCAGCTATCTAAATGGATCGATGTTCCATGAAATTTGATCCAAAACGAATAGACACTCACGAATCTTGCGCCGAAACTTCGTGAGTGAATCCTTCTACGTAGTCTCTCACGAGTTTGGGCGCACGAGGAGAGCAACAGCCGAGGAAATCTTCCCACAAAAAGTAACAGGTAGGTATCCTGTTTCCATTGAGCGACAGGTAGACTCGTTCGCTCGTAGCTTCGGCCGTCAATACCCGTCTCAAAGATCCGTGAAAGGGCCACAGTTCGGAAGGAAGGAATAGGCCTGAATATAGATTAATATATGCAAAAGTTCCATTGACCGACGATTTTTTCCCACCGGAACAAGTGAACCTACCGGAGAATCCATTCTAGAGTCTCCTATTTCACCTGCTGCTCATCCTTCCTTCTCTATTATTATATATAAGCATTTGCGAATCCTAAGAGAGATTTAAATCGAGCATCTTTTTTCCCAGACTACGAGAAATCGTCCATCTATAGCAAAAGTATTCTCGATATTTCCATGCATCCAACTTTCCATGACTATTCTTCGTGTGATTACAATATTTACGTGATGTAATGTTTACACAATTATTTTTTCGTAATAATTTATTTCGTGTCTAAAGAAAGTAATTCGAGTATCAGATTGTTCACAAACTCGCTCGCGAGTCCAAGCTTGTATCTTGCATCGCAAACGCAGGTTCTCTTCAGGAGTCGCGAGTGGAACAGCCGAAACCGGCCGGTGCTTTATTTTATGGTTTTTCGAGACAATGTTCTCGTCGACTCGTTTCTGCGCTCGCAGGAGCCCTCCGATATGGGGCCGTACGCGTATCCAGGACCCATTGTCTTCGTACTCTTGCTGCGCGACCCTATCGACCCGGACGCTACTTTATCCTCGCATTAAACCAGGTCCCTGACTGAGAGCGCCGCGGAAATTTTGTTCCGAAATTCATTATGCGCTTGTGCTCTGCGAGCAAATCTGGCTGAACATCTCTCCGCACCTTGTTGACTTTTTTAACGTCGAATTTACGCACTTTATTACGATGTCTGATGCACACGCAAACGTGTATCCACCGCTGTTTATTGGTTTGGGGCCCGCTATTTCGCACCTGTACCTTTCATGTACCGTGTTTTAAAAGGAGAGATGAGGTATAGACCGTACAGAATTTGTACAGATTTTTTTGAAATTAAAATAATTATTTTTTGGGCGATACAAGTTGAAAAGAGAGAGAGAGAGAAAAATGTGCTATGATGGTTTTATTAATATTTAATTTTCTGTAATATTTAATAGTATTATTACAATAATTTCTTTAAGAAGGAAATAACTAGTCACATATTTTTATCAGAAAAATATTTAAAAAAAACTTGTCAAGTTATGTACATGAAATAAAATATAATGTACTTTTCTATCAAACTTCTACCTTTTATTTTTATGCTTATGGGAAAAAATAAAAATAAAGTACCTGCCAAACGAGCTCGTTCACGCTTCTAAAAAATATGCTCGAAGGATGCGCGTCGTTCGGCATCCGCGAGATAAAATCTAGCGTTACTTTATAAGCTGCGGGTGATTCTTTATGGCGCGAAGAATCCGCGCTTAAGCGTCTTTTATCTCTCCTTTTGGCAATTTCTTAATTTTTTTCTCTTATTTTTCAAGGCCCCGTAAGCGCTGACAGCCGAAGTTCTTCGTTGGAACCCGCTGTTTGATCGCGCCGCGAAATTCCAAAGTGAGAAACTGATACACCCGAAGATGTAACTTACTCCTTGATGAACGGCGGGACTAAAATTATTTATTCTTGTGCCGAAGTAAAACCACGTAATTTCGTAATTCAAATTTTTTGTAAATTGTAAAAGTGATCTTTTCATAAGAAATATATTATTTTTCTAATTAATCGATTTTAAATAATTTCACCTCGAATCTCTCAATAAAAATTATCCTTTTAATATGAAAACTAAATTTTTCAAATTTTTATGTTTTAATGCAACTGATATTAATATTAAGCGTTACAATTTTGCTTTATCAAATATTATAAACGCGAGAGGAATATTTTATCAACCGCTTATTCATGTCGATCGCACTCTCTTCTCGCTCTTCTCCACAAAAATCTTTCTCTCGCGCGCGCGTTAGTCGCGTGGGCGATCATCTCGTAGGTGGAGTCGTTTTTGCGTGCACGCGAGTGCATTGTCTCTTATTGTCCACCAAGGATCGGCGTATCCGCTTTCCAAAACTCTCGAGTACGCGCAGGTTGGGTTTCTCGTTTTAGACGTCGCGACGACCATTGTTCGCTATCGCTCTACACATCTGCTTTCCAAAAGGCTTAGAACTAACGGCGATTATATTATTCACGTTTTCCTCCTACGATCCGCTAATGTGTCTTCGTAGCTACTTGGATCTCCCTCACGTTGGAAGCAACGATACGGGGCTTTGAGAGCGGTGAATCACCGTAAATAGGATCATCTTCCAGGAGAAATCGATATCCCTTATCGAACAATAAACTCTTAAGCAATTATTAATTTATATAATGATAAAATATATATTTAATAATGATGAAATATATATTAAATCTAGTGCGCTAATTACTCTTTTTAATCAGCGCAAAGATTTGCAAACCCTTAAGTTTTCTGTTATTTTTTAATTCGTTCTTTTAGAATATATTTTTTATAATTATTATTAAAATTACATGTATGTGTGCAAGTTATTTTTATATGTTAATATAAGAATTATATATCTCAACAATTCTTTGTCCGTGCAACTTGTCAGGAACACTATCAGGTACCTGTGTTGTTTCGTATCGTGACTAATCTGGAATTGCGACACGTGCGCGTTCGCGAAATTTACCGAGTCCGTGCAAACTGATACGCCGAATCTTAAAGAGTGACACTGCGTATGCGCACGCATTTCAAGTTTTGTCCTCCCAAAAATAACAAAGGACGATAGCGTTGAAAAAGTGCACGTCGACGAGATTTATTATCGGACGTTAACGCGAAAAAGTCATTGCGATTGCGGGAATTTAAGTCGTTGAACAAGAGTGGCATCGTTTTCAAAATTATAAAAATATAGAGAGATATAATAGTTACTCTAGAGCAAACAATAAAATATAATACTGTTTAATTATTTTTTTACAATTTATAATACACATGTACGGGATTGAAAAGTGTTTTAAAATATTTTTACGTGTCAAGAACTTTCATTGATGCATTCATTAATGCATGCGCAACAATTGGACGAGAACAATAAGTCCTATATATTGTGAACGTCTGCACGTACGAAGTGGGTGGCGAATGCCAGCTGTGGCTACCTGTATTTTTCTGTGGCACGTTACCTTATTCCATCTCTCTCCCGCACGCTCTTCCTTCTTCGATCATTCATCTCTTAGTCCATTAGAAGCAAATCGGGCTCGCAATATCGCCCGTATCAGAAAGCACATGTGTATCGGCGGCTTCCTCTCGCCCTTTCCACCTAGACGAAGCTGGATCTCTCGCTTTGTACTGGAAGAATCTCCGACTCATAGATCACTGTATAAATAATAATAGCACGATAATTGTGATATATCGTGATGTGTTATACCAAGCGCGCGGTTACAACGCAAGATTGAAAAGAAGATGTATGAAACGTAAGGTGTACCTGCTCCAAACATCTTTCTATGTAACGTAGAAACTATACGCTACTTTAATCTTTTTTTTTATAATGCGCGGATATTAGATGTTTTTTTTTTATTCAAGACGTAGGTCGCGACCAACACCCATTTTTTCCGCGAGAAGGGATTCAAGCGATCATCCGCTATCGCACGGACACGCGATTGAGTTATCTATCAGAGAAAGCATATCTTAACGACGATGACACTACACCGGCGAACGAATGCCACACACCTCGTGACGGTTCACGTTAACGACCTGGGTGATCGTCACGGGCCGATAACCGGCGCGATCCAGAAAAGGGCAATTATCGCGGGATAGAGAATGAGCGGCGTGAGGACGAGGCGAGGCGAGGCGCCAAGTCGTGAGCTAGTGGTTAAGTGATTCCGATAACCTCTCAATCGTCCGCAAACGGCCGGCAGGGAAGAAAAATCGCCGCCCAGATCGGCCCATCGTCGCCACAACGTGGTGCCGTGGAATAATTAACGGTGGATCCAACGACCTGGATCGGTCGAGCGTATCTCTTCTTCATTCTTCTTGGCTTATCCTCCGTCTTGTCTCGCGATATGACATTAACGGTCGACGAAGATCGGATGCTTTATCGGGTTTAACAGAAAATTTCTACATCTCGAAATTTATCGAGAGATTATAATAAGATTAAAAAATATATTTATATGTTTCTTTTGTTATACGCATCCGGCCATCAATCTATACTAATTTTAAAGTGGTACTCCTTACCAATAGTTTGCTTAATAATATATTATAAACAGATATTATAATTACAACTTATTTAAATAAATTGTATATTGAAAGAAAGGGAAATATAAATAACGAATAAATTTCATCTTTTATCAGAATTAAAAATTATACGTATTAATGGCAATTTATCATTTGCGTGTGGACAATCATTTAACGTCACACGTCAACGAGCCTGTTTATAAATTTCTGTTGAATTTTATTTCGAAGAACGGTAATATTGTTTTTTATCCTCTCGCAGCGGATCGTAATCATAAGCTGAACAGCAGGTTCGCGCGCTGCTCGATTTTATAATGTAATATATTTTCGAATTCACGAGGACGCAGTGTGTAACTTAAGAAAAGGACCAAATCGGAGAGATGGCTGCGCTGCGCGTCATCAAGAGTTTCCCCTCCGAATGTTGCGAGCAAAGAACCGTGACGGTAGTCGGCTCCCTGCAGATTTGTGGTTGCTTGATTGAAATAAACAGCCCCGCAGCATTCCCGTTCGTGGTCATCGTTCGTCCAGATCGTCTTATGGCTATTTTCGTCTTGGCCACAGCTTCCTTACGGCAGTGATAAGTTATGTCATCATGGAATATTATCAAAAAAATACGAGTCTACGAAAAAAGTACAAGCGGATTAATAAATAATCCCTGCGAGTTATGACAATCGCAATTTTTCGGTACGCTCGTATACAGATAGATAAGAAGGATATGCATTCCGAACGTACAATAGAACTTTTCACGAGCAGTATCGTGATGCAACAAATTTTTTAAAAATAAAGTGTAATTTTAAAGTCTTTCTTAGCGTTTTCTTTCTCTCAGGCTCAAATATCAGATTTTATTCTGTTATATAATTAATCGTTTATATTCACTGCTTCTACGCGCTATTTATTAAATGATGATTTAATCATATGTTGTATTAAAAAGACTTGAATAAAATATTCTTTCATATTGTAAGATTTTTTACGATTATCGGTACTTGGCACTTTAATTATATAAAACAATTATGTGATTCGTCAGCGATTAATTTTAATACCGACTAATCTTGAATGTTCCATCAAAGAATTATTGTGCGATATATATCAATATAACAGCATAATAAATAATTATAATTACGTGTCGTACTTGGTTGCAATGTTGCATTCTAATTATTATATTCGTTATTACATCTATGTAAAACATTATAAAAGATTTTATGGCAGGCTACTGCAGCACGTAACAACCACCGACTAAGCTCTCCTAAATTACGTGGCGCGGAGGTCATTGACCTGTATCCCTCGCGCACACACGGGGATAATATCCATCGTGCCGCTCTCCCATCGGGCACTTTTTATCCAGCTTCCGGCTCGGGGTCCCTCCTGTGCACGGCGTCCGGGCACCGGAAGCGTTTAGGCCTCGTCACGCTTGTTTTAATTACGAGAACAGGCCACCGTCGGTCCTCTTTCCTGGCCCGCGGTTCGTGAGTCGACAGTCGGTTCGACACCTGGCACTCTACGAGAAGGGAATTAATTTTTCGGATTAGCTTATCGCGCACGATCTGCTAGCGACTTCGCGGAGAACGGGGTTAAGATGGGCTGAGCGGCTTTAGATTAATGAGGTTCCGGGAGGTGACGAAGCTACACAGGCGCGCCGCCTCCGTCGCGCTTGTCCGATTATTATCCCGCGCCTGTGCTAATTGAAGAACCGCGCCCGAGGGGAGCTTTCAGTGCCGATAATATCGCGGTGATGCGCGATTGACACGAATCGCGATCGTTGCTGAGGTAGAAAGTAGCGAATATTCAGGTGTGTCAGGGAAGTATGCAGAGAAAAGTGGACGGTGTTGGCTCGTGTATTCTTGCAATGCGAATCTCGTCGAAAAAAATTAATGTTCTCGAGCGTGGAATAGAAAATATTTCATGGAGAAAGAGATTTATCTCGCTGCTCTCTCCTATCTCATCGATATGCGAGATTCCAGCTCGTGATTCTATTTCGACCATTCTACAAAAAAATGCTATTGTAAAATATCGAGAATTTATAAACGATATTGCAACGGTTTAATAAATTTGGGCATCCCTGTACGATTAATATCATTCATCGCTTATGCGCCCGAGAGATCCGCGAAAACTTGCAGGGATCACGTCGATCATGAATCCTCGCCTACGGCGATCGTCAATCACGTCGTTTTTACGTTCGCATGTACACATATGCACGCGTGTATAAAAGCGATCGCGGTGCGCAGGTGTAGGCTGATGCTGGTGCGCGAGAGCGGATGCTGGCAGAACAGGTTAATCTCCGGGATTCCAGCAATCAAAGTGCCATCGCCGTCCACGGCCATAGCGCGAGATTTACCGGTAATGTGCCTCGTAAGGTAGATTATACGCAGCTACACGATTTTCGTACTGGCGGCGCATAAACGACCGATTAATCCGAAAATACTGTCTTGTCCGAGGATCTCGCGCTACCACCGGTATTGCTCGTCCAACCCGATCCTTCTCCTTCTCTCCGGTTCGCGCGGTTGACAGATGATGATATTTGTTCCTGGAATAATTAAGCGAAACTTTAGTGCTCGATATTCCACGGTTGTTTATTCGGCCGATAAACCATACGACGTATATCGGCGCCGAAAAAAAATGCTAATTGTAATGTCCACGCTAATGATCACGCGAGGACCCGCAATCGGATGACGAAGGGGCTGCGCGTGAGCCACCCCGCGGTGGTCGTCGATCGTTCACGCGAACCGATTCGTGGCTCCTAAACGCACCGCGAAGAGAGTAAATTGTAACCTACCGCATGCTGCGCGCGTTCCAGATGTATGCTCACGCGATGTAAAACATTGGGCTCCCGTTACCAAAGTTATTTTCGAGATATTAATCATACAAGGATGAATTTATTACATCGTTGGACGTGGATAGATATTTTAAACAATGCGTTTTTTGGGATAGATATTTTTAACAAATTAGCAAGACTCGCATTTGAGAAGTTAATCTTTCTTTCACAGTGATTTACACGCAATGGTTATATCGCATTTGCGTTTAAATCCCAGATCTTTCTTTGGGAGGATGCGAAGCGATATCATCTCGGAGTAACGTGGAGAAAATTTCCACGAAATTCATCTGCAGTAGAGCTTCGTCGGTCTACCACAAAAGCGAGCGAAAATCGGTGAAAGAGGCCGCTTAGTCGAGCGAGTGGATCTCGTCGGGCGAATCAATCCAAGCATGATTAAGGCTCTACCTTAAAAGCGCGCATCTTTCATGGCTTCTTTCTTGTTCTATCGTTTCTAACGTCTTGGGCTCTCCCTCGCCGTACTATCCGTTTCAGGTTGCATTGTCTTCGCCGGGGCTGCGCTGTCTATTTGCACGCGGGTCCTTTGTGGAAGCCGCCGCCACTTTTTCGTAGCTACCGCTGTTAAACTAAGCGAAAGGCATCCTTACCGCAAGGAGGAAGCTTGGGTACACGACGGTACCAGACGGTACACCAGATCCATGCGCGGTTCCCTGTTTTCAGGTCACCGTACGAGGTCAGCGCGCGCGCTTTGTACCAAGTGTGGGTTAAGTTACTCGGGTACCAAACTCCGCGAGAGCCTTTGTACCTTTTCGAGTTATAAAAATGCGCCGCGGTTGCTACGCTCATCGAGCCAAGGGAGCCATTGAAACGCCTAATCATGAGTAGTCGATGCGTCAGAGAGTTTACGATATGTCAGAGTAGGAAAGAAAGTTTTTCACGAGCCATGGAATGTTGGTATCTTTTATATCATCTCATTTCTATTATATTGAAAATTGATATCAAATATATAGAACTCTCGAATTACGTTTTCACTTAAAAATGCTTCACAATCTTGTATTATTGTACACGGGATATGCGAGAGTGTGGATGTGGAAAAGTGTCGTTTATATAAATATAACTCTTTCGAATTTTCTTGTCTTCCGCGTCACGCGCGCGAACGGCTGTGGGTCAAACACAAAAATGATCCCACGGTCCTTTGAAACGGCAGCATCCTTTATTACGAGACGTTTGATTCAGTATCACGCCTCGTTCTCGTACGAATCTCCACAATCCTTTTCACAGGACACAAGACGTTTAACATATGAAAAAGTCTCCCGTAGGATGAATGGCGCTGCGAAGCTTTTGTCGAAATTGCTTCTTCTTCTTCTTCTTCCCCTTCTTCTTCCTTCTCTTCTTCTCCGAGCAGACGACAGGTTCGTGCTATCACGTGGGTGAGGTCACGCCCGGATATACGTCGGCATATATGAATGTTTAGTGCTGTTCTACCTGCAATCTCTTTCGATGCCATATCTCAAAGCTTCTTTCATTTTCTTTTACATCACACTGCTAGTTGTATCGTTTTGTGCATTAATCCGTATAATGAATATAATATATGTATACATCATAACAAGAAAAATGTTAATTTTTATCCAAATAAACGAAACCTACATTGATTTGCAATCCAAAAATTTTAATAATCACATTTGAATTCCAAATGTGAAGTCTGACAACCGATTAAAACTCCCATTCGTGTAAATGAGTATAACTTGTTGACGCTTATTATGCAGGGCTTGGAAACGCTATTCAAGTGCAAAAATAACTCAGCCATATACGAGCGCATCTTTGTCGCGCAAGGTAGAGCCCATTATCCTCGAACAAAGTTTTGTTCGTTGCTCGTAAATTTGCCTGACGCTGCCACGACGCGGCGGCTGTAACATGCGAATAAAGTCGTCATCGCGTCCTCAACGTCCACTAATCCTTCCCCATTTACTCGGGGGACATCGAGTGTGCAAGGATCGGCTCCGACAAGCCGACGAGACGTTCGTTGCGAAACAGCCAACATGCCGGTTTCTTTTTTGAGGCTTCGCCACTTGACTCACGCACAATGCGTCGACCGTTCCTCGCATCCCCTCCCTCCCTTTTAATTTCCCCCTCGCTTATATCCTTTCATCTACGTTGATCCACGAGCTTCGCAATCCCCTAATGCGGGTTCATTATTTTCATGTTCGGGACGCGAGCGCATAGATCGCGATCGGAGAACTCGAGGAGTCTGGGGTAGCCGCGCGGGGTGGCATTTTTCTGTATGATGGATCAAAGGAACGGAAAACGGAACCACCGACGGACAAGTGGCTCGCGAGCCCTTCTGCGAAGAAACGGAACGTCAATGGCCACCTAATTGGCACTCCGAGATGCATTTATTGTAAATTCGGCTTCAGCGCAGATTCAATCACCTGGAGCAATTTAGGAACGGAAGCGCGAGGAAATAGTCCCTTATACACGGTTTAATGAATTTACCACAATTTTAATAAAAAGAAATTATATAATTATTATATAATTTAAATGACAATTTAATTAATAATAATTATTAAATAATTATTAAATATTTTATTAAATAATAATAATTAAACGAATTTGAATGACAAATAAATATTGCAAGATGTAATTATATTATGTTATATAAAATATGTATAAAAAATGTGAAAATTGAGAATAAAAAGAATAAAATAAAAATTGAATGAAAAATATGATACTAAAAAAATATCAAATATTTCAAAGTCACAAACAAGAGATCATGAAAGTAACTGAACGCATCGAACATGTGCTGTATATTTCAATTTTAATCGGGCACATTTATGCAGTATACCATGAGCGAGAAATCTCGCAACAATAAGTAATTCGATAGTCCAGATTAAGCTACAAAGATTTCGAAGCGAGGCGTACAAAGCGGCAAATGTGTCACGACAAAACTCGCGCGCCCCTCCGGTTCGCGGCGCGAGCGACTTACCCTTGGCGTGCATAATGTCGCTCCGGATCGAGACGCGATAACATCTTAACGGTCGCGAGGCAATTCCCTCCGTCTCGCTCTTGGTGGCCGGCAGAAAAGAGCGGCGGTAGTAAAAAGCCGCACCAACAATAGTCAAGTGTCGTGATTTGTGCCCGGTCGCGGAGGGGTGTACACCACCATCCAGTCTTAATTAACCCCCGTTCCCACGTGACTTCTTACCCCCGGGAGACCTCGAAGGGGGGTTCTCTCCTTCGCCGTGTAACGTACTTTTCTACGCTCCGTTACACACTGTCAAAGGGCCCCCGATTCCCGTCCCCGGACGAAACATACCGAATCACTTGCCGCCCCGTCACCTGCGCTCCAACGTCTTCCAAGGCGAATATCGATCGCCATTAAATCGGAAATGGCCTGGTAACAAAGCGCCGAGAGTAGAAGTTCATCATGATGAACACTTTTTTTATTTTCCCAACTTTCATTACTTATTTTCTAGACTTTAATACAATATATTAGCTCTATTAGTGATCGTAATGTTTTATTTTTGCGCATGCAGGTGCCGATTATTAGTAATAATGCCCAGCCTCTACATGCTACTATCTCGAGCGTTGTCTGTTCATTATTCCGATGAGCTGCGCGCACACTTTAATGGCTCAATATACAAGCAGTATGCTTCGCTTATACGTCATCGGTGCTGCGCGCAAAACTCTGTTCTCCTCACGTAATATCGATATTGTTTCCGCGAATGGCGAGAAATGCCCCGATGGCGTTATAACGCCCTGTGATCCAAGGGTTAACCGTCCATCATAACAATAATAGCGACTATTAGCTAAGTACCGTCTCGTGCCAGAGGAACGAGCTTGATGATCTTCTTAAGTATCCGACTTGTTCCTTCTCGCATGTATTATCGCGAAATGAAGCGATAGAAGCATCTATCCTATTCATATATTCGATAAAGCTTTGCGCAAGAGAAACATAAATAATGATTTAATAATGTTCTTAATTATTTATCTGCTGCTGTTGCTGTAAAAGTTTGCTTTGAAAACTTTTGATGAAATAATTTATATTTTCGTAATCATTACTGGCAAAGATTTCGAGCATTAATTATTGCAACGCATAATTGACTTTTACACTTTACCGGTAACAGCCATATTAGTGTTCTCCACTGTCGTCAATTACAGCGAACCGAATTTTTGCGTCCATCCTTAACTCCGGGGAAGCGCTGCGCGTTCGGTCACGTATCCTCCGGTAAGACCGACGCGCACGTTACGAGGATTAATGATGACGAACGTACGAAACAATCAGTCGGCGGCGGACAACTTTTTAGAAGCGTCGGCGAAAAGCGTTCCTTCGTGATTCTCGTTAAGTCCCTTCCCCGCTTAATTCATCTAACGGTACGCCGCGCTAGCGGGCGCCATTACGTCAGAGATTTCGTAGATGCCTTGGCGCCAGACATCGTAACTAGCTCGCGAGTTAATATCTCGCGATGCGGCGGGTAATGCGCGGGCGATATATTCCCCCAGGTATGCGTAAAAGGGGGGACGAAAGGGAGGGAGGGAGGGATACGGAGCCCAGTAGGCGATACGCGGTAGGAAAATGCGTTTCCGGACAGGTACGGGACTTATGACCTCAGGCAGATGAGGTGCTGTCCCGGCCTGTAATCTCGCCTAACAGGGGCCATCGAGTCGCCGGTAATCTTGACTCGGTTTCGAACCGACCTAAGCTAGCGGCAGCCCTCACCTATCTACCTACCTACCTACCTACCTACCGTAGTAGTTGCCTCGGCGTGGTTTCTCGCGGAATCGAGTAATGGAAACCCCGTGTTAGCACGTTCGATTCTCCGCCGACTCCAGCTAGTTTCGACCCCATGGGAAGCCGGCCTCAACTCGGTAGCCGGTAGCGTGTTTGTCCTTCGCCGAATGCACGCCCGTTACGCGGAATTTCCAATTGTAATTTCATTCGAGAGTACAACTCGCGCGTGTGTGTTTCGCAATTTTAATCTTTGATCATCTTACGAGTTTGCGCCAGATACCTCTCTTTGCACTCTAGCTTAATACGTTTCCAGACAAATTATTACAATTCTATTACAATGTGTAACATTGTCTAAAAATCAATGTATACGTGTCTGCGTGTTTATAATCTCCTTCGCACTTATTCTTAAAACAATTTCAAAGAAAAGGGGGAAAGAGACATTTTCTTTTTTTGTTTATAAAGTTCAATGATTGGAGATCTTTCTCTATTTTTTTATCACTTTCATCAAGAGGACTGGCGGTGGCAATGGCGTATCCATCGTGATTCGTTCGATCCCGAAGAACAATTACGGGAGGCAGTAGTCGTTAGCCTATGCCCTCGCGTTAGTATGCGCTCCGTCACACCTGACTGGCCGCGTAGCACACGCGGTGCCTTCGCTGCCGACAGCGACTTGAGTAACGGCCAGCCACGGCGAAATATCCTCTAACTACCCCGGCAAATCTTTCGCAATATGTCTGCCGGGTTAATAAGAAAGAAAGACATCGAATTCCACCGCGATCGCTCTTGTCGATCGATCCGATGACATATCGATCTAGGCCTTTTCACTCTGCGACGGTTCCTTTGCGTTCACGAGTGATAATCTTCGATCGGTCACTCATATGTATTATAGGTCAAACCGTACACTCTCACTTTGGCCAATCTCTTCTCTGATCGGCGATGAAATTCCGCGACTTTCTAGAGCGTGGCGCATAAACCCGATTACGCCACCCGCGGTCTATTCTCGCCAGTCAACTCTTCATCGTTACTCAAAATATTATTCGAGGAACACAAGAGGTCTCTTTGTACTTGGAGTCAGATGAAGATAATAGTATGCAGCTAAAAATCATAAGCATAATAGTTTACAGAAAGTTACTCATAACTGCATTGATATGTCATTATTTTATATATTTTTCTTCGTGCAAGAATGCAACTATATTGTTTTGCTTGATAATCTACTCTCATTGTAAGGTTCTTCAACTTCTTATACTAGACACCCCTTATCGCACGTTTATTCAAGCTCGCTCGATCGTCGATACCCGCGCAAGGACTGGATTATTAATGATCCAAACGTCCAAGACAGCTCGCGCGCGAGCCGAGCTGGTTTTGGCTTAGGTTACCGGCGATTTGTATGACATTCGATCCTTCGCCCACACGCGCGGTGCCTCGTATCCTGCACTCGATCTGCTACACATCTCTCTAGTCCTCTCGCTTATCCCTTCGGTCGCGATTACGACAACTCGTCCTACCGCTGTCACGCTTTCAAGATTCACTTGACGGCTCTATTTATGTCTATAACTCACTTTATTTATTCAGAAATTTACCCGATAAGCCGCATTACCCGCGTCTCAGCATTTATATCATACGGTGATCAATCAGTATAAATAAGAAGATAATCTCCAATTTTTCAAAAAATTTTATTCTGTCCCCTTTCTTTAAAATTATTATTAATGTCGTATATCTAAAATTATTTCGTGATGCTAGAAATTTTAAACAAATTGCAAAAGAGCGATTGATTAATTTAATATGGCAAGAATCAAACGGATAAGAGAATTTAAAGAGACAGCTCGCGGAAGTACGAAATGCGCCGAGGTAAGATTCAAAAGAAACGAACCCACAGAGAGATAGAGAGAGAGAGACGAGGCCCAACGAGAAGGGCCCGAGGCAGCAGGGCTCAAAAGGTCTCGCGCGTTCGTGCGCAGGGAGACGAGAGGAACGAACACAGCCTGTTCCCAGTTCCCAGGCAATTCTATGAATACGAAATACGAGGTCGGTCGGTCGGTCGAACCGCCGCAGTGCACGCTGCCCGCTTCGCTCAATCATCGCAGACACGCCCGTCATATTGGCTTTGCATAAGGCCGCCCGCGAGCTCCGGTACCTCTCTATGGACCTCGCCATGGATGATGCTGGCCCATGATGTTGACGTGCTCGCGCGTGCGACACGCAAAGATCGCCTCTCCTCTGCGGGAAATCACAGACTGTGCACTGCTACTGCTCTTATAATTGTTTTACCGTTAAATGACAGTGAGACAGCTTGATTACCATCATTAACTCTGTTAAAATGTCTATTTGTCCCGAATGATCGATAGGCGTAATTATTATCGAGTAATTGCCACTTATTTCTGCAATAATCGCGGAGAATGCATTTTACCTTTCTTCAACATTGATTCATGAACATATTAAATGCTAAGAGCTAGTCAATAAAAGAAGACATTATCTGAGAAGAGATATAAAAATTGTATAATATTGCGCGACATTGTTTAGTTTGATACATTTTTCTTTGGAGACATTCTCCTCTGTATACGATGTTTCATTTTATTGTAGTGAAATTACTAATGTATGTAATTAGCTACCCTAACAAATGAGATATATAATGTTGACTTTTCTCGCGCGTTAGTCATACATTAGCAGCAACTTTTTCCCTTGTCGCTTTACGATACATCTGGTCTACTCAGTCGTCAATGTTCACAGCACCGGTCTTAAATTACATTCGCTTAACAATCACCGCCAGTATCATTCCATATTGTTCAACGTTGTCATACGAATACACATCACTCAAGGAAATTCGATATTTCCTGTATGACAAAGTGTCTCATGTGTTTAATCCATCAAACGTCTCTCTCCTACTCTCTCTTTCTCATCTCTTGCCACCTCTGATGTAAGGACACGGATGTCGGGAGGAGAAACGGTGGGGACACACGAACAACGAGACAAGCACGTAACGAAGCGAGCCGTAAATAATGCGGACGGACAATGTTGTGAATTACGGTGGTACGCCAAACCCTTAAACGGCACGGTTTTATGTTTGCCGCGACGAGACGCGGCCGAGTCACCCACACATCGTAACGTCGTTCGCGCTTCGTTGTCGTCGGCGGCAGCGAATGATCCGGAGACCAACCGCGTTGTCACGCTGGTAGACGCTTTTCTTTTCCGTAATTGGTGCTTTCTCCGACGACGAGACTTCTGCCGGCCTCGTACCGGTCGGGGACGAAGGCACTGCCGGAATAAAGTCACTTTATTGCCCGTAACGTTACGAAGAGACTCTAACCCGCGCATTTTTACGTCTCCGCTGTCGTAACGTCATGGGAATATCTGCAATATTACAGATAGTGTATAATTGATGCACATGGCATAGTACAAGAAAGATCATCAGGAAAATTAATTGCAAATTTTCTATCAATCAATCTTAATTAATTAATAATGCCATTAAATAGTAATTTCTCTGCCAGAAGTCGCTTATCTATTATCACAATATAATGTCGGTGCGATAATAAGTAATAGGAGACAAAAGATAAGCTGCTCTCCATAACTGTTTGACATTAACCGCGAAATGGGGCGCGTCTTTTGTCGCGTATCCTTCGGGGAAACGATTGCTTCTCTCCAACCTTCACGCCCGCGACCACCGATAGTGCGGACCGTCGCGTTGTCGAGCCGGTACCTTTATTGCCCAGCAGGAGTTACATATCGAGCGTGGTCCGCGTGTCGGAGAGTCAGACGGATAAGTCCGTGGAGAAGTGGAGAGAATAATGGAAGGACTTTCTACTATCAAATAGATTTATGGATATCCAACCGGGTACCTACTACCGAGGTTTATACAGCCGCGAGCGGGCCCCGTCATGCTTTATCCGCCGTTAAGAACGCAGACGTCTCGCAGATATTCCGCGCGCCACGCGTGAGAGAAGCGAATATCGTTTATCGTTCCACGCGGCGAATTGACGCGGGAGGAGCACGTGAAAGCGGACTCGTATTGTTTGGATACTTTGGGGAAACTTGCTGTACCCGCCGCTGTGTTTTATGGCCAGCTTCCTGAGCAGCAACTGCGACTTTAAATTATAGCGGATGATTATAATGCCATATAAGAAGATAACAGCTCTCATGGGGTTTTAACCACGTTAAAACTGCAATATGAAAGTATGAAGTCTATTATTTGACCGTGCACGGGCTTCACTGTTATTTATGGTCTGCTACGCAAGGACTTATCGTATAAAAAAATTTTATATGCTTGAAAAATTATATAATTTATTTTTTTTTATCGCAACAATTCAAGAGGACATTGCCGTACAATAAGACAGGGGACGGATTATTCGGAAGGAACAATGGAGCCGCGAATATTGACTCGGGAGAGGTCATCGAGATAGTCCATCTTAGCTATCTAGCGGGATTAAATTCGACGATGATCAATACGTCTCGTGTACTGTCGCATCCTCCTCGCTTGGACTCGTTTGGAGACCACAATCGGTGGTCAATTATTCACGTGAGTGACTCGGCAGAAAGGCGTTTGAACGAGATCGAAGAACAACGATACTCATCATCTAATTCTAACTCACGATTCATGATAGACCAACGTTGCGGTAACCGTTAGGGAACGATTCGGTCTCTACGAAAGCCGGTACTTGCCGACGAACTCTTTGACCCTTTGGTCAATAAGCTGATCTTTGATCATCGGTTCGATCAAAATATTCTTTGCATGTAATTCGTTGATTACAATATTTTTAACTTTGATATGTTATATAAAACGTTTATGTTGTAAGAATATGAATTTTCTCCCTTTCTTTTTCACGATTTCTCTGAAAATAAAATATTTTGTTAGCATCATAATGTTTGTTCATTTTACGTACATGTGTACTGATCATATGAGATGTTAATTCCTGTTCTGTAAGCTGCGTAAGTTCCAGCAATTATCCGTTCGCTGGTTAAACCGGCTACGATTCTCAGCATCGCGGAGGACCGATCTGGAGTTTCACGTTATCACGCTACATCTCGATACTTCCGTTCGCCGGAGGACGTAATTCTGTCCTCGATCATTGCACGATTCGCTCGTCTACGATTACACGATAAAAGTATGTAAACCTGTTCGTGAATTACTCTAACTACATCGTTTCTAAACTTCTCTTGAAAGATCTACGACAAGACCGAACCTTATCAGAAATAAATTTTAATTCCGCGTACAAAAATAAAAATATGCGTTAAGAAATATGTGCTTTTATTTATGAAGAATATTACAAAAAGGAATATCACATTTAATAAATTAAAACAAATAAATAGAAATTATAATAGAATCAAATTTACAAACTTATTCGATATCCATCTATTTAAACGTATTTAGATTGCAAGATTAAACAACTAATAGATGGATCGGGTTTGTCCAATTTCAGCGTCATATATCGGTACATTACGTAAGAATAAAATGTAACGAAAGAAGACAATGTCAATGCATAAGTGCCTTGCCAATGTTTGCCCATTTTCCAACTGTTTATTTTCAAATTAACCTCCCGTGCGTACAAACGCCCGCGCGTAACGTGCACGCGTGGCCGGCGCGTGTCACCTGTCTGTCATGGTCTCGTGAGTGCACGCCACCGCTACTTTCGTGAACACCCTTCATGGTGGCGACATGGCCGACTGACCCCCAAGACCTGCTGCTGGAGGTATCTCTGTCCGCTATTTCGAGCGTAGACTAGATAATAAAAAATATACAAAGTGTATAGACATTTTTATTTTGTATAGACATTTTATTTCACAAAAAATATGAATGTAAATAGAATCTCAAGTCTTGGATCGAGGTTATTAAGAGTAATTTATCTAAAATAATTTCTAAGTTTTAGCTATCGACATCAATATTTTAAGCTAATGCTTAATTAAAAGGACAAAAATTTATAAATGTGTTTCAGTAATACTGTAAAATAATCGGATTTTCTATTAGAAATGTAATTATATAATGTTTTATAATAATATAATGTTTTATAGCTGAAGTAATCTACAGGACACAAGTCACTTAAGAATCGCAAAAGAAGGAGACGAAGGGTTGCCCGGCATCATATGCCGAGGATTCACGCACGGTTAGCGTAGACGCGCCCCGTCTTGGGGGCTGCAGGTGCAGGAGGTACTCCTTTGGCGGATTCATGCTTGCGTGATTCCAGGAGCCGGCAGGTCCTCCGCGGAGGGCCCCTCCGCCAACAAGCGAATCCTCCTGGCACGCGTTTCTGTGCCGCTGGTGTTCTGCGAACATATGTGAAGGAATCATGCTCGACTGCGCCGCCTTGCCACCCCGCAGGTACCTCTTGGTGGCGGCCGCAGGTGGTGCGGTGCACCTTAAACTGCCACCTCGAAGCAGGTTTTCAGGAAGTCTGTAGCGTGCCGATGCGTAAACTTTAGTATGCGTAGCATTTATTATCTTTCTGTACACTTGTCTAATTTTTATATCACATAAATCTCTATTTTTTCGTTAACTTTCGTTTACTTTTGTCACAATATATCTTGACATATATGATAATAATTGAAGTATATTTCTCTCTCCTGTACAGATTTATCATTAACATTGCCTTGTGTAATTTTAGCAATATCTATTGTGCTCCTTCTATGAAGAATTGGCGCACCGCACATGGATATTGTAGAAAATATAGCTGGTTATAAATAGTCGTCGATGGACTGTAGGAGGCTGCATAAGCACAGGACGTTTTTCATGTGACTAGATCCCGGCGATATCCCGACGGTATTGTCGGCCGGCATTTTTACCGGAGGGTGAAAATCGCAAATGTAAATCGTCACCGGGTTGCATGTTGTTGCCCACGCGTTCGGATGTTAAATGTAGAGGGATTACGGTGATCGCGCGCGTCACGGTACCGATATTTCGAATGTATCGACGACCGACATCAATCGGGGAGGGGTTTACGAAGGTGTTCTGGCGACGCGACGGTGCGCATAACGGAACAGCACGGATTTTTGCGCGCGAGGCCTCGAATCGTCCTTCTTTTTTTTTCCTTCTTGCTTTTTTTAGCCACAGACGGAAGTGCCATCGATATTCAATGACGAAAGGTAAATGAATAGATAAGTTACCCAAGTTATCTCCATTGTAAAAAAAAGGAAATGTAACGAAAGATGTTAAATCGATGGCAGATAATAGAAAGATTCTCAAATAGGAAAGATTTCCCGTGGGATAAGCATGTAAAAGTCATCGAGGTCACTCGGGGTCAAACGATGAAATTAATTCGTATGCCGTACGCATTATCGCATCCGCACGTTATTATCCTAGCCGATGGACAGTCTGCAGGTGTATATATTATTTCTTAGATTCTCCTTTCTTGTTGAAGCTAAATTGCATTATACATTCATGAATTAATATCGCATTACATATACCGGTAACGTAATCCTCTTCAGTAGTTTTAATATCTCTATAAAATTATCTTAATTCCATAAAATTATTTTAATCCTTCAATAATTTTATTATCTCTATAAAATTATTTTAATTAATAAATATAAAATTATTTTAATCCTTCAATAATTTTATCATCTCTATAAAATTATTATAATTAATAAATATATAATTATTAATAATGTATAATTATTTAAAAAATTGAATAACTTTTAATTTTGATTAATTCCTACTTAATTTCTATAGACAAGAATTCTATAAAATTATTTTAATTCTTCAATAATTTTATTATCTCTATAAAATTATTATAATTGATTAATTCCTACTTAATTTCTATAGACAAGAATTCTATAAAATTATTTTAATTCTTCAATAATTTTATTATCTCTATAAAATTATTATAATTAATAAATATATGATTATTAATAATGCATAATTATTTAAAAAATTGAAAAACTTTTAATTTTGATTAATTCCTACTTAATTTCTATAGAAAAGAATGAAGAGAAAATCTATTTCCAACATTTTTCAAAAGAGATGAAAAGACTACGCTCTGATTATTGTCTCGTGGAAATATCGCGTGACATCGAAAAGGATTTAATACAATTGTCGTCGCCCGAGATTGAGCCGCCGTGACGTCGCTTTCATCTTACATTCTCAAGCCGCGACACGAAACTGCCGTCTCACGACGACGCTCGACAAAGAGTCGTCGTGAAACGCTCCGAAAAGTGGAGCAGCTCCCTTTTCTCGCGGGCGAGGTCAAGAAGTCTCGCGCTCCCTTTGTTCCCTTTTTCCGTAGCGGCCGCCGTCAGTCGGGCCCATTGAAATCAGGTGTTGCCGCGCGGTTACCTTTCACCATGGCAACGTATTGTTTCAAAGCAACGTGCGTTTCGTCAACTCGGCGCGTTTCCGTGTATTGCACAGGGACCACGAGCGAATGTATCGGCACGCAGGTGCGTGCTAGTCGTGCGTCGTTGCGTTGCAAGGCACTACCCGCACGATTTCTAAGATAACGGTTGACGCTCATAATTATCAGCTCTCCTAAACAGATACATATCCTTTATGCGCGCTCGGCGCAAGGTAATGCTTTGCGTTACATCCGCATTTCTACATCTGTCAGGTTTTGTCAGAATTTATGGTGGACCTTATTAGCGTATACGCAAACGATATTAGCGGTACGCGTGCAGTTTCGCGAGAGAAGCTACTGCACGATCAACCCATTAGCGCTAACCGTGTAATTCGAAAATAATTTATCCGCTTCCTTATTATCCGCTCTCTACACGGCTGTTATTATTTCGCAGTACGTGCTGCTATTCTGTCGGCTACATTATTATTATGGTCCAATTATGCTACGCGCTGCTGAGAATTGCGTGCTTATCAATTCTCATCAATGGTAAAGACGGTATTAAATTAGATTCAATTATTGTTACCATCTCGTATGCCGTTCTATTATAATGTACTCGTCTTCGAAGCGCATTGTCAGGGTTAATAAACGCGATATTAAATTGAGATCGACAAAATTATTGTTAGAGGGGCGTGTAAATATTTTTCACGTGCATCTATCAGTCAACTTGCATTCTTGGAAATTACTACGTGCAAAATCACTTGAAATCAAATTGTATTACGATGCCTTCGCCGGACAATTTTCGATAATAACTGGGCGAGGGCGAAACATCATTATTTCGTATGTATCTCCGGTACTTTTAGCGGGATAATCGTCGTCGATTGGGATTGATCGTGCAATTATCGGTCTCAGCACGATCGTCCCATTAACGTCAATTGTCGAGCCTCCCCGGTTCGAGGCAAAGCGAATACAGGCGCGACCGGTCGCGTGGCCGGCACGCGCCTCTACCGATGACAACTTCCGTCCCTCGTACCGGAAGTCGCGCCGTGTGTCGACGCAACTGTACAGCTTGCATTCTAGATGCACCCGTCCTGTATGTACGTACGTTGAGCAAGTGGCTGTCAACATGCCGCGTGCGAATAAAGTGACGTCCTTTTCTTGTGCGTAAATATGCTTTCATCGTTTGGGTGCGTTCACTTACTTGCGATGAAGAGACATTTTTATGATTGCCTCGAAAATTGCGTGCTTTAGTTTCTTTCTACGAAAATAAAAATTCTTTTCTCAGATAAATAGAAATTAGAGATTAATTTCTATCTCCCTTTCAAGTCATGCAGGTCATGAATTTTATTTCCGATTAACTTAAGATCTTAATACTGTTGCTCCTTGTCGCGGCCACGATTGTCGCAATCGTGCTATCTGGATGCAGCGAAATCGCGGATGTATTAAAATCAAGATAGAACGCAACAATAACTTATTTACGCATTCCAAAATGGTGGCATTCCAAGATGAGCCGTCATAAAATTTAACTTGTAAGATGATATAGTGCCGAACCGATACTCCAGCACGGGCGCAATGCGGGAGCTGCGCCGTAATAAACGCTGTTTTATTGTGTGACCCACGGTTTCGCTGCCCTTTCGTAAATAAAGAGACGCTGCCAGAGCTTCAACGTTTTTATGCTCTTACTAGATCATAAATCTCGATAAAATGTGAAATTGAGAAATTGAACGTTTTGTCGACCCTTACATCAAACTGTAAATCAAATGTTCTGTAATATCTACATTTCCTTATAACTTGATTTGTATTTTTTAAATCTGAATCTTTGTAATTTATTGCAAAGTAAGATAACTATAAAAAAAACTTTTATTTTTTTATATAAAATAAATTCATTTTAAAGGATACATTTTCCTGAAATTTCTTCTACAATGATCTCTATTTTTAATGGAATTCAACCACGCAACGTAAATTCAACTTTCGCGACTTACGACACAACCAATGACAATTCGTTTTTGTGAATATATTGCGTATTGCAATGCAAGAAAAGAGAGTTGCCAACACGTGCATCTCCATCCATTTACGCGTTTGAAGGATAAAAGTTGACCTTCTTCGTGATCTTTTTCCCGGTTTCTCGCTGTTGAGCCATCTACAATTTAAAGACATTCGGACGTATGCGACCCTCTTTCCTGCGTTCAAAGGAAAAAAAATAACTCTCCCTCTCACTTCACCCTTTCCGGTACGAAAAAGTACTTCGCGAGAGGCCGCATCGCGACTGGCTAATCTAAAAATACTAAAGTCGACCTTTCCCGCGGCAAGAGTGATGGCCCCGGACGACTGCTAAATCAACGGCGAGATTGAGATGCAAATGCAGTCTCTCGCATTCAGCGAGAGAAGAGAAGAGAGGAAATGAGACGGCGGGGGCGCGGAAAGAAAGAAGACGCTGTAAGAGACGAGAGAAAATGCGGAGAGCGAAGATAGGATACAGATGAGAGGGAAAGAAAGAAAAAAAGAAAAGACCACGCGATAACTGTGCAATTCGGGCAATTAACATTTATAATGTCTCCATCCGACGACGCTGACAGGTCAGGTGAACAACCGCGCGCGCATAAAACGCGGGATTTAACGCCGATAATTCAATCCGACCACGATTGTGCGCCCTCCTTGTCACCCTTTGCTTCCCTCTCCGTCTTTTTACCGCACGGGCAAAGTAACTTTATTAAAATTCGCGCTGATCTCGCAATAATTCATGCGCGATGCGCACACGACTCGAGCACGTAGTCAGCTGATATCGCGGGCCCGATCTGCCGCATCTCTCGTGCGTATTTGCGGTGCGTATAAATGCGAATGTACGCGGGTATTCGCACCATTCGGAAAATGAAAATAAATTGTGTGCTATCTCGCTTTATTTTCTCATTGGTGTCATTAGTATCATAGAAGATGCATCGTCTGGAACGAACTGGTTCTAGTATTGTCAAGAATGAATTCTTTTAATGAAAAATGATAGAATATAATAGCATATACAATAGATAATATAGGTATACGTAAAAATATCTAAAAACGTCATCACGATAAACATATGTGAATAATGAGAAGAATTCTAAAGAGAAGCTTTACTTTGATAAATATGTCAAATATTGTTCAAACTTCAATATTATCACGTTTTACTAATCGCACTTTAGAATTCAGTTAATGGAAGACTGTCTGATTCCTTATCTCCTATTGGCAGCCATTTGCAACGTATTTTCTTCATTTCCTATTAAAATGGAATAAATTTGTAATATCTCTCAGCTATTAATTCAATGATAAAGTCGACGTAAGAATTTACAGAATTTATTACGGTTCCATTTTCGTCGATTTCACATATCTCATATTTAAAGAGAATAGTATGTTCGTTATCGCCTATATATAAAATCCTCTCACGTACATCTTTAATGATATGAAGTTCAAAGATTTTCGTAACAACTACGTTCGTTATCAACCCAAACCATTTCGTTCTAGATAAATCTAAAAATTATCAATGTAAAATGTTAAATATAAATTAAACGATGTGTCAAAATCACCTTCGTGAGCTGCGCGATTTATCGTCACATTTTCCAAAGTCAACATGTCGTGTGCTTTACTGAGAAAATAATAATTGTGACCTGTAAAACTAATTTGATTTCTTCCATGCTCAAGAATTATCTGCAAAGAAATTTTCGTCTGATTCCAACAATCTATTATTCTATTTTAAAGTCAATCTATAACATCATCGGTATCTTCACCCGAAAGTTCACTCGATCACCGGACGTTCGCACACTATGAAATTCTTTACTAAGCCATTTGAAGTTTGTCTCGGTTTTCAACACAAAATCACGAATCGGTCCGAGAATCTTTAGAACCGGTATAGCACGAAAACATGTTATCTATTTAACAAGAAACCATAGAATAACTTGAAGAAAGTGTAGATTATATCGTTCAAGACATCGATGCAATTTGTAATAATCTGTTACTTGCGTGCTGGTTGGCACAAAAATATTTCCGATTTTATACGCATTTGTATCAAAGCAATATGGAATCGGAGTATAATCGGGTACTCCGATTTCTTGAGCGACGATCGGTCCGATAATATTCCACGTACGATTGATATTTAAATTCTTGGAGATACAAAATCTTCGTTTTTTCTTAACGATTAGCGTATGAGCCTCATCACGCATTTTGACAACATTTAATTATTTTGGTTATGATTGTTTCTTGTTCGATAAGTAACATTAACGTCAATTGTTTATTATAATTGCGATGAACATCATATTGATCAATTTATACTTCTATATTTTTATATTTAATAATGAATAATTTGTAAATTTCAATAGAAACCATAAAACTATTTCTTCAACTTGATCTCGTTTTAATTTTAAATTATTATCTAAATTTTCTATATTCAGTTCCTTTTAAAGTTTATATATATTGTCACACAAGAGAGAGAGGACCAGCTAATCGAATCTCATACGAGAGAAAAGTTAACCGAGAAATCGGTGACATCGGCGAGTTCCAAATCGAATCGAGTAATATTCTTGTTGTCGATCGATCACGAGGCCCATCTTTTTAGTACATCGGCACAGTCATTTGTAATCATTAGCAGCATGGTACCGTTGAACTCGATATCTTATTATGTCATTTCGTTTCGTATCTTTTCTTTCACGCCGCATCATCGATATAGATACCTCGGTATTGTTGTAAATAGTATTCGAAGCGAACATCATTTATTGATGAAACATTGATTAACTTTTATTCAGCGCGGACGAATGCAGCAAAATGTGAATAAGCATTTTAATTATAGAATTACGTAATAATAATGTCATAAGTATATCTTTTTTATATCATCTTTCATCATTGGGATCAATGTAATATTTATAAATATTATAAATATACGTTAATGTACTTATATGTGCACGTGATCCAATTATAAATAAAATTTGACGCTGCGGAAGAACGTTTTTTAGAAAAACTTGAATCTTATATAACGTTGGTTTGGTGCGACTGGTTCCGCGACACCATCAGTGCGATCCTTACAGCAGTAAAGTGTACTACAGTATTGTATCCATGCGATGATATTTAATTCACGGAATGCGATAAACACGTTGATATGTGAATCTACCATATTCAGACGCGAGTGCAAAATAAACGTCTCGGGGGCAACCTGTTCGCAATTTATACATTCCAGATAGCTACGAATTAATTGAAAAACTCGATCGCGAGAACGCACTCACGTTTTCCACTCATCGCGACCTTGGATGTAGTACAACTCGAGATTTGCGAAAAGAGACGTTGCGGTCGATTGCGCTTGTAAAAGAAGTTCCACCTGCTCGCTTAACTATGTATTCCGCCTCGTAATTAGCGAATTCCTGAAACTGCCGCGCGAGACTCGACTGCGAGGGGTCTCTAGTAAAGTGAAGTAAAATATCGTCGAAGTTCGCGCGACTTGGAGCGATTATGAAAGAAAAAAAAATTACGAAAAAAATCGACGTTCTTTGATCTTCGCGGTGAATTTGTGATTACGATAGAGTAATTGCAATGCATCATCCGTAGTGTGGCGACGTGGTAGCACTCGCGGCAACAAGCGGGACGGGCCCTGGGGTAAGCCTTAAATTTCCGAGCCGGCAAATTGAAACGGCCCCGGGCCGCATCCCGATATTGCTTATGGTACAAATTTAATAAGACGCCTGCTGGGGCCACCAGTTACCATGCTAATATCATCCGCCATCGGCGCAGCCTCTCCACCTGACGCCGGGACGAATGCGAAGAAAAAGGTAGTGGTTGGAAAAAAGGGGCAATGCGCGGGGCAACGAAACATCGCGCAAGAAAGGGGGAAGGGGAAGGGGAAGGAACCGACGGCGACGACGAAGATGACTGCGACGTGAATGCGGACGCCGAGGAACGCGGGGTGACTCGTAACCCGTAATGTTATGGCGCTGCCCACCGCGAGAGGGGCCTTAAAGGGCCCTCGTGCCGAGGTCTTTAGTGCCAAATTGGTTATGCGGACGCTTTACGACACGGCGCGCCGATATTAACCGAATGAATTACATAAATTATCCTCAGCGTTACTTCGAGAATGACGTCGACGACGACTGCGTCGAGGAACGGCGAGGCGAACTTTCGTGCGTTCGTCCGCGGGTTCCGCGCAGATTCCATCATTTTAATTGGAGTTTCAGAGAGAAAAAGAGAGAGGTACCTCTGGAAATAATTCTTCCTTTATGGACGATGTGATGTAGTTGCTTGCGTTTAAAATTAACGATGTCTCTCTCTGCGCACACATATTCATATATTTAATTATTTAACTATGTAAAACAATCTAGAAATGTTAAGCTCTTTGTAGTGTCTTTATATGTTAATTTTTTGTTCTCGCAATTGTTATTTTTAACGCTAATAACCGAGGAAAATTAATCTGCAATTTCTCTCCGTGCAAGTTAGTCTGAAAACTCGCGGATTCCTACGCTGAAATTCCACGGGACTCATCATTCACTGATGCTGCTCGCGAGCATAACGAGGATAGTGTCCGCACATCACATGCGGTCCGGTCTCATCCCTCGTCATTTTATCATCCGGCGAACTGACTCTTGCGGGGTACCTACCGCACTCGGGACGCGTCTCTCGACGGGCAGCAACGCAGTAATCTCGTGCGTCCCTCGTCATTCGTCCGTACCAAATAAGACGAGATAAAGGCGGGCGTACGAGGGGAGAAGCGAGGAAGAGGCTTCTCTCTCGCAGAGAAGCGGAATCAAGTAGAGACATTTTTATCAGTCGTCGAGTCCTCCACGGGAGGTCCTCGTGCCAGCGTACACGTGTCTGTATATCCCATCGAAAATTTCGCAAAGTTTATTTTTTTCAGATTACGCTCTCGGCAATTTAAAGTAAAAATACATGAGATTGAATGAAAAGCGAAATAGAGTAGCAACGGTCGGTAGATGAAAAATTCAACAGCCGCCTGGGGTGCGGAGGGGTGAAAGAATTGTTTGCGTGAAGGTGTAAGATAAGATGAAGATGCGGGTTGTTTAATGCGGCTCGCAGGTGAAGCGACACAAAGGCCGTTGCTACCACAAGGTGTGTCAATGTATCAAACAATTTCATGATAAACCTGCATTAATAACGATTAATGTAATAGCTTATACACGTTAATAAAAGCATGAATATTAAAATAAGATTATCTAACACACACACAGATTGAAATATATTCTGTTTATGATTCTGTGATATTCATAAGTTATAAAAATCGCATAGAGTTATTGTATACAAAATCAGTTTTAATTCTAGTCAAATATTTTCACTATTTAAGATATACTTATTAATTTGATTTAATAAAAAAAAAAATATTTTTATCGCTCGCTTTATATCCAAGCTTGACAAAATCTTGGCTCCCGACGATTCAATACGGCGTATCTTTCATCCCGACGCGCGGACGATTTCTCCTTCTAAGTAAACCGGCGCGCAGAGATTTAATGCAGATCCCAGCGTGCTCTTCGAGTATCCTCGAGGGTCTCCTCCTATTTCCGTGCCGGTCTCGCGTAGCGGCGCGCGTACGAGACGCCGCACCGAGAGCGGCGAATGGCGCGGCGCGACGCACAGCCGGAGAATTAGCATACGAGGTTGGAATCGAACGAGGTATCCCCGATGTCTCCATCGCTCGTGAAATGGATACCCCATTCCATCGCGTTCTCCTTTCAGGATTGGTTTATGCCCGAGCGAGACTTACGATCGGGCCGTGCTTCAATCGCCGCTCGGGGAGCCAGCCAGCCAGCCGACCGGCCAGCCGCTTCACCTCATCTCGTGTGGGTGTTTTACGTGGATATTATTGACTTCGTCTTACTCTTTGTTGTTCTCCCCCGGTCCTCCACGAACGAAACGTCTCCGAATGCTACGCCGAGTAATGCGTCGTATGTTGTGAATGGAAAGCGATTTATTCGTACCGAATGTTATCGTCGCGATGAAATTCATTAAAGTCAAATGCATCTGGCGACAGTGTCTCTCGCCAAACGCGCAATGTAAACGAATGCGAAGTACCACGCTTACAAATATTAAAAAATAAAATTACAAATATTATAAAATAAAATTAGCATAAGAGTATATAATTAAAATCATAAATATATATTTTATAAATATTAAAATTATTAAAAATATGATCATAATTTATAATAAATTTAATATAAAAATGTATGCAAGCTTTTGTTAAGATAACGGTAGCATGGGGTCAAAAAATAATTCTAGTTCAAAGTGCGAACAACGCATTATACACGCATTGAAATCTCTACAATCATACTCGGTATTGAAGTCTCCAGGTTACCTGACCCGACGCGATCGATTCGTCCCGAGCTTGCGTCTTATATTTTTCGTGCGGAATATAATCAACGATGCATACGGGAAGCTTTAGTGACAGAGAGACTGAGATAGAGCGATGGGAAAAGGAGACAGAAGAAGGAAGAGAGAGGCTACCGGCTACGGTGAGTTACGTCCTCGCGCGAATGTTCGCCAATTATCTCCAGACGGGTAGCCGACTTTAATTGGACTTTACGCCGGTGGGATCAGAAATTGTGCATCGCGAGCATGCAAGAAACACGCATACATACTCGACTCGCTGATAATCGATAATTGGTCGAAAGCCGGGATGATTTGCACCATTAAATTCGCATGACACGAACTGCCCGGAACTCTATGATCTAATCTGCTCGCTCGTTCGAGATGTCCGACCGGTTAGAAAGATCAACATCGTGTCGGTTTATTGCACATCTTGATCCGGATACGCGCGCACGATGGAACTATCAAATTTACTTTTCCGACACGTAGACTCGTTTATGATCGTAACCGGCGAGTTATATTACCATGACGTCCATTTATCGGATATGACCGATGTCTGACGATATAGGCGATTGTGATCGTAGATAAACAACGTACTCATTCGAGATTTCTCAACCGATCGCTTTGTTTTAAACATACAGATGATTCTTATTATCGAATAAATTACAGCAAAAACAATCGATAAAATCGAAAATTTTTGTGTTTTTCATTCTTATTATCATCAATCTATTCTCATCTCTCTTTTTCGCTTTGTAGAGTTCTTCCTTTCTATGGCTACCAAGTAACTAATTAGCATTTAGCGCGAACAGACTTGTTTAGAAACCGTCTAGACGATAGTGCATAGTACGAATCGTTGTGAGATTATGTGCAGAAAATGCGAGGTTCATTGCGGCACGCAACGAGAAAGATAATTAAACGCGCGTTTATGCTGCTGCTACTGGCGCACGTGCCACGCGAAATTAATGCCACACTCGCAATCCGCGGATAGTCTGAATAGTATCTGCGGATGTTTCTGTTATCATTGTTAGCATGTGTAATTTTCTCTTTTCGCTCCAAGTAAAGTGAATGTGAAATGTTGCTTAAATAAATATTTTATAAGTGTGTTATACATAATATAAAATTATTATTTCGTCTAATCAACATTAGCTATTCATAATTTAACTGATTTCTTGCATTTTTTGTGAATGTATACGTGTGTGCAACGAGATCGCACGATGAACGAAAGATGCAACCGACTGTACCGGGTGGAACCAATCCTTCGCTTGTTTTTGCTCCGACTGACTTATCGATATTGGCACGTTGTACGATCGTGTATGTAACTACTCGAGGGAGACAGAGCGGTTGGTGGGCGAAAGGGACGAGAAGCAGAGGAGGAAGCCGTACGGAGGCGCAAGTCTCCGAGGAGGATAAACCAGCACGGCTGAATTATTGCTAAGTGAGGGTAGAACTTTGACCGGCGACCATTGTGTGTGCGCGAGCGCGTGTGCATGCGTGTTGCGTGCACGCGCTTTCGCGAGGCGACAGTGATGACCTGGATGACCGACGCCGAATTCGAAACGCAAAGAAAGCGTCTAACTAAAAATGCTCGCGTGCTTGTATCACGCATATTTATTACCCAGTATCAGAATTATTTAAAATTATGAATTATTAATTTGATTGTCAAAATTGTTACTAATTAATAATATTGGAGCAAATTCTGAATTCGCATTTTTTGCGAAAATGGAATAATACTTTTTTTGTCTCATGATAAATGTAAATAAGGGATTTTTTATTTTATTAAAATAGTCTTAAAGTTTATTGGTGGACTGATAATTTTCATATAATTGTGAATTGTAATATTCGTGCAGTTTGGAAGGATGAATAAAATAGATACGTATACACTCGATGAACGCGTCCATTATCTGCGCCATGTAGCACCCACCATGTGAAGCGCTTCGTCGCTTTAGGCGTCACATGACGTCTTCTTCAGCGAAGATCCGCGCGAAAATCAAGCATTACGAGAAGAACACCGCCGCAGTTGGCGAGGCTCTCGAAGGAGAACGATTACGCTCCGATGAAACTCCGAGTTATAAAAGCGGAGAACAGAGTGCGAAAAAGAGAGACGGTAAATACGCTTCTCTCTCTTCCTCTTTCTCTTCTTCTACGCGCTCATGTTCGAGTCGTGCTGCGGAGGTGGACGAGCACGGAAGGCTCCATGCAGTCAGGGTGTGTTAACTTCTATCAAGCCTATATTACCATGTATTGGTCGATGGCACTACTCGCCGAGAGAGGAAGAAGGAGCGAGAGTCGAAAGAGGTTCCAGGGAAGGCACTTCTCCTTTCCACGAGATATTAGAATTTACAGAGAGGAAGAGTGACGTTATAACGTAGATGCAGTTCAATTTGCTCGCCTATCACTTATATTAACCATCGTATTTTCATGGTCTAAGCTTCAAGGGAAACATTAATTTGTATCGTTTAATAATAGTTAACGGTAATATATATACAAAGAACAGAGTATATTATATATCACGTTCATGAGATTTTAAAATGATTGTGTATATTGACATTTTGTTTTTCGATTCGGGGGTTCTCAGATAAACGCATCTATGTAAATTTTGAAGCCGAGACTCGTGTATTAACGTTACATTTGCCAGCGGGGAGTAATAAATCCGTTTGTTCCCTCTCGCGCTTCGAAACGAAAGAAGGACGAGCCGTGGTCCACCTCCAGGTTGTCTCTCGAACATTTTATTCATTTGGCTCCTCTTTCGTAGGGGGATATCCTAACGGTGTATCGACCTACTCGCTGCCGGAAGTGCAGATCGAGTATTTTGTCTTACGCGTATAACAATAATTGTCGAATTCCAAACGCCCGCAGACATCCGCTTTTCAGTCGCCTTTCACAAATGAATCAACAATGAGAAGGTTACGCCACGTTTCTTCGCGAGTCGACGTCGCATGACATCGATATACAAAAAAAACAAAGTCTAAGCACTTCGAGATTATTTCAAACATACATTTGATGTTAAAAAATTCGGCAATTTTGTCGTGATTAATATTCGTTGTTTCTTTTTTATAATGACAATTCTAAAAATAGCCTCGTATTAATCGTATCACCATGAATAGCTGTCCAGACATATAACTTCGTGCATTATTTCCTATATCTAGAAAGCGACTCATAGTAATACCTGCGCCGACAGCGCGTTATCGACCACTCTCATCCCACTCCCACATTCCAAACGCGCCGGTCGTTGCATACAGCCACCTGCCGCATGCATTTCTTTCTACGGAATGATATAACGACGGGGAGGAGAGAGAGTAGAGAGTAATTCGTGCAAACGGCGTAAAGGGAGAGGGGAAAAAAGGATTGCGTAGATCTAATCGTATACGACGGGGAGATCGTATTACGCAAGAAAGCGGCAACCGCGATGCAACGCTTTAATTATTTAAGTCCCGGATCCAGCTCGCGCGATTCCACCTTCTTCGTTTTCTTGCCGCAGCCTTCTCGTAACTCAACGACTTCTTTCGCTAACTCTAACCAGTGGCGCGGTACTCGTTACCGATCCACAGTTTTCCACCAGCCTACCCGCTAATCATACGATTATTTATTTCACTTTATTACTCCGTGATCATTTCGATATTATATTAATCATCGAAATAATCACAGAGGTTATCGCAATAACTTTTTGCCTTCCCATCTCGTGGATTATGAAACGTGTCATCAGCTTTATCCATTTTTCTCTATCGTCGTAAAAAAACAATTATCGTCATCATTATAGCATAAAATTTATCTTCTCTCTGAGGATACTAGAGTTTTTTCTTTCTTTTTTACATTTGTTTTGTCATTTCTTCGTTTGAATTGATTTTTATTTTGTTGAGAGATTTAAAACAAAATTTAAAATATTCGAAGGTTAACATGTTTATTGTACGTAGTTTTTCTGTAACTTTAGACTGCGGCTTATCTCACACAATGAAACAGGTTTCGTACGTCTGATTTTCGTCAGGGTCAAAATGGATGCGGGCAAGGTCGCCTACATTATGCATATAAATTTGGTATGCAGTTAGATTTGCATTTTTTTTCGGTTGTTTTCCCATCGTTTTACAAATATTCAATTAATAAACGTCCGTCAGTCAAACTTAAGAGTACGTCGATTATACATTTATGCTTGATTGATATCCTATTAACAATTTCTGACTGGTAAATGAATCGATGAAAGCATTCAAATGCTTGTGAAAGAACGAATGTCCTACTTACATTTTTCCGAATGCAGATTCTTTGAATACTGTGCAATCATAATCGTATCCTTACTACAATTTTTTTCTGTTAAAGAGTTCTAATGCTATCTTTTATGAACCACTTTACATTACATTTTCTGAGCATTCCCGTTGATGCCCATTTAATCAAACGTCCCTTCGCAAACGGTAATGATGGAACGTCGCGTGCTCTCAAACGCTTAAAAGACATCGTCTCGCAACAATAAAAAACTCTCGTCAGAATGAAGGACGACACGCGCTGCGCCGATGTCGCAGGAGAGGGCGACCAGCGCAAGGTCCAGTGCTCGGGAAGAGAGTCTGCGTGCGGGGGAGGAGAGAAGACTCGAAGATGAAGAGAAGGAAGGAAGAGGAGCAAAAAGAGGAAGTAGAGAACACGAGCGAAGAGAGGCAGAGGAGGAGCGAGAACGGAAAGAGAGAGAGAGAAACGCTGATAGGATTATAAGTAATGCGCCGCAGCACGTGGCCCCGCTGGGCCCACCTCCAGGTTGTCAAACCTGTTTCTTCCTGTGTGCCATCGTCTCGAAGGTGCAGCGAGAGCGCGGGTGCCGCATCAACGTAGTGTCCGTCGACCGATTTTAATATTCGTCCCAGAAATCGGCCTCGCGGCGGCGCCAAAAGGAATTTGAGGTACCGCGCCCCAAGTTTGGGCTCCCGGAAGCCCCGACGAGTTACCTGCACGTTGTCGATTTCGCGCGACAAGCGAGCGACCGGTCGAGGTGAGATCCACTGCCGAAACACAAGCGGAGGAGCAAATAGCGACCATTAGGCGACCAACCTGTGCCTTAATGGAAAAATTGAAGATAACCACCGGCCTGCCACTCGACCACTCAACCGATTCGCTCACTGCCCCGGCACGGGAGGTGTTTTCGTCGATTACGTCAACAAACTGGCCCCGATCGCTCCCGCTCTTGGCGGGCTCCGATGCTCGAGACGCATCGTCCTCGACATTGCATTGTCATTTTTTCTCATTACGCATCGTGAAAAGCGATGTTGGCTTCCATTAGGCGATCATCGTCTCCGAGACGGATGGAAAAACGAAAGAAAAAGAAGTTTGTGGAGAAGGAGTCTGTTTCTAAATACATTTATAGCGATTGGAGTTCTGCATTTTCTGCATTCTTTTAGACAGCTAAATCATCATGCATCATCACATTTCAAATAATAACTATCAAATCCATATCAAATAAATTATTTTCTCCAGTCTAAGTATGATAAAAAAATTTCTATCGAAAATCACATGCTAATAAGAAGTTATGTATTACGTTACATAATTTTTATACTACACTAAAATTATATTACTATCTATAAAAAAGTTATGGACATAATTATGTAATTATTATATCAAGTCATAATACATTTGATATTATTTTAAACGCTATTTAAAATTATTTTAACCGTGCTATCTGAAGAGACAGAGTAATGAATATTCAATCAAATTATAATGATTATTCAATCAAAAGAAAAAAGTAGAGATCTTTATTGACGCGTGTATCTATTAGAATTTCTTGAGGCGGTGATCCAGTTCGCGCTTCTCAATCAGCGACAGGTTACACCATTTCGTGTAGCCTCCATTCCCGACGAATGTATGTTATTATGCGTGTTTATCTGCCTTTCACAAGTGGTATCTGCGATAATTATACATTTCGAGTATGAAAGCGATGAAAGGTCGCATTTCTACGTTCGCTACCTGGGGCGTCCATTACTCGCGCACGGTTACTTGATGAAAGTGCCTCGATTTCGTTTGAAATAGGACGTCTAGACGTATTATTATCGCATATTGTTGCATCGATGATTTCTCTCCCATCGAATTGTCTTTAAGGTCCGTCAAACAAGTTCGACTCGGTGATTTCGAGAAACAGATTATCCCCGAGGCACCTTATTTCGCGCGACTTCCATTCGTAGTCCATTTGCCGTGATTATCGGTCGATTGATATCGATCGATGATGATCGACGATATAATTACAGATCCTAGTGTTTTAAACGGTGACGAGGGACCGCGCGTTTCTACCTGAACTGCCGCCGATTATTTGTAGTTACCGCCGAATATGGCCGATCGACCATGCAGACCGTTATAATCCGCTGATTGAATGAAACCGATGTTACTCCGCGACCGGGCGGAATGTGCGGGTGAAAGAAATTCGCTGAATGAAATATGGTCAGCCTACACGGTGATTAGTTGATTTTTGGGCTACGGCGGCGTCTGCTTTGCCATCCTCACGGGAACTTTCCCATGAAATATGATCAGTCACAAGTTTTATCTCTGTCATCTCTAATCTGAGATATTTTCTTATATATCGCACATTAATATCTCTTTATAACAATTATTTAAAAAAAAAGCATCAATAATTTCTAAGATTTTGTTTCCTAAAACAGGGTGCTCTTTAGCGCATAATCTCATTCTATTGATAAATCATTTAGGAGAAGTAATGAGAGAGAATCATGAGAATGAAATTAATCGACTAATAATAAAGTTAGAGAATTAATGAAAAGTATGTTATAATGAAAGTGGATTCTCTATATTGCATCCTCCAAACAGCGCCTGCAAATACGTTGAAAAAAATCGAATACTACGGTGTAGAAGTTTTATTGTAAACGCACTTCATCGCACTTGCGTCACCATGTCGATTCGGCACGACAGTCTCGATTTGAGGTTCCACAGGGGTCATCGATCCATCGATCGGCTGATCTGATGCCAACGACAGCAGCGACGACAAAAAAGTTACGACATCACACAGTTCCAGTTTCGACGCCGGCGTTACGCTGATAGATCCGTGGGATTTGATCGCGCCGATACGAGAAATCAATGCTGATCGTTCGATCGATCCGTCGTTCGGCGCCGATTTCTCCGCAGGTGTCCCAGACGACTAGAATACGTTGACGATCGTTGGCGTGCCATTTCACGGAGATCGATAAATCCCCCCCTCTCCCTCCTCTCGTTCATGGTTATTCTATAGCGCGTATAGTTATACAGTATGATCTCTCTGACAGATCTCCATCGTGAAATTGGGACTCTCCAATCGCTTGTGGATGCTGATTCTCTCGTCAAAAAGTTCAGGCAAAATTGCAATGGTGTTTTCCCATGCGGTTCCGTGTCGTATTGAAATAGATGCTGGGAGAAAGTTACGCTTGAAGATATGGAATCAATCAGTTCGTAGATAATTGATATTGACGCAAACTTACACGCATCACATTTTGCGCACATGTAATTCCTCCGTAAAATAATTTTTTTGCACTAATATCTATATCATTAACAAGACAAAAAAATCTAGAATCTATAAATGCTAAACGTGTCTGTAATGAACGACTAATTATAGAGCGCTGGTAGAGACACTTGTGACGGGCAATCTTTAATTATTTAATAAAATGTTGGTATTGCTGAAATTCGCTCCTTTGTTCGCCGCGCGCGTCCTTCTGTTTAACTCGTCAAAGAGAATCGTTCTTGAAACGAGCAATAAAGGCGTCAAGTGGAAATTTACAAGGTTTCGAAGCAAGCGTCACGTTAAAAGATCATGGCAGAAGATCGACGCTCGTCGAGCACGACGATCGGCGATAAAACGTCATTACGACGTCGAACGCTGGGATCATCACCATTTGCGAACATGCGTGAAAGCGGCTGCTCGAGGCGCAGGTGGCGAAACGATCAGTTTTGCACCGAACCATTAAAATCAGAGTCGATCGTTTCGCATAAATCGATTTAAGCGAATCGAAGAATAGAAAGCCGAGAACTCGCAATTTTGCGAAAATAGATCATAAGAAACGACATAATGTTAATTCTACATATTATTGCATTTTTTTTTAATTTGCAAATTATATATTTAAATCTTTTAACTCTTTTCAGAGAAGATGCAGAAATCACGAATTTTATTTTAAATTTTGTATTAAAATTCTATTAATTGTATTAAATTTTATATTAATTTTATTTTTAAAATGTCATCGTTGTTTCCATAATAATTTCACGTAGAAGATACATTGGCGACTAATTTATTTCTCCGTGAGAACTTGATGAGTTTTTCGTTAGCGACACTATATAAACTTGCAGATTTCATTTTCTGGCTTCCCGACCGCGAGTCTCAACTCACGCGTATAAAATTCGCCATTTAATTGTAGGCATCGAAACTTCTTTCGTACCTATTAAAGGTGGACGCTTATTTGATCTTGACCTTTTGCGAGTTTTGCAATTCCGCTTCCAAGATAGGCAACAATCGCATCGTATATTCGCGAACCAAACGTCAGCCATCATACGCACTTCTTATGTTTCCGAGATGCACGTCGCAAGAGAGAAAAAGCCTTGCTTCGAGCAGTATGTTGCATTTAAAGCTAGCTAATTTATTTGACAGGAATATTTTCCTGTTGCTGAATTTTTTGCTAATTTTATTCTACATATTTAAAAACATACAATCAATATGTAATAATTATTTTCGCTTTAAATAAAGATAACTGAACCAGAGAAACTTATTTATTCATTTCACAATCTATGTAATATAACTAAATAAATATAAATAAATATAACTAAATAAATATGTCTAAAGACTTTCTAACCTTCTATCATTATATTCCTATAATAATTGATACAAATCTCTGGACGTCGTGAGTTACTGATGTTAATTGTGATTCAATAAGCAGCTGCATTATGCTCCTCATAGAGAAAACTAAAGGCTTCAATAGATTAATACAAATGAGGTGGCAAATGAATCGCAAATAGAACTAACCGAAACTCGTTAGGACGACGATATCCATAAATTCCATCCTTAATACCGAGAACAGGTGAAGGTGCACCAGTGAAAACCAGTGGGAAGCGGTGAATAGAATGTACTTTGCTAAACAGGCCAATAACAGCGATTACTTGAAATCAATGGCGCGTAAAGTAAGTATCGGTAATAAGAATCCGTAAAATCGTGAGTATGAATATAGAATATCCATAATATCGCACGACACGCGGCAAGGAAGATAGAAGGTTAAAGGGGGTAGGATCAGGCGGAGGCTGCATAGGTGTATCATTACCTGGCTGACCCCTCCCGCATCTGATCTTTCGGAGCAGAATCTAGAGCAGACCGTTTCACATGTGAAAGGATACCCGAGTACCTCGCTACGACGTGCAACTATTGTCGGGATTCGTCGTGAATCCACTTTGCGCACAACCGACAATTGTTTCCCGGTCGTCGGGCGAAAACATCTTGTGGGACATCAGAGCTGGTCACGAAAGGGAGTTTAGAACAGGCGCCGAGGATTCTAGGAGAATTCTAGATAGAAGCGTCCACGAGACGATAACGTTTAGCGCGGTTGGCAGTCATATTCGTTAGAATGGTACGTGCGTTTTTAGCAGACGAGATAAAAGATCATGTTCATGATTGATTTTAGAATGCATGCGTATAAAACTGAAATTGTTAAGATAATAATAATATATATGATGAAGAATGGTAATAATTATGTACAGAATATGTTAAAATAGGCTTAAATAGCAACGTCAATTTACAGGATTGATTATTCATCATGACTATTAAGGTTCTTTAACTACAACGCTTTCTTCAATGATTACCAATCACATTTACATACCAGAGATTTATTAAATCATTTAACTGTGTCCATCATTTAACTTTGTTCAATTCAAGCATCATGTGAATCATGTTTCTATTTTGATGCGATTTCAAAATATATAAAAATATATAAAAATATATAATTCAAAAAAATATATATAAATTTACGCTTATTACATAAATGCGAAAAAGTGCTAAAATTGAATGTCGTTAATTTAATTATATATCTAATTTTATCATTTATTACATATCACATATCATTGATATCACTCGACATTGCATAAGAAAATAGCGTTCATTTATCACGCTACCACGAGCATTTAATTATTTCAAGGAAAGCTTTATTCATAGAACAACGTATATATTACTTTCTTTTATGTCTATTGGCGATTATCTAATCAGAATACTAATATGGATTTTTAATACCACTCTACGTGATGATTAACGTAAGATATAGTTTTCATTTACTAGAGCAAAATTAGTTCCGTCATAGAAATTAATTGCTGAATTTAATCATAATCATAATTAAGGAATATCCAAAGAAATTAACGCAAAAGAAAACTCTCTCTGTATAGAAATATATTTATAAAGGTATATCAAGGCGTAGTATCTCTCTCTTGTGACCTGGACACTGAGTCAAATGCCGTTTGTTGCCCCGAATTCTCGTGTCGTAAAGCATATTTTTTTATTGCGTGTCCGTGATTCGTGAGCACGGTCATCGACGCGTTTCACCGGCTGGCAAACGTGCGCAAAAATCACTGCTATTAGCGATTGTAACATTTGAGAACAGGCGGCAGTCAAAGGCCGAATGTATCGATAGGTGACGTGACGAGGATACGTTTTTGCGAGATATAAAAATGAATTTGCAATTTGGTATGTCACGAAAAATGTTTCACATGCTGGCGATAATGACAGTAATTCGCGAAAACGTAACTTATTCCTTAATTATGTCATAGATATCCATAAATTCAGGACGAATCCAATCGATTACATCTCGCACTAAAGCCATCTCAAAAATTTTGATTCGAGTCACATATATATAATTATAATATATAATTGTGTATGATATTTTTTACATTTATTTCAATTTATAATTCAAAATAATATAATCATATAATAAATCTGCATTTCGCGTTTTTCTAAATATGTTTCTAAAAATATTTAATTTGATCTCATCTTGATAATTATGTAAAAATGGGCATTTAACACTCTTCCTTGTAAAAAGATTAGTGTCCTGTCAATTTAGACGTAAACAAGCTTTAAATTAAATCGCACTTATTGCTCGCAACAGCACTAAGGGCAACAGCGTGCCGGAAAGAAAAGTGATAGATGGACAGGTAGAAAATGCATTATTATGTTTTGCATCTGCGTCTCTCTACGAAGCGAACGAAATTGCCTTCGATTTACCGCTGTCCGACACGTTTCGCGCAAAAAAAAAGACACAAAGTAGCCGCGAAACGCACGCGAGTGCGGAAGACGGCCGTTTGTATATCATCGGATAATTACTGACGTCTGGATATCTCGCGCCGTTACATGCCAGTGCGTTTCTCATCAATCGGGATCCGCTAAATTGAATCAAATCGCGTGTTTTCAAGGCGCGAAAAGCGGACGAAAGGAAATCGCGGAAGGGAATCGCGGGCGCCATGACAGCTCGACCTGACATGCATATGGGAACGTATCGTAATTAGTTAAGTGGAAAAGAAGTTTTCTTTAACACGCGTACACATCGAACGTGAAGTGCCGATAAAACGCGTGATTAAAACTTTCCGTTAACGGGAACACGTTAACAGGCTCACGCGTGTGTACGCGGCTCATTATAAAACGCATATACACGGATAAATATGCATATGCGAGTTCAGCGAGGTCGATCGCGCGGTCTGCGAGCTTTGATGTCGACGGAGAAACGATTTGACCGGTTTCAAGATACTCGTTAATCAACCAAGTGGTCCGCCAGTGGTATCTAATTGACGGCTAATTGAAGTGGACTGCTAAATGAGAAACGGCGATAAGAAACACCAGCGCCGGATTATTACAAAACGCAACGCCATGCGTTGCAATAGCGAACGGATACGTAGATAGCTGGGATTATTAACAATTTTTATGCAGTTCGACCCGATGACGGCGGCGATAAAGAATTCGCGATAGAATGTTAGACGCGGCGCGGATTCGCATTTTTAAACAAAAAACGACATGGAAGCCTACGATTAACCGTCACTTAAACGATTATTAATTGAAAGTGTTACAAATCGCACGCACGTCGTTACGTCAAGTGAAATGACGAATTTTTCGTTCGATCGGTATCTACAATGTATCGGGTGTGCGACACGCAGTGAACGAGCGGGAACGAGTTTCGCATAATGAATCGACGTGAAAAAGAACGCCAGCTATTTTTGTCGCTTACGGGATCGAAGCGCGTTAGAAACATTGGTGTATTTTTAGAACGTAGAATGTAGAAACAGGTGTATATACATGTATAAAAGTCATATCTCGTTCGAGCAGAACGCATTGTACATATATTGATGCTGCTTTAATACTTGTGTTATGATTTATCCAGTCATTACATAAGATATATAATCCTTATATTTATGAATATTAATTTTTTCAATTTTCCAGAAAATCACGTGTAACGTAAGTACATAAATAAATCATTCAACAACCTAGACGAGTAGCAAGGAGCAAAAGTTTAAAGGGGCGACTTAGGGAGAACAACGTCTGCGATTCAGACATTTTTGTGATTATCATTCGGGCATCTGCCGCGCTGACAGATTCTTTCCCGTTGCCGAGGAAGAAGAAGAAGCGTGCCGACCATACGTCTCCGTCTATTTCTGTACATCATTTCGGAGCACTTACCGGCGCGCGAGCCCACGCGCTGGTCGTTAGGAACGCGCGCGTTTTAGGACGCTACGCGTGGCAGACTGTCGCAGCTGCATGCGTTGCAGCGGACGTTTGGCTCGTTCTCGTTCCATCGTGGACGAGGAACGAGAGTTCGGTGAAGCGGGACGGCTCGAAAGGGGCTGTTCCGCGCTGTCGTTACGACGGCGACTTATGTACTTTCTAAATCTATTGCCTCGTTTTATGGATCTCCGTTAACACGCTGCTTGTCCGAGTGATAAACAGCCTGCCGCGAGATGCACCGCGGCGATATTGTTTACGTCTTTTCTGCGCCGGAACGAGAGACTTCATCTCCCGAGCCTCGTATTTTTCACGACATCTCACGTCGTCGGCCTTATGATTTTGAGCCCCGTCAGCATTTGTCTCTTTTATTGTTCGGCTATAAAATGAATCTCTCATTTCTGTTTTTCCCCGAAAGTATTTTGATCGTAGCAATTTATTTGTCACGCGGAACAACGTCGAAATACGAGATACGTAAACGACGAATACACGTGGAGAAATTTTGTTTTCGATAAGTCGTCGGCGTCTTCCGGATGGAATTGGGACCCGCGAGGTGATTTATGCCGCCTCGGGATGAATCATGCTCGCCGGCAAAAGAATCGGATAAGTATATAACCGTCGATGTCGGAGAGATTATTATGGCTCGTGCTTGATACGAGGTTGAAAGTAGGAGTGTGTGGGTGAGAGACGGCCAGGCAAAGAAGAGAATCGACTCGGTATTTTTTCCCCGAAATTCTCCCATCGCGCTCTCCTCGCCACGCGACTCGGAAAAAGTCAAGCTATAAATGAAAGCCGCTTGCGAGAACTCACCTTACGATCGCCTATAGTGATCGCACGTTGGCGTAGAGCGCGTCGCTAATTATGCAGTCGATAATTTTCAAGCTCCAGCTTCGTCATTAATAATAACCATGGACAGCCATACTTCACATTATCTCCCTTTCACGGATATTCCACTCGTACGTTTCGAATAGATAAGAATAATCTCGTGTCATATTTATGCTGGGTTTTTTTTTCTTAAGAAACAGCTTGTTTAATCAGAGATGCGTTGATAGCTTAAGGCGATTAGTTAGATAGGCCACGTGCTCTTAGAATTGTCGCCTGGATATCGCGTTCAGGCTGGATCGAGAAAATTTCATTCGTGACGACGCGACTTTCCAGTGAAACTCGAAGTGTTATCGGTAGCATCGTAAATTAACCGAGGAGAGAATAGAAGTGTGTGCCGTACTGGTCGGATTTATCGCGGATAATAACGGGATTTCCTTATCGTTCGCGATTTACGATCGGCGTCAAATATATTTCGCAAGAAACGGGTTGACACGTGATGTTTAAACGGGATCACACGGCCAGTCATAAAACGCTTATGCAAAGTCGCACGATTCCATTGGTCGCAATCGATTAATGGAAATATGAAAAAACCTCATATTATACATTTTTATAGCCAAAACTTAATTAAGCATAAATAATATGACAACAAGAATCATTCATTAAATATTCCTCTCCAAAAATTTCATAAAAATTCAAACTAAGCGCTTAGATCGCAAAATAGATTCGTCGAGCCCAAGCGAGAGGAAGAGGTCACGCGAGAAGACGCTCTTCTAAAGATCTCACAATCAGAGGAAGGACCTGCTGGCACATGTTTCGGCTTAAGTCCTCTTCAGCGGCACCTGGCGTAGAGTCCTTGAATCTTTGGGACCGCGCCTTCCGGGTACGATGAGGGGTCCACACGTGTACACGTACACTAACAAACACACATGTGCACGCACACGTCGGCATTCGTGTCATCTCCCCCGCAGTAAAGGCAGAGCAGTGGCGTAGCCAGTATGTAAATTAGTTCGTTCCTTTGCCACGAAGAGACGTGAATCCACCGTCTTCGATTTCCATTAATACGAACGACAAAAGACACCATGAGGAAATGTTTAAAAATTACTAAAACAAGATTTGAGATTCTAGAGAGAGATGGATAGATCTAATCGTATTCCTAACTATCGAAAAAGTAATATTTTTCCGATCTTGTAGACATTACACAGAGATTAATTTTGCGACGTTTAATTTTGTGACGTTTAATATCCTCTCTTGCCGAGATGACGGAGATAAGTAATGTCGGATAAGGATGGGATTACGCGCGTAATCGATATGTCGAGATTACTCCTTCGAGCCTGTTTTAATTAATCTTGCGAATAAAAATTGTCGAGAGATTAAAAATTCGTTCAAGAAAATATCAGCTGACGCCATTGCAATGCACCCTGCGGCACGCGCTGTTATAGGGAGGTACCCTCTCCAGCGGGATTTAAAACGTTATATACGGGTTTTCCCGTGTTCACGGCATCCGCTTGTCGGATAGGACACGTGTCTCGCCAGACACGGTAGTCCTAATGCGTCTCCGGAACGTGGGGGAGAGCACGATTTATTATGAACCAAGGATCCGATTCAGATCTTCCATCAGAGTTAGAAAAGCACCCGGAAAACAATCTAGGGTGAAACGAAAGAATGGCGGCGAATATCGTTCAAAGACAAACCTAGAATTTAAGTAGCATGCTTGGCAAACACGAGAAAAGCAAATAAAGCGATGTAAAGTTATTTAACAATTTTTTGTTTTGTTGAAAAAATACAAAAATATACGTAAATATATACGTGATAATTAACACGTGGATACAGTTTCGTTCTATTTTCTCAATTCTAAAAGAATCCTCCGAATAGAAACTGACATCTTGATGTTTGCGCGTCGCGAGAAATGGCAGAGGAGATTCAGACGAGGACAGCGTTTTTTTTCGGAGAGCAAAATAATAATGTCAAATTTATCTTCTTGTGCTTCTTTTTTTTCGCTTTTTTTTACGTCTACCGCCGCGACGTAAAGACACGCAATCTCGTGCGAGCAAATGAGTGCGATGTTCTTGTCTGGTCGAATCCTCGATGCATGTCGCAGACCCACGCCCGAAATTTCCGATCCTCTACATCACCCGGGGCCACCAGATGATATTGTCCCTTGGCTGCGTGTGCACGGAAGACGGCAGATTTCACGATTCGTTTTTCGCCGCGAGCACAACATAAACCTTGAGGTACACGAAGACGAACATACTGTCAAAGTTCCTATAGTACCCCGTTCATATTTTAATCATTTCTTTTTTTCCTCAATCGCTCCTCCTCTTCTCTCCGAGATGATAAATCGACAAATATACCTTTACGATCGTATCTTACGATATATACAGTAGATATTTTGTAAGATCCAATTAAATAATACGTTTTTATAATTATTTTTTTATTCGCAAGAGAATATTTTCTCTCTTTCTCTCTTTACATATATATTATATATTTCATATGTAAACTTTCATTCATATATTTTTGGTATAGACGATATCAAGATGTAAATAATGCAGATGTAAATTCTATCAAGCACACTATCCGTCTATTATATCCCGTTGTAAAACACTTGCATTTGTCTCCTGTGGCACGGCATATTCGTTAATAACAGGCTATTTCGCCGGCGTGCATACATTACGCAGTGGAACCTGCGTCTGGCACGAGAAAATAAAGCGATCTCGTTGATTTATCCGCGATCGTCTCGCTCCTCACCCCGTTTATCTTCTCGCGAAGTGGCGCGGAGATACTATCGAGCGATTCATGTGTCTCGCCGATCCTCCCCGCCGATTTGACAATGTCGTGGCATCGCGGCGCACGAGGTCAAAGAGACACCTAGCTGTAAATGCAAATACATATATGCGATGGCCCACGATTATTGCGCCGCGTCGCACATAATCGGCTATTTGTAATTATAATGCCGCAATTAGAGGGTTGTCGTGATCTTGGACGATCTATCGGCGCGATCGCAAGGACGATTAAGATCAGGCCCTCGTGTACGCGCGATACATGCTTCATCTGAAATGTAAAGTCTCCACCCGCCGTCTGACCCGTTCGGCACCGGGTCTTGGGAAACTGATGAAAGACGGCGTGAATTTTTCAAGAAGTCCTCTTCTCGAGCCGAGACAACATCACGTGGGACACGTGGGATTATTACGTAACGACGTGACCGAAAATTTATTATCGAGAGATGCGCGTCGCTCGATACGACTAGAATATGCGTGCTTAAAATATCCGTCGCTGCAATTTACACAAGTGCAACGTACGGTGCTCGTTTTAAACCGGCGATCCGTCCTTAAGCCGGAACGTATGGCGGTAATATTTCCGTACGGTTATTACCGGAATAGTTCGCGATCTCATCCGGATTATCGTATATGCTAATTTATCTTCAAAGTGTCGCTGCGTAGAAAGGAGATTCGAATCTTGATTTTATCCGCATAACGAGACGATCGCGAGGTTTTTATGATCAGGATATCCTTCGCGCGACTTGGCAGATTCTGCTGACTTTTAGCCTCGAAATTTGAAGATTGAATTTGAAGATAATCAAAGCGACGGTGCGGCGTTCACGCATTTCTCGCCTAAAGAAGATAATAATTTGCTTAAAAAGTTGCGATCACAGATAAGCTCGTATGAACAATGAAGGAAACGTTCCTCGAAGCGAAATGTTCTTCAACCGTGCAACTCCGATCTTAATACCGAGTCTATCGCGCGTTTATCTCTCGCGGAGAGATCGCTCGTAGAGAAAGCAATTCGTATTTCGAACATCCGGCGTGGTTGCGAGAACCGAGCTCGTAAGAAGCCGAGCCGCCCACCGAGGATCACGATCGCTCCGATGTCGGTTGGTTCGAGCTCTCGAGGATCATTGAAGGCGGCTGTGCATAGATTTAACGCGCTGTACTTACGCGCGCGTGCCTTTACGGCCCCGTGGGTCATTCAATAAAGGTACCACGCACACAGCGACCATTCAGAGACGGTTGTGCGAAACTGCAAGGTTGGCGGACGTGAAAAAGAGCGGCCGCCAGGGAGGAAGAAAGAGCAGTCCTGGCACTATACGGTTTATGTAAAACGACATTCCGCGCGTGGTGGTGTCTACTCAATCCTTATCTAAAGCAGTTATATAGAGTCGTTGGGAGTCGCGCCTTCTTCAGAAGGTAATGCACGCCTCCCCTCGCAGCCCTCGCGTTCCTTCGTCATTCTTCCCCATCTTGGAGTCTATCGTAGAGTCTCTTCGTTCTCGGCCTTACACTAGCGTATATGTGCGTATATGCGTGTATGCGTGCTCGCACGCGCTCTCGAGTGTTTGCCCAGAGAATGCTTCACCCGGTTGTATCCCATCGAGCGTTCGCCGGCCGGCTCTTACATCGCGCCTGCAGGATTATCAAATCGTAGCGAAATGCGGCCGCGAAGAAGGCTGCGCGATCAAGCCGTGGATGGTCCGTCCTGATAAAGATATCTTGAGAAAAGGCACGAAGCGCACAATCTAAGTACGCCGTCTTATATCGCCGACCTCAGGTGTCTGCAGCAACAGGTATGCGTAGAACTCGCAGATGGTGAAAATAATTTATCTTAGCATGAGATATCGAAAATAACAAATTTGTATCTCGGAAAACATATAAAGAGTAGAATTTAAATTTGATATTAATACAAAAGTAATGTAAAAACAAATAAATAATAAAGTTAATTAATAAAGATAGTGTAGCTGTCTCTTATAGTTAATTACAATTAATTAATATTCATAATGTCATAAATATATGTTATCAATAAATAGTCGGCGAGATAAAACTGTTATCATGAAATCGTTAATCATAAACAGATTATGTAACTACTTTAAATATTGAAATAGATAACTAGAGAAAGTGTGTAATATAATAAATATTATTTACAAGAAGCATAAATATTATTTGAATCAAATCGCTGCATTCTATTTTATTAGGCCAACAATGAAATTCAATCAAATGCGTTCACACATTACAACATCCTTCTGGCTATAATCTCAATAGCACATTTTACTTATGCTGAATACATTGCAAAGGATTAAATTTCAATCACTCGGAGCAGGTTTGACGCGGCGCGAGCATCAGATCCGCGGCAACGCGGAAGGTGATTAAGTACGAAGAGAGACATTACTCGCAGTATCTCAACCTTGATCGTTCGGTTTTATGACGTTACGCGCTTCGAGCAGATGGGCGCGTTTATTATATGTATGGGCGGAAAACCTGCGTGCCCTCGATTCACCGAAGCCCGCGAGAATATCCGCGGCTGGTGCTCCCCCTTGAACCCCCTCCTCTCTCTCTCTTTCTCTCTTTCCACACGCGCGAAGGCGTGTCGAGAGAGAGAGGAAAAAAGTTATAGATTACGCGCCGAATGTAACTTTAGTGGCATCGTAAACCGGTATCTTTACCATTCTCAACGCCCACGCGCTGACGCACTATCCTAGAGCGATCTGCCTATCAACTAGCGTGAAAACTCGGTTTAACACTCTCGCGCGTTCGCTGCGCCTTTCGTGACAAGGCACCGTGGCCTCGGCCTTACTCGCTCGTTGCCGCTTCCACGCGTCGTATACGGCTCGCCAAGATCAAACTGCAGCCTTCGAACGCAGCCAAAGGCGACTTGCATGAACGATCGGATCGATCGGAGCGATCGCGTTCCGTTAATTCAATTATATCGTGATCATTACTCGTGATCGTTTCTATGTCGGTGTTTGTATCTTCGATTCGCTTAGAATTGTCGCATGGCGCGACAATAATAATAGAACGATCAGATATCGACGAGGAAACATATTTTATTAAACGTACCTTTGTAGTTGGAAATTTGCTCTTTCACCACCGGAAAAAAGAGATAAGTGAAGAATTCTTAAATATTTTAATAAACTACATTTTTTCCAATTCCTGAAAAATTGGAATTTAAATTTCCCGATGGACCACAAAATCTGAAAGCAAATGAAATGCGATGAAATTCTAAAGTGTCGACTGAAAGAAGGAAACTTGCTCTATCGCGTGCTCTGTAAAAGATGTATTCAAAGGAAAAGGTTTTTCCGGTATGCAAGAGAATTTTTCGTGCCAGGGAGAAATAAATGCTAACTGCCAGCGATGTTTGTACGACAGAAATTTCACAGGAAATCTTATTTTTCGTTCGCGGATTCACGAGATTCCACAATGAGTCGTCGATCTTGCCCATGCCCAAAGCGCAACTAAACTCCATTTAAAGTCTCGTCGAGAATCGATCGAGAATGGTGCCGCCCACAAAATTGGACAATGGGACATCCGGCCCTTTCGTACAGGTGAATGTTTACGTGGTGGAATGTTTTCTCCAAATTTTCTTGGGACTCGACAGTGCTAATATTACCCAAGCGTAACTTTTGTTAACAGTCTAATCTTTCATTAGATAAATATGGAATACGTATATTTTTCTTTAAGAAACAAATATTGCTGTTATATAGAAACGATCTTTTAGAATGCACATGTAGAAGTAGTCAACTTAGAGGCAACTTTGCGTTGTCTAATGTCGGACACGGTGCTAATGCATTGGTTCTACGCTCGCGTTTCGGCGCGTGGACCGTCTGTCGGGGGATAAAGGCTCCACCGCGCGTACCGTGTGCGCTCCATAAGGTGGCAGCGAGAGGCGCGTGGTCCGCGTTTCACGGTTTACCGAAAAATTAGCCATTAATTTACGCCTGCCGGGCCGGTGGGTGTGCCGAGCGCGTGTAATGAATAGCCCGCGTGGCGATCGTGGCCCACATGGTGCGTTTTCTGGGAGGATTATCATGGCTTTCAAACACCTTGGGGAAAACTTGTCAGGCAATCTATATTGAAGAGAATGCGGGGCGTTTAATTATAACTCTACACGAAATATAAAAACGTGTTGTGCGCGGCATATATTCCAGAAAACGTTCTTTTCTCCAGAGAAAAGTCATGGAAAGTCTGGTTTCCAACTTTTCAACTTGCAAGTTTCCAAGTTTTCAACTTGCGTGCAGCAAATTATTACTTGTAATTAAAAATTAAAGATTATGTTATATTATTAATTTTTGATTTTTCTTTAAATGCCTAGAAATAATAACAAATTGTAAGATTGTATAACGACACCTTATTAATTTTATTATATGAGATGAATATTTAATTAAGGATTACATTTAATATTTTTGTATCCATGATGCGAGATCATTTTAAGATAATCATAACAGCCAGCTGAGAGAGAAAAGAATGTGTCATGGAATCAATTTTAAGCGTTCCCATGGCTGCGTAAACATTCTGGATTTCTTTTTCTCGCGTTCCTGATCCGAAAATGAAGCACAGATCGATAACAAAGAGATGGCGGAATCCGTGTCGACACGGGCTGGAAATCGATTCGAGATTCACGCGCACGACGATGATTATATCGCGAAGCGAACAATCCGTCGCGCCGAAGGAGGCGCGATTTGTATATATCCATCGTCGGGAAAAACCGGGCTCGCCAACGGCAGCGCGATTGTGTTGCCGAGAGTGTTTTACGGGCAGGATACTACGGTTAATAAAGCTCTCGTATCCCCTCGCCTTTATCCCAGTTTCCACGTAGTCGAGCGGATCATCGCCGGGGCGTTCGGGCGCCTCGTAAGTCTCATCGTAATTATTAATTTTTACGAGGTGGGCAGAGATAGGTAGGTAGGTAGGTAGGTAGGTAGGTAGGCAAGCAGGCAGTCAGACAAGCACACCTCGTGCAAGGCGCTGCAGGTGCGATAGAGATCTCCCTCTCCTTTTCGCGGCCGCGGACCACCGGCGCACGTCCCTGAAGAAACCACCTCGTTCACGGCCCCCATTACCCCCCCGCTCGTTCCATTAACCATCGGCGTGAGCAAACGCCCAGCGAGACCTGGAAGATAACCCTACTGTCGGCGCGGCGAAATATTTTAATTCCCGACGAATGGAAACGCCTCGTTCTCTCGCCTCACCGGAGTTAACTCATCCTCCACACCAGCCGAATCGTCGCGTCAACGAAAATGCAATTTTCTTCGAGGCGATAAGTAGATGACGTTATGAAGCTCGCCGATAATCATCGAGATTGCTCGCGAAAAAAAGATCTGTCATTAAATCATCCCGCGCGGATTAGAGGGATGACATTTATATGATCAGCTGATCGACGCGCGCGCTTATCAGTCGTTTCTCACGGCAATCGACAATTATCCGCGGTAGTACCGCTGGGAGAAGTTATGGAGATACTTAGTCCGAGTTAATTAATTACACCGTTCCTTCATCGCCGTAAATTGCTCGAGTACGTTACAGCGTTGCAAAAACTATTACGATTTCCTGCGATCTACGCAGATTTATCTCCTATAGTCTAATGGGACTCGGAGATAAGTTAACAATATATATATCTCGTCTCTGTCTACTCTTTGAATCTATTCATCGGCTCGACTCGAGGCAAGTATTGTGCAACGCGAGAGGAGATCTCGCGTTTGAATTCGCCAGCACGAAAATCACTTAACAATCCGCCCCCGGCGACAGGAGACAAAATTCTCAAAACGAGCGCATAATTTCGTTTGCAAATCGTCGACTCGTAATTCGCCAGTAATAATCTCCGGTGACATTTAACAATCACTCGGGCAGCTCAGCAAATTTGCCTTGAAACGAGTCGATCGCGAGTTACCCTCAAGTCGACGTCGCGGCTACCCTTAAGTTGACGCCTCGTTGAGATACTTAAGCGAAAAAAGGTGATCGTAAGCACACTTCTCACGACTGGGTGCGATTACGTGTCCGCTTCGGCGTTTACTCCTTACTAGCCGAATAGACCACCCACCGCGCATCTTATCCGGGATCTCGCCACGCCGCGCGAGAGCAAAGATACGCGCTAGCGTTATGAGTCGGTACTCATCCCTAGTGATGGGATCAAGCGTCATCGCGGTCGACAATTTTTAACATCATCGAGACTGTTTTTTCGACGAGCATACAACTAGAAATCTAAAATACGCAGTGTGTTCTCAGTGCCATGGTTGCTCATATATGACGGAAACTAAATTTAAATTTTTACCCTCTTGTTTTTTAGAGATTTATCTTTGTCGAGTGTATATTGGAATTATATTACATAAAATATTTATTATAAATACCTGAAAAAATTCTTTAAATTAAAAATATTTCAATACATGCATTAAATATCACGGTATTATTTAAAATTGGTTGAAAACCAGAAGATAATGTAATTGGATCGAGCCCATCGCTACTAATCCCCCCGCGAGTGTCCGGTCGACTTCTCAGATTCCATATCCTGTTCGAGCGTATGAGAGGATTCCTACGTGCATTGTTTATCCTGTGGGAGGTTGCGGGATGATACGGCGCGGCCGTAAGAGTTGCGCAATAACATCCTGCAGCATCGCGCCTGGTCCTAAGCTCGTCGTTTTATGCTGGTTGTAAGGTCCTCTGATCGCCGATGTGTGCGAGTGCTTCTTTCGAGCAATAGTTCGAGGTATCTATGGACGCAGGTAGGTCTCGCGCATGGCGAAGAACTTTAAACGGGAAACAGAAACCTTTGCTCCATTCGAGAGGAGCTTGAGATCGTTGCCCTTCGTTTATTCACGTCTAGATGCTTCATTCTCCCGATGTGCTCTTATTATTAAAATTACACATGCTATGCTCTCTCTCATATAGAAAAAATAATTTTGAAAAACATTCCTTTATACACAAGATTTATATAAAAATATTCGATTTTCGCGACGAAACTTTCTCTCTCATCTAGATTTTATAAATTATTTTATCGCGTGTTATACGTATTAAAAAAAAGCGAAATTACTTGTCGTAAATCATGAGTGATTCTTTCACTTGGCAATTACAATTTGCAATTATATGTCTTTATTACATTTTATTTTTATATCCTATATATATCGCTATGCTTTTATCTATCTCGCACATGATAACCATAATATGTATTCCACGTAAATGGGAAAAACATCTACCACAAGTGCATCGCGGCCGATCAAGCGCAGTTTGCAGGTAATAACGATAAATATCGCGCGATTGAGTCCTTTAGTGGAACGCAATAGGCATTAAGTGCATTCTTCGTTGCTCGGAATCCCATGAAGATTCGAGAGACGAGCTACCTGCGCTCCGCGGATCTCTCGATGCACCTTCTCCTGTAATGTGCTCATCCAGGCTTACATCATCGGCGGTCTACATATCTCTTGCTCGCCGCATCTCGTTGCCGGTTATCCGAGATCGGTGCGGGTAAATAGAATCCGGCAGGACGCGGCATATAATTAGAGGAGATTTAATGGGGTGCACCTGTGAAGGAGGCTACCCTCTCGAGGTGCGCTGGATTCGTGCTTTGGGTATACCAGCCGAGAGGAACAAAATGGCCAGACGCGTAGGCGAGTGTCCGGTTCCCTTTGTGTTCGCTACCTGTCTTAAGACATCCCCTTCGTGCTATCCTTGTTTTCTATCCTCCTTCTTTTTCCTTGCGCGTGCGTATTTACGAAGAGAAAACGGACGAGGGCGGAGGGGATGCCAGATCTTTTGATAGCACGGCATTCCTGCCCATTCGTCAGACATTTGATAGCTTCACGTGGGAGCCGCGGAATTCTTCGTGGTGGCTATCTTTGTCCCCTTTCCCTTTCTTTCTCTTTCTATTTCTCTGCCCTCTCTGCAACTTCATGGAGCGCGTTTAGGTATCAGGTACACGTTTCGTGGCCGTCGATGTCCCTTGATATGTCCTCTGTACAATCTCGCTTCTGCGTATCTTCTAACACCACTAGCCAACTACATCTGACCACCCTTCTTCCGTAAATTCCACAATGGCTGCGAATGTTCTTCGCGCACCGTGTCGTTTTACTCCCAGGATCGCTCGCGCTGATATATTCTTTCTGTCAAGAAATGTCTTATATTCCATGTTGCAAAGACGTGCGTAAAACGAAACATCGTTGACTGTTAGTAACTTTCTAAATAAAAATTATGAAAATATGCTCGATTGTAAAATCTAAGAAATAATAAATATAACCCGAAATAATCTATGGTGATATTTCTAGTTTCAGTAATCGCAACTTTGCATGATTGATTGATCACGGCCGCTTTGCTACAAGAAATTAAGTCAAATAGAAACAAGGCAAAATGGAGCTGAACAAGGCGAACAAGTGCGACGTCCTGATCGGGCTGTTAAGTTAGCACGCAGGTAATCCAATAATTTCCTCGTATCGCGAAAGCGAAAGTATCGTCGAGGCCGCGCACGGCGTCGTAAAGTCAGGTTTAATAATCCGACGCGCGTACGGGCTCTTTTAATAAATAATTAATGACTTCTTCGCGGATGCAGCTCGGCTCGTTCCCCCTGTACCGCGAAAGTTATTGCAATACGTACGTCGGCGCGCATCCGACGGATTTCTCGGACGGACGGGGAGAGGAAGGAGGGATGAGTGGACCAGCGTGGGGGCATCGCTAGTGAATTTGCATAGCGGCTATCGTGCCGCACGACATATGCTCGGTTCACTATGCACGACTACCACGTTTTGTGCCGGTCGACATGCGCGCGAAACGTATAAATAGAGAGAGGCACACACGCATAATGCACGCAATATATTTGTAGATCGACTGTGATACCGGTGTACCATACCGTTGACCACCGGCCACAGAGGTCGAGGCTCGGGGCAAAAGGGGGGTCGCGATGAGCCCTTCCCCCGCGACGACTTGCCATCGCGATGAGGTGTGCCATGTGGTGGGAGACGGCATATGGGCACGCGCCCAAGATCTGATAAGGTCGGCCGCTTCAATTGACTGCAATCAAGGGAGTTAGAGATATTAACTCGCGGGGATTCTCGCACTGGTGCGCTTCCCGTAGGCTTCTCCGGGAATTTCCACGTAACGAGAGCCTGCAATTGACGGCTTTATCGGGCTTTTCGGATCGTTAAAGTGGAAGGTTGCAATTGGTCCCTAGAGAATAGACGGCAATTGTGCCCCGTGTTCAATTGTTATTAAATGCATAAACTTGTTCATTTGGGGATGAACAAAAGAATGATGTCTTTCTCTAAAGAGTTTTATTTAAAAAAAATAATTTCCTTTTTTTATATTATCTGTGGGAATAATTGGTAATTAAATTATATTGTTTAAAACTCTTATTCACAAATAAAGGGTCGAACTCTCGAGAGACTTCTTCGGTTTCAATAGATATGTTGGGGAATATCAGTGAACATATGGACGTGACATACTTATAAAGGGTTGATTGTCACATTTTAGGTTGATTTGTCGGCTAACAAGAACTTATAATTGACAGCTTTATCGCACCATCAAAAAAATCAAGTCACTTGATTGTGAATATGATAGCAAAAGTACATTCGATTACATTTAACTGACAGATTCAGTACTATAAAATAGAATATATAACATCATTATTACATTTTAATTATGCGATCTAAAGATAACTCAATATTAAGACTATCTCTTTTAAGACGCACAGAAATCATTCTAAATGGAAACAATTCACTAGCAGCTGAACGCTGATGTAACACAAAAATTTCATTGGTAAAAAATCGATCGATTGGCGAGCTGAAATAAAGACTCCATTGGTCTCGCGACATTATTTACTTGTCATTGCTGCAAAAGGTTTCGTGTTCTCCTTCGTAACGACTTCGTGATGGGTTGCGAGCAACACGTCTTCATTAAGCGGCTGAAAGAACCTCTTTCATTGTCTAAACGAGCCACAGAAAACCGGTTGATCGATCAATTGGCCGGGACACGCGCGGAGTGCCGTAGGCAAGAGAAAGACCTCGATCCGATTCATTAAAATCAATTTCATGCCCAATATGGCAGCGCCGGCTGCTCCTTGTTTTTCACAAATTAATCGACCGGCAATTACCGCGTTAGAAGCAATGCCGCACCATACGAGCGTTTTTCGCGTCAGTTGGCGTCGTGCGCACAGCATGTTGCGACAACACGACATCGTGACGACAGCACGTTGGTTGAAAAAAAAAACAGGCGGTGCAGTTAGGGCATGAAAAAAACTCCGAACATTATCCGGCGGACATTAGCTCATTAAACAAATTTAAAGGATAATTATTAAATTTAAAGGAATCATCCCTGGCTCATAAAAGTCATGTCTTGCTTTGTTGACAATTATATAATATTAAAAAATAAATTAAATTTATCAGCGGCAAATTATCTCAATTAAATCCGTTTCATATGTGCTTTGATATGACAAATTTTTTTTAATATTTATACTATATAAATATATGCATATATATTGTGCATTAACACAATATTTTAGAAAATCTTTCTGATGATTGATGACAATTTCTCTCATTCGAAGAGGATCTAGGAAAATCAGTCGTAAATTTTTATTCGACGAAGGAGTTTTCTGTTCGGTGACCAAGTATATTCTATTACAATTTTTGCCGATGGCGGAATGAGAGTCTTACGAACTCTTATAGAGTGACGAGTAAAAAAAAGAATGGTTGGCTTTCGCCGAAGGCTAACGCGTTTCACACAATTCTAGAGCAACCCCGAGATATCTCCATATTTTCCCAACGAGCCAAAACATTTTCAAACAAACTCTCTATACGAGACGACGGGAGCTGCGACGGGAGAAAGGAAAACTGCTCTTGCGCCGGAGGAAATAAGAAAAATCCCACAGTTCGAGATTTGAGATCGTTGCGATCGACATCGGCCCACGACAGGTACGGACAAAGCACCTTGCATTGTATCCCTGTCAAACCCCCGGGGCCAACGAGTCCCAAGATACCGGTCGTAACGAGATTATTGTAGGCGTTGAGCCATAGAGAATGGCCACGAACTTACAATAAAGATCCCAGGACGAATCTCATCCCCTAAACGCTGTTGCCAAGCTCTCATATGTGAGATTCCTCTCGATGAGTCGTTGCTCCTAATTTTCTCAAAGCATACAAAAGTGAAACGCATTGAAAATGATAATGCGAAGCAGCAAAATGATTATGTTTGACGCGTGATGCAGCTTTAATTTAATTGTAAAATGCGTGATCGCTTTTCTTGCTAAAAAATAAAAGTCGATAATCATATTAATTATCTCGATATATGTAATAATATATATTATTTAAATCTAATCAAAATTTGAAACAGCTGCTTTCCATTACACGATATGCCCTTTGAAACGGGATTTATGTCTATTGGCTCGTATTACTTCTAAACAGTAAATATTTTACATATTGCAGATAATTTACGCTAGCGTGTATCCGAGTAATACAAGATAAAAGCTGATAATCGTGTAATTAATTCGATGCGCATAATGATAAGTTATTTAAATATAATCAAAATACGATGTTGCATATAATATACGAAACAGTTCCTTTCCATTACACGCTATATCCTTCGAAACGAGATTTACGTCTGCTGGCTCGTATAACTTCTAAACAGTAAATACTTTACATATTACACATCATTTACGTGACCTAATTTACGTTCGCGCGTAAGCGAGTAATATGCGAGCGTTATTGCGGAATCTTAAATCAGCCTGTTCCGTGCGCCGATCCTAGTAATTAATAAATTCGAATAACTCGATAAGCGACCACCCAGCGCTCTCCAATCCAGGATCTCCCTTTCGCAGTTTCGAAACCGTAAACGGCGCTCTCGTACGTGCGTTGGATTAACGGAATAGCGCAATGTAGCAGCGCGACCCGTTGACCAGGTAAGAGAACGCGATCTACCTGCTCGATCATTTCCCGGCGGGAGGTCCAGCCACCATAATTCCGCCTTCGCCTTCGCCTCTGGCGTCATTATGGGATGCGTGTTGCACGTTACACCAATGACTACCAGCAGACGAGAGCAGCTCATTGGACATAATCATGACGAGTCCCTCTCTATCTCCTCATCATCGTCCACCTGACTGCTCCAAGGCAGATGACACCTTAAAAGCGGAGCCCGGCGCAGGGGGTGACTCCTTCCGTCGATTCGTCAGGTAGAGAGCTACCTGCCTGCGTGTCCGCTTTTGGTCGTCATCATGTCCGATGTCACTTGCCTCTATGCCGAGGCAGATGAGTCACTAATGAGAACGAGCCGGCCGGACGAGGAGCACGAGCTTAAAGTGACTACCATTCGACGAGGCTAATCTCGCTCTCGCGATCGTCTCGCTCGATGGGTGCGTCATCTGCTGATGGCGATTAATTAGTGGCTCGTGGAGGTCGCGCCGATCTATGAACGCTATTGCCTGATAGTTTGGTGAGTAGATTTAGAATGTAACTTCCTGCGCTTATGTCATCATCTCAAAATAAAATTTCGCATAATTCGAGATATCTCAATTTTTATGAAAATTACAATAAAAATTCCTGTATCATGCGACTACATATTTCTAAATAAATGGTATCAATCGTTTAACATAAAAAATTATATGATAAGATGGATATATATATATATATATATATATATAAATTAAAATTAATATTAAAATATAAATATTAATATTAAAATTATATATATAAATTAAAATTAAAATTAAATTATCCTAACATAGTATATTTGCAAGTATTATCTCTAGAAAGTGTTAGTACTTTTTCTATCGACAATTGGCGACATTATTTACGCCCGTCCATACACGCTCTCCGTGCGACGTGATCCCGCATAAAAATCGCGAAACACGACACGCCAAAGCGCGACATTATCGTAACGATAACGAGCATTCGCGCGACGAAAGCGACACGATCAAAAGCCCAACGTCGCTCGTCCATCCGTCGCCTGGTCGTGTGTAGGTTCCGTCCGGATGAACCCTTGCATGTCCAATTAATTCAATGAGTGAATCAGGCCCCGCTCCACCGCCTGGCTTGTATGTAACGTTTTAATGATACGACCCTGTCCCAGCCAGATGACTCTCGATGGTTATCTACCCCTTGACCGCCAACGGCACACCCCTACGGGCGACCCCCTGCTATCGAGCACGTGCCGCTTAGAAAAAAGCCACATGTGACGGAATATGTGCGTCGACTCGTTACGAAACATCGGATGCTCTTTCCGGCTATGCGTTTTGCAACATTTGTTTCTAGTAATACTTATAAGACATATCGATGTATCTCATTCTCTCCTACATCAGAAATAAAAAAACTCAAGATTTATACAGAACCTCTATTCGGATGAAAGCTGATTCTTTTATAAATTAATTTTCGTCTCTAAAATTTATATATTTCCAAAATTGTAATATAATTTATAAAGTTTCTTTCTCTCTCTTCAAAACTCTTTTCTTAAAAAAAACTTGGAAATAAATCTATTTTATTACGATTTAATTTTCAAATATAAAACTTTATTAGCGTGTTTTCTGTCGCAAGACAGGTCCCTTCACTCGCGGTCACGAAAGAAATGTTCTCGCCGGGTAAAGCATAACTAGCATTGACACGACGACGAAGAGCCCGACGATTCTGTCGGCGATGGTAATTGAGAATGACGTACGTCCTCGCGCCGCGACGACGGCGGGCGGCGTTCTTTGAGATCTGATGTGAGAGACGCCTAGGGTGGGCGTACTAGAAACGTCGGGGCGCGAGATTATATGCACGCCTATTACACTCTATGAGGAAGAAGGAAAAAGAGAAAAGAAAAGGTGGACAAGAGAGAAAGCGAGAGGAGCGTTAAAATGAGAGGAACGAGAGAAAAACGGGCTTTGCACGAGTGGCACACCTCGCCTCTACGTGTTATCTCGTGATGTCGGAATTATTGCCTCGTAGGTCGCGATAGAGCAAATGGGACAGGTTGTTTCGCGTTGGTGGAGACGAACAATAAATCGCGGAAATTAAATCGACGCTATCGGTTGCCGATGGTCCGGATGACGTACGAGAAATAGCGAGACGGCTGTCTCATGCAACTTGGTGCATCATTCTTTCGTTATGAACAAGTATTCAATGCACTCCTTTTGCAAAAAGAGTCTTAGTTAGTTTCGTTCAAACATGATTCGATAAAAAATAAATAATCCTCAATGTTATGTCATTATATTCATAGTTCTGTAAAATATAAATTATTTAAAAAAAAAGTTTCTTTTAATAAGGGAATTAGAAAATTTGCAAGAAGCAATTGATTGAAGAAATTAGCGAAAGGAGCCCTCGGACTGATCCTAATCTTACAAAAAATTATCATACGAAGAGATCGAAAGACCTTTCGCCATATGGAATCGCGATGACAATAGCCATCGTTCTCTCGGGGATCATTTCCGTCTCGTTCAGGGACATCGAAGAGGATCGTGTTTAAAGTAAGGCACCGTAATGCCCGAGCGAGCAGTGGCCGGAACGCTGGCGGCCACGAAGATCCCATCGTATAAGGTACACCGGGCATAGCGTGCGGAGTAAATGTTCCAATCGTCGTGCCCTGTCCACAAATTATTCCTCGTGTTCTGCACGATGCATAGCACGAGCTCTCGGCGCACACGCGCGCATCGTCCCAAGAGTTCACAGCTCCGCTGCGGCGACTCTTCTACTCATTCCGAGAACCGAGTATCTCGTCTGCGATTCGTAGGGAGGGACAGAGAAAGAGAAACACCCCGCTCTTGTCTCGTATGCCACGATCGACCTAGCCGGGCTCGATATCCCCGAGTCCCAGGGCGCTGTATTCCAAACGAGCAATCGGCGAAAGAAACGGTCTCGAGGAGCAGAAAGAGAGAGAAAGAGAGAGACAAGAAGAAGAACAGTAGCACGTGTGGCTACATCGATTCGTTTCTCGTCTTCTTGCGGCCAAGTAGTTAAGACATTTCTTCTTCCCCCGGACTAACGTCGTGACGCGAAAGACTTGTTCCGAGAGTCGGACTCTCTGTTGTTATTATCTGCTTGCACTGTTAACATACACGATTGCTTGAAGCATTTAAGACGCAAAAAGGGAACAAAATGCAAGAATAATAAAACGATTCAGAAAAAGGAAGTAAATTGTTGAGACGGTGTAAAATACAATAGCAAAATATTCAATGCATATTCAAAAATTATTGATTGATGTTGCTAAATTAGATGATCACATGACCTTGTCAATTTATTGAAAAACTTTAGAAACAGACAGATGAAATTTTACGAACCAGAAAAATAAGAACCGATAAAAAGAGCCGAGCCAGCGGATAAAGAGCGCGATTAATCAGACAACGAGCAGTATTCGAGAACAGTAGTCAAGGTGCTCTCGTTTGTTCCTCGTTTCGAGTCGTTCGTGTCGTTCGCGTCGTGAGGAGCTCGAACGAACACCGCCTATCTCTCATCTGCCGTCCACCTGTATTCCTCGTATTGTCAGCACGTGGAATCCCGTGGAAATTAACGATTGACCCCCGCAAGAGAATCTGGCGCTTATCTGACTCGCTCCATCACGGCCGTAGAGAAGCGTTGCGGTTGCAGCTGTAGACTCTTATACGTGATCGCAGATACCACGTGCGGCGGCTGCGCGATTCGAATAAGTATATTGCCGACTGACGCATTTACACAGTGCGGATACAGGATTACTCGTGACTCGAAACAAATAGAAATTACAGGATGTGTGCCTGGATAAGCGCCGGATATACATCTATTCCGAGCTATCGCTCTTGAAAATCATTTAACGTAAAATTGAATATTACGCCTGCATTAAAGCCTATTTTCCTGTTGTCTTCCGTATAGTATCCGTCGAATTAGTCTCACGTGAATCGCTGCCTTTCAGCCAGAGGTGCTGCACAATAACAGCGGAAAAACAATAAAGCGCGATACAAAATCGAGGGTGACTAGGAGAATTTTAAGAGTGCATTAGCGCCGCAAACTATTGAAACGCACAAAAAAACAGGTGCTTCTTCTCGATCTCTAACAGCGAGCGAAACAATTTCTTTGAGAGAATGAAGCCGATGCGAATCAGTGGAACGAATAGAGCCGACAGGTTCCGGAGGTTCTAGATCCTCTTCTCTCTCCATCGTTCTTATCGTGATTCTGACATTTCAATTAAATTCACGGCGCTATTCCGTTTTTCGAACTCTGTTGACAATGCAATTGGAATGAAAGTGATGATTGTCGAAGTGCTTTCCGCAATATTTTATTTTTGATCAAACAACTTTATTCGCGTTTAATATATTATAATCGAAAATCCCCGGAAGTAATTATTTTAAAAAATGCAAGCAGTTTTATAAGCGACATTCTCATCAACGTGCAGTAAATCGACAAGATAATATAAGTAGTACATAAAGGTAATAAAGAATTTTCATTTGTTATGAGACAGCCAATTTGTAACAACATGATATTATGAAACGACGAGGCAGCACCGAGCTGCAACGACAATTTACTGGCGATACGCTGCAGTTCTCTCGGAAATGTAACACAGTCTTCGTGAACGTTATGCCTTCGTCGCTTTATCGGGCAGGTATCTTGAGAAAGAGATGTCCCGAAGAGTAAACGCGCGACCCCCGGGTAGAGTAAAATTAAGATAAATAAAATTACTGCCGCACGTACAAGAATGATGATGTGAAAGTCCAAACCGAATGTTGCAACAGATCTTTGAAATCCCGGATGGGAATGTGTCGTTGACACATAAAATTTTTCTAATGAAAAATAACATATTAAAAAAGATAAAAATAAAAGAAAAATAAAATATTAAAAGAGATAAAAAACTTATCATAAAATTTATATCGTATATTTCAACTCTATTAATCAATTCATTTCAACTCTATTAATCAACATCTACGATTGCTAAATCAATTCTGCAAAATATTTATCGATATATAAACACCTGTTTGTTGATACAAATGCCTTCAGGTTTCGCGAGCACTTCGTAGAAGAACAAAGTCGTCGCAATCTCGAAGAATTGACCGCGCCTATACTAAATGACAGCCCGTTAAGCCCTCTGGACGTTCAGATATCATCGCGAAAATGTTAAACAGAAGGAAGGCTATACTCGTTCTTCTTCTCGTCGCCGTGGCTCGATATGTCATATCGTATCGCGTCGACCTTATTCGCGAAGATGAGCGAGCTGTTTGACGGTGTACGTACTGAATCGCGATCGCAATAGCGGACGCAAAGAGTCTCTACATCTATTTATGACGCATAAAATTCTCTTACACCGGCGGAATGCGCGGTCGTAAAGAACTCACGAGAGGATATATTGATTTCAAGTGTTTTGTCATCTTTGCGCGCGCGCTGATAACGCGTTATACATTCCGCGTGAAGCATTATATGCGCTTGCTGATTTGAATTTACAAGCGCCGATGCATTGTCGTTTCTTCGAGAGCCTCTATTGTACGGCGGTTCAGGGGGCGTTGTTTTAACGCATAAACGACTCATCTTCTCTCTCGCGATCGCGAGCTTCAATCTTCGATTGAAATATGATTTATGGGGCCAAAAGAAATTTAAATATGTATATCACTTGGAGCGAATTTGGGTCAAACTTCGATCCCGCATTAATTTTCGCTCAATCAATTAAAATATATCGCATGAAATAATACACCTATCTTACAAATAATAATTTTAAAGACGATTATGAAATGATAATTTAATAGATATATTTTTAATTCCTGATTATTGTTTAGTTTCCTCATCCATCTCCGTCTCGTATTTCTCCGCACCTATCCGGCATGATTATTCGCAGGAAGGAGGTCAGAGAGGAAGCGTTTATAAAGAGAAACGATCATCGTCATCATCGCGCAATGAAGGTATAGGTAGATAGGTAGGTAGATAGGTGCCACGTACGTGGGCAAGTCAGGAAACGAGGGCACTCGAGGATATCAAAGAGGATACCGGGCAGATCCCCTCTCTTTTATTAATAGGGACAATCCAGCGGTCTGTCACGGCACAATGGTCAGGACTACGCCTAGCGTATCGGCCTCGTATACCGCTGTAAAGTGTATCGCACCGCGATGTGTTGGATCGGCAACGCGTACGTGTACTTACTATCGTGGGTTGTAAGTTCGTGCGGGTTTGGCCAGTACGTGTTCCGAGGTGGCACACACGTGTCCCGCACCTCCGCGACCTCGAGACTCGTATATAACGCCCGAGGAAGAGAGGAACGCGTTCGGTGCATCCACCGTGCAAACGGGCCAACTAACTTCTCGGTCCTGCACGCTCGTGCCACGAGTCCATGACAGCAGGCACTCCTACGTGCGAGACGTCCTCTCCCTCACGGCCGATATATCTTCGCTACCACGTGTTTCGCCATTAGCGATGCATTACGCTTCCTTCAAATAACATTACCGCTGATGCGATGTATATATTTCAGAAATTATATTCCGCAATATTTCACCGGATAGAATACCGTTATTAAGCGACGTTTTAATTACTTGAGCTAATTTTGCATTCTATTTAACAAGAAAATGAAATTTATTTAATAGGATGGTCCTAATTTGGTCTTGATTTATTCTTGGCCAAAATATTTCAATCAATAGTACCGATTTAGTAGTTTACTATGCAAACGATGCGACTAACTTCTGTGTCCTTCGAGCTCGTGCCACAGTATCGTACGAAAGAAATTCCTTCGCTGCAAGAAGGTTCTTACATATTCAGGAACCGTCTTTCACGGAACCCGATAACTGCCTGCGAGGTCACGCGTCGAAGCACCAAGCGGGCCGATCGACTCGAAGATCCAGTCCAAGTACTCTCGTGAGCTTAAACGGTCGTTCCGGCGCAATCGGCGCACTCTCGTATGCATAGTGACGATTCCATCGCGCGACGACTGTGCTTTCATTGCAGAAGCGTTGCACGATGTTGCATATTTGAGCAGAGTAATAGTAAAGTCTGATAAAAAGGATTTAAGGATATTACATAGTAGTAATCTCCGATTTAAGATTTATAAAGTTATTATCGATTGATATGATTTTATTATTTTTCATATTTCATGTGCAAATGCTTTCAAAACTCTATTTTTTGTATGATTTATTGTCAAAAATACACAGCGCGAACAGACTTTGATCATCGTGCATTCATCGACCTTTGTCCTGATAAGTGCCTTCAGACTTCACTTCAGCGCCGTTTTAATTAATGCTACAATTATGGAAGATAACATATCAATAAAAATAAAGGATTAATTAATTGCCCCGCTATTCATGATTCATCTTTAAAGAATTTTATTTCACGTCGGCAGAGCATATCAAGCGGATGATAACTTTCGATTAAACTTCGCTACTCGAGATGCTCCGTACAAATTAATTTCTTCCCCACGCACACACAGAAAGACAGAAAATCTAATCACAGATACGAGGTACATGCAACTCGTGTATCCAGTCGCAAGAAACCGCTGCTAGGCTTCTAACGACGGCTTTTAATATTCGATCGCTGAAGAAAAATAAAGAACCAAAAAAGAAGAGATAGAGAGAAAGAGAGAAAAAGGAAGCACGTCCGCAGCGAGCGCTTATCGACGTCGATGGACATCTTTACGAGGGCGCGTCGTCGTATTTTCGTCCTGCGTCGTGACTGACGGTTTTTGGCAGCAGCCTGCGCCAGGACGTAATGTTTTTATCGCGGTGACACGCCTATAAAGATCCCGAAGGACCACTCCATCGGACCCCGGCGGGTGTATCGGAAGATCCGGAGCACCAAGCGGAGTTCATGTCGCGGCATCTTTGTCGGCGGAGCCGGTTCTTCATCATCGCTCTGCCGATAGGAAGAAGGGTGCGCGAACCGGTGCAGCCGAACGAAGAAGAGAAGGAGAGAGACGGAGAAGGAGAGGTACGCGCAAAGTCCTTGGACGCGAGCGAGAGAGACGAACCTGCTCGACTCTTACCGGCCGAAGCGTTCATATATTAATTAGTACGAGGGGGGAGTCCGAGTTATTATTGGCTCGAAATTAATAGACCCCTTCGCGGATAAATAACCCGCGTGCTTCCTACCTCTTCAAACCCGTGCAACCCTTCCGCTCGTCGAAGAAATGGAGGATGGAGGACGACGCGAGGATCGGAGCAGAAGGCATGTGGGACGTGTTTATTGGCGCGGACCCGATGAGTCTCTCTTTGTCGAACAAGTACAAGCAATTAGTTTCATCCAGATTTGTATTTTATGTCGTCGTATCTACCATCGGACGACGATGAGTATTAACGGGAGGCGAGCGCGCACGTTACGTAAAAAGCGCGATGAAGATGAAATGCGAAGAGCAGACGGGCTCTTGGAGCGACCACGCGAGACTTCGCGTGATACTTGCATTGTGCACTAAATATATCGTTATGTCTTTCGCGTGAGACACGTGTATGTATTCTGGGCGCATTATCGAGTCATAAAAAAGATGGCTAACGCGTTTGTTAAAGACGGAAAAGGCTGACGTTCTCCGAGCGGTACTAGGCGAACATTTATCGTCATCATACGATGATCCACGAGCGAAATATCGAATTTCCTGGCGCGCCCAGAATTGAACGATACCTCCCATTGTATCGCCATCGAGATCTACTAGACGTCAGCTCGTCGAGTCGTTTGTAAGGCTATTGTCGGACTTGACAAATGTTTTTCCATCTCGACACGCTTACATGGCGTTACTATGTAGGCTTTATAATGTAGCGAATCATAACTTGTGCATCATGCCTGATTTCACCGCGAATATGGATGCGTGAAAACAAATAAATGAAAACAAAAAGACATCGAACAAACGATCCGTAATCTCACAAAGAGCTTTAACATAATGAGAGAAAGAGAGAGAGAAAATCAGTATTGATTTCATGTTAAATTCTAGCGCACACACATCACATAAATTCCATAAGATCGTACGTATGCGTGTCAAAGTGTTAAGTACAAATATCTGCGTCACTGTCTTCACATTCATAAATCATGATTCACAAGCAGGGCCAATTTTAGCCGTTCCATATAAGAGGACATCTCTCCTCCTCTTCCTCTCACTATCTGAAAGCACCAAAGGGGCCTCCACGCGCAACCGACAAAAAAGACGAGCTCTCGGGGCCTTTTGAGATTCTAGCTAGCCGCAGGTTGCACAGGTTGCCCCGGATCCTTACCGAGCGTGCTGCCGGCTTCAGGGTGGTCTCGAGGCCTCAGCGCGGGAGTAACGGCGACACAGGCAACGTGCTTCGCATCATATACCCCTTCCATTCAACGCACCCCCTCCGGCACCCTTCCATCCCCCTTGCCCGACATCATAACCGCCTAACAAATGGCCGACAGATTAGAACTAGAAACGGTACGCGCGCACCGTGTCCCCCTCCGCCACCCTTCCTCGGACCCCTTCATCAGAGAGACTGCGAGCGTCGGTGCCTTTCATGAAACTGGATCTCGAGGGAGCCCTCGTCTATCCCCCGCCACCCTTCCTCGACGTGCAACCAGCCACAAGATAACAGGGTAATAATTCAAGAACTTCACGATACCAGGACTCTTGGGAGTCCTCACCAAGTGAAAGATTAGTCACGGACTGCGTCCTCGTCTTCCTACTTTGCCGTGTCGTTTCTTCGACTTGCCCGAGAAATGGCTAAAGCAAGGTCGTAATATCGATATCGCTTCGAATGTATTCACAATCACACTTAAAAAATAGATAATTGTTTTTAGCACTGAAAATATAATTATATATTATTGTAGACAAAAAGTGCGTCTCTACTAGTCATTTCTCTTTCGCGAGAAAATACGCAAATGTAGATCACGATGTGTTTGCAATACTGTTAAAATTTATGAGAGTAATAAGAGAGAATAGTATATCATTGAGATGTAATTTATATCGGGAAAGGAAGACTGTGTAGAAATCTCCAATAAATACTTCCACTTTCACCTAGTTGATATCACATGCATTCCGTCACAGTTTTCCAACAGATATACATATATACATCATGATTTTATCCTGGTTCTTACGTCTAATATTTATATCTCGCGAATCAAAGTATGACTTTATGATATACGAGGTCTGGTAGAATGACGTTCTTTCGTGAAATTGCCACTTTTAAGATTTCACTTACCGCCCAAACAGGCGTCCATAATCGAGATTGCGCGCGAGAATGTGTGTCACATCGCCTGGATGTGCTATCAGCGGTTCATTTTACGGTAATATTCACAACACGTGGGAGAAGGTACACTGTATGCAATTAAGATCGCTAAGTCCAGTCTCTTTATAAAACTCTGACGGCGCCTAACGGCATAAATCCATAAATCCATGTCAAAAAATAGGTCAAAATACGCACAATCGCTACATTAATATAAGCCTACAGCTGCATAAATGCAACTTTGTGCCGTGCTTGATATAAAGAGCCATTGTGTCAACGTCTATTATTATCTAAGAGCGACGTCTCGCTTCTACAATTTGGATGGAGGTGTCACTTCTCAAGAATACTGAGCGCCCCTTTATGCGTTACTTTATTAATAGTATGACTCGTAGTCAAACGTAGAACAACACGTATGTTACCACACATATGTAATGTACATCTTATATAACTTTTCAGTCAAAATTCTCTTAATTAGCATATTATTTTTACAAAGAAATTTTGAATATAATAGGCAAAACTTCAACTCTTGGCAAAGAACCGATAAGAGGGGGAGAGAAAGAAAGAATAAAAATCTGATGTTTCTAATTTGCGAATGATTTTTTCGTAGGAAAACGAAAGTTGTATTTAATGAAATGTTCACCGAGCGTGTCGATCAAGCAAATTTTTTGCCTCGCACGTGAAGTAATCAGCAGGCGGACCGAGTGATCGGCATCTCGGCAAGGAAATCGTGGACCACCCTGCATCCATCGGCCAAGGGGGGTAATTAAGTGCTACGGAGTGATAGGCTGGCGTGACCGACGGTCATACATCGCGCCTCCGCGTTCGTTGATCCGGGGCACGGGTCCCCGCTGATAATTTCGATCCACCGATCGCTCGATCGTCGATCGATTTGTAGCATGTTACGCGGAGATAATTGTGACGAAAGACTGACAACTCTTGTAGCTCATACCTTGTTCTTCCTCCGCAGCGTTTCTCTATTTTATTATCGTTCTTGACGAGCATTTAATTTGCCTATGTTTATCTATTTCTTGAATCAATCCCATGAATTTAATAAAATTAGATTTGATTGCGATGGGATAATAATTTTATTCTAAAGAAAGGAAGGATTTTAGAATCACGGAAAGTCTTTTAAAGAAATAAATCATTGATTATTAATTAAATTGTGCAATCTAATTCTGTTTGACTCTACTTATCTCGCATTTTTATCACCGAACCGGAATGTTATCAGTAATATTACAAAGTTACCGTTAATGCCCGACAGCAATAACTCGAGCAACTTTCTTCTTCGTTTGAGCTGGACAAGGAGCTTTCCAAAAAGCTTATTAACGGCGCCAGCTCGCGAGAGGTTTCTTGCGACTAAAAATAAGCACGAGAAGAATACTCGGGGCTAAATACGTGGTCACGTCTGCGTGCGCGTGCATGCGTGCCTACCTGCGTGCAAGAGGACGCGCCTATTGCGAGCAGGTTGCTTATATTCGCAATTTTATGCGCACAGCCGCGCCTTCGCCGCTCCGATACTCCGGGCGGTCGCGAGATATACCCGCGTCTGTGCCTCTCTTTTCTCGTCTACCTCTTGCAGGGGCGGACTGGCTACGAGACTCGTCGAGAAACATCAGAATGATCTGAAAGGATGCGAAGTCCGTCAAATGCAGAAAATAAACGACAAGCACGCATCTTATTAAAAAAAATAATTGTCGAGAAATTACGTGTATCCGTAAATATCGAATAAATTTCAGCTAGATTTATTGCAGTTTTATTTTAAATTTTCAATTCGCGAACAATTTCTCCGCTCCTGTCCTCCTCCCGATGCCATCCGCCGCCTCTTTCTTTCGAAGCTGCTTCACTTCCAAGCGAGGGCGTCGTGTATGCGTGTGCATATTAATACGTAGGCTCGTTTTACTATTAGCGCTTTTTCCCGCGCGCGCGATGATAGTCGCTGGAAAGATTATTACGACGATGCGATCGCGGTTGAGTGCGCGCGTAACGCTCGGATTGCCGTAAACGCACTCGATTTACCACGACACGTAACTTCACCAATATCTTCATGACGGCTTGTTTCAACCACGTCGACGCGTAACACGATACGAAGGCGACGCATGATGTGCACTTTGAAAATGTTTGGATTAATTTATTTTAAATCTCGACTACATTTAAGATACTCGACGCTTTGATACAGCTGATATTTTATATAACATGTTATAAATTCATATTAAATTTATAAAATTCTACAATGTCTGTACTAATAAAAATCAAAAGTAGCAAGAAATAGTATTATATAACAATAAAAAAGAAACAGATAAATTTTATACATTATGTCGCATAGGAAATCGCAAGTCACAGGTGCAAAACAGCAAAGCAGCGATCAAATTAAATTTACTCTTCAGAACTCAAGATCGTAACAAACAAGATCTAGCAGTTTCCCATTGCAATCTTCTATGGCAGTCTTGCGTGTGCTTGCCTATTAGTATAAGCACATATCTGCTATGAACATTACTTCTGCCGCTGGTGCAACAGTGCAAAACAGATAACGATATTACAACTCGACAAATCGATTGGTTAAATCATTTTGATTTATCTTATCTCGTGACTTGGAGCCATGCAAAAACTAAGGGAAAACGATAAATCTGTACGCGATTCGTAATGTTCAATGTCATGTTTATGTGTTTCTTGACTCTAATCACTCGTTTGATCATTTTTATCAAATATATCAAGAAATTATTAATCTTCGCGGAAATTTATTCCGATTTCATTTCCTTCGAGATTTATGCGCGTCCGTTTCAGGTTCCTATCTTGGCGCCACCGATAGCCGCCGGTGCCATCTGACTTCCATCGAGTTTTGCGCGACAATCGTCAGAGTCTCTTTAGAGGAAGGGAAATGATGAACGAAGTTGCGCGTAGAAATGATTTCACGGTAACCGTCGCCGAGTTTCGAGCTGGCGTGCAGCGTCCTGGCGCCGGTTTACGTGATCACGGTACCGATATCGTGACGTTATCAATGGCTCTCGATTGCAGAAACGTGCGATAGCGGCTTCCACGTTATAAATCAGTAGCATACATTGCGAGTTCGAGAGAATCCAAGGGAGATACCATTCGATCCGCCAACGGGTTCTCGATTATCCGGTTGCGATTATGTCGTACGACATGTATACGCGCAGAAAAGGACGGCGAGGAGACGAGAAAACTTGAACTCGACAGAGAGAGAGAGAGAAAGAGGGAGAGAGGGAGACCAATCGCTACGATAGCTATCCGTCTAAACGCATATACGCGTAATTAATTGGCAATGGAAAAGCTCGATCTACAATCTTCCGCTGAGCATCCGCCAGTAAAGTCCGTGGGTCCAGACAGATAATGAATCCAATCTGACGCGTAGGCTTTTTTGCGGATAAGAAACATGCACCGCACTATACACATTTAAATCGAGATTACCTTAATAAATGAAAATAGAAATGCGACTGAAAACATATCCGGGAGAATAATTTTATGTCTGCACATCGTATAAAAAAATCGTTTCAGATTGATTCAAAATCACTTTCACACAAGATATTTGATCAATTTACTTTTAAAAAAGCTACTATATAAATCAAAATTTAAAAATATTAACATTTATAAAATATTAATTTTTATTTATTTCTTATTACTTAATACTTATTAATTAATATTAAATTACATAATATATTTAAAATATATTGCATGTATATTTAAAATGTAGCTACTATAAATTAAAATAAAAGAATAATATCTATATTAATATATGAATAAAGCCACCTAATAAAATTTTAATCATGTATTATACCTGGCTCTATAAAAATAGAGCCAGGTATAATACATGATTAAAATTTTATTAGGTTAAAATAGCTATGCAGTTATGCGATTTCAAAATGACAAGTCGCATTAGGACATTCTCGCGTCTCGCGTGTTAGTCACGGCGCCGAATGAGCGATGACCGGCACACCTTGGAGTTACGCAGCGTTTCGACGTGCCGGATGCGGGCGATCGAACCTGATGCCTGGGCGCAACGGGCAGACGAATCCCCGGCTTATCAGCACGGTGCAAATTATAGAACCTATAAGCCCGAGCGCCATATCGCGGGGCACGCCAGCAAAGCCGGGCCCCCCGGGGCGATGCATATTCAACGCGTCCCCCGGGTTCGGGGCCCCAACGACGCGACAACAATCAGCGAAACAAACCCACTTATGATCAACAAGAGTATATGTCAGCCGCTGGACCCGCGAGCGTCTCGCGGACAACTTGTACGCTGAATATTCATGAGAGCCTTCTTCGCGTACGCGCCACGTTGCCGTGAAGGAGATGAAAGAGACGTTGGCCGAGGCAGGAAAGGGAGGAAGCTTATTGTGATAGCATTGATTTGTCTTACACATTCGCGCTATTGATCGATAATACTTTGTATGGTCAGCCCGACAAGATTGACGTCGCATATTGAGTTGTTCGTTCGCCTTTATCAATCACGCTATTTAAGATAACACATTCTGTTTCAAATGAAAGGTTTACTCTGCCAACGACACGGGGAGAGAGAGAAATATATTCGGTATTCGGAGAAAACAGTACAAGAACGTAATGGTCTGCAACACTTAAGCTTACGCTTAAATAAATGCTTTCTGAATGTTTAATGCGTGCGTTTCCTAGTCCAAGATGTATGAGTCGGCTATTACTGAAATAATGCGGTCTATTAAAACGTCTATCAATGTGTCTCGCGTATTTGCTTTCCTGACCGAAGAGTTCTTATTAAAAAGGCCCTGGCGATACGAATGTATCCTGGGTGTTATAGAGGTAATGAGCCTTGCAGCGGAGCAATGGTGCATATCGATAAACCTGATCACCGCCTGCACTTCTAGCTTCGAAACTGCATGCATAATCACCGAAGATTATCGCATTGTTAGATTTCGTTCTATTAAATTTGATTTTTTTTAAACAATGAAAATATTGTATAGATAAATCTACAATGTGTACACATTCTATTCTAAATTAATTCGACTTATTCTAAATTAATTATGATAAACAATCTATCCTTTCTTTCTTCTCTAAAATGTCACTAGTATCAATTTACCTTGTACCTCAATTAATCTGCATAATCACGAACGAATCTCTCGACTGATCGTGCTCGCGTTCCGCCAGCGAGGCCGTGATCGCTCAATCATGCGTGTTAGGTGCCGACGATAATAATTCGTGCTCTCCGGTGGATGCACTCGAGGTCGCGAAGGTGGAGAACCTCCAACAGGTTGCGCAAGACTACCGTCATCGTTATTCGTCGGAGGCTCGATGAAGGAGTTGATAAGTGGCATCGGAGGAGAGAGAGCATATAGTACGAACAATTTTGTTGGACGGGCGTGGATCGGCCGACCACCGGAGCGTTGCCGTAATCAACGTGGACATCCGGTAGTAATAATTCATCGATCACCGCGATGCGCAGCGGCACTCGTTTGCTGTTACCCAGCAAGTAATTATAGAAAGGGCCGATTATTTTTTTCATTCCCGGAACAGCTAATCGATATCATTAATCAGAGGACACCCCCATAGCGAGACTCATGCTGAAATCGCGGTAACGATATTGCGGCGAGTTATGTTACGGGAAATCATGTGTTGCCGGGATATCACGCACGTTTACCGCTGTAATTGATTCCCCGAAGTACGGGATACGCGCAAATGCATAAATCAGTTTTATTCCCGCGCCAGCAACGTCGAGAGTCGTTAGCCGATCTGGTTTTGACGCAAAAACGGCATGACAGTTTAGCCCCGTGCGGTCCATTCGAGCCGCATTTATTATCTCAGTTTCACGCCAGCTAATCGATAATAATTTGTCGATATTTAATACGGTGAATTATGTCCTCTCGGACTTTTTCAAAGTAATAAGATAACAGCGTTTTCGAAGGAACACGTCTTCATTAATTAGTGTGAAAAATGAATTTATCGGTGATAATCTCCACATTACGAGGGACATCCGTCGTAACTTTATAAAATCTCGGATTTCACGTCGTTTGTCGTAGAAACAAACTAACGTCGACACCTTCCGCGTAGGTGGACCGGAAAAACGCGCGTCGTCCAGTAGCAATCCCCTTCCTCCAACAGTATCCATCCTCGAGATACTGCGATCCTGAGGCAAGTTATCGATATTAAATTGACCGTGACTGACTAGTTAGTCGATGACAATAGGATGTCGTCGGTCTTCCAAGCTATTAGCTATTCGTATATTTCGCCAGCTCTTGCACACGCGTATTTGCCTATCTCGCGCCCGTTTCCGCATCTTTATGCGTGTTTTCGCATCTGTATGCGTGCGCACGGTGAACGTGCGAGGGTTGCTGATCGTGTCTCGCACGTCCGCGAGCGCGATTGATTTATCACATGCCAAGAGACAGATTGTGCTGGTCCGACTTCGCTTCGGAGTCGGCGGAAAGAGAAAATTCTCTCTCTCTCTCTCTCTCTCTTTCTCTTTCTCGAGAGAAAAGGAGAATGAAAAAAGGGAGAACTCTGCGAGAGCAGAGATAGGCTGCTCGTGCGTACCGCACGACTCGACTTATCTCGTTTCTTTCCATCCGGCCGGCTCTCCTGAGCGGCTGCGACGTAAATGGAACCAATAGCAACTAGCTGCAGAGAACGATAAAAGGTTCCGCTGCAACGCGTATTCTTGCGAAACGCGCAAGTTCCGTCTGTAAGAATCAACTCGTTGAGCACTCTATCCTATCAGCGTCATTTATGTTTACTTCATTCAGTTGTGCATGTGAATTTATCAAAATTTGAATATTTCTAAACATCTCAAGAAAGATGGCATTCTTAAAAGTTTTGGTACAATTTTATATGATTAAGAGATAAATTTGATAAAGAGATAAATTTTCTATTGTTGTAAATATATCATTTATAATCAAATATTTATTATGCAAACATAATAATAATTAATGATATAAACATACATTGGCAAATATATACCAGCAGGTTGCCGCTTCAGCAACAGGTTGCTGGCTGCGGGAAAGGAATCAGGTGGCTTGAGTTCAGTGGAAGATAAGCAGGTTCAAGGACCAATGTCCTCCCACCGGCATTCCCTACGCGCAGTGCGGTGCGAACGAGATGAAAGAGCGTCGCGGACGATGGAGATGACAGAAGGGGATGCGGACTGTGTCCGAGACTTTTCGTAGAGAAGATAACAACTTGATAATGACCGGTGACCCGAGGTCCCGAGAGATAACCGAATGGTGAACATCTCGGTGCCCGGAGCCGCAGCATCGGTATTTGGATCCTTGTCTTGGGATTGCGCGCTGGGATCATTATAGTGATTAATGCTGATGGAAAGCCCCGATAGCGCTGATTTATCGATGTCACCGGCAACCGGTGATCCGGGGAGACGGTGACGAGATAAATGGTGAAACGCGTCCTCTTACGCGCCTTCTTCCTGCCCGCTTGGAATATAAAGCTTGCGAAATAACGCCTGGGAATCTAACGTGTTCCAGTCGAAGGGATGAAAAATCGATTTACGTCACCCTATTCTCGTGACTTGCGAGGGAATGTTAATGCATTCTCGGAAATATATTTCCTCTCATCGTTATTATATATTATAAAATTATCTAATATTATTGGTAATTGCCAATTACGATAACTGGCCAGCGAAGCATAAAAATAATAATCGCGGACTGTGTGATCTCGTCTGCCAGGTGGGAGGTCGGGCTTTGTATATCTATAAGGCTTGGCCTCTCAGACCGGCATCGTATAAGCTTTCCTGTAAGAGATTCTATTTGTTTAATCGAGTTGAATACATTAGTCTACGTCGTGTGCGTATATTTGTGAAAGGTACGCCAGAAAAACATTGTGATATCTCCGTTGTATCGATAAAAGAACCTACTGTCTATTCGATACATAAAATTCGTATACATAAAATTGTTAAAAATCCAAACTATTTAAGAATGAGAGATTATTTTCTTGTTTCTTTAAAATATTCTTATCGAAGAAAAATAGAATTCAAATAATAAGTAATTAATAGATAAATAATAATAATCGAATAAATAAATATAAATATAAAGCTAATATAAATATAATTATAATTAATATAAATATAATTATATATAAATATAATTAATAGATAAATAATAATAATCGAATAAATAAATATAAATATAATAAATATAAAGCTTATTATTCTTATTAATCGATTAAATAGATATAAATAATTAATGAATTAAACAAGTATAATGGTCTACCTGAAATTGTTTAAAGCATTCATCGCAAGGTAGTGCGCGATTTTAAGAACAGACTTTAACGAAACAGGTATCTCATAAAATTTGGTCGTGTGGCCTACGCTTACGTGACAATCTCGGTCAACACGTGGGCGGCATAAAAGCGTTATTTATACATAGCATATTGTCTCTGTACATTTTTCTCGTCACGTTGCGTTCGATGAGATATTCGAGATGCGACACTATCATTCTTCCATGTCGCGAATAGAGTCGTTTTAAGCGAAATTTCTCCTATTCCCAACGCGATTGGCGACTATAACGTTCAGAGACAATTGTTGGCGATACAATTGGTCGAATAGCAATTCAGATCCTGACTCGAGGACATGACCTACCGTGAAGGCGATATCTTCTCGAGTACGCGAGATGTGCACAGCGTCGTTTATAAGCTCGCCATTCAAATCTCGCTTCGCGTATGATAATTCGCCGTGAACCAACCGGCCACCAGAGATCTCGAGATCCCGTCACGGCGGGCAGTAGGTAACGGCCCGGGCTTAGGCCCCGATAAGCCCCGGGGTTCTTTTGCCCCGGACCACCCCTGAGTGAATGTGCATAGATTCGAAAAAGCGTCCAAAGTGTTATTGGTATCTTAACCATCGCACGGTTGAAATACGATAAAGCAACGTGCTGATATTGAACAGCATTGTATTTTTAAAGAATGACCAAACATAAAAAATACGGTTCTTCCTGTGTTATTTCCTGTGTATTTTTAAAGGATGACCAAATATAAAAAATACGATACTTCCTGTGTTATTTTCAATTATATTAATTATTATTAGTCTAGTATTTTAAAATAATAATGTATAATCACATTTGTTAAATACTACTTAAAATTGATACTTAAATTAATTGCAAAATATTAAGAGAAAGATTTATATAAACAATAATATTCACATAAACAATAATTCTATTATACCCACTTTTGCATTCTGACATAAAGTACTTCGCTTTGTTCTCCGTCGTCTGTAAAAATTCAGAGTCGGAATCCTGGAAGGATGGAAACTGTTCGAAACCGTGCTCGAGGAAATATACCGCTGAAAAATTCATCTTGACTTTAACGACAGCGGACCCGCCGCATCGTTATCGACTTACTTGTCGAGCCCTGCCGCGACCCGCCTATCCCTTCGTCCGGCGACATACAAATTTATCTCGTTATCCAACACGCCGCTGGTATGGAGCGTTCGATTGCGCACACGTGGGGTCCACGGGTGCGCGCGTTGATACGCGCGGCTAAACAAATTCACCGGCTCGGATACGCAATAAACGTCCGTGCCCGGGCTTGTATGGGCGACAGTTAGGTGTTTCACTTTCCCCACGTGGAAGGCCACCGGTCAGGGAAAGAAATGTGGCGCTTAAATAAGAGATCGATGGGGGGGAAGCGGGACCGTACGATCGGGGAAGGGGGTACCGGAGATTATCGCGCGAGAGAGACGCGCGTATAAGTAAGATCTCGGGATTTTATGTCGTTACCTCACACGAAGCTGCCGGTCCAAACCGGCCGTTAAGAGCGAGCCTCTCTTACTTCTCTCTCTTTCTCTGACAGTTCTTATTCTTCTCCTCCTCGCGCCCGCCGCGGCCCCGGCATCCTCTTTCTCTCGTTGATTTGCCTCTCCGGCGTTGCATCTCGATTCTCCGCAGACCGTGGGTGGCTCGAGCGTTCGACATGTAAACAGGTGTAAACGGGACTCTCGCTTCCCCGCAATGATTCATGCGTATTCGCTTGCGACGCCTAATCGCGCGGACGGCAGGTTATAGGACACCTACGTGCAAGACTCGCCGCGGAATTACGCGAGGCAAATGCGAAATCCACAGAACCTACCTGTGCAGTGTGTAACCACGGTTAATTTATATGTATTCACGCGCTAACACGCGCTATAAAAGTGGAAACACCAGGCGTGATCATATGTCGCCAATGCGGCTGCACCACGTAAACGCCGGCGTTTAATTAAATTCTCAAAGCCGTGCAAAATGTTAACGATTAAATGCTGCGGTCATTCAAATTTGCACACACTTTACTTTTACGTAATAAAAAATTGAAATTTAATTTATTATTTCAATTAAAAATTCAACTATTCAACTAGTCAAAAGATATTCGATCAATTCGGAATAATAGAGCATATTTTATAAAAAAATCAAACTTTAATAATCCTTTTAGCAAACATTTTACGTCAAATAAAATTATGATAGTTTCAGATTTAGAAATAGGTCTAGGCTTAGCAACACGTCCGCGCTATAAACGTTTCTTATTAAAAAATAGTAGGCGTGGCATACCAAGTCCCGAGGCATGGAAGAGCAAGTAGGCCGATGTTAGAGATGAAATTAACGTCGGAACTTAAACGGACACGGCTGTAATAAATGTGTTAGAATTACAGCAGAACTGTGTCTCATTTTTCCAAACACGGCTTAGGTTTTAACAACGACCATTCTCGAGGCACTAATACGGTAGAAGCATCGCCGTCGATTGGAATTTATGAGCCTTAGATTTCACGATGCTCCTCGCGATACAGTTGGAAGAATATGTAATGTACGATATAGTGAAATAATGCGATTATTAAATAAAGTACAGCCTTTGAGAGAGCTAAAATCAATTCTAAATATTTAGAAACTCTCGCTCAAGGAAATTAAATCGATATATTTAAACATTTAATATGCGAGAAGTTTCAATGATTCATTTCCGACTCGAGTAAGGGGATAAAACGAAAGACTGGGAAAACAAGTCGACGTTTTCTTATGGGGCGCCCGTGAATACAATAGCCTCGGCAGTATCCAAAGTGTTCAGATAATGGCGACACGCGTGGGTGCTTTGTGGGGGGTAGTGACACCCCGCGACACCGCAGCGTCCGATCCCACCGTGCACCCCGTAAATGGGAATACCTGCTAGCGTCCCGTCCATGCGGCATTACGGCGGCTTAAATCAGCCCCGAGGAATCCCGAGAGACACGGGTGTTCAATTACCTGGTCATAAACCTTTACTAGCCCACGAGGTGGACGGCGACGAGTTTGTTCGCGCGAGTGCGATTCGCCTCTCCGGGATTCTCTATGGACACCATGACGATCGAGAAGGTCTCTACGATCTTTACGATCTCGTAGAACCCCCCACCATGACGATAAATACCGCGAGGTGAGAAAATACACCGCTGATGTACGTCTTAGTGATGTTTCCGGTAAGACGTTTCGAAGAAAATCTTGCCTGCGCTTTGCAATTTCTTGTCTCTTTCCGCTCGAATGTTACAATCGAACGTCGCCATCATCGCTTCGTCTCCTCGTAATGATTACTTTCGGAATCGTTGCGGGGTCTCAACGATTTTAATTACGACCTCGCTTGAAAAGCGAAACGTTCCCGTTGTCGATTATGCATCGCGCGCCGAGTCGACGAGTAAATCGAGGAGGGATTTGTCACCTTTTTATCGACACCGCTGCCGAGCACAATAAAATATACACGGGCACTGTCCCCGGGCTATCGCCATTATTCTTCCCGATGGATAAGAGAGAGGCCTCGGCATTGTGTCGAAGGTGCATTACGATGTAACGCAAGCGGGGATCGCGTCTGGCGCATCCGATGCTCGCGACCGATACGCGAGTACTTTTGTAAAGATGTCAGAAAAGGACGCCGCGCGCGCCGTACCATTTAATTTTCAACGATTAATCAGTCTAACGATATCGATTATATCGCGGGCAATAAAATGCGGCGTAATAAGGAGCCAGAAGGAGAGATGTACGGCGCTGCGCATCTCGCATAACACAGAACTTCGATGTTAATCGCGAGGAAGGACAAGAGAGAGAGAGAGACGGAGACAGAGAGAACAGAAAGGAGGCGGGGGAGGGGGAGGGAAGAAAGGGTTACATCTGCAACTGTAAATCAATAAACGATACGTAGCGCGGAGGGCACCACCCTTTGCCACCGGCACCGGTGAAAAATATATCGCGGGACGCGCCGCGGAATCGTTCGACGGCCGAGCACGAGTAATATACCCGCGCGCGGCCATTTTTCCGGCGACCGGGGGCCGGTCGTTACTTAGTAGCTTATTTATTTTTGCATAGATAATCCGCGCGAGATACGGAACGAGATGTGGGTGGAGCGCGTATGCTTGAGTCACGTGTGATTAAGCGATGTTATCCGCGGCTCTCGGTGCCGTCGCACCTGTATACCCGGAACGCCTACGTCGAGAGAGAGGAGACTCTCTCCTCGCCTCGCCTGCGGTGTCTCTACCTTCCTTCATCCCTGAATCTCGCGAGGATCGACGGCCCTGGCGATGTCCTTCGTCGGATAAAGAGAGGCACGCTCGACCATCGTGGATATATAAATAATTCCAATGCTAGGGAGTTGACGATATTCAGAGAGTACATCCTCTACGGCAGGTTAAGATGATTTTAAACGACATTAAAAGCGCGAAAAATGAAATTAAAGGTGCTTTATACGCGCATGTAAAGTAAGCGTTTAATAATTATACTTTATAATTCGACAGATACTCGTAATACGATTCAATAGCGAATACTACACGTAACAATTTATAGCTCAATAAATAACGGTTCGCGCAATAACATTCTGCGCCAACACAAATTAAGCGATAGCAGCCTCTATATATTAACGCTGGACATTATTCACTCCTTTGTACGTTTCGCGGAAAGCCGCGGCGGCCGCGTTATACGTTTGCATACAACGATGCACAACAGGGTTACGGACATTGTTGCAATCTTGCTTCTTGCGCCTTTCTCAAACGGTACCGTAATGCCGGCATATTTCATCGTTCGCCACGCGCGGGAGTAAGCGGTTCGACGGCCGATTGAATATCGGGAAACGATAATAACAGCCCGTTTCCACGGCAGTTCTGCTAAAAGTATCGGATAATTATCGCCGCGCGGCGATATTTATACGAGTTATACGCACACCTGCCGCCGCGCTTATGCGTGTTCGTAGACGTAGAGAGCAACGCGTGTGTCTTAAAAAAGGAAAAATCTGCAAACGCGAACCATGCCGAGTTCTGTCTTGCCACACTGTATATTTATAATTGCGCTTTCTGTCGCGGCAACCGATAGCGGTTCCATACAGAGAAAACAAACGGAAGACCAAGGAAGGGTGCCCGAGTCAACGGTTGCGCTTTAGCTATACGCGAGCTCTTTCCGACAAACTATTATCCTGTTTACTAGCCCGCGAGAGGAAGAGATTATTCGAAGAGAAGACACCGTTCGATGATGTCTATATAAACGGAATTTTAGTTTGCATCAATTTCCATGTCCTGTTTTTATAATAGCGCGTAATGGAAAGAAAATTTAGATAATAAAGGTGTATCCTTTCTTTTCTATGAAATGATGGAATTGTTGATTAATTAAAAATATTAATGTTGTAATTAATTAAAAATATTATTGTTGTAATTAATTAAAAATATTAATTGATTAAAAAATATAAATAATATTCTACTTCTAACATTAGCATTATATAATCGATACTCTGTTTATGTAGCTTGCATTTTTGTATCTATTCCTTGTTCCTCGTACGTTATCCCCGTATCTCATTGTGTGTCGGTCCTTAGTCAGCTTCGAGAGTATGTGTCGCATGCACACGTGCAAACTATCAGTGTATCCAGCATGCTTCGCGCGGCGAGTCTCGCGATATCGTCGACTTAAATTAAGAGAGGGCCACACTCGATTAGTCCCAGTGGTCGTCGCACGCGTTTCTTTTTCTCGTTAGTTATCGGCGCGTACCAGGTCTCCGATACTAGGAGCCGAATCCTGCGGTCGGGACGATGACGCGAGAAAACGTAAGGGAGCCGATGTTCCTATCTCGTGATTCAGTAGCGTCTTACCCAGGACTTACCCGAGCGAGTAATGCAGTACCCGTGTACCGGTGCCGATACATCGGGAAGCCTCCCTCTCGAGATCGCCGCTCAATAAGAAAACTCTTATCTCTCCTCTTGTGTGTCGGCGGTATCGGGACCGACCGGTGCCAAGATCGGTCCAACGTCAGTAGCGAATGTCGGCGGTACTTTTGACCGGATTTGCCCGACCAGGGGATATCGGAGTAACTGTATGACTGGATTTACGGCGATTGCTTTACTACTTCTAGCCGGGTGAAAATAGTGATAGTGGCGTGGTACCTCGGTTCCGACTTTGATATCCAGTTTAAAATCCACTCTTTTGCCGACTCCTTGATTTATGGAAGTTTTTTTTTATCGCGTTATGCGGAAGGTTACGTTGTTGCTAATGTCTTTTGATGCAAATTCGCAAAGACTAAGCTAGACAAACTTATTCAGTTTGGTTACGGTGAATTTATAGCCATTCACACGTGAGCAGCCACGATTATTGTACTTTCACAGTCTCCGATTTGAATCTACGCAGCCAGCGATTCATTTTTTCGGCGTCATGATAGACGATAGTTCCAGGTTAACTAATCGGTCGGCTAGCAAACTAATTGCAAATTTATGGAAGTCTGCGTTTTTTGACCTTCTTCTCGGCGAAATTCGAAAATTATTGTGCTTGGAGAATGCCAATTAGTTTCGATCAAATTGAAATACGAAGTAGATAATAATAAGCTATTATTCTGTCATCGCCGATTTTGTATTCAATTAATTTTATTTATTGCCGTATATTAAATTATACATATTGTAAAAGAATCAAAGAATCCAAGAACCCTTTTGCACATCAATTATCCTTATGTAAAATGTGCGATATATTTACAAATTTGTTTAAATTACAAACTGTTTCATGGAACGAATCGTAAGTAAATTAGTCTTCTTGACAACCGTTTCGTTGGCAAAGAGAATAATACGTAACCACAATATCCGCGCATAATAATTCAATTATACCGAGCAAAAGGCACGCACGTGAAAATGTAAAGCGCCGTAAACAATGCGTCGATGCCTCGTTTTCGTTGCGTGTGTCACGACCGCGCCCGATAAAATTAACATACTTTTCACTTTATCATCGGTATGCAAAGGAGACGAAAGTGCACAGTCGCTATACGACGATATATCGGAAATCTCGTGCGTTCCATTTCCAGGATAATAGACTGCCTCATTTATTCCGCCCTAATTCCCCGACCACGCCCGACCGAATAAAAGTGCTTATCAGATTATCAATGTAGCGGACGCGCGCGTGCGAGACGCAGATACATAAGGACTCCGCTAAATAATCGGCAGTCCAGGCTTTTAGAATAGAAGAGTGTCTCTATATTTATTCGCCTTTAAGGTGACACCCGCGCCTGCGTGCAATAAAATAATTACAGCTCGACTTTATTACCGCCACAGGTATTTGCAATTTTGCACGGCCCATTTCTGATCGGTACTTGACGTTCGCGCGAGGTTTATAATACCAGTGATATCATTTTATTTGGCGCAATGCGTGCGCTGCGTCGGATCGACATCACGCTGTGCAACCGAGAAAATGTTTCGCAGCGTTGAGAAATATAGCTGCGCTCACGTGCGTATTTTCTTAAGGGGCACTATTATTTTTTTCGCGCCTGGCTGAAGGAATAACTGTCATCTTAATGTGTCGGAGTACGATTAAAGGTTGCGCATTTGCCTGCCGCGATTTTAAAATAATGTCAGTGCACCACTATCATCAAGAAAAGTAAAAATGTACTGTTCCATAATTTCTTACGTTCATATACACGCATCAATATGCATTGCTTTATGATAAAACAATTATTTTTATAAAAATCGAAGAAATCTATTCTGCACTTTCGTATTTACTTGATACATTTGTGTCAAAAATTTTCTAAAAACTTAAATTTTCTTGAAACCAAAGCAATGGAAGAAAAATAATAATCGTTAAAGAAGCTCATTCCCTGATTACCTATGCACATGGAACCCGAAATATGCGTGCATTTGACATATTCGCGTATATTCCCATTAAGTGCATCGCCTCGAATTTCCGATCGCACCTGTACCACATCGGTATTCAAATCGGTGTCAATGCGAATGGTGCTCGCTGAAACGCGTTCGCGTTATAAGGGAAGGCGGATAAGTGAGTATGTGGACGGAGCACGAGATGCACTCGGTAGGGAAACGATTGCGAACACGAGCCACGCATTCCCCGCTTAAGTGAATTCCGTTGACCGCGGCACGAATGTCGAAAAACGGCAGAAAGTGCGCGTGCATTTGCGTCTCATGCGGACCCCTTTGTGCTCCATATAAAACGGGGCATCGGATGGAGTTAAAGGAAACCGCGGACGGAAGACATAGGCACGACGACACGAATGATAATGAACCAATGTGACTGCGATACGCGACTCATTGACGATGACATTTAGCGACGTGTTATGTTTCGCGTCGCGTTCGGAAACATCGTAATACACTTCTCAAGTTTCTAGTTACGATAATGATACTCGTGAAAATAAACGCTGCATTCAATGGATTGCATAATTTTCATGATCATAATTTTCTATCCCTCCGTATGATGCAACGTAAAATTGCGAAAAGTATTATCGAATATTTCTCAGAATTTATTGCAACAATTTTATCGAGTCGTTTGAAAGAATTATCGATACGGATAAGAATGCACTGTCATGATCATAGCGTTTCTCGTCACCTCATTACGAAGCCGTCTTACATTAGCCTCCTTTGCGTGTTTTATCCTCCAGCACATATCTTCCTACCTACTTCGGCGATCAATTGATGCGCGATATAACTCCGCATCAAGGATACCGGTGGCTGGTACATAGAATCACACTTAGTGAATATATATTCGGTAGATGTGGGAGAGACATAGAGAGGCAGCTCCCCTCGAGAACGAAGCCTACTTCGTCGCCTTCGTCTTGTTCCTTCCGTGAGGAGGTTCTATCAACGCACAGAGGCAGCGTACGGTAGCCACCTATGACCTCTTGCTACGCAGGGGCGCATCGGTCTCCCCAAGCTTGTGTAAACTTGATAAATTTATTTTCTTAGCATCTCATTTAACTATGTGCGAGAGCAAAACAATCCATCAAGGGAGACAATATAGATTTAAATTTTATATTCGCTATCATTAATCATTATAATTAATTTACAAAAATTTTTTATAATTAAACCAAGTTTTTTCACAAAAATTAATTATAAATGTAATTATATATTTCCCTTTTCTAAAAACTGAGAAGGCTAAAGAGCTGCATGAAGAAGCAAGATGAATGGAAAGACGAAATAAAGTGGCGTTCACAAAATTTCTACTTCCACCGCGAAAAGTCCGCTGGCGATCTTAGAAATTATGCGACGGGGTCGCGTATGCACTTTCACGTGGGCGAGTTTCCGGAGAAGTTACGATATACGGTTGATCTACGGACAATAATTAAGCATGGCATTATAAATATCGCGCTCGCGCGTGTGCCAACGTAATTCCTTCGTCGGCCGGAGGCAACATAATGGCGCCTGAAAGATGCGTACCTGACCTCTAATGTGCGTAGGTGAACCTACGCACCCTATGAGAACCTCATCTTTACCATTCGCTCTTCTCTCTGCTCCGCTCGCCTGAGAAGCGAATGGAAATTGGTTGGCAAAGTCGGAGACAAATCGATAGCTTTCTAATAAATCGACGATTGTTCGAGTATACGTTCTTACTTCATATATCAACGAGGATTTCATAATAAGCAGTTTCAAGTTTCCTAGACACGGTCTTTCTGCTCTGAAAAAACTTGGGTGTCGAGAAAATAATTGGATAGTTTCCATATAAAAGAAATTATGTCTTTATATTGAAATTACGTAAATAATGGGTTTCTAAAACTTTTCTCTTTTAAAAAGAAAGAAATATGACAGTGCTTTTTGTCATTATAATAACGTGAGTCTTAATTACTAGACTTGAAGTTTAACTATTGATCGAGATCCACGATATTAAAATATAAATACATCTTTACATTTATTTTCAGATATGTATTGTCGAGTTCATTACTCGTGCATTCCTATGAGAAATTCTATGAATTCCACCATATCACTAAATTCTCAGATATAATCTGATTGGTACTTATCGCTTCTTCAGCCAGTCGTAATCTCTAAATATATCTACCATCGCAGTCACATCTGCTGTGATCTCTTCTGAAAGGTACATCTGCCTATGAAGTCTCTCGCACTGAAGTGATTTTTCCGAAATACATAACGCACATCGTGTCGGGAAATATTCAAATCGTCTCCTCCAGTATCAGGTATCGGCGCTGACTCGCGGCTATAACTGCGGGCGGAATAATTTTGAGCCGACACGTCGCTTATGATAATAAATGCGCGCGCGTCACGAGCTTCACATGCGTGAGACTCGATCTCGGGCTCTAGTAGTTTATAGGTTTCCTCCTCTCTTTTATGTCTGGGATATACCCGGCCACGTACGATAATGCACGCTTTTCCCTGGCGGTGTCACCGTCGCCCAGAACAGGCATAGCATTAACTGGCCGTTGCCCGCGCGCGACTCGCACGAGGATGATCTCGCCTCTCGACTCGTAACCGGCGCCTCCTCGGCCTCTACGGTCGGTCCATCAAGGTAAGCGGTAGTGGGTATATACGGTAGCCGTCAACGTGTCAACCGGTGACTAATGGATCCACGCTGACGAGACGACGTTGGTAGCGCGGACCCGGTCGTAAGTAGCGTGGTCGATAGCGGTGCCGACGATATAAGCGGTACATAAGCGTCGCCTTATTATAAATAGACATTTAAGATGAAGCTCGCACTACTCTCTTGAAACACGGAAATTCATCTTATCAGTCAAGAAGAAATAAATTACACCCGCTTCATTTAACTCGCGTTAGGCAAGCGTTTTCTCGTCGGACTTCGCTCAGAGGAGCTTTACTCAAATTAAAATTGTTTTTAATATGAAGAAGGTGAAATTATGGCATGTACAAATGTTGTTTTATTTATTTGGATTATTTAAAAGTCCATTAAAAAGACTAGAGGTACAAGTGTTTAAGATACAAGAGCGGAAGAATCGACCTAAAGTATTCAGTTAATGTTCAACATCCATTTGAAGGGATTACCGAAGCTAAATCTGATCAAATGGCTTGGAAAATTCTTGCCATTTGTTGTCTTAAGTGCTATTTGGACGTCCTATTAGGGTACGCTACGGAATAGCTGACTTTTCTCGTTCAACGTAATAACGATCTCATGATACGAGATATAATGTCGCCCGTAGAAGACATTTAATGTTCCTGATAATGACGCACGTTAAGGTTCAGAGATATCTAATCATTCGGTTATGGCCCTTCACTTTTGCTTGCGGCGATAGTGCACATCGTTTCGACATTGTGTTCCAAGAAAACGTTTCTCGACACGCAATGGTTCCGCGAATGGGCGAGATTATCTTTCATTTATGCGGACCAACGGGCGGCACAATGTATTTGCTAATCTGCGATATAAACGTCCGGTAAATTTACTCGCGACACGCGAATTTCAGCGAAATGATGTTTGTCCGGAGCAGTGATCTCATCCCCCGAATGTGTCGAGATTGTCGTTAAGATATACACGACGACGATTCCCGACGCGTAAATCTTACACGTAAAAGCTCGCAAAATGTTCGCTTGGTGCGCGAGCAATCGATATTTGTGCTATCGTTAACGATAATATAAATAATATGTGTTCGCAGTAAATGGTAGCCACTCTCGAAAAACGACATTCCTCGCTTTTCATAGATTTATCCCGAACTGTTTCGTAACACGTTGGAATTTTTGCATCTCTCTGGCAACAATTTAACCCTTTTACTTTCAACATAATTGCCTTTAGTGAAATCTTTACTCTAATTGACTCATTAATATTCCGATAAAGACAACGTTAATTTTGTACGTATAAAACGTAAATGCGATACATAAGGAGATACGAGAAAAGAGATACAAAAAGAGAAAGATCTTTGAAAGGAGCCGAGTGGGCGACCAACGTTGCAATCATCAATGATTTACTTACTTACCCTATGATTTACTTATCCCACATGTACTCGAGTATCCTCCCTCTTTGCAAATCTCCCTTTTTGACGATTCTTCCTCTCTCATTGCTTCTTTACCTGAAATCAGTCTTCGAGTGATGCACCGATGCTTGATTTATCGTCCATCTCCATCTTCCTTCCTGACTTGCGTGCCGCATTAAAATTTTTCTCCTCTATCTCTCTGTTTTTCCTCGTCTCCTCGCTAGAGCAGCCAACAGGTGACAGGTACTCATCTAAAACAATTACGGAGAATCGCGGTTATTTACGAGATAGAGAGCGTCATTGACGCTGGAGAGGAGGAGCGATGATTCGAACGGCTCCCCGGGCGACTAGGCGGCCGTGAACGGCCGGCATGATTGAGAGCGCATAATGCGAGATGTTGAGGCAGGTCGGGAATCGGCGCTAATGATCGGGCGTGGGTGCGAATTAAGCGGCGATGGCCGCGGAGGACGATGTGCCGACGACCTCGCGGTTCCGGGGACGGAGCGGACATGCAAACTCACCTTCCACGAGCGACTATTTTCTTTGGTCGCGTCAACAGTCATATATAGAAAACGCCAACCTCATGCTTGTTTAATTAGATGCGCGTTTCATATTTAAAGCAAATTTAGCGTCTTGTATTCCGGATAATTGTAGTGTCGATTACATTCGTACCCTTGTATCCTTTAATCGTTCACGAGCATCATTCAAGTTGTCGCGCGTTCAATATATTTATTTCGAAGAGATTGCAAATCCATGGTCGCTGCTTCAGCTGTCCAATGTCATTTTATATCTTCAATTCAAGTGCACTAAAAATATTTGAAGTAAAAAATCTGATATATTTAAACTTAAAAAGAGATTACAATATTAACGAGGAACCTACAGATTTACTGATAATTATCGCCGATATTGTGCATTGATAAAGCTGCGAAAATACACACAAATTACAATATAAATTACAAATTCTACTTCATTCCGTTCCATCTTTCTTTGGGATTTATGCCAAGATTACCGCGATATTATTCACGCTCTTACCGAGTATTCTTTCAATAATTTACCGATTATGCGCTCAATTATCGTCCTTAGTCGAGCAACAAAGAGGCCTCGTTTGCTCCTCGTAGCCCCTATCGTTCCAGCTCGTCTCAAAAACACGCCACCGCCGCGCGACATTAACGCTCCGCTCATTTACATCGGGCGGTCGTTAATTGGTATCGGATCTCAATTACCGTAGATTACGGTGGCCTTTTTTCACCTGTTACTGCGAGCGAGAATGCTCGCAGCTCGGCTCGCGATAAGGCGTTTATGACTACCGCGCACACGATGCCAAGGTTGGTTTCTCTTTCTCTCTCTCTCTCTCTTTCTCTCCTTCTCATTTTCGAATCGTCTTTCCGTTTTCTGCTTCCTCCTCCTTAGGTTCAATTTATCGGGTCTTAAGATACATGCGAGAGTATCGTCACCGGTGGCTGCATAGAAAGCGTCGTCTTTTTCGCCTCCGCAAACGGACGCTTCTTCCCGCCAAGAAAAGAATCACCGCGCCATAACTCATGCGACATTAACGGAATTAGCATAGCAATCTCATTGACTGGCTATGTATGTGTGCATAGGATATTTCATCTCAAATTTCGAGATCGCACACGTTGAAACATACAATAAATAGAAAAAATGACACTTAAGAGGAGCGTTTTGGTTTCAAGCATGTTAATCAAAGATTAAATCTTTTTCTAGACAGAGGTATTTATCACCTTGATATATTTCCTCTCTTGTTCTGAATTTTCAAGCTGTACGATCTGAATTGAAGCGAAATAATCTACGTGTCCGACGTTCACGTGGCCATGCAGTCGTGACTTTTAAAGCTGTTCAAATCGTGATGCGATCGGCCGACCCTGTTCCGTTTCTTCGGAGGAACGATCGCGAGACGATCCGGTAATCGCATCTGCATATCGATGGCGGAACACCTACGCGAATTCTTTCGTCCGGATGATGCGCAACCAGGCAGACCGACGTGTTCCCTTGGAATTACAAGATACGGAGTCTGGAGACAAGTGCTGGAGAGCTGTGAGGTTTCTTTCGCCAAAGATATACTGCTAAATAGCTACAATACTCTGACGATTTATTATAGTCGCTTACAGATGTTAGCGGTTCGCTTCGGTGATTTTTATCAAGTCTCTCTTTAATATGATGTTTTCACTACCGCCAGTTAAGAATTCAGATTTGCAAGATTGACAAATTGATGACAAAAATATTCCAAGATTTTCGCAATCTTCTATTTTTATCCAACAAAATAAAAAGACTTATTTTAATAAAAAATAAAGAAAGATCTCGCTGACCAAGTGCAAGGAAATACACCAAGCTGAGAGAGAGAAAGAGAGAAAAGTTCCACCTGTGTCCCCGAGAGCCAATCTCGGGAACGAATCAGACCCTGAACGAGTAGAGTCGGAACAGACCTGGGCGGAAGAGAGACAGGCGTCCATGGAAAGAAGGCTTCGAGGAAGTACACTTCGACCTTCCCGTGATGCCAGTCGTTATCGCGCACCGGGCATCGCGTGCCGCAACCCTACCGTAGGCGAGTTCCCTCTTATCGCGCATCTACCACCACCTGCGAAGGATCGAGAGCGCGGTAATCGTCTCACGGTAGTTCCCCGGAGCGCGTCCTGACACCGTCCCGCTTCTCCGCGCCGTTCTCGTCCGGACGAAGGAAACGAGACGCGCGGAGGGAACGGTAACCGCAGACCGGTACCGCCTTTGGCGCAAGCGCGCATAATGAGAGTGATATAATAACGACGCGCACCGGCCGGCGACACAACTCATCCCGATAAAAGGATACCGCTTTCTCGTAGAAGCGGAGAATAGAAGGTCGAGGAACGGAACGGGCAGCGGAGGACCACAGCGCAGAGGAGCGTCTTCGGGAACGAAACAGGGTACGGACGAGGCGGTATGTCCGTCGCGCGCAGGAGGAACGATGTAACCAGTCGGGTTAATTAAGAGGATCCAACCTTGACGGACGTAGCCATTGTGCACGTGCTGCGCCCCGTCCCATCCTCCTTTCCTCCTCCTTCCTTCCCCTCGGCGCGTGATGCGTACTTAAACGCGTCCACATATGTACACGTCCGCGGGACACCGTCGTACTTCGTTCTTGTCGTGCACCATTTACGGAGAACTTTTTACGGGTCTCCTGCGCCGTTGAAGAACGACCGAGAATTGTTCACACAAGTTTTCTGCTGCATCTCTTTTGTTGTAGAAAAAAAATATTATTGGAAGTGCAAGAATATTTTTAGCAAGAATGTTATTACAAATAAAGAATATTTTTACGCTCTCTCTTTCCTTATTTAGCGAAACATATATTTAATATCGCTTTTAAAGGAAATGAAGACATAGCGCACAATCTAACCAGCTGCTTGAGATTCATATAAAGACGAGATTAAGGGGTTATACCTAGTCAGCAAGTCGAAAAAAACGTATTTTTGGGGAATTTAAAAAAAAACTGTTAGGTATTTTTATTTCATCGATTCTTTATCATAATATATATCTATCAAAGAAATTTTCATAATTTTTTCAATTAAAAATATCGAGAAATGTAGGCACAGTAGCTATTTTCCAGAGACATCTTTTTTCGGAGGCGCTTGGCGGTGAGCAAGATTGCTCGGAGCTGGATCATCTGAAATAAAAAATTCAAAAGGATTTAGCTTTCGTATGAATTGATCTAGTCGGTGAACGAAGGGATTTTAATTTTGATGAAACCTTTTTTTCTTATTAACAAAAGAACGAAAAGTTTTAACACGAAAAATTCGTATTTTTGCGTCAAACGTCTGTCACATTGTCAAAAATCAATTTTTTGTAAAATCCTTCGTTCACCGACTAGATCAATTCATACGAAAGCTAAATCCTTTTGAATTTTTTATTTCAGATGATCCAGCTCCGAGCAATCTTGCTCACCGCCAAGCGCCTCCGAAAAAAGATGTCTCTGGAAAATAGCTACTGTGCCTATAATTCTCGATATTTTTAATTGAAAAAATTATGGAAACTTCTTTCATAGATATGTATTACGATAAAGAATCGATGAAATAAAAATACCTAACAGTTTTTTTTTAATTGCCCAAAAATACGTTTTTTTTTACTTGCTGACTAGATATAATCCCTTAATAGAATCCAAGACACTGTCTTTTGTTGATACGGATTTCTGAAACTGATTTTCATACATCGAGATAGCGTAATCATAAGACGCAAGGTACTCTTATGCATCGTTTACGTGACGTTCCATTATCTTTTCGCCGTTGCAAGACGAATCAGCGCGCGGTTGATAGCGCATTACACGTCCCGCGTGCAAAAGCTGGTCCGGAGCAGAGATATAAAACCGAGGGGGCGTCCTGGTGACAATTAACAGACCCGCTCGACCACAAATCACCGGGCGGCAAGCTCTAATCACAACCGCGAGACCGCTCTCTTGCTTTCTCGCACCGCTCTCCCCCGCCGATTTGCCCGTCTTTCTCTCTCTCTTCCTCTCTCTCTTGCCTTCTCAGATGTTGGCGTGATGTATAATAGTATCGGGTCTCGTGAAACCACCGCTGAAAGCGCACCGCGTTAAGGTGCGACACGCTTAAGAGCGATCTCGAGACCGCGAGATCGACAACTGTTTTCTTACGACCCACTTTCGCGGCGCCGATCGCGTTTCCTGTCGCCGACGTGCGCGGGTGTAAATTTCAATTTTCAGATTGCCTCGTAAATCGTGCGCTCTCTATTCGAGGAAGTCTGCGGCGGATAAGCGCGCGCAGACTAGACGAAAGCGTTGTCTCGGCCCAAGATAATTGAGATAGCACACTGCTGGTATTCTTACGCTATGCAAATTAATGTCCGCCTACGTCAAAATTCCGATTTTATTAGACAACAAAATGTATGAAAACTACGAAATGATGCAATGATGATTCGATATGAAATAATTTTGATCTCGTAACATTAATCATTAAGGGGAGTTTATGATATAGCGAAGGCCTAATCAAGGTAAAAGATAAATTCTTGTATCTAATCGGAAATGAAAATTATCTATCTCCTTAAATCCGAATGAATTCAATAGGATTATTAAGGATCATGTATCATCCCAACGAGTTCGAAAACGTAGGAAATATAAAACGCTCTAGAAAAATGAGCTTTCCTGGTATTCAGTGGTTAACGAGATCCCGTGCTTTAGCGAATCTATTACATCGCGACACATTAAATTAATTGAACGCCGATTCCTAATGGATTGGAGCGTAGCTAGATCGATATCATCCCGTCTCGATAAAGGTAAGCTTCGCAGGCAGACGACTCGACGGTGGAAACGGATGGCCGCGCACTTAATAACCGATAATTTATTAATACTGCGCGTTCAACATTAGCCCGGCGAGTAAATCAAGGCATCCTTGTTTTATGGCATGCATTCATTACCGGGCAGGTTGCACTCGCTCGTATATCTCCGGAGTTCCGGGCCCCGACGAAGAGGGGACCTGTGGTTACGCGCGGAAAAGTGAGAAGGACGGATTCCACCCCCTCTTTCCTTCGAGCGAGAAGGATAAGGGAGGATCTCCAGCGCCTGTCCGGACGTTCTTCTCGCGCAGTGCATACATTGTTAGCTCGGTTTACGAGGCACATTTTAAGACCTTTACGCTCCTATGTCTTTACGTTTACGATCGTTACAGGGGCCCCTCGTGGCCTCCTTCCTCGCGACAATTCCTCGACATTCTCCTCCGCCGACACCGGGATCAGCGGACTTTACCCGGGGTTAAGGACAGAATCCTCTATATTTTTTCCCTCCTCTCCTTCTCTCTTTCACGCGAATCTCTCTTCGCTATCTCTAAATCCTCGTTATCCCCGTGCGGACCACCTCGGAAATTTATCGTTCTACGTCGACGACATCTCAGATCCCGACTGAGCTTGGGAGCCTAATGACCTCTCACACGATGTGGAGTACATAGATATTTCTTATGGTGGGGATCGATCTCTCCCGCGTGTCTCCAACAGTGCATTTCTGTTTTCCGCGGTGTCGCAAAACCCGCGAGTCTCATCAATCACTTATGTTTAAAGGACGTATTTAGCGGTTTAATGGAGTTTCACGGGACACCTGCGGCGCGCGCGATAATCTTTCGCAGCCACGATGAATTCCGTAATCGTGCGTTTTGCGGAAAAAAACACGCGACACGCAACCATCATCGTTGATCAGTTTAATCCGAAAAAGAGAAGAGCCGCATGATAAATTAACAACCATTATCAGTAATGATGACATCAACCAATGTTTGATAAGCGAGATTCATTCCTGTTGAAGAACACGAAATTGATTAGAAGTTGCGGCAAATACTGACAATTTTAACATGACATGATGGATTGTAATACATCAGGCACGATAATTCCCGCAAAGTGCAATGATCATCTTTCGAATGGCAGGTGGTCGCCGCGACAATCGCATGCAAGACGACAGGGCGGTTTTATCGGCGGACGATGGTCGAAGGGAGAGGAAACCTAATTGAGTGTCCTCGCCCTGGGTGTCCAACGTTGTCCGGTGTTGTCGCCGCTACCTGAGGGCGTGGGCGTTCTGATATGAGTTACGAGTCTGTCGTATTACACGGCAGTGACCATGGCACGGTCGCGGTGGTCCTGCCCGTTCCGAGATTACAGACCATTTATACAGCGAGCGATCAACCCGAGAATAAACGCGGTAGCATTCGCCGCCGTTTCATCTATTCCGTTATACGCTCGATCGGAAGATTATCTGAATCCCATAGCCGCGCGACGAGATTATCCGAGATATCGTAAGGACTAATTAATATAAAGCTGTATCAGAGAAATTATCGACGTTAGTTGTAAAGATAATTTAGTTCTGATTGGAATCAAAATTTTTAGACTAATCATAGAAGGCTTCCAATCTTTTAATTTAATCGTATCATTATGTAATGTCTCTCGAATATTTTCTTTTTATATTAAAAACACATACAGTGATATTTTTGAAAATTTAAATCCGGATACCAACAGAACGAAAGCAGACTATATAATTTGTCGACTACGACGTGGAGGATGTCGAGGTAGAACCAAACCGGTGGTCACACACCCACGACGACACACTACGGACGTCGACGGCTATCACATAAAGGCAATAAGGGGTAGGTCGGCGAGAGATCGCTATAATGAGCAGAACCAATATTAGTCGGTGTGGCCACCATGCCACTCCGGCGAAGGAATTGGCGAACGAGCGGATCAGCCGGGTAATTGCCATTACGATATCATCTAAATGCTCTCACGGCTATCCGTAATGAAGACGCACACCGACAGGGAGAGTGCCTGAGACACGTACGAGAGCGAGAGATCGACTATAACGTAAGCATCGTATACGCCCACGTAAACATACGCACGCGATCCGCCGATGCTTTCGCGCTTGTATGCCTCGCATCGTCGTTCACCTCGTGAATCCTCTCAGGCCGGACTTCTCCTCGCCCCAGTGCCTCCTCTTCCTCCTCCACCCCCGCTAAACGCTTCTCAATGCTATCGACGAGATATGAGGCGTGTCTAATTACGCGATCGGTGCACGTCCAATCAAACTGCCTTCCTGTCGACGATCGCCGTCACCATTATCGCGATCGAACCGTGCGCGTGGGGAATCGTCTCACCCTTTTCCGTCGACGTTCGCCGTCGGGACTCCGAAGCGAATTTCACGGACCGCGTCGCCCGGTGCTTTGACCTCCGATTGATCGACCGATCTCCGATCTCGTTCCCGTTCTCCATGGGAAGATTCAATATCGCGACGCGCAATGAAGAAGAGAGAGACGAGATTTTTATCATGTTCCTTGAACAAAGAGAAAATATTAAATAATTCCGAAGGAACTCACTCTCCAAATCAGTTTATATAATTTATATATGCGAAATAAAATAATATGCTTGGATTATACTGTCCCGACAAAAAATTATCCAAGAATAATGCGTAATTAATATAAAATCGACTAGATTTTTAGTGTCTAATGACATTCATTCAATAACATGTTTCAAAAAGAAAGCGTTCGAAATAAAAAATCGGAGGCAATAATAAAGTAATGGCCATATTTTTTCACGAGTTGTACAAAGACATGACCACAACCGACTGGTTTCGTAGAAACCGAAGTCACCGTCGAGGGTCAGCGATTTTAATAAGAAATTTCTGAAACGCAATTGCGATTTCTGTCCTCCCCCCTCTTTCCGCACTCCTTGCTCGACACGAGCGAGAAGTGATTAACATTACTGCTGGAATAACGATTAGGACCTCGCCTCGCGGTTGACGCCGTCTCATTAAGTCAGTTTCAGTCGACGAATATCAGTATTTGTGTCTGTGCCTGACCTCTTGACGCAAATTTCCCGCGATTAAACTCGTTCTCCGATAAGATCATCGGATGGCGATACATTCGAGGTACACAGCATAATTATTGAATAGAATTCTTACAGATGTAGATAATTTCTAACCACGCCGTAACTTGCTATGCTGTTTTCCATTGACAAATATATATGATCGCGTTTGATTATATTTTAAAATATTCATTAACGATCTAAAATATAGGCCATATGCCTAATGATGAGAAAATTAAATTAATATTTTTAATTGTGTCTATGTAGAAAATAATCATCTCGCTGTCTGTGTGTATAATCGATCTTTCAATGGCAGGAAGAATATCTACTGCACATAAGTGGTAGCGCGGGAAAGTAAACTTAACGGGGTGTAATTCAGCGATATCTTTACGCATGATGGCCACCGGTAATTGCCGTTTTTACACGCAATCAGAGCATGAATTTATTGGTTGCGTACGAACGACTCGATTAGTCGCACTGTCGATTTGCACGGTGGAAGCAACCGAACTTATTAGCCCGCGTTAGCTAGATGCCGCTAATTAGAGTCGTTGTAATATTTGCGACGCTCAATGGCCAGGAATCCTGTACTAATTTGTCATCCATACGCAAGTCCGTAATTTTGCTCGTAAGATTTTAAAGATCATCGTAAAGTCATAACAGTAATTTATGTATTTGCCCGGCAGGAAAATAGAGGAGGGGAAGAAGAGAGAAAAGTGAGAGAATGCAATGATATGTTAATGCGGTTAATGAAATGCCCTAGGCTATACAAAAATGTAAATTAATATACTTGTTCGGTATGAGATCATTTTTTTTTAAAAGAGACTAAGCTTGTTCGAGAAATGGTGATATATTTTCCTTCTGACGTATATCGTAAATTGCATTATTAAAAAAAATAAAAAAATATTAATCCGTTAAAGTTTTTTAATTGGTTTACAAATCTTTAATTTCTTTTGCATTTTTGATCCAACTTTATAAAATCTGCAATATTTCTCTCTATTTAAATAATGCATGCCTATTGTTAAAATAATATTCGCTATAACACATAAAATATACATTAAATAAAATATATATAAATTACCGACAAGTATTTTTTTAATTTGTCCGACTATTTAATTTCATCCATCTCGATCTCTAGCGAGAATTAATTTCGCTCGGTTGAGCGCAAGCCAGAATTCCATTTTGGGCCCACAATGTCGTCAGATGAGACAGCGGATTATGTTCGACGATTTGACCACCCGTCTTTTTTCCGCATTATCTCTATTGCATCTTGTTCCACTCTAGAGCAAAAAAAAAGCGGACAGCGCAACCTCGATCATAACATCTTAAACTCGGCCATTAAGCGCCTTTCTTTAACACGCCATCAATCGATATTTATCTATGTCAGGTTCGATCGCGCGGTCAGATATATTAAAAATTCTATTAAACGCGGACGCGAGATACTTTAATACATTCGAAACTTGGCTCGCGTTCTCCTCTGATCGATTGAATAGAACGAATTCAACACCGATCGCCACTTCGATGCGTGTCCGCCACCCAAGTCGTCAGGGCCGATGCCGCCGTAAGAGACGAGCATGTTCCTTGACAAGTTCGTTCTCCGGGACATGCGCCGGTGCTACGTCGAGTCCCCGACGATTTTCACGACGCGCATCGAGCTCGTAATGAGGGGTCGTTAATCAGGGGGAGACAATGGACACAGAGACGCGTCCGCCGTGATGAGATGGCGGCGGACTCGGAGTAGGCGAAGAGGCGGACACGATGACACCTGACACGCGGGCTCCTTACAAAGAGATCATTCACGATGATGTGCCCGCTACTAATTATTAGGTCTCACGTAATGAGGCGCCCTCTGAAGATGCCGACGCAGATGCGGAGAAACTTGGCTCCTCTCAAGAGACGCTCCGCCGAGGATCCTTCCCACGCGATTTTACAACAACGATGATACTTTGTAACGATTATATCAACATGACGCTGTAAGATCTTGATGTGCCATTTAGTAAACGTTTCTCGATAATATTGCACAAGCAATATTAGAGATTATCGTTTATGATTCGTTATGCAATAATATATATTTTTTTCTTTTTTAACTGAAACTTATATCAAACTCTTTTGAAACAATTTTTAATATTAATTTAATTATATATAATATTAAAAATATATTTATAGATAAATTTTATATTTTCGGATACACATTATCTCTATGTGATATTGAAAAAAATCAACACATTCGTTGTCTTCCTTCCATTGCATCATAGAAGACAAGATGTCATTATTGCAATATCGAAGAACGAACGCTCGGTTAATTTCGCCGACATAATTCGTCGATCATCCGTCGCGTCATCGTGCAACATTGTGGGCACGAAAATCCGTCTCGGCTTACGGATCAATTAACTTAACGACCGGCGGGCAAGTCGGCGGCGAGTTAACGCGGGGTTTCGCGTTAACGCGCCGCTCAGGGCGCCCTCGGAAACCTACGTCGACCGCGCATAAAGGAGCATAAACACGGCCCTGTCGACGTCGCGGGTTTATTAACGCCGACAATTATACCGCCGGGGGCTAGGCGTGATTTACAAGGGGAGCTCGTGAAACCGCGCGACCTACGGTCCAGCCCTTTACCACGCGAGCGACACACACATACGGGGACACCTTTGCCTCCATTGTGAGGTATATAAAAAAGTTTCTCGGAAATTTTTCGAGAGGACGGAGCCACAACGACGAGGCTTAAATTTCGATAGTCTGAAGCATTCTCTCGCATGAATGTATTATCATAAATATGTGACTGGCCAGACACAACGCGTTATGATAATTGTCGCAGGTGTATACGTAAATCGTATAATTTACGATCGATGTTATGATCTCGGCTTTATGATCAACGATCTAAACCGCAGCGAATGCATTCATTTCGCGCACGATCGACCCATTTGTCGCGACGCTTCTTGTTATTTCGCATAAACTTCAACTGATCTGGAAAACAAGAGCATTTAGATGATACTTTATGATTTAAATGTTACATTTATATACGTCGATTTTGATAAAATCGATAATATCTCATAGATGCGAAAACGTTATAAAGATTAATTCGTTAAATATTATTCATTTATTAATATTAATCCATAAATCGTTTCATAATAAATACAAATGTGTCGATTCATCAATAACTTGTTTCCTGCGAATGATATACTTTTGATAACGATATATATTGCGATCAAGAAATGAATGCATGCAGAATGTATTTGTAATAAATTGTTTCAATATCTCGTAACCAGGTCCGACCAACTCGGCTATCTATCTTTCGTTCCGAGAAGAGAGCCAGGCGGACTTGAACTCTGAAAAGCCGGGGTCTTCTACCCCGGGCCCAGGACTCCCCTAATTTGTTTGAGTGAAACAATATCGAGTTACGACCGATGGTATCGCTCGGACACGCACGTGCTACGGCACACGGAAGGTTCATCGCGGTTCTCTGACGAGCTACCGTGCCGAGCTATCTTCACGAATCTCACCTCGCCGAGAAGAAGAAGAAGAGGAAGAAGAAAAGAACGCAGCGGCCGCTGCGAAGACGACTCCCTTCCATGCTTCAAGCAGGTTTTAGCATTGCGCGTATACGAATTTATGTTGCGCCGTGACTTTCAACGAGATGTTGATCCTCCATTCTGATCTCGCAAGAGCGGAGACAGCGGTAAAAAAAGCCGGTGAAAAAGATCGCCTGGCTCAAATCTACCTAAACATTTCGCCCGAGAAAAATTTCAGGATCCAACGAAATACACCTGACTTTGCGAGTGACATTTCCGTCTTTTAATTATCTTCCACTTAAAAAATTTCTCTTCGAAATATATTCATATTTCTATTTTTGCAGTACAATTGATATAACATTATTTCATCAATTGAATATGAAAAAAATTATACTTTTTTTGTCTTTTAAATATTAAATATTTTCTCAAGATTGTTGGCAAAAGAAAGAATCCTTTAAAAATATCTCAAAATCGACTACTTTATAGTAATAACATTGGTTTTAGAAACTTGCGCTCTTTTAGTGTCCCTTCATCAACGACAAGCCTTTGACAAGCCGACGTGCCACCCAACGCGCGAAATTAGGACCGTATCGAGCAAAAAGGAACTGCGGTCCTGCGGTCGACAAGATGTTGCTGCTTAAAATTCCAGCCAAGAAACGCACGACACAACATCAATGATGGATCCACCTTCCTCTTGATCGCCGTTACGTCGTTCTCCCGATACTCTTCTAAAGAGATGAGCGCGACTTTCAAAAGAGATCTTTGATAGGGAAACATGAGGAACTGTCATGCGGTGTTCGCGAAAGTTACTCAATGAAACGTCAAAACAGCAAGACACCATCTTTCTTCCGCCTGGTGTCGCTTACTTCTGCTTCCTTTTTTTCTTCCTCTTCCTCTTCCTCGACGCGTGAGGGCGAGCGCGTGCGGATCAATCGCATTTATTAAGACGAGGTGTCACGGAATCGTTATCGCTGTCCGCCTTATAAGCTTACTCGCAGTACGGAGGTGTCAGCTACATCGATCGAGAACATTAGCCGCGAGACGCGTATCCCCCCCTTCCTAACGAGACAAAATGACACGGGTGCGTTTCTCTTCTCGGGCATCTCACGTGCGGTTTCGCAGCCGCGGCCGATCCGTGGACGATCTGTCTTTCAGCCCGATAAATCGCATTCGACGCGCGACTTCGTTCCTCGGTACTTTGCAATTTTGAGTGGCATTAATCCTGTTTTGTGCTACTTAATTGTAATCTAAATCACACGTAATGCAATCTGGAATAAGTACGGTTTTTAAGATACTAGAATGTTTGACGCTTATATTCTAGCAGTGTAAAATAGAAATGTTAAAACGGTTCACAAATATTATTGTATAAATTAATCAGTATCGAGCACTAATCGTTAAAAGTAATAATCGCTAATGTTAAGAAAGATAAAAGAAAGCTGCATCTTACAAAGTGTACGTATCATATCATGGAACGAAATGTCGCACAGAGAGTGTGGTATTTGTAGAGTAAATTAATCGTATAGATTTACATATTCTTAAAAGCTTAATAACTTATCGCTTGTCAAGCATTTTACTTTGATACATTTATCTTTTATGATAATGAGACTATTTTATATATATATATTTAGCTATTTCTATATATATTTAGCTATTTCGCGTTTACCGAAACATTTTCTCTCGTTCATGATAATTTCGTTTGACTGAGAAATCCAAGTTATATATAACACGTGTACTAATTTTTAGCGGAACAAATGCAATGTATGTAAATTTATATTCCGAGAAAAAAACAAAAATTGCATGTTTTATTGCATGCAAAAATTGCGAAGATTTTAATTATAAGACTTAATTAAATATTGTTTTTATACTTTCACAATTATATTATATAATTAATTATTATAATATATTATATATAATTAATAAATATTATATAATTAATTTAGTAAACATTTATGAAATTTCTCCATTTATGAAGAAAGAAATTTGCTTCCATAAGCTCTAATTTAGTTAATTATTCTGAGATATTAGATGAATAATTTGCATTCATATTAAATACATAATTATGCTTGAATAATAAATAAACATAAATTTTAATTAAGCCTTAAATTAAATATATAAAGGACCAACAAAATGAATGCTCCAAAAACTCGTAATAAAGAAGAGCAACGAAATCTTATCACGCGTATTTACGTTATCATAAAAACAAATGGACAACTAACCTGTTCTTGTATTAACGAGCCGGCGCGGATCGTGCTCTATCTCGCGAACGAAGTGTTTTATCCTCCGGATCCGAGACGTGAGAGGAATTTGAAACTAAAATCGGCCGCGTTGGAGTCCGCGGAACGAACAAAGGGGATCGTGATTCCCGCGTCCGTCAGTTCCCGTATCCTGTCTCCGCGAAAGGAGCTGGATCACGGGAAAAAGGAGAGGCGAAAGGAAGGAGAGAAGAAAGAGACGAAGGAGAAACGGCGGGATGAAGCGAGACGAAGGAGCAGCTTGCAGGGCGGAAAAGAGCGAGCAGAGTCGTTTTGAATGGTCTCTCTCCTCTCGGGTAGCCGGATGCGTCTCGGACGAACATTTCATCTGGCATAATCCAGTTTATGAATCCCTGAATGTGCATGCACATACGCGGATGTCTACGTATGTATGCGCGCCTTCTATTTCGTCGGTACGGCGCGAATGGACAGGAAACGGCCGGGACTGAATGCTCCTGGAATTGGATTAAGAGCATTCTGTGTAATGCTGCCGGCTTCGTCATGGTTTCGCCAAAGCTTACACGCGCAAGACTTATTTCTCCGTGTAACGTCGATTTCGCCGCCGTGAAAAGTCGAAGATTATCCTTGTAAAATCCAGCCAAGTATGGAAGATTAGTTAAAAGTCATCCGGCTCAAGAAACGGATCCATCGCAAACATTGCGATACCCCAAACATCCGGATTTTTTCGTGGATTACGCAGGTGCATCCTATAGCTGCGCGTTTCTAATTTTTTAAAGATTTGGGAGAATTTTTCTATTCCATTAAGAGTTAATAATATCGTTTTCGTTAAGACATATTGAAGGAGTATCATGCGAGATTATGTTTTCGAAAATGACAAGCATTTATCTAATTGTATATATGATTAACGAGATATGATTATTTTTATCATACGGTATTATAACTGCTTTTATTGATACCGGTCATAACAAAATTTTTTATAACGCCCTGATATGTAAACGATACGCGCCAGATTTTCACAATGTGAGATATTGCCTAGAGATTTATATCAATGTGCGCGCATGCGAAATGAACGCGTGATCTATGATTCCGCCTCTACCCGTTCCACCGGTTTCCAATTTAGATTGCCACGTTCCTTCACCTTTTCGCACTTATCCCGCATACATAACGATATGTATTACAGAATTCTGCTTAATTGCTTTGACATCGCAAACAGTTGCTGGAATATTATTACTAAAGTGACACGCACGTTGGCGGAAATGGATGTGACAAATGTTGCGTTATCATCAATTTATTCGCGAGCAAAATGTACGCTCGCCTTCGAAGGTATTAATTGCGCAACCCACGAACCCATTTCTGCCGTAGCGAGACATTTTATGATTATCCTCACGAGGAAACGCTATTACGTAAGACAATCGCATTATCCTAAATTACAAAACAACATCTTCATCAACAACATCTTCATCAACGGTCCGTGGATCACGAACTATCGTTTATCGCGCATCGCTATTTTCCGCTGCGCTCAGTCTTTCGAGACGAGCGTATTACTCGCCAACCGATCCCTTTCCGCACTCGCTCGTCATGATCCTAACGAGGTACCTGCCCCGACTAATTGCGCGATTAGTCTGAATTTGGGCGGAACCGAGCCTCCCAACCCGCGGTCGCATCGCACGTACACCTCGAGAGATAAAAAGGAGAGAGCGTGCGAGCAGGGCGGAGAAAAGAGAAAGAGAGCCGAGAATTGCTAATTAGGCGCCGCGCGCGAATACCGTGTCGGTGTATATCGGACGCCGTGATTATGGCTAAACGAAGTCTCATACCTCGGAAGCGAGAACGCGAGGAGGGACAGAGAGAAAGAAAAAGCGAGAGGGAGAGCATGCGCGCGGCTCATACGTGAGCTTCATTAACGGACCGTGTTAATTAGTCGCAGATAACCGATCGACCGAACCGAGTGCGGCAACCCCGTCGATGCCCTACGTCCCTGAAGTCGCAATAATTGCACGAGCCCGGTGGTTCGTGGTCAGTGGAAAAAACTCTGCAATTCCTGATTTTCATCGGGATCTTGTTGTTGCTTGTGCTCCGACGAAAAGACTCGGATAGGAAAGATTTGGAAAAGATTGGACTTGTGCAGCAACATTCGATCATTAACTGTTACTAATTAGCGCAATGATATAGCGTGCGCAAACAACTATGTCTCCTTTCTTTATCATTAGACCGGGAATTGTATCGTTCTTTTTCTATTTATTGCAACAAAGAAATGTTTATCGAGCGATTTTTAAAAATATGTCTCTTAACGAAGAAATATTTCACGAGATTAATAAGAATAAATCGTTCAATTTCCACCGATTGACGACTCAAAAAATAAAATGACTCGTTAGCGAAACTCGGGAGCTAATTACGCGAAATTTTTCGCGCTTTCGAATTACGGCCATGGACAGGAGGCAATGGGCAAACTATAACGAATGCGTGAAAAACGAAGAGATAATCGACTGTGCGTATCACATAGCGCAGTTTATTAGCTAAAATTCATTAACTACGGCACACGGCGAGATTACGAGAGCGAGGCTAAGGCAAAAAGCGGCTTCGGGATAAAGTGGAATATATAGAACGGGACATTTAACAGCACGTGGTGAGGCACGCCTACCGACAAGGCGGCGCGAGTTGGCTAACCGCCGGCGCAATTAACATTAGCCGATCGAGTGAGCGAGCCTCGCGTTAATTAACAAAACGTTGCACGATACGCCGACTGGAAGCTGACGCGGCGGCCGCGGAAGCGCGGAGGACGGCGGTGCTTTTCGTCTCGTCTTCTCGTAGCGCAAACTATCCCTTTAACAGCACCGTCTTGCAATTCTCAACCTGTCCCGAAGCGTCAGGTATGCGAAAATCTTTGCGCCAAGTTTCCCGCATTTGTTTATTAGAACCGACAATTTTTTTAAATTCCTCCTCTCGATATCTTTCCGTTCGAGAATTATTTAAATTTGACTAATATTTTGCTGCCGTTAATATATAAGAAGCAAGGTTTTTGTTTTTATAATTCGCGATAATAATTATGGAATTTGATAATTGGAGAATTCGTTGGAAATATTATAGATTTTTTTTAAGTTTCAGCGATGGTTGAAATTGCTTCGCGTAAACAGAAATAAAATATTTTTTAAAAGTATTGTATGATATACACAATATATATATAAATATTGTTTGACTTAAATAATTAAAAATTATGATATAATCAATTTTTTAGAAACTAACCGAGAACACAATACGGATCATTTTTACAATTGTAAGATACGATTAGAATAAAAAGATACAGGAACGAGGGAGACAATGGACCATTTTCTCAATGCGCTAATAAAACTCGAAGTCGACCGGTACTCGACGAGTTAAATTTCTGGACGTGCACCTACACCTCGCCTTAGAAGTCTCGGGAGAGGTGGGCCCACCCGGGATCGTTTCTTCAATGGAATGGTGGGCGATCTACCGTGAATGGAGGTCATTTACTCGCATTCAACCTTCTCCGACTGCACCATGTGGACCTGCCATTGTGCGCAGGAGGACGAAGACTGTACCAGGCCGGAGTCCATGATCCGACAAAGACTCGGACACGTCCGACATGACAGTACCGGAGGTGACGTCTATCTTCGCTGTCTCCCTCTTTCATTCTCCACGCGATCGTTCTGAAAGGATACCTGACGTCTTGTCCTCGGATGCTCCTCGAAGAAGTCACTGCGCAACAACTACTATCTCGTGATTTTATTGTGGCCCGTTTATGCGCCAGTTTCGGACGCTTCCAAAACGACTATATTACATTTCCAACTGAATGAAAGGAAATTAAAAGACTCAAGTCTCGGTAGACAGGCCGACTGTAAGGTCAAAGACCTTTTTATAAAGCGACTTATATTTTTTTTAGAAGCTCTATGTATTTTTTTCATCACAGATTAACATATATTTATAACAATGTCATATAGTAATAGCAATGCTGGTACATGCATATCTTATTTGTCATTTTAATTTTGTTTTCTTTTTTGGTGTAACTTATATTAAATTTAATTTTCTCATCAATTTACACATAGATGAGTTCGTCATAGATCATTGTGAGTGCGACAAACACATGGCGCGTGTCTAGAGCCATATAGATCCCCAAAGACAGTTGAACGAGCGGGACGCCACCTTGCCGATAATATATCGATCTTTGTGTCTGGAAAACGATGGAAGGTGTAACCGTTCTCTGGGAACTGACCACCATGCATGGATACCAGTTCCATGACCAATAACGAGGGCGGAACTAGCCGTTTGGCTATTTTCTGCCGACGACTTTTCTCCCACCTGCTGTTGCGGGGGTGCTTTCCAATTCTTCCATAATAACGGAAAACCGTGAGCCAATTCCTGATGGCTCTTTAATTCTGGGTTTCTCTAATCGAATATCTTTGTTTTCAGGAAAATTGCAGATCTCGTTCGTTTTAGAAAAAAATTGATATGTCTTTCAAGCAGACCTCCCTAGAGCAACATAATTAATGAATGCAAAGTGGTAGAATTTTCTTCATTTCCTTAAATATGTTTTAATATTTAATTATACGTTGTTACACAGGTAATATAAGCATCACTTAATAATTAGTAGAACATTTAAATTTTAATTTGATAGAGATTTATATTTATTCCCCTTCGAAAGTGTTGGCGAAAACAATCAGTTCGATATTCTAAATATTCTTGGCATTTCCGTTATTCGAGCATTATAATTTGTAATAAATATAATGCTGCACGAGAATTCGTGTCGTGCAGTTGCATACCACACACGTCGCACCCGACGCAGGTTCTCCCGACGAAGGATTTGCCATGAAACGAGCGAGTTTGTAAGCGCGAGATTCACAATGAAACACGCATGAGGAGCTACGGGGATTTACAGCCTTTTCTTCGGTTGACTGTCCTATGCGCTTGTCTTGGACACGCATAATAGCACGTGTTGCGCGACCGTCGGTGCTTATACCACTTGTTTCTTCATTGTAAACGCGGTACATGGAATACCAATGTTGTCTGTGCAGCTCGCTTTTGATTACGCGATATGAGCCAGCCTTTAAACATTGTTGCACTCGCGTCGCCGGCTACTTCGTGGCTATCGCACAATTCAAGTGCTATGACTCTCATGCGACACTATTCCAAGCTTTATGCCGAGAATCTCGGTGTAAGATACAGTTTAAGAACCGCTATGACCCATTGTGACTTCATAAGAGCGCGCCTTATCGTTTTTAGCGCGCAATATTTCTCGCAAATACATGTGCATCGACGTTATGTAAGCTTCGTGATCATTATAACATTACTTTATTATACCCGGTTGTGAAGTAGAATTTAATCTGATTTCTAACATTCCTCGTAAAGTGCCTCTAATACTGCTCATAAACTGCTAGTTACATAAAAAGAGATAGTTTTTTAAATATTATATTTTGTTTCTAATAATTCTGTTTGTATTAAAATTCAAATTTTAATATATTACAAGGCATTCTTTTTCGAGGAGATTAAATTATTAAATAACACTATCAATATTTTTATTTGACACTTTCGTAAATTATGTATCTACTGAACTAGTATTTTATATGCTTTTCGAAAATAGATCGTTTCCGAATCCATATCTACCACCACTTAATCTTTGCGCCACAACCTCTGAAGAAGAGAGAAGGATCAGAAGAGGGTGCCGAAGAGGGCCATATGGCATCTTTGGACACGTGGCACAAAAAGAGAAGTCGGCGCCGTTTTTAATTGCGCCATGTGGCGATCCGAAGAAGATGAGTACACGAAGACCCAAGCTCATTTGTAACCGCAACTGTCAGATCTCCATAGAAGACCATTGGTAATAGTAAGTGCTTTCTATTTCATCGGCCAGACGACAATGATAATCGAGCCGATACTTCAGGTGTGTGTCAGTTGCCTGTGTGATATAATACACAATGATGTTGCGCATTCGTACAATTTTTCTAAAGTTGACTTCTTCCGGTTTTTTTCTATCACCCGGATGTTATCGATTCGAATGTGATGAAAAAAATAATTTAAGAATAGAATGCGATATAGTTTTCAGATTATCTCAACATGATGATTACTAATAATTATTTTTTCTTTCAAACAAAAAGAAAAAAATAAGTATTTCGAGCTCAATTGTGACAATAAACTTTGGTGAAATCTTATTATCCTTTTATCAAAATATTCGTTAAAGGGATATTATCAAATTTCCAAAATTTTTTAAAATTCAAAATCATAGCTTTTAATATTTGCTAATTAGGTGTTTACCGTTTTTTTCAATTTATAAATTTCTAAAATCTCGAGTATCATTTATGAAAAATTTGATTGAAGAAGCGTGAACACATAATCTCTCAAACAACGAAGATAAATAATGACAGAGTATAAAACCATTTTCACGTGTATCAACCGTTAATTCTGATTATACCTCTCGCAGATACGACGATTGGAATAATTTCCACGTTTCTGTGTCAATGACTGGAGAGAATTCGTCTGCCTATCTTTTATTTTTTTACTGCCAATATAGCGAATTTCGTCCTGATGGAAATGAATGGCGCGAAGCCACTTGTAATTTCTCAAAATTAGCACTCTGTGGATTTTTGC